>NW_026047583.1:7774050-8399050 GCF_023864345.2 Schistocerca serialis cubense
CACAGAAATTGCATCTGAATTTAATACAAACGGCACAATGCCGACTTAAGTATAACAGGACTGACACTCTAACTTTCTACGATTTGAACCTCTCCTGTGAGCGCAGTTTTAGATTCTGATGCTTCACTTCAGGTTTACTGTATCCCTTTGCCCTTGTTATTGACGATGAAACACAGAAATTGCATCTGCATTTTATACAAAAGGCATAATGCCGACTTGAGTACAAGAGGACTGACACTCTAACATTCTATGATTTGAAACTCTCCTGTGAGCCCAGTTTTAGATTCCGATGCTTCACTTCAGGTTTACTGTATACCTTGGACCTTCTTATTGACGATGAAGCACAGAAATTACATCCGAATTTAATACAAAAGGCACAATGGCGACTTGAGTACAGGAGGACTAACACTCTAACTTGCTATTATTTGAACGTCTCCTTTGAGTCCAGTTTTAGATTCCGATGCTTCACTTCAGGTTTACTGTATGGCTTGGACCTTCTTATTGACGATGATACACAGAAATTGCATACGATTTTAATACAAAAGGCACAATGCCGACTTAAGTACAAGAGGACTGACTAATTTTCTATGATTTGAACCTCTCCTGTGAGACCAGTTTTGGATTCCGATGCTTCACTTCAGGTTTACTGTATACCTTGGACCTTCTTATTGACGATGAAACACAGAAATTGCATCCGAATTTAATACAAAAGGCACAATGCCGACTTAAGTACAAGAGGACTGACACTCTAACTTTCTATGATTTGAACCTCTCCGGTGAGTCCAGTTTTAGATTCCGATGCTTCACCTCCGGTTTGCCGTATCAATTGGACCGTTGTATTGACGATGAAACACAGAAATTGCATCCGAATTTAACACAAACGGCACAATGCCGACTTAAGTACAAGAGGACTGACACTCTAACATTCTATGATTTGAACCTCTCCTGTGAGTCCAGTTTTAGATTCTGAAGCTTCACTTGAGGTTTACTGTATGCCTTGTACCTTCTTAATGACGATGAAACACAGAAATTGCATCCGAATCAAATTCAAAACGCACAGTGCCGACGTAAGTACTACAGGACTGACACTCTAACTTTCTATGATTTGAACCTCTCCTGGGAATCCAGTTTTAGATTCCGATGCTTCACTTCAGGTTTACTGTATCCCTTGGCCCTTGTTATTGACGATAAAACACAGAAATTGCATCTGCATTTAATACAAAAGGCACAATGCCGACTTAAGTACATGAGGACTGACACTTTAATTTTTTATGATTTGAACCTCTCCTGTGAGTGCAGTTTTAGATTCCGATGCTTCACTTCAGGTGTACTGTATACCTCGGACAATCTTATTGACGATGAAACTCAGAAATTGCATCCGAATTTAATACAAAATGCACAATGCCGACTTAAGTACAAAAGGACTGACACTCTAACTTTGTATGATTTGAACCACTTCTGTGAGTCTCGTTTTGGGTTCCCATGCATCACTTCAGGTTTAGTGTATACCTTGGACCTTCTTATTGACGAAGAAACACAGATATTACATCCGCATTTAATACAAAAGGTACAATGCCGACTTGAGTACAAAAGGACCAACCCTGTAACTTTCTATGATTTGAACCTCTCCTTTGAGTCCAGTTTTAGATTCCGATGCTTCACTTCAGGTTTACTGTATCCCTTGGACCTTCTTATTGACGATGATACACAGAAATTGCATCCGAATTTAATACAAAACGCACAATGCCGACTTAAGTACTAGAGGACTGACTAACTTTCTATGATTTGAACCTGTCGTGTGAATCCAGTTTTGTATCCCGATGCTTTACTTCAGGTTTACTGTTTCCCTTGGACCAGCTTATTGACGATGAAATATTGAAATTGCATCCAAATTAAATACGAAATGCACAATGCCGACTTAAGTACAAGAGGACTGACACTCTAACTTTCTATGATTTGAACCTCTCCTGTGAGTCCAGTTTTAGAATCCGATGCTTCACTTCAGGTTTACCGTATCAATTGGACCTTTGTATTGACGACGAAACCCAGAAATTCCATTCGAATGTAATGCAAAAGGCACAATGCCGACTTAAGTACAAGAGGACACACACTCTAACTTTCTATGATTTGAACCTCTCCTGTGAGTCCAGTTTTGGATTCCTATGCTTCACTTCAAGTTTACTGTATCCCTTAGACCTTCTTATTGACGATGAAACACAGAAATTGCATCCGAATTTAATACAAAAGGCACAATGATGACTTAAGTACAAGAGGACTGACACTCAAATTTTCTGTGATTTGAACCTCTCCTGTGAGTCCCGTTTTAGATTCCGATGCTTCACTTTAGGTTTACTGTATGCCTTGGACCTTGTTATTGACGATGATACACAGAAATTGCATCCGAATTTAATACAAAAGGCACAATGCCGACTTAAGTACAAGGGGACTGACTAACTTTCTATGATTTGAACGTCTCCTGTGAGTCCAGTTTTGGATTACGATGCTTCACTTCAGGTTTAACGTATGCCTTGGACCTTCTAATTGACGATAAAACGCAGAAATTGCATCAGAATATAATACAAAAGACACAATGCCGACTTAAGTACAAGAGGACTGACACTCTAACTTTCTATGATTTGAACCTCTCCTGGGAATCCAGTTTTAGATTCCGATGCTTCCCTGCAGGTTTACTGTGTCCCTTGGACCAGCTTATTGACGATGAAACACAGAAATTGCATCCGAATTTAATACAAAAGGCAAAATGCCGACTTAAGTACAAGAGGACTGACACTCTAACTGTCTATGATTTGAACCTCTCCTGTGAGTCCAGTTTTAGATTCCGATGCTTCACTTAAGGTTTACTGCATCCCTTGGACCTTCCATTGACGATGAAACACAGAAATTTCTTCCGCATTTAATACAAAAGGAACAATGCCGACTTAAGTACAAGAGGTCTGACACTCTATGTTCCTATGTTTCGAACCTCTCCTGTGAGTCCAGTTTTAGATTCCGATGCCTCACTTCAGGTTTACTGTATACCTTGGACCTTCTTATTGACGATGATACACAGAAATTGCATCCGAATTCAATACAAAAGGCACAATGCCGACTTAAGTATAAGAGGACTGACTAAATTTCTATGATTTGAACCTCTCCTGTGAGTCCAGTTTTACATTCCGATGCTTCACTTCAGGTTTAACGTATACCTTGGACCTTCTTATTGACGATGAAACACAGAAATTGCATCCGAATTTAATACAAAAGGGCACTATGCCGACTTAAGTACAAGAGGACTGACACTCAAACTTTCTGTGATTTTAACCTCTCCTGTGTGTCCCGTTTTAGATTACGATGCATCACTTTAGGTGTACTGTAATCCTTGGACCTTCTTATTAATGATGAAACACAGAAATTGCATCTGAATTTAATACAAACGGCACAATGCCGACTTAAGTATAACAGGACTGACACTCTAACTTTCTACGATTTGAACCTCTCCTGTGAGCGCAGTTTTAGATTCTGATGCTTCACTTCAGGTTTACTGTATCCCTTTGCCCTTGTTATTGACGATGAAACACAGAAATTGCATCTGCATTTTATACAAAAGGCATAATGCCGACTTGAGTACAAGAGGACTGACACTCTAACATTCTATGATTTGAAACTCTCCTGTGAGCCCAGTTTTAGATTCCGATGCTTCACTTCAGGTTTACTGTATACCTTGGACCTTCTTATTGACGATGAAGCACAGAAATTACATCCGAATTTAATACAAAAGGCACAATGGCGACTTGAGTACAGGAGGACTAACACTCTAACTTGCTATTATTTGAACGTCTCCTTTGAGTCCAGTTTTAGATTCCGATGCTTCACTTCAGGTTTACTGTATGCCTTGGACCTTCTTATTGACGATGATACACAGAAATTGCATACGATTTTAATACAAAAGGCACAATGCCGACTTAAGTACAAGAGGACTGACTAATTTTCTATGATTTGAACCTCTCCTGTGAGACCAGTTTTGGATTCCGATGCTTCACTTCAGGTTTAACGTATGCCTTGGACCTTCTTATTGACGATAAAACGCATAAATTGCATCAGAATTTAATACAAAAGGCACAATGCCGACTTAAGTAAAAGAGGACTGACACTCTAACTTTCTATGATTGGAACCTCTCCTGTGAGTCCAGTTTTAGATTCCGATGCTTCACTGCATGTTTACTGTGTTCTTTCGGCCAGCTTATTGACGATGAAACACAGAAATTGCATCCGAATTTAATACAAAAGGTACAATGCCGACTTAAGTACAAGATGACTGACACTCTAATTTTCTATGATTTGAACCTCTCCGGTGAGTCCAGTTTTAGATTCCGATGCTTCACTTCCGGTTTACCGTATCAATTGGACCGTTATATTGACGATGAAACACAGAAATTCCATCCGAATTTAATACAAAAAGCACAATGCCGACTTAAGTACAAGAGGACTGACACTCTAACTTTCTATGATTTGAACCTCTCCTGTGCGTCCAGTTTAGATTCCAATGCTTCACTTCAGGTTAACTATATCCCGTAGACCTTCTTACTGACGATATAACAAAAAAATTGCATCCGAATTTAATACAAAAGGCACAATGCCGACATAAGTACAAGAGGACTGACGCTCTAACTTTCTATGATTTGAACCTCTCCTATGAGTCCAGTTATAGATTCTGAAGCTTCACTTCAGGTTTACTGTATGCCTTGGACCTTCTTAATGACAATGAAACTCAGAAATTGCATCCGAATCAAATTCAAAAGGCACAGTGCCGACTTAAGTACTAGAGGACTGACACTCTAACTTTCTTTGATTTGAACCTCTCCTGTGATCCAGTTTTAGATTCCGATGCTTTACTTCAGGTTTACTGTATCCCTTGGCCCTTGTTATTGACGATGAAACACAGAAATTGCATCTGCATTTAATACAAAAGGCACAATGCTGACATAAGTACATGAGGACTGACACTTTAATTTCTTATGATTTGAACCTCTCCTGTGAGTCCAGTTTTAGATTCCGATGCTTCACTTCAGGTATACTGTATACCTTGGACATTCTTATTGACGATGAAACTCAGAAATTGCATCCGAATTTAATACAAAAGGCACAATGCCGACTTAAGTACAAGAGGACTGACACTCTAACTCTCTATGATTTGAACCACTCCTGTGAGTCCCGTTTTGGATTCCCATGCATCACTTCCGGTTTACTGTATAACTTGGACCTTCTTATTGACGAAGAAACACAGAAATTACATCCCAATTTAATACAAAAGGCACAATGCCGACTTGAGTACAAGAGGACCAACTCTCTAACTTACTATGATTTGAACCTCTCCTTTGAGTCCAGTTTTAGATTCCGATGCTTCACTTCAGGTTTACTGTATCCCTTGGACCTTCTTATTGACGATGATACACAGAAATTGCATCCGAATTTAATACAAAAGGCACAATGCCGACTTAAGTACTAGAGGACTGACTAACTTTCTATGATTTGAACCTGTCCAGTGAGTCCAGTTTTGTATTCCGATGCTTCACTTCTGGTTTACTGTTTCCCTTGGACCAGCTTATTGACGATGAAATACTGAAATTGCATCCGAATTAAATACAAATTGCACAATGCCGACTTAAGTACAAGAGAACTGACACTCTAACTTTCTATGATATGAACCTCTCCTGTGAGTCCACTTTTAGAATCCGATGCTTCACTTCAGGTTTACCGTATCAATTGGGCCTTTGTATTGACGATGAAACCCAGAAATTCCATCCGAATTTAATGCAAAAGGCACAATGCCGACTTAAGTACAAGAGGACACACACTCTAACTTTCTATGATTTGAACCTCTCCTGTGAGTCCAGTTTTGGATTCCAATGCTTCACTTCAAGGTTACTGTATCCCTTAGACGTTCTTATTGACGATGAAACACAGAAATTGCATCCGAATTTAATACAAAAGGCACAATGCCGACTTAAGTACAAGAGGACTGACACTCAAACTTTATGTGATTTGAACCTCTCCTTTGAGTCCCGTTTTAGTTTCCGATGCTTCACTTCAGGTTTACTGTAATCCTTGGACCTTCTTATTGATGATGAAACAAAGAAATTACATCTGCATTTAATACAAACGGCACAATGCCGACTTAAGTACAAGAGGACTGACACTCTAACATTCTATGATTTGAACCTCTCCTGTGAGTCCAGTTTTAGATTCCGATCCTTCACTTCAGGTTTACTGTATCCCTTGGACCATCTTATTGACGATGAAACACAGAAATTGCATCCGAATTTAATACAAAAGGCACAATGCCGACTAAAGTACAGGAGGACTGACACTCTAACTTTCTATGATTTGAACCTCTCCTGTGAATCCAGTTTTAGATTCCGATGCTTCACTTAATGTTTACTGTATCCCTTGGACCTTCTTATTGACGATAAAACACATAAATATCCTCCGCATTTAATACAAAAGGAACAATGCCGACTTAAGTACAAGAGGACTGACACTCTATCTTCCTATGTTTTAAACCTCTCCTGTGAGTCCAGTTTTAGATTCCGATGCCTCACTTCAGGTTTACTGTATACCTTGGACCTCCTTATTGACGATGATACACAGAAATTGCATCCGAATTCAATACAAAAGGCACAATGCCGACTTAAGTGCAAGAGGACTGACTAAATTTCAATGATTTGAACCTCTCCTGTGAGTCCAGTTTTGGATTCCGATGCTTGACTTCAGGTATAACGTATACCTTAAACCTTCTTACTGACGATGAAACACAGAAATTGCATCCGAATTTAATACAAAAGGAACTATGCCAACTTAAGTACAAGAGGACTGACACTCAAATTTTCTGTGATAGGAACCTCTCCTGTTAGTCCCGTTTTAGATTCCGATGCTTCACTTCAGGTATACTGTATACCTTGGACATTCTTATTGACGATGAAACTCAGAAATTGCATCCGAATTTAATACAAAAGGCACAATGCCGACTTCAGTACAAGAGGACTGACACTCTAACTTTCTATGATTTGAACCACTCCTGTGAGTCCCGTTTTGGATTCCCATGCATCACTTCCGGTTTACTGTATAACTTGGACCTTCTTATTGACGAAGAAACACAGAAATTACATCCCAATTTAATACAAAAGGCACAATGCCGACTTGAGTACAAGAGGACTAACTCTCTAACTTACTATGATTTGAACCTCTCCTTTGAGTCCAGTTTTAGATTCCGATGCTTCACTTCAGGTTTACTGTATCCCTTGGACCTTCTTATTGACGATGATACACAGAAATTGCATCCGAATTTAATACAAAAGGCACAATGCCGACTTAAGTACTAGAGGACTGACTAACTTTCTATGATTTGAACCTGTCCAGTGAGTCCAGTTTTGTATTCCGATGCTTCACTTCAGGTTTACTGTTTCCCTTGGACCAGCTTATTGACGATGAAATACTGAAATTGCATCCGCATTAAATACAAATTGCACAATGCCGACTTAAGTACAAGAGAACTGACACTCTAACTTTCTATGATTTGAACCTCTCCTGTGAGTCCAGTTTTAGAATCCGATGCTTCACTTCAGGTTTACCGTATCAATTGGGCCTTTGTATTGACGATGAAACCCAGAAATTCCATCCGAATTTAATGCAAAAAGCACAATGCCGACTTAAGTACAAGAGGACACACACTCTAACTTTCTATGATTTGAACCTCTCCTGTGAGTCCAGTTTTGGATTCCAATGCTTCACTTCAAGGTTACTGTATCCCTTAGACGTTCTTATTGACGATGAAACACAGAAATTGCATCCGAATTTAATACAAAAGGCACAATGCCGACTTAAGTACAAGAGGACTGACACTCAAACTTTCTGTGATTTGAACCTCTCCTGTGAGTCCCGTTTTAGTTTCCGATGCTTCACTTCAGGTTTACTGTAATCCTTGGACCTTCTTATTGATGATGAAACAAAGAAATTACATCTGCATTTAATACAAACGGCACAATGCCGACTTAAGTACAAGAGGACTGACACTCTAACATTCTATGATTTGAACCTCTCCTGTGAGTCCAGTTTTAGATTCCGATCCTTCACTTCAGGTTTACTGTATCCCTTGGACCATCTTATTGACGATGAAACACAGAAATTGCATCCGAATTTAATACAAAAGGCACAATGCCGACTAAAGTACAGGGGGACTGACACTCTAACTTTCTATGATTTGAACCTCTCCTGTGAATCCAGTTTTAGATTCCGATGCTTCACTTAATGTTTACTGTATCCCTTGGACCTTCTTATTGACGATGAAACACATAAATATCCTCCGCATTTAATACAAAAGGAACAATGCCGACTTACGTACAAGAGGTCTGACACTCTATCTTCCTATGTTTTGAACCTCTGCTGTGAGTCCAGTTTTAGATTCCGATGCCTCACTTCAGGTTTACTGTATACCTTGGACCTCCTTATTGACGATGATACACAGAAATTGCATCCGAATTCAATACAAAAGGCACAATGCCGACTTAAGTACAAGAGGACTGACTAAATTTCAATGATTTGAACCTCTCCTGTGAGTCCAGTTTTGGATTCCGATGCTTGACTTCAGGTATAACGTATACCTTAAACCTTCTTACTGACGATGAAACACAGAAATTGCATCCGAATTTAATACAAAAGGAACTATGCCGACTTAAGTACAAGAGGACTGACACTCAAACTTTCTGTCATTGGAACCTCTCCTGTTAGTCCCGTTTTAGATTCCGATGCTTCACTTCAGATGTACTGTAATCCTTGGACTTTCCTATTGATGATGAAACACAGAAATTGCATCTGAATTTAATACAAACGGCTCAATGCCGACTTTAGTACAAGAGGACAGACACACTAACATTCTATGATTTGAACCTCTCCTGTGAGCCCATTTTTAGATTCTGATGCTTCACTTCAGGTTTACTGTATACCTTGGACCTTCTTATTGACGATGAAACACAGAAATTACATCCGAATTTAATACAAAATGCACAATGCCGACTTGAGTACAAGAGGACTAACACTCTAACTTGCTATTATTTGAAGCTCACCTTTGAGTCCAGTTTTAGATTCCGATGCTTCACTTCAGGTTTACTGTATGCCTTGGACCTTCTTATTGACGATGATACACAGGAATTGCATCCGTATTTAATACAAAAGGCACAAAGCCGACTTAAGTACAAGAGGACTGACTAACTTTCTATGATTTGAACCTCTCCTGTGAGTCCAGTTTTGGATTCCGATGCTGCACTTCAGGTTTTACGTATGCCTTGGACCTTCTTATTGACGATGAAACGCTGAAATTGCATCAGAATTTAATACAAAAATCACAATGCCGACTTAAGTACAAGAGGACTGACACTCTAACTTTCTATGATTGGAACCTCTCCTGTGAGTCCAGTTTTAGATTCCGATGCTTCACTTCAGGTTTACTGTTTCCCTTGGACCAGCTTATTGACGATGAAATACTGAAATTGCATCCGAATTAAATACAAAATGCACAATGCCCACTTTAGTACAAGAGGACTGACACTCTAACTTTCTATGATTTGAACCTCTCCTGTGAGTTCAGTTTTAGAATCCGATGCTTCACTTCAGGTTTACCGTATCAATTGGACCTTTGTATTGACGATGAAACCCAGAAATTCCATCCGAATTTAATGCAAAAGGCACAATGCCGACTTAAGTACATGAGGACACACACTCTAACTTTCTATGATTTGAACCTCACCTGTGAGCCCAGTTTTAGATTCTGATGCTTCACTTCAGGTTTACTGTATACCTTGGACCTTCTTATTGACGATGGTACACAGAAATTGCATCCGAATTTAATACAAAAGGCACAATGCCGACTTAAGTACAAGAGGACTGACACTCTACCTTTCTATGATTTGAACCTCTCCTGTGAGTCCAGTTTTAGATTCCGTGCTTCACTTCAGGTTTACCGTATCAATTGGACCGTTGTATTGACGTTGAAACACAGAAATTCCATCCGAATTTAATACAAAATGCACAATGCCGACTTAAGTACAAGAGGACTGACGCTCTAACTTTCAATGATTTAAACTTCTCCTGTGAGTCCAGTTTTAGATTCTGATGCTTCACTTCAGATTTACTGTATCCCTTGGACCTTCTTAATGACGATGAAACACAGAAATTGTATCCGAATTAAATACAAAAAGCACAGTGCCGACTTAAGTACTAGAGGACTGACACTCTAACTTTCTATGATTTGAACCTCTCCTGTGAATCCAGTATTAGATTCCGATGCTTCACTGCAGGTTTACTGTATCCCTTGGCCCTTGTTATTGACGATGAAAAACAGAAATTGCATCTGCATTTAATACAAAAGGCACTATGCCGACTTAAGTACATGAGGACTGACACTCTAATTTTTTATGATTTGAACCTCTCCTATGAGTCCAGTTTTAGATTCCGATGCTTCACTTCAGGTTTACTGTATACCTTGGACCTTCTTATTGACGATGAAACACAGAAATTGCATCCGAATTTAAAACAAAAGGCACAATGCCGACTTAAGTACAAGAGGACTGACACACTAACTCTCTATGATTTAAACCACTAATGTGAGTCCCGTTTTGGATTACCATGCTTCACCTCAGGTTTACTGCATCCCTTCGACCTTCTTATTGACGATGATACACATAAATTGCATCCGAATTTAATACAAGAGACACATTGCCGACTTAAGTACAAGAGGACTGCCTAACTTTCTATGATTTGAACCTGTCCTGTGAGTCCAGTTTTTTATTCCGATGCTTCACTTCAGGTTTACCGTATCAATTGGACCTTTGTATTGACGATGAAACACAGAAATTCCATCCGAATTTAATGCAAAAGACACAATGCCGACTTAAGTACAAGAGGACACACACTCTAACTTTCTATGATTTGAACCTCTCCTATGAGTCCAGTTTTAGATTCCGATGCTTCACTTCAGGTTTACTGTATACCTTGGACCTTCTTATTGACGATGAAACACAGAAATAGCATCCGAATTTAATACAAAAGGCACAATGCCGACTCAAGTACAAGAGGACTGACACTCTAACTTTCTGTGATTTGAACCTCTCCTGTGAGTCCCGTTTTAGAATCCGATGCTTCACTTCAGGTTTAACGTATACCTTGTACCTTCTTATTGACGATGAAAACAGAAATTGCTTCCGAATTTAATACAAAAGGCACAATGCCGACTTAAGAACAAGAGGACTTACACTCAAACTTTCTGTGATTTGAACCTCTCCTGTGAGTCCCGTTTTAGATTCCGATGCTCCACTTCAGGCGTACTGTAATCCTTGGACATTCTTATTAATGATGAAACACAGAAATTGCATCTGAATTTAATAAAAACGGCACAATGCCGACTTAAGTACAAGAGGACGGACACTCTAACATTCTATGATTTGAACCTCTCCTGTGAGCCCAGTTTTAGATTCCGATGCTTCACTTAAGGTTTACTGTATACCTTGGACCTTCTTATTGACGATGAAGCACAGAAATTACATCCGAATTTAATACAAAAGGCACAATGCCGACTTGAGTACAAGAGGAATAACACTCTAACTTGCTATTATTTGAACCTCTCCTTTGATTCCAGTTTTAGATTCCAATGCATCACTTCAGGTCTACTGTATGCCTTGGACCTTCTTATTGATGATGATACACAGAAATTGCATCCGAATTTAATACAAAAGGCACAATGCCGACTTAAGTACAAGAGGACTGACTAAATTTCTATGATTTAAACCTCTCCTGTGAGTCCAGTTTTGGATTCCGATGATTCACTTCAGGTTCAACGTATGCCTTGGACCTTCTTATTGACGATAAAACGCAGAAAATGCATCAGAATTTAATACAAAAGCACAATGCCGACTTAAGTACAAGAGGACTGACACACTAACTTTCTAGAATTGGAACCTCTCCTGTGAGTCCAGTTTTAGATTCCGATGCTTCACTGCAGGTTTACTGTGTCCCTTGGACCAGCTTATTGACGATGAAACACAGAAATTGCATCCGAATTTAATACAAAAGGCACAATGCCGACTTAAGTACAAGAGGACTGACACTCTAACTTTCTATGATTTGAACCTCTCCGGTGAGTCCAGTTTTAGATTCCGATGCTTCACCTCCGGTTTGCCGTATCAATTGGACCGTTGAATTGACGATGAAACACAGAAATTGCATCCGAATTTAACACAAACGGCACAATGCCGACTTAAGTACAAGAGGACTGACACTCTAACATTCTATGATTTGAACCTCTCCTGTGAGTTCAGTTTTAGATTCTGAAGCTTCACTTGAGGTTTACTGTATGCCTTGTACCTTCTTAATGACGATGAAACACAGAAATTGCATCCGAATCAAATTCAAAACGCACAGTGCCGACGTAAGTACTACAGGACTGACACTCTAACTTTCTATGATTTGAACCTCTCCTGGGAATCCAGTTTTAGATTCCGATGCTTCACTTCAGGTTTACTGTATCCCTTGGCCCTTGTTATTGACGATAAAACACAGAAATTGCATCTGCATTTAATACAAAAGGCACAATGCCGACTTAAGTACATGAGGACTGACACTTTAATTTTTTATGATTTGAACCTCTCCTGTGAGTGCAGTTTTAGATTCCGATGCTTCACTTCAGGTATACTGTATACCTCGGACAATCTTATTGACGATGAAACTCAGAAATTGCATCCGAATTTAATACAAAATGCACAATGCCGACTTAAGTACAAGAGGACTGACACTCTAACTTTGTATGATTTGAACCACTTCTGTGAGTCTCGTTTTGGGTTCCCATGCATCACTTCAGGTTTAGTGTATACCTTGGACCTTCTTATTGACAAAGAAACACAGATATTACATCCGCATTTAATACAAAAGGTACAATGCCGACTTGAGTACAAAAGGACCAACCCTGTAACTTTCTATGATTTGAACCTCTCCTTTGAGTCCAGTTTTAGATTCCGATGCTTCACTTCAGGTTTACTGTATCCCTTGGACCTTCTTATTGACGATGATACACAGAAATTGCATCCGAATTTAATACAAAACGCACAATGCCGACTTAAGTACTAGAGGACTGACTAACTTTCTATGATTTGAACCTGTCGTGTGAATCCAGTTTTGTATCCCGATGCTTTACTTCAGGTTTACTGTTTCCCTTGGACCAGCTTATTGACGATGAAATATTGAAATTGCATCCAAATTAAATACGAAATGCACAATGCCGACTTAAGTACAAGAGGACTGACACTCTAACTTTCTATGATTTGAACCTCTCCTGTGAGTCCAGTTTTAGAATCCGATGCTTCACTTCAGGTTTACCGTATCAATTGGACCTTTCTATTGACGACGAAACCCAGAAATTCCATTCGAATGTAATGCAAAAGGCACAATGGCGACTTAAGTACAAGAGGACACACACTCTAACTTTCTATGATTTGAACCTCTCCTGTGAGTCCAGTTTTGGATTCCGATGCTTCACTTCAAGTTTACTGTATCCCTTAGACCTTCTTATTGACGATGAAACACAGAAATTGCATCCGAATTTAATACAAAAGGCACAATGATGACTTAAGTACAAGAGGACTGACACTCAAATTTTCTGTGATTTGAACCTCTCCTGTGAGTCCCGTTTTAGATTCCGATGCTTCACATTAGGTTTACTGTATGCCTTGGACCTTGTTATTGACGATGATACACAGAAATTGCATCCGAATTTAATACAAAAGGCACAATGCCGACTTAAGTACAAGGGGACTGACTAACTTTCTATGATTTGAACCTCTCCTGTGAGTCCAGTTTTGGATTACGATGCTTCACTTCAGGTTTAACGTATGCCTTGGACCTTCTAATTGACGATAAAACGCAGAAATTGCATCAGAATATAATACAAAAGACACAATGCCGACTTAAGTACAAGAGGACTGACACTCTAACTTTCTATGATTGGAACCTCTCCTGTAAGTCAAGTTTTAGATTCCGATGCTTCCCTGCAGGTTTACTGTGTCCCTTGGACCAGCTTATTGACGATGAAACACAGAAATTGCATCCGAATTTAATACAAAAGGCAAAATGCCGACTTAAGTACAAGAGGACTGACACTCTAACTGTCTATGATTTGAACCTCTCCTGTGAGTCCAGTTTTAGATTCCGATGCTTCACTTAAGGTTTACTGTATCCCTTGGACCTTCCATTGACGATGAAACACAGAAATTTCTTCCGCATTTAATACAAAAGGAACAATGCCGACTTAAGTACAAGAGGTCTGACACTCTATATTCCTATGTTTCGAACCTCTCCTGTGAGTCCAGTTTTAGATTCCGATGCCTCACTTCAGGTTTACTGTATACCTTGGACCTTCTTATTGACGATGATACACAGAAATTGCATCCGAATTCAATACAAAAGGCACAATGCCGACTTAAGTATAAGAGGACTGACTAAATTTCTATGATTTGAACCTCTCCTGTGAGTCCAGTTTTACATTCCGATGCTTCACTTCAGGTTTAACGTATACCTTGGACCTTCTTAATGACGATGAAACACAGAAATTGCATCCGAATTTAATACAAAAGGGCACTATGCCGACTTAAGTACAAGAGGACTGACACTCAAACTTTCTGTGATTTTAACCTCTCCTGTGTGTCCCGTTTTAGATTACGATGCATCACTTTAGGTGTACTGTAATCCTTGGACCTTCCTATTAATGATGAAACACAGAAATTGCATCTGAATTTAATACAAACGGCACAATGCCGACTTAAGTATAACAGGACTGACACTCTAACTTTCTACGATTTGAACCTCTCCTGTGAGCGCAGTTTTAGATTCTGATGCTTCACTTCAGGTTTACTGTATCCCTTTGCCCTTGTTATTGACGATGAAACACAGAAATTGCATCTGCATTTTATACAAAAGGCATAATGCCGACTTGAGTACAAGAGGACTGACACTCTAACATTCTATGATTTGAAACTCTCCTGTGAGCCCAGTTTTAGATTCCGATGCTTCACTTCAGGTTTACTGTATACCTTGGACCTTCTTATTGACGATGAAGCACAGAAATTACATCCGAATTTAATACAAAAGGCACAATGGCGACTTGAGTACAGGAGGACTAACACTCTAACTTGCTATTATTTGAACGTCTCCTTTGAGTCCAGTTTTAGATTCCGATGCTTCACTTCAGGTTTACTGTATGGCTTGGACCTTCTTATTGACGATGATACACAGAAATTGCATACGATTTTAATACAAAAGGCACAATGCCGACTTAAGTACAAGAGGACTGACTAATTTTCTATGATTTGAACCTCTCCTGTGAGACCAGTTTTGGATTCCGATGCTTCACTTCAGGTTTAACGTATGCCTTGGACCTTCTTATTGACGATAAAACGCATAAATTGCATCAGAATTTAATACAAAAGGCACAATGCCGACTTAAGTAAAAGAGGACTGACACTCTAACTTTCTATGATTGGAACCTCTCCTGTGAGTCCAGTTTTAGATTCCGACGCTTCACTGCATGTTTACTGTGTTCTTTCGGCCAGCTTATTGACGATGAAACACAGAAATTGCATCCGAATTTAATACAAAAGGTACAATGCCGACTTAAGTACAAGAAGACTGACACTCTAACTTTCTATGATTTGAACCTCTCCGGTGAGTCCAGTTTTAGATTCCGATGCTTCACTTCCGGTTTACCGTATCAATTGGACCGTTATATTGACGATGAAACACAGAAATTCCATCCGAATTTAATACAAAAAGCACAATGCCGACTTAAGTACAAGAGGACTGACACTCTAATTTTCTATGATTTGAACCTCTCCTGTGCGTCCAGTTTCGATTCCAATGCTTCACTTCAGGTTAACTATATCCCGTAGACCTTCTTACTGACGATGAAACAAAAAAATTGCATCCGAATTTAATACAAAAGGCACAATGCCGACATAAGTACAAGAGGACTGACGCTCTAACTTTCTATGATTTGAACCTCTCCTATGAGTCCAGTTATAGATTCTGAAGCTTCACTTCAGGTTTACTGTATGCCTTGGACCTTCTTAATGACAATGAAACTCAGAAATTGCATCCGAATCAAATTCAAAAGGCACAGTGCCGACTTAAGTACTAGAGGACTGACACTCTAACTTTCTATGATTTGAACCTCTCCTGTGATCCAGTTTTAGATTCCGATGCTTTACTTCAGGTTTACTGTATCCCTTGGCCCTTGTTATTGACGATGAAACACAGAAATTGCATCTGCATTTAATACAAAAGGCACAATGCTGACATAAGTACATGAGGACTGACACTTTAATTTCTTATGATTTGAACCTCTCCTGTGAGTCCAGTTTTAGATTCCGATGCTTCACTTCAGGTGTACTGTATACCTTGGACATTCTTATTGACGATGAAACTCAGAAATTGCATCCGAATTTAATACAAAAGGCACAATGCCGACTTAAGTACAAGAGGACTGACACTCTAACTCTCTATGATTTGAACCACTCCTGTGAGTCCCGTTTTGGATTCCCATGCATCACTTCCGGTTTACTGTATAACTTGGACCTTCTTATTGACGAAGAAACACAGAAATTACATCCCAATTTAATACAAAAGGCACAATGCCGACTTGAGTACAAGAGGACCAACTCTCTAACTTACTATGATTTGAACCTCTCCTTTGAGTCCAGTTTTAGATTCCGATGCTTCACTTCAGGTTTACTGTATCCCTTGGACCTTCTTATTGACGATGATACACAGAAATTGCATCCGAATTTAATACAAAAGGCACAATGCCGACTTAAGTACTAGAGGACTGACTAACTTTCTATGATTTGAACCTGTCCAGTGAGTCCAGTTTTGTATTCCGATGCTTCACTTCTGGTTTACTGTTTCCCTTGGACCAGCTTATTGACGATGAAATACTGAAATTGCATCCGAATTAAATACAAATTGCACAATGCCGACTTAAGTACAAGAGAACTGACACTCTAACTTTCTATGATATGAACCTCTCCTGTGAGTCCAGTTTTAGAATCCGATGCTTCACTTCAGGTTTACCGTATCAATTGGGCCTTTGTATTGACGATGAAACCCAGAAATTCCATCCGATTTTAATGCAAAAGGCACAATGCCGACTTAAGTACAAGAGGACACACACTCTAACTTTCTATGATTTGAACCTCTCCTGTGAGTCCAGTTTTGGATTCCAATGCTTCACTTCAAGGTTACTGTATCCCTTAGACGTTCTTATTGACGATGAAACACAGAAATTGCATCCGAATTTAATACAAAAGGCACAATGCCGACTTAAGTACAAGAGGACTGACACTCAAACTTTCTGTGATTTGAACCTCTCCTTTGAGTCCCGTTTTAGTTTCCGATGCTTCACTTCAGGTTTACTGTAATCCTTGGACCTTCTTATTGATGATGAAACAAAGAAATTACATCTGCATTTAATACAAACGGCACAATGCCGACTTAAGTACAAGAGGACTGACACTCTAACATTCTATGATTTGAACCTCTCCTGTGAGTCCAGTTTTAGATTCCGATCCTTCACTTCAGGTTTACTGTATCCCTTGGACCATCTTATTGACGATGAAACACAGAAATTGCATCCGAATTTAATACAAAAGGCACAATGCCGACTAAAGTACAGGAGGACTGACACTCTAACTTTCTATGATTTGAACCTCTCCTGTGAATCCAGTTTTAGATTCCGATGCTTCACTTAATGTTTACTGTATCCCTTGGACCTTCTTATTGACGATAAAACACATAAATATCCTCCGCATTTAATACAAAAGGAACAATGCCGACTTAAGTACAAGAGGACTGACACTCTATCTTCCTATGTTTTGAACCTCTCCTGTGAGTCCAGTTTTAGATTCCGATGCCTCACTTCAGGTTTACTGTATACCTTGGACCTCCTTATTGACGATGATACACAGAAATTGCATCCGAATTCAATACAAAAGGCACAATGCCGACTTAAGTACAAGAGGACTGACTAAATTTCAATGATTTGAACCTCTCCTGTGAGTCCAGTTTTGGATTCCGATGCTTGACTTCAGTTATAACGTATACCTTAAACCTTCTTACTGACGATGAAACACAGAAATTGCATCCGAATTTAATACAAAAGGAACTATGCCGACTTAAGTACAAGAGGACTGACACTCAAACTTTCTGTGATTGGAACCTCTCCTGTTAGTCCCGTTTTAGATTCCGATGCTTCACTTCAGGTATACTGTATACCTTGGACATTCTTATTGACGATGAAACTCAGAAATTGCATCCGAATTTAATACAAAAGGCACAATGCCGACTTCAGTACAAGAGGACTGACACTCTAACTTTCTATGATTTGAACCACTCCTGTGAGTCCCGTTTTGGATTCCCATGCATCACTTCCGGTTTACTGTATAACTTGGACCTTCTTATTGACGAAGAAACACAGAAATTACATCCCAATTTAATACAAAAGGCACAATGCCGACTTGAGTACAAGAGGACCAACTCTCTAACTTACTATGATTTGAACCTCTCCTTTGAGTCCAGTTTTAGATTCCGATGCTTCACTTCAGGTTTACTGTATCCCGTGGACCTTCTTATTGACGATGATACACAGAAATTGCATCCGAATTTAATACAAAAGGCACAATGCCGACTTAAGTACTAGAGGACTGACTAACTTTCTATGATTTGAACCTGTCCAGTGAGTCCAGTTTTGTATTCCGATGCTTCACTTCAGGTTTACTGTTTCCCTTGGACCAGCTTATTGACGATGAAATACTGAAATTGCATCCGAATTAAATACAAATTGCACAATGCCGACTTAAGTACAAGAGAACTGACACTCTAACTTTCTATGATTTGAACCTCTCCTGTGAGTCCAGTTTTAGAATCCGATGCTTCACTTCAGGTTTACCGTATCAATTGGGCCTTTGTATTGACGATGAAACCCAGAAATTCCATCCGAATTTAATGCAAAAAGCACAATGCCGACTTAAGTACAAGAGGACACACACTCTAACTTTCTATGATTTGAACCTCTCCTGTGAGTCCAGTTTTGGATTCCAATGCTTCACTTCAAGGTTACTGTATCCCTTAGACGTTCTTATTGACGATGAAACACAGAAATTGCATCCGAATTTAATACAAAAGGCACAATGCCGACTTAAGTACAAGAGGACTGACACTCAAACTTTCTGTGATTTGAACCTCTCCTGTGAGTCCCGTTTTAGTTTCCGATGCTTCACTTCAGGTTTACTGTAATCCTTGGACCTTCTTATTGATGATGAAACAAAGAAATTACATCTGCATTTAATACAAACGGCACAATGCCGACTTAAGTACAAGAGGACTGACACTCTAACATTCTATGATTTGAACCTCTCCTGTGAGTCCAGTTTTAGATTCCGATCCTTCACTTCAGGTTTACTGTATCCCTTGGACCATCTTATTGACGATGAAACACAGAAATTGCATCCGAATTTAATACAAAAGGCACAATGCCGACTAAAGTACAGGGGACTGACACTCTAACTTTCTATGATTTGAACCTCTCCTGTGAATCCAGTTTTAGATTCCGATGCTTCACTTAATGTTTACTGTATCCCTTGGACCTTCTTATTGACGATGAAACACAGAAATTGCATCCGAATTCAATACAAAAGGCACAATGCCGACTTAAGTACAAGAGGACTGACTAAATTTCAATGATTTGAACCTCTCCTGTGAGTCCAGTTTTGGATTCCGATGCTTGACTTCAGGTATAACGTATACCTTAAACCTTCTTACTGACGATGAAGCACAGAAATTGCATCCGAATTTAATACAAAAGGAACTATGCCGACTTAAGTACAAGAGGACTGACACTCAAACTTTCTGTGATTGGAACCTCTCCTGTTAGTCCCGTTTTAGATTCCGATGCTTCACTTCAGATGTACTGTAATCCTTGGACTTTCCTATTGATGATGAAACACAGAAATTGCATCTGAATTTAATACAAACGGCTCAATGCCGACTTTAGTACAAGAGGACAGACACACTAACATTCTATGATTTGAACCTCTCCTGTGAGCCCATTTTTAGATTCTGATGCTTCACTTCAGGTTTACTGTATACCTTGGACCTTCTTATTGACGATGAAACACAGAAATTACATCCGAATTTAATACAAAATGCACAATGCCGACTTGAGTACAAGAGGACTAACACTCTAACTTGCTATTATTTGAAGCTCTCCTTTGAGTCCAGTTTTAGATTCCGATGCTTCACTTCAGGTTTACTGTATGCCTTGGACCTTCTTATTGACGATGATACACAGGAATTGCATCCGTATTTAATACAAAAGGCACAAAGCCGACTTAAGTACAAGAGGACTGACTAACTTTCTATGATTTGAACCTCTCCTGTGAGTCCAGTTTTGGATTCCGATGCTGCACTTCAGGTTTTACGTATGCCTTGGACCTTCTTATTGACGATGAAACGCTGAAATTGCATCAGAATTTAATACAAAAATCACAATGCCGACTTAAGTACAAGAGGACTGACACTCTAACTTTCTATGATTGGAACCTCTCCTGTGAGTCCAGTTTTAGATTCCGATGCTTCACTTCAGGTTTACTGTTTCCCTTGGACCAGCTTATTGACGATGAAATACTGAAATTGCATCCGAATTAAATACAAAATGCACAATGCCCACTTTAGTACAAGAGGACTGACACTCTAACTTTCTATGATTTGAACCTCTCCTGTGAGTCCAGTTTTAGAATCCGATGCTTCACTTCAGGTTTACCGTATCAATTGGACCTTTGTATTGACGATGAAACCCAGAAATTCCATCCGAATTTAATGCAAAAGGCACAATGCCGACTTAAGTACATGAGGACACACACTCTAACTTTCTATGATTTGAACCTCACCTGTAAGCCCAGTTTTAGATTCTGATGCTTCACTTCAGGTTTACTGTATACCTTGGACCTTCTTATTGACGATGGTACACAGAAATTGCATCCGAATTTAATACAAAAGGCACAATGCCGACTTAAGTACAAGAGGACTGACACTCTACCTTTCTATGATTTGAACCTCTCCTGTGAGTCCAGTTTTAGATTCCGTGCTTCACTTCAGGTTTACCGTATCAATTGGACCGTTGTATTGACGTTGAAACACAGAAATTCCATCCGAATTTAATACAAAATGCACAATGCCGACTTAAGTACAAGAGGACTGACGCTCTAACTTTCAATGATTTAAACTTCTCCTGTGAGTCCAGTTTTAGATTCTGATGCTTCACTTCAGGTTTACTGTATCCCTTGGACCTTCTTAATGACGATGAAACACAGAAATTGTATCCGAATTAAATACAAAAAGCACAGTGCCGACTTAAGTACTAGAGGACTGACACTCTAACATTCTATGATTTGAACCTCTCCTGTGAATCCAGTATTAGATTCCGATGCTTCACTGCAGGTTTACTGTATCCCTTGGCCCTTGTTATTGACGATGAAAAACAGAAATTGCATCTGCATTTAATACAAAAGGCACTATGCCGACTTAAGTACATGAGGACTGACACTCTAATTTTTTATGATTTGAACCTCTCCTATGAGTCCAGTTTTAGATTCCGATGCTTCACTTCAGGTTTACTGTATACCTTGGACCTTCTTATTGACGATGAAACACAGAAATTGCATCCGAATTTAAAACAAAAGGCACAATGCCGACTTAAGTACGAGAGGACTGACACACTAACTCTCTATGATTTAAACCACTAATGTGAGTCCCGTTTTGGATTACCATGCTTCACCTCAGGTTTACTGCATCCCTTGGACCTTCTTATTGACGATGATACACATAAATTGCATCCGAATTTAATACAAGAGACACATTGCCGACTTAAGTACAAGAGGACTGCCTAACTTTCTATGATTTGAACCTGTCCTGTGAGTCCAGTTTTTTATTCCGATGCTTCACTTCAGGTTTACCGTATCAATTGGACCTTTGTATTGACGATGAAACACAGAAATTCCATCCGAATTTAATGCAAAAGACACAATGCCGACTTAAGTACAAGAGGACACACACTCTAACTTTCTATGATTTGAACCTCTCCTGTGAGTCCAGTTTTGGATTCCAATGCTTCACTTCAAGTTTACTGTATCCCTTAGACCTTCGTGTTGACGATGAAACACAGAAATAGCATCCGAATTTAATACAAAAGGCACAATGCCGACTCAAGTACAAGAGGACTGACACTCTAACTTTCTGTGATTTGAACCTCTCCTGTGAGTCCCGTTTTAGAATCCGATGCTTCACTTCAGGTTTACTGTAATTCTTGGACCTTCTAATTGATGATGAAACACAGAAATTACATCTGCAATTAATACAAAAGGAACAATGCCGACTTAAGTAAAAGAGGACTGACTAACTTTCTATGATTTGAACCTCTCCTGTGAGTCCAGTTTTGGATTCCGATGCTTTACTTCAGGTTTAACGTATGCCTTGGACCTTCTTATTGACGATAAAACGCAGAAATTGCATCAGAATTTAATACAAAAGGCACAATGCCGACTTAAGTACAAAAGGACTGACACTCTAACTTTCTATGATTGGAACCTCTCCTGTGAGTCCAGTTTTAGATTCCGATGCTTCACTGCAGGTTTACTGTGTCCCTTGGACTAGCTTATTGACGATGAAACACAGAAATTGCATCCGAATTTAATACAAAAGGCACAATGCCGACTTAAGTACAAGAGGACTGACACACTAACTTTCAATGATCTGAACCTCTCCTGTGAGTCCAGTTTTAGAATCCGATGCTTCACTTCAGGTTTACCGTATCAATTGGACCGTTGTATTGACGATGAAACACAGAAATCCCATCCGAAATTAATACAAAAGGCACAATGCCGACTTAAGTACAGGAGGACTGACACTCTAACTTTCTATGATTTGAACCTCTCCTGTGCGTCCAGTTCTAGATTCCAATGCTTCACTACAGGTTAACTGTATTCCTTAGAACTTCTCAATGACGACGAAACACAGAAATTGCATCCGAATGTAATACAAAAGGCACAGTGCCGACTTAAGTACTAGAGGACTGACACTCTAACTTTCTATGATTTGAACCTCTCCTGTAAATCCAGTTATAGATTCCGATGCTTCACTTCAGGTTTCCTGTATCCCTTGGCCCTTGTTATTGACTATGAAACACGGAAATTGCATCCGCATTTAATACAAAAGGCACATTGCCGACTTAAGTACATGAGGACTGACTAACTTTCTATGATTTGAACCTCTCCTGTGAGTCCAGTTTTGTATTCCGATGCTTCACTTCAGGTTTAACGTATACCTTGGACCTTCTTATTGACGATGAAACACAGAAATTGCATCCGAATTTAATACAAAAGGCACAATGCCGACTAAAGTACAAGAGGACTGACACTCAAACTTTCCGTGATTTGAACCTCTCCTGTGAGCCCCGTTTTAGATTCCGATGCTTCACTTCAGGTTTACCGTATCAATTGGACCGTTGTATTGACGATGAAACACAGAAATTCCATCCGAATTTAATACAAAAGGCACAATGCCGACTTAAGTACAGGAGGACTGACACTCTAACTTTCTATGATTTGAACCTCTCCTGTGCGTCCAGTTCTAGATTCCAATGCTTCACTACAGGTTAACTGTATTCCTTAGAACTTCTTATTGACGATGAAACACAAAAATTGAATCCGAATTTAATACAAAAGGCACAATGCCGACTTAAGTACAAGAGGACTGACGCTCTAACTTTCTATGATTTGTACCTCTCCTGTGTGTCCAGTTTTAGATTCTGAAGCTTCACTTCAGGTTTACTGTATCCCTTAGACCTTCTTAATGACGCTGAAACACAGAAATTGCATCCGAATCAAATACAAAAGGCACAGTGCCGACTTAAGTACTAGAGGACTGACACTCTAACTTTCTATGATTTGAACCTCTCCTGTGAATCCAGTTTTAGATTCCGATGCTTCACTTCAGGTTTACTGTATCCCTTGGCCCTTGTTATTGACGATGAAACACAGAAATTGCATCTGCTTTTAATACAAAAGGCACAATGCCGACTTAAGTACATGAGGACTAGCACTTTAATTTTTTAAGATATGAACCTCTCCTGTGAGTCCAGTTATAGATTCCGATGCTTCACTTCAGGTATACTGTATACCTTGGACCTCCTTATTGACGATGAAACTCAGAAATTGCATCCGAATTTAATACAAATGGCACAATGCCGATTTAAGTACAAGAGGACTGACACTCTAACTTTCTATGATTTGAACCACTCCCGTGAGTCCCGTTTTGGATTCCCATGCATCACTTCAGGTTTACTGTATACCTTGGACCTTCTTATTGACGAAGAAACACAGAAATTACATCTGAATTTAATACAGAAGGCACAATTCCGACTTGAGTACAAGAGGACCAACCCTCTAACTTTCTATGTTTTGAACTTCCCCTTGAGTCCAGTTTTAGATTCCGATGCTTCACTTCCAGATTACTGTATCCCCTGGACCTTCTTATTGACGATGATACACAGAATTTGCATCCGATTTTAATACAAAAGGCACAATGCCGACTTAAGTAATAGAGGACTGACTAACTTTCTATGATTTGAACCTGTCCTATGAGTCCAGTTTTGTATTCCGATGCTTCATTTCAGGTTTACTGTTTCCCTTGGACCAGCTTATTGACGATGAAATACTGAAATTGCATCCGAATTAAATACATAATGCACAATGCCGACTTAAGTACTAGAGGACTGACTAACTTTCTATGATTTGAACCTCTCCTGTGAGTCCCGTTTTAGATTCCGATGCTTCACTTTAGGTTTACTGTAATCCTTGGACCTTCTTATTGATGATGAAACACAGAAATTACATCTGCATTTAATACAAACGGCACAATGCCGACTTAAGTACAAGAGGACTGACACTCTAACATTCTATGATTTGAACCTTTCCTGTGAGTCCAGTTATAGATTCCGATGCTTCACTTCAGGTTTACTGTATCCCTTGGCCCTTGTTATTGACGATGAAACACAGAAATTGCATCTGCATTTAATACAAAAGGCACAATGCCGACTTAAGTACATGAGAACTGACACTCTAATTTTTTATGACTTGAACCTGTCCTGTGAGTCCAGTTTTGGATTCCGATGCTTCACTTCAGGTTTACTGTATACCTTAGACCTTCTTATTGACGATGAAACACAGAAATTGCATCCGAATTTAATACAAAAGGCGCAATGCCGACTTAAGTACAAGAGGACTGACACTCTAACTTTCTGTGTTTTGAACCTCTCCTGTGAGTCCCGTTTTAGAATCCGATGCTTTACTTCAAGTTTACTGTAATCCTTGGACCTTCTTATTGATGATGAAACACAGAAATTACATCTGCATTTAATACAAACGGCACAATGCCGACTTAAGTAAAAGAGGACTGACACTCTAACATTCTATGATTTGAACCACTCCTGTGAGTCCAGTTTTAGATTCCGATGCTTCACTTCTGGTTTACTGTATACCTTGGACCATCTTATTGACGATGAAACACAGAAATTACATCCCAATTTAATACAAAAGGCACAATGCCGACTTGAGTACTAGAGGACTAACACTCTAACTTGCTATTATTTGAACCTCTCCTTTGAGTCCAGTTTTAGATTCCGATGCTTCACTTCAGGTTTACTGTATCCCTTGGACCTTCTTATTGACGATGATACACAGAAATTGCATCCGAATTTAATACAAAAGGCACAATGCCGACTTAAGTACAAGAGGACTGACTAACTTTCTAAGATTTGAACCTCTCCTGTGAGTCCAGTTTTGGATTCCGATGCTTCACTTCAGGTTTAACGTATGCCTTGGACCTTCTTATTGACGATAAAACACAGAAATTGCATCAGAATTTAATACAAAAGGCACAATGAAGACTTAAGTACAAGAGGACTGACACTCTAACTTTCTATGATTTGAACCTCTCCGGTGAGTCCAGTTTTAGATTCCGATGCTTCACTTCAGGTTTACCGTATCAATTGGACCGTTGTATTGACGATGAAACACAGAAATTCCATCCAAATTTAATACAAAAGGCACAATGCCGACTTAAGTACAGGAGGACTGACACTCTAACTTTCTATGATTTTAACCTCTCCTGTGCGTCCAGTTCTAGATTCCAATGCTTCACTTCAGGTTAACTGTATTCTTTAGACCTTCTTATTGACGATGAAACACAAAAATTGAATCCGAATATAATACAAAAGGCACAATCCCGACTTCAGTACAAGAGGACTGACGCTCTAACTTTCTATGATTTGAACCTCTCCTGTGCGTCCAGTTTTAGATTCTGAAGCTTCACTTCAGGTTTACTGTATCCCTTAGACCTTCTTAATGACGATGAAACACAGAAATTGCATCCGTATCAAATACAAAAGGCACAGTGCCGACTTAAGTACTACAGGACTGACACTCTAACTTTCTATGATTTGAACCTCTCCTGTGAATCCAGTTTTAGATTCCGATGCTTCACATCAGGTTTACTGTATCCCTTGGCCCTTGTTATTGACGATGAAACACAGAAATTGCATCTGCTTTTAATACAAAAGGCACAATGCCGACTTAAGTACATGAGGACTAGCACTTTAATTTTTTAAGATTTGAACCTCTCCTGTGAGTCCAGTTTTAGATTCCGATGCTTCACTTCAGGTATACTGTATACCTTGGACCTTCTTATTGACGATGAAACTCAGAAATTGCATCCGAATTTAATACAAATGGCACAATGCAGAATTAAGTACAAGAGGACTGACACTCTAACTTTCTATGATTTGAACCACTCCTGTGAGTCCCGTTTTGGATTCCCATGCATCACTTCAGGTTTACTGTATACCTTGGACCTTCTTATTGTCGAAGAAACACAGAAAATACATCTGAATGTAATACAAAAGGCACAATTCCGACTTGAGTACAAGAGGACCAACCCTCTAACTTTTTATGATTTGAACCTCTCCTTTGAGTCCAGTTTTAGATTCCGATGCTTCACTTCCAGTTTACTGTATCCCTTGGACCTTCTTATTGACGATGATACACAGAATTTGCATCCGAATTTAATACAAAAGGCACAATGCCGACTTAAGTAATAGAGGACTGACTAACTTTCTATGATTTGAACCTGTCCTGTGAGTCCAGTTTTGTATTCCGATGCTTCATTTCAGGTTTACTGTTTCCCTTGGACCAGCTTATTGACGATGAAATACTGAAATTGCATCCGAATTAAATACAAAATGCACAATGCCGACTTAAGTACTAGAGGACTGACTAACTTTCTATGATTTGAACCTCTCCTGTGGGTCCCGTTTTAGATTTCGATGCTTTACTTCAGGTTTACTGTAATCCTTGGACCTTCTTATTGATGATGAAACACAGAAATTACATCTGCATTTAATACAAACGGCACAATGCCGACTTAAGTACAAGAGGACTGACACTCTGACATTCTATGATTTGAACCTTTCCTGTGTGTACAGTTTTAGATTCCGATGCTTCACTTCAGGTTTACTGTATCCCTTGGCCCTTGTTATTGACGAGGAAACACAGAAATTGCATCTGCATTTAATACAAAAGGCACAATGCCGACTTAAGTACATGAGGACTGACACTCTAATTTTTTATGACTTGAACCTCTCCTGTGAGTCCAGTTTTGGATTCCGATGCCTCACTTCAGGTTTACTGTATACCTTGGACATTGTTATTGACGATGAAACTCAGAAATTACATCCGAATTTAATACAAAAGGCACAATGCCGGCTTGAGTACAAGAGGACCAACCCTCTAACTTTCTATGATTTGAACCTCTCCTTTGAGTCCAGTTTTAGATTCCTATGCTTCGCTTCAGGTTTACTGTATCCCTTGGACCTTCTTATTGACGATGATACACAGAAATTGAATCCAAATTTAATACAAAAGGCACAATGCCGACTTAAGTACAAGAGGACTGACTAACTTTCTATGATTTGAACCTGTCTTGTGAGTCCAGTTTGGTATTCCGATGCTCCACTTCAGGTTTACTGGTTCCCTTGGACCAGCTTATTGACGATGAAATACTGAAATTGCATCCGAATTAAATACAAAATGCACAATGCCGACTTAAGCACAAGAGGACTGACACTCTAACTTTCTATGATTTGAACCTCTCCTGTGAGTCCAGTTTTAGAATCCGATGCTTCACTGCAGGTTTACCGTATCAATTGGACCTTTGTATTGACGATGAAACACAGAAATTCCATCCGAATTTATTGCAAAAGGCACAATGCCGACTTAAGTACGAGAGGACTGACTAACTTTCAATGATTTGAACCTCTCCTGTGAGTCCAGTTTTGTATTCCGATGCTTCACTCCAGGTTTAACGTATGCCTTGGACCTCCTTATTGACGATAAAACACAGAAAATGCATCAGAATTTATTACAAAAGGCACAATGCCGACTTAAGTACAAGAGGACTGACACTCTAACTTTCTATGATTTGAACCCCTCCTGTGAGTCCAGTTTAGGATTCCGATGCTTCACTTCAAGTTTACTGTATCCCGTAGACCTTCTTATTGACGATGAAACACAGAAATTGCATCCGAATTTAATACAAAAGGCACAATGCCGACTTAAGTACAAGAGGACTGACACTCTAACTTTCAATGAATGGAACCTCTCCTGTGAGTTCAGTTTTAGATTCCGATGCTTCACTGCAGGTTTACAGTGTCCCTTGGACCAGCTTATTGACGATGAAACACAGAAATTGCATCCGAATTTAATACAAAAGGCACAATGCCGACTCAAGTACAAGAGGACTGACACTCTAACTTTCTATGATTTGAACCTCTCCTGTGCGTCCAGTTTTAGATTCCAATGCTTCACTTCAGGTTAACTGCATCCCTTAGACCTTCTTATTGACAATGAAACACAAAAATTGCATCCGAATTTAATACAAAAGGAACAATGCCGACTTAAGTACAGGAGGACTGACGCTCTAACTTTCTATGATTTGAACCTCTCCTGTGAGTCCAGTTTTCGATTCTGATGCTTCACTTCAGGTTGACTGTATCCCTTGGACCTTCTTAATGACGATGAAACACAGAAATTGCATCCGAATTTAATACAAAAAGCACAGTGCCGACTTAAGTACTAGAGGACTGACACTCTAACTTTCTATGATTTGAACCTCTCCTGTGAATCCAGTTTTAGATTCCCATGCTCCACTTCAGGTTTACTGGTTCCCTTGGCCCTTGTTATTGACTATGAAACACAGTAATTGCATCCGCATTTAATACAAAAAGGCACAATGCCGACTTAAGTACAAGAGGACTGGCTAACTTTCAATGATTTGAACCTCTCCTGTGAGTCCAGTTTTGTATTCCGATGCTTCACTTCAGGTTTAACGTATGCCTTGGACCTCCTTATTGACGATAAAACACAGAAAATGCATCAGAATTTATTACAAAAGGCACAATGCCGACTTAAGTACAAGAGGACTGACACTCTAATTTTCTATGATTTGAACCTCTCCTGTGCGTCCAGTTTTAGATTCCAATGCTTCACTTCAGGTTAACTGTATCCCTTAGACCTTCCTATTGTCGATGAAACACAAAAATTGCTTCCGAATTTAATACAAAAGGAGCAATGCCGACTTAAGTACAAGAGGACTGACGCTCTAACTTTCAATCATTTGAACCTCTCCTGTGAGTCCAGTTTTAGATTCTGATGCTTCACTTCAGGTTTACTGTATCCCTTGGACCTTCTTAATTACGATGAAACACAGAAATTGCATCCGAATTTAATACAAAAGGCAAAGTGCCGATTTAAGTACTAGAGGACTGACACTCTAACTTTCTATGATTTGAACCTCTCCTGTGAATCCAGTTTTAGATTCCGATGCTTCACTTCAGGTTTACTGTATCCCTTGGCCCTTGTTATTGACTATGAAACACAGAAATTTCATACGCATTTAATACAAAAGGCACAATGCCGACTTAAGTACAAGAGGACTGACACTCTAACTTTCTATGATTTGAACCTCTCCTGTGAGTCCAGTTTTAGAATCTGATGCTTCACTTCAGGTTTACCGTATCAATTCGACCTTTTCATTGACGGTGAAACACAGAAATTCCATCCGAATTCAATGCAAAAGGCACAATGCCGACTTAAGTACAAGAGGACACACACTCTAACTTTCTATGATTTGAACCTCTCCTGTGCGTCCAGTTTTGGATTCCGATGCTTTACTTCAGGTTTAGCGTTTGCCTTGGATCTTCCTATTGATGATGAAACACAGAACTTGCATCCGAATTTAATACAAAAGGCACAATGCCGACTTAAGTACAAGAGGACTGACACTCTAACTTTCAATCATTTGAATCTCTCCTGTGAGTCCACTTTCAGATTCCGATGCTTCACTTCAGGTTTACTGTATCTCTCGGACCTTCTTATTGACGATGATACACAGAAATTGCATCCGAATTTAATACAAAAGGCACATTGCCGACTTAAGTACAAGAGGACTGAATAACTTTCTATGATTTGAACTTCTCCTGTGAGTCCAGTTTTGGATTCCGATGCTTCACTTCAGGTTTAACGTATGCCTTGGACCTTCTTATTGACGATTAAAAACAGAGATGGCATCCGATTATATTACAAAAGGCACAATGCCGACATAAGTACAAGAGGACTGACACTCTAAGTTTCTATGATTTGAACCACTCCTGTGAGCCCCGTTTTGGATTCCCATGCTTCACTTCAGGTTTACTCTATACCTAGGAGCTTCCTATTGATGATGAATCACAGATATTACATCAGAATTTAATACAAAAGACACAATGCTGACTTGAGTACAAGAGGACTAACCCTCATACTTTCTATGATTTGAACCTCTCCTTTGAGTCCAGTTTTAGATTCCGATGCTTCACTTCAGGTTTACTGTATCCCTTGGACCTTCTTATTGACGATGGAACACAGAAATTGCATCCGAATTTAATACAAAACTCACAATGCCGACTTAAGTTCAAGAGGACTGACACACTTACTTTCTATGATTGGAACCTCTCCTGTGAGTCCAGTTTTAGATTCCGATGCTCCACTTCAGGTTTACTGTATACCTTGGACCTTCTTACTGACGATGAGGCAAAAAAGTTGCATCCTAATTTACTACAAAAGGCACAGTTCCGACTTAAGTACAGGAGGACTGACACTCTAACTTTCTATGACTTGAACCTCTCCTGTGAGACCCGTTTTAGATTCCGATGCTTCTCTTCAGGTTTACTGTATACGTTGGACCTTGTTATTGACGATGAAACACAGAAATTGCATCCGAATTTAATACAAAAGGCATAATGCCGACTTAAGTACAAGAGGACTGACACTCTAACTTTCAATGATTTGAACCTCTCCTGTGAGTCCCGTTTTGGATTCCGATGCTTCACTTCAGGTTTACTGTATACCTTGGACCTTCTTATTGACGATGAAACACAGAAATTGCATCCGAACATTATACAAAATGCACAATGCCGACTTAAGTCCAAGAGGACTGACACTCTAACTTTCTATGATTTAAACCTCTCCTGGGAGTCCAGTTTAGATTCCGATGCTTCACATCTGGTTTACTGAATACCCTGGACCTTCTTACTGACGATGAAGCACAGAAGTTGCATCCGAATTTATTACAAAAGGCACAGTTCCGACATAAGTACAGGAGGACTGACAGTCTAACTTTCTATATCTTAAACCTCTCCTGAGAGTGCATTTTTAGATTCCGATGCTTCACTTCAGGTTTACTGTACACCTTGCACCTTCATATTGACGATGAAACACAGAAATTGCATCCGAATTTAATACTAACGGCACAATGCCGACTTAAGTAGAAGAGGACTGACACTCTATCTTTCTATGATTTGAACCTCTCCTGTGAGTCCAGTTTTAGATTCCGGTGCTTCACTTCAGGTTAACTGTATACCTTGGACCTTCTTATTGTCGATGATACACAGAAATAACATCCGAATTCAATACAAAGGCACAATGCCGACTTAAGTACAAGAGGACTGACTAACTTTCTATGATTTGAACCTCTCCTGTGAGGCCAGTTTTTGATTCCGATGTTTCACTTCAGGTTTAACGTATACCTTGGACCTTCTTATTGACGATGAAACACAGAAATTGCATCCGAATTTAATACAAAAGGCACAATGCTAACTTAAGTACAAGAGGACTAACACTCTAATTTTCTATGACTTGAACCTCTCCTGTGAGTACAGTTTTATATTCCGAAGCTTCACTTCAGGTTTACCGTATCAATTGGACCGTTGTATTGACGATAAAACAAAGAAATTCCATCCGAATTTAATACAAAAGGCACAATGCCAACTTAAGTACAAGAGGACTGACACTCTAACTTTCTATGATTTGAACCTCTCCTGTGAGTCCAGTTTTAGATTCCAATGCTTCACTTCAGGTTTACTGAATCCCTTAGACCTTTTTATTGACGATGAAACACAAAAATTGCATCCGAATTTAATACAATAGGCACAATGCCGACTTAAGTACAAGAGGGCTGATGCTCTAACTTCCTATGATTTGAACCTCTCCTGTGAGTCCAGTTTTAGATTCTGATGCTTCACTTCAGGTTTACTGTATCCTTTGGACCTTCTTAATGACGATGAAACACAGAAATTGCATCCGAATTTAATACAAAAGGCACAGTGCCGACTTATGTAGTAGAGGACTGACACTCTAACTTTCTATGATTTGAACCTCTCCTGTGAGTCCAGTTTTAGATTCCGATGCTTCACTTGAGGTTTACTGTATACCTTGAACCTTTGTATTGACGATGAAACACAGAAATTCCATCCGAATTTAATGCAAAAGGCACAATGCCGACTTAAGTACAAAAGGACAGACACTCTAACTATCTATGATTTGAACCACTAATGTGAGTCCAGTTTTGGATTCCGATGCTTCACTTCAAGTTTACTGTATCCCTTAGACCTTCTTATTGACGATGAAAAACAGAAATTGTATCCGAATTTAATACAAAACGCACAATGCCGACTTAAGTACAAGAGGAATGACACTCTAAATTTCTGTTATTTGAACCACTCCTGTGAGTCCAGTTTTAGATTCCGATGCTTCACTTCAGGTTTACTGTATCAACTGGAATTTCTTATTGACGATGAAACACAGAAATTCCATCCGAATTTAATACCAAAGGCACAATGCCGACTTAAGTACAAGAGGACTGACACTCTAAATTTCTATGATTTGAACCTCTCCTGTGAGTCTAGTTTTAGATTCCGATGCTTCACTTCAGGTTAACTGTATCCCTTGAACCTTCTTATTGACGATGAAACACAGAAAATTCCTCCGCATTTCATACAAAAGGAGCAATTCCGACTTAAGTACAAGAGGACTGACACTCTAATTTTTTATGATTTGAACCCCTCCTGTGAGTCCAGTTTTAGATTCCGATGCGTCACTTCAGGTTTACTGTATACCTTGGACCTTCTTATTCACGATGGAACACAGAAATTGCGTCCGAATTTAATACAAAAGGCACAATGCCGACCTAGGTACAAGAGGACTGACACTCTAACTTTCTATGATTTGAATCACTCCTGTGAGTCCCGTTTTGGATTCCCATGCTTCACTTCAGGTTTACTGTATACCTTGGACCTTCTTATTGACGATGAAACACAGAAATTGCATCCGAATTTAATACAAAATGCACAATGCCGACTTAAGTCCAAGAGGACTGACACTCTTACGGTCTATGATTTAAACCTCTCCTGTGAGTCCAGTTTTAGATTCCGATGCATCACATCAGGTTTACTGTATCAATTGGACCTTCATATTGACGACGAAACACAGAAATTCCATCCGAATTTCATAGAAAAGGCACAATGCCGACTTAAGTACAAGAGGACTGACACTCTAACTTTCTATGATTTGAACCTCACCTGTGAGTCCAGTTCTAGATTCCGATGCCTCACTTCAAGTTTACTGTATCCCTTGGAGCTCCTTATTGACGATGAAACACAGAAATTGCATCCGAATTTAATACAAAAGGCACAATGCCGACTTGAGTACAAGAGGACTGACACTCTAAGTTTCTATGACTTGTACCTCTCCTGTGAGTCCAGTTTTAGAATCCGATGCTTCACTTCAGGTTTACTGTGTACCTTGGACCTTCTTATTGACGATGAAACACAGTGATTGCATCCCAATTTAATACTAACGGCACAATGCCGACTTAAGTACAAGAGGACTGACACTCTATCTTTCTATGATTTGAGCCACTCCTGTGCGTCCAGTTTTAGATTCCGATGCTTCACTTCAGGTTTACTGTATACCTTGGACCTTCTAATTGACGATGATACACAGAAATTGCATCCGAATTCAATACAAAAGGCACAATGCCGACTTAAGTAAAAAAGGACTGACTAAATTTCTATGATTTGAACCTCTCCTGTGAGTCCATTTTTGGATTCCGATGCTTCACTTCAGTTTTAACGTTTACCTTGGACCTTCTTAATGACGATAAAACACAGAAATTGCATCCGAATTTAACACAAAAGGCACAATGCCGACTTAAGTACAAGAGGACTGACACTCTAACTTTCTATGATCTGAACCTCTCCTGTGTGTCCAGTTTCAGATTCCGATGCTTCACGTCAGGTTTACTGTATATCTAGGACCTTCTTATTGACGATGAAACACAGAAATTACATCCGAATTAAATACAAGAGGCACAATGCTGACTTAAGTACAAGAAGACTAACCCTCTAACTTTCTATGACTTGAACCTCTCCTGTGAGTCCAGTTTTAGATTCCGATGCTTCACTTCAGGTTTACTGTATACCTTGGACCTTCTTATTGACGATGAAACACAGTGATTGCATCCCAATTTAATACTAACAGCACAATGCCGACATAAGTACAAGAGGACTGACACTCTATCTTTCTATGATCTGAACCACTCCTGTGCGTCCAGTTTTAGATTCCGATGCTTCACTTCAGGTTTACTGTATACTTTGGACCTTCTTATTGACGATGATACACAGAATTAGCATCCGAATTCAATACAAAAGGCACAATGCCGACTTAAGTAAAAGAGGACTGACTAACATTCTATGATTTGAACCTCTCCTGTGAGGCCAGTTTTGGATTCCGATGCTTCACTTCAGTTTTAACGAATACCTTGGACCTTCTTAATGACGATAAAACACAGAATTAGCATCCGAATTCAATACAAAAGGCACAACGCCGACGTAAGTAAAAGAGGACTGACTAACTTTCTATGATTTGAACCACTCCTGTGAGTCCCGTTTTGAATTCCCATGCTTCACTTAAGGTTTACTGTATACCTAGGACCTTCCTATTGACGATGATACACAGAAATTACATCAGAATTTAATACAAACGGCACAATGCCGACTTGAGTACTAGAGGACTAACCCTCGAACTTTCTATGATTTGAACCTCGCCTTTGAGTCCAGTTTTAGATTCCGATGCTTCACTTCAGGTTTACTGTATCCCCTGGACCTTCTTATTGACGATGAAACACTGAAATTGCATCCGAATTTAATACAAAATGCACAATGCCGACATATGTACAAGAGGACTGACACACTAACTTTCTATGATTGGACCCGCTCCTGTGAGTCCAGTTTTAGATTCCGATGCTTCTCTTCAGGTTTACTGTATACCTTGGACCTTGTTACTGACGATAAAACACAGAAATTGCATCCCGAATTTAATACATAAGGCATAATGCCGACTTAAGTACAAGAGGACTGACACTCTAACTCTCTATGATTTGAACCTCTCCTGTGAGTCCCGTTTTGGATCCGATGCTTCACTTGAGGTTTACAGTATACCTTGGACCTTCTTATTGACGATGAAACACAGAAATTGCATCCGAACGTAATACAAAATGCACAATGCCGACTTAAGTCCAAGAGGACTGACACACTAACTTTCTACGAGTTAAACCTCTCCTGTGAGTCCAGTTTAGATTCCGATGCTTCACTTCAGGTTTACTGTATACCTTGGACCTTCTTATTGACGATGAAACACAGAAATTGAATCCGAACGTAATACAAAATGCACAATGCCGACTTAAGTCCTAGAGGACTGACACACTAACTTTCTACGAGTTAAACCTCTCCTGTGAGTCCTGTTTAGATTCCGATGATTCATTTCAGGTTTACTGTATACCTTGGACCTTCTTATTGACGATGATACACAGATATAACATCCGAATTCAATACAAAAGGCACAATGCCGACTTAAGTACAAGAGGACTGACTAACTTTCTATGATATGAACCTCCCCTGTGAGTCCAGTTTTGGATTCCGATGCTTTACTTCAGGTTTAGCGTTTGCCTTGGACCTTCTTATTGACGATGAAACACAGAACTTGCATCCGAATTTAATACAAAAGGCACAATGCCGACTTAAGTACAAGAGGACTGACACTCTAACTTTCTGTGATTTGAACCTCTCCTGTGAGTCCCGTTATAGATTCCGATGCTTCTCTGCTTCTCTTCAGGTTTACTGTAATCCTTGGACCTTCCTATTGATGATGAAACACAGAAATTGCATCTGAATTTAATACAAACGGCACAATGCCGACTTAAGTATAAGAGGACTGAACCACTAACATTCTATGATTTGAACCTCTCCTATGAGTCCAGTTTTAGATTCCGATGCTTCACATCAGGTTTACTGTATACCTTGGACATTCTTATTGACGATGAAGCACAGAAATTACATCCGAATTTAATACAAAAGGCACAATGCCGACTTAAGTACAAGAGGACTGACTAACTTTCTATGATTTGAACTTCTCCTGTGAGTCCAGTTTTGGATTCCGATGCTTCACTTCAGGTTTAACGTATGCCTTGGACCTTCTTATTGACGTTTAAAAACAGAGATGGCATCCGATTATAATACAAAAGGCACAATGCCGACATAAGTACAAGAGGACTGATACTCTAAGTTTCTATGATTTGAACCACTCCTGTGAGTCCCGTTTTGGATTCCCATGCTTCACTTCAGGTTTACTGTATACCTAGGAGCTTCCTATTGATGATGAAACACAGATATTACATCAGAATTTAATACAAACGGCACAATGCCGACTTGAGTACAAGAGGACAAACACTTTAACTTGCTATTATTTAAACCTCTCCTTTGAGTCCACTTTTAGATTCCGATGCTTCACTTCAGGTTTACTGTATCTCTCGGACCTTCTTATTGACGATGATACACAGGAATTGCATCCGAATTTAATACAAAAGGCACAATGCCGACTTAAGTACAAGAGGACTGACTAACTTTCTATGATTTGAACTTCTCCTGTGAGTCCAGTTTTGGATTCCGATGCTTCACTTCAGGTTTAACGTATGCCTTGGACCTTCTTATTGACGTTTAAAAACAGAGATGGCATCCGATTATAATACAATAGGCACAATGCCGACATAAGTACAAGAGGACTGACACTCTAAGTTTCTATGATTTGAACCACTCCTGTGAGTCCCGTTTTGGATTCCCATGCTTCACTTCAGGTTTACTGTATACCTAGGAGCTTCCTATTGATGATGAAACACAGATATTACATCAGAATTTAATACAAAAGGCAGAATGCCGACTTGAGTACAAGAGGACTAATCCTCATGCTTTCTATGATTTGAACCTCTCCTTTGAGTCCAGTTTTAGATTCCGATGCTTCACTTCAGGTTTACTGTATCCCTTGGACCTTCTTATTGACGATGAAACACAGAAATTGCATCCGAATTTAATACAGAACTCACAATGCCGACTTAAGTTCAAGAGGACTGACACACTTACTTTCTATGATTGGAACCTCTCCTGTTAGTCCAGTTTTAGATTCAGATGCTCCACTTCAGGTTTACTGTATACCTTGGACCTTCTTACTGACGATGAGGCAAAAATGTTGCATCCTAATTTACTACAAAAGGCACAGTTCCGACTTAAGTACAGGAGGACTGACACTATAACTTTCTATGACTTGAACCTCTCCTGTGAGACCCGTTTTAGATTCCGATGCTTCTCTTCAGGTTTACTGTATACGTTGGACCTTGTTATTGACGATGAAACACAGAAATTGCATCCGAATTTAATACAAAAGGCGTAATGCCGACTTAAGTACAAGAGGACTGACACTCTAACTTTCAATGATTTGAACCTCTCCTGTGAGTCCCGTTTTGGATTCCGATGCTTCACTTCAGGTTTACTGTATACCTTGGACCTTCTTATTGACGATGAAACACAGAAATTGCATCCGAACGTTATACAAAATGCACAATGCCGACTTAAGTCCAAGAGGACTGACACTCTAACTTTCTATGATTTAAACCTCTCCTGTGAGTCCAGTTTAGATTCCGATGCTTCACATCAGGTTTACTGAATACCCTGGACCTTCTTACTGACGATGAAGCACAGAAGTTGCATCCGAATTTATTACAAAAGGCACAGTTCCGACTTAAGTACAGGAGGACTGTCACTCTAACTTTCTATGACTTAAACCTCTCCTGTGAGTGCAGTTTTAGATTCCGATGCTTCACTTCAGGTTTACTGTATCCCTTGGAACTTCTTATTGACGATGAAACACAGAAATTGCACCCGCATTTAATACAAAAGGCACAATGCCGACTTAAGTAGAAGAGGACTGACACTCTATCTTTCTATGATTTGAACCTCTCCTGTGAGTCCAGTTTTAGATTCCGGTGCTTCACTTCAGGTTAACTGTATACCTTGGACCTTCTTATTGACGATGATACACAGAAATAACATCCGAATTCAATACAAAGGCACAATGCCGACTTAAGTACAAGAGGACTGACTAACTTTCTATGATTTGAACCTCTCCTGTGAGTCCAGTTTTTGATTCCGATGTTTCACTTCAGGTTTAACGTATACCTTGGACCTTCTTATTGACGATGAAACACAGAAATTGCATCCGAATTTAATACAAAAGGCACAATGCAAACTTAAGTACAAGAGGACTAACACTCTAATTTTCTATGACTTGAAACTCTCCTGTGAGTCCAGTTTTATATTCCGAAGCTTCACTTCAGGTTTACCGTATCAATTGGACCGTTGTATTGACGATAAAACAAAGAAATTCCATCGGAATTTAATACAAAAAGCACAATGCCAACTTAAGTACAAGAGGACTGACACTCTAACTTTCTATGATTTGAACCTCTCCTGTGAGTCCAGTTTTAGATTCCAATGCTTCACTTCAGGTTTACTGAATCCCTTAGACCTTCTTATTGACGATGAAACACAAAAATTGCATCCGAATTTAATACAAAGGGCACAATGCCGACTTAAGTACAAGAGGGCTGACGCTCTAACTTTCTATGATTTGAACCTCTCCTGTGAGTCCAGTTTTAGATTCTGATGCTTCACTTCAGGTTTACTGTATCCTTTGGACCTTCTTAATGACGATGAAACACAGAAATTGCATCCGAATTTAATACAAAAGGCACAGTGCCGACTTATGTACTAGAGGACTGACACTCTAACTTTCTATGATTTGAACCTCTCCTGTGAGTCCAGTTTTAGATTCCGATGCTTCACTTCAGGTTTACTGTATACCTTGAACCTTTGTATTGACGATGAAACACAGAAATTCCATCCGAATTTAATGCAAAACTCACAATGCCGACTTAAGTACAAAAGGACAGACACTCTAACTATCTATGATTTGAACCACTCCTGTGAGTCCAGTTTTGGATTCCGATGCTTCACTTCAAGTTTACTGTATCCCTTAGACCTTCTTATTGACGATGAAAAACAGAAATTGCATCCGAATTTAATACAAAAGGCACAATGCCGACTTAAGTACAAGAGGACTGACACTCTAAATTTCTGTTATTTGAACCACTGCTGTGAGTCCAGTTTTAGATTCCGATGCTTCACTTCAGGTTTACTGTATCAACTGGAATTTCTTATTGACGATGAAACACAGAAATTCCATCCGAATTTAATACCAAAGGCACAATGCCGACTTAAGTACAAGAGGACTGACACTCTAAATTTCTATGATTTGAACCTCTCCTGTGAGTCTAGTTTTAGATTCCTATGCTTCACTTCAGGTTAACTGTATCCCTTGGACCTTCTTATTGACGATGAAACACAGAAATTGCACCCGCATTTAATACAAAAGGCACAATGCCGACTTAAGTACAAGAGGACTGACACTCTAATTTTTTATGATTTGAACCTCTCCTGTGAGTCCCGTTGTAGTTTCCGATGCTTCACTTCAGGTTTACTGTAATCCATGGACCTTCTTATTGGCGATGAAACACAGAAATTGCATCTGTATATAATACAATCGGCACAATGCCGTCTTAAGTACAAGAGGACTGACACTCTAACATTCTATGATTTCAACCTCTCCTGAGTGTCCAGTTTTATATTCCGATGCTTCACTTCAGGTTTACTGTATCCCTTGGAACTTCTTATTGACGATGAAACACAGAAATTGCACCCGCATTTAATACAAAAGGCACAATGCCGACTTAAGTACAAGAGGACTGGCACTCTAAGTTTCTATGATTTGAATCTCTCCTGTGAGTCCCGTTGTAGTTTCCGATGCTTCACTTCAGGTTTACTGTAATCCATGGACCTTCTTATTGGCGATGAAACACAGAAATCGCATCTGTATTTAATACAATCGGCACAATGCCGACTTAAGTACAAGAGGACTGACACTCTAACATTCTATGATTTCAACCTCTCCTGAGTGTCCAGTTTTATATTCCGATGCTTCACTTCAGCTTTACTGTATCCCTTGGACCTTCTAATTGACGATGATACACAGAAATTGCATCCGAATTTTATAAAAAATGGCACAATGCCGACTTAAGTACAAGAGGACTGACTAACTTTCTATGATTTGAATCTCTCCTGTGAGTCCTGTTTTGGATTCCAATGCGTCACTTCAGGTTTACTGTATACCTTGGACCTTCTTATTCACTATGGAACACAGAAATTGCGTCCGAATTTAATACAAAAGGCAGAATGCCGACCTAGGTACAAGAGGACTGACACTCTAACTTTCTATGATTTGAATCACTCCTGTGAGTCCCGTTTTGGATTCCCATGCTTCACTTCAGGTTTACTGTATACCTTGGACCTTCTTATTGACGATGAAACACAGAAATTGCATCCGAATTTAATACAAAATGCACAATGCCGACTTAAGTCCAAGAGGACTGACACTCTTACGGTCTATGATTTAAACCTCTCCTGTGAGTCCAGTTTTAGATTCCGATGCATCACATCAGGTTTACTGTATCAATTGGACCTTCATATTGACGACGAAACACAGAAATTCCATCCGAATTACATAGAAAAGGCACAATGCCGACTAAAGTACAAGAGGACTGACACTCTAACTTTCTATGATTTGAACCTCTCCTGTGAGTCCAGTTCTAGATTCCGATGCCTCACTTCAAGTTTACTGTATCCCTTGGAGCTCCTTATTGACTATGAAACACAGAAATTGCATCCGAATTTAATACAAAAGGCACAATGCCGACATAAGTACAAGAGGACTGACACTCTAACTTTCTATGATTTGAACCTCTCCTGCGAATCCAGTTTTAGATTCCGATGCTTCACTTCAGGTTTTCTGTATCCCTTGGAACTTCTTATTGACGATGAAACACAGAAATTGCACCCGCATTTAATACAAAAGGCACAATGCCGACTTAAGTACAAGAGGACTGGCACTCTAAGTTTCTATGATTTGAACCTCTCCTGTGAGTCCCGTTGTAGTTTCCGATGCTTCACTTCAGGTTTACTGTAATCCATGGACCTTCTTATTGGCGATGAAACACAGAAATTGCATCTGTATTTAATACAATCGGCACAATGCCGACTTAAGTACAAGAGGACTGACACTCTAACATTCTATGATTTCAACCTCTCCTGAGTGTCCAGTTTTATATTCCGATGCTTCACTTCAGGTTTACTGTATCCCTTGGACCTTCTAATTGACGATGATACACAGAAATTGCATCCGAATTTTATAAAAAATGGCACAATGCCGACTTAAGTACAAGAGGACTGACTAACTTTCTATGATTTGAATCTCTCCTGTGAGTCCTGTTTTGGATTCCAATGCTTCACTTCAGGTTTAACGTATGCCTTGGACCTTCTTATTGACGATAAAACACAGAAATTGCATCTGAATTTAATACAAAAGGCAGAATGCGACTTAAGTACAAGTGGACTGACACTCTAACTTTCTTTGATTGGAACCTCTCCTGTGAGTCCAGTATTAGATTTCGATGCTTCACTTCAGGTTTACAGTTTCCCTTGGACCAGCTTATTGACGATGAAACACAGAAATTGCATCCGAATTAAATACAAATAGCACAATGCCGACTTAAGTACAAGAGGACTGACACTCTAACTTCCTAAGATTGGAACCTCTCCTGTGAGTCCGGTTTTAGATTCCGATGCTTCACTTCAGGTTTACCGTATCAATTGGACCTTTGTATTGACGATGAAACAGAAATTCCATCCGAATATAATGCAAAAGGCACAATGCTGACTTAAGTACAAGAGGACAGACACTCTTACTATCCATGATTTGAACCACTCCTGTGAGTCCAGTTTTGGACTCCGATGCTTCACTTCAAGTTTACTGTATCCCTTAGACCTTCTTATTGACGATGAAACACAGAAATAGCATCCGAATTTAACACAAAAGGCACAATGCCGACTTAAGTACAAGAGGACGGACACTCTAACTTTCAATGATTTGAACCACTCCTGTGAGTCCCGTTTTGGATTCCCATGCTTCACTTCAGGTTTACTGTATACCTTGGACCTTCTTATTGACGATGAAACACAGAAATTGCATCCGAATTTAATACAAAATGCACAATGCCTACTTAAGTCCAAGAGGACTGACACTCTAACGCTCTATGATTTAAACCTCTCCAGTGAGTCCAGTTTTAGATTCCGATGCATGACTTCAGGTTTACTGTATCAATTGGACATTATTATTGGCGATGAAACACAGAAATTCCATCCGAATTTAATGCAAAAGGCACAATGCCGACTTAAGTACAAGAGGACTGACACTCTAACTTTCTGTGATTTGAACCTCTCCTGTGAGTCCAGTTTTAGATTCCGATGCTTCACTTCAGGTTTACTGTATCCCTTGGACCCTCTTATTGACGATGAAACACAGAAATTGCATCCGAATTTAATACAAAAGGCACAATGCCGACTTAAGTACAAGAGGACTGACACTCTAACTTTCTATGATTTGAACCTCTCCTGTGAGTCCAGCTTTAGATTCCGACGCTTCACTTCAGGTTTACCGTATCAATTGGACCTTTGTATTGACGATGAAACACAGAAATTGCATCCGAATTTACTACAAAAGGCACAATGCCGACTGAAGTACAAGAGGAGTGACACTCAAACATTCTATGATTTCAACCTCTCCTGTGAGTCCAGTTTTAGATTCCGATGCTTCACTTCAGGTTTACTGTATCCCTTAGACCTTCGTATTGAAGATGAAACACAAAATTGCATCCGAATTTAATACATAAGGCACAATGCCGACTTAAGTACAAGAGGACTGACACTCTAACTTTCTGTGATTTGAACCTCTCCTGTGAGTCCAGTTTTGGATTCCGATGCTTCACTTCAGGTTTAACGTATGCCATGGACCTTCTTATTGACGATAAAACACAGAAATTGCATCCGAATTTGATACAAAAGGCAGAATGCCGACTTAAGTACAAAAGGACTGACACTCTGTCTTTCTATGATTGGAACCTCTCCTTTGAGTCCAGTTTTCGATTCCGATGCTTCACTTCAGGTTTACTGTTTCCCTTAGACCACCGTATTGACGATGAAACACAGATATTGCATCCGAATTTAATACAATAGGCACAATGCCGACTTAAGTACAAGAGGACTGACACTCTAACTTTCTATGATTTGAACCTCCTCTGTGAGTCCAGTTTTAGATTCCGATGCTTCACTTCAGGTTTACTGTATCAATTGGATCTTCTTATTGACGATGAAACACAGAAATTCCTTCCGAATTTAATACAAAAGGCACAATGACGACTTATGTACAAGAGGACTGACACTCTAACTTTCTATGATTTGAACCTCTCCTGTGAGTCCAGTTTTAGATTCCGATGCTTCACTTCAAGTTTACTGTATCCCTTAGACCTTCTTATTGACGATGAAGCACAGAAATTGCATCCGAATTAAATACAAAAGGCGCAATGCCGACTAAAGTACAAGATGAGTGACACTCAAACATTCTATGATTGGAACCTCTCCTGTGAGTCCAGTTTTAGACTCCGATGCTTCACTTCAGGTTTACTGTATCCCTTAGACCTTCTTATTGACGATGATACACAGAAATTGCATCCGAATTTAATACAAAAAGCACAATGCCCACATAAGTACAAGAGGACTGACTAACTTTCTGTGATTTGAACCTCTCCTGTGAGCCCAGTTTTGGATTCCGATGCTCCACTTCAGGTTTAACGTATGCCATGGACCATCTTATTGACGATAAAACACTGAAATTGCATCCGAATTTAATACAAAAGGCACAATGCAAACTTAAGTACAAGAGGACTAACACTCTAATTTTCTATGACTTGAAACTCTCCTGTGAGTCCAGTTTTATATTCCGAAGCTTCACTTCAGGTTTACCGTATCAATTGGACCGTTGTATTGACGATAAAACAAAGAAATTCCATCGGAATTTAATACAAAAAGCACAATGCCAACTTAAGTACAAGAGGACTGACACTCTAACTTTCTATGATTTGAACCTCTCCTGTGAGTCCAGTTTTAGATTCCAATGCTTCACTTCAGGTTTACTGAATCCCTTAGACCTTCTTATTGACGATGAAACACAAAAATTGCATCCGAATTTAATACAAAGGGCACAATGCCGACTTAAGTACAAGAGGGCTGACGCTCTAACTTTCTATGATTTGAACCTCTCCTGTGAGTCCAGTTTTAGATTCTGATGCTTCACTTCAGGTTTACTGTATCCTTTGGACCTTCTTAATGACGATGAAACACAGAAATTGCATCCGAATTTAATACAAAAGGCACAGTGCCGACTTATGTACTAGAGGACTGACACTCTAACTTTCTATGATTTGAACCTCTCCTGTGAGTCCAGTTTTAGATTCCGATGCTTCACTTCAGGTTTACTGTATACCTTGAACCTTTGTATTGACGATGAAACACAGAAATTCCATCCGAATTTAATGCAAAACTCACAATGCCGACTTAAGTACAAAAGGACAGACACTCTAACTATCTATGATTTGAACCACTCCTGTGAGTCCAGTTTTGGATTCCGATGCTTCACTTCAAGTTTACTGTATCCCTTAGACCTTCTTATTGACGATGAAAAACAGAAATTGCATCCGAATTTAATACAAAAGGCACAATGCCGACTTAAGTACAAGAGGACTGACACTCTAAATTTCTGTTATTTGAACCACTGCTGTGAGTCCAGTTTTAGATTCCGATGCTTCACTTCAGGTTTACTGTATCAACTGGAATTTCTTATTGACGATGAAACACAGAAATTCCATCCGAATTTAATACCAAAGGCACAATGCCGACTTAAGTACAAGAGGACTGACACTCTAAATTTCTATGATTTGAACCTCTCCTGTGAGTCTAGTTTTAGATTCCTATGCTTCACTTCAGGTTAACTGTATCCCTTGGACCTTCTTATTGACGATGAAACACAGAAATTGCACCCGCATTTAATACAAAAGGCACAATGCCGACTTAAGTACAAGAGGACTGACACTCTAATTTTTTATGATTTGAACCTCTCCTGTGAGTCCCGTTGTAGTTTCCGATGCTTCACTTCAGGTTTACTGTAATCCATGGACCTTCTTATTGGCGATGAAACACAGAAATTGCATCTGTATATAATACAATCGGCACAATGCCGTCTTAAGTACAAGAGGACTGACACTCTAACATTCTATGATTTCAACCTCTCCTGAGTGTCCAGTTTTATATTCCGATGCTTCACTTCAGGTTTACTGTATCCCTTGGAACTTCTTATTGACGATGAAACACAGAAATTGCACCCGCATTTAATACAAAAGGCACAATGCCGACTTAAGTACAAGAGGACTGGCACTCTAAGTTTCTATGATTTGAATCTCTCCTGTGAGTCCCGTTGTAGTTTCCGATGCTTCACTTCAGGTTTACTGTAATCCATGGACCTTCTTATTGGCGATGAAACACAGAAATCGCATCTGTATTTAATACAATCGGCACAATGCCGACTTAAGTACAAGAGGACTGACACTCTAACATTCTATGATTTCAACCTCTCCTGAGTGTCCAGTTTTATATTCCGATGCTTCACTTCAGCTTTACTGTATCCCTTGGACCTTCTAATTGACGATGATACACAGAAATTGCATCCGAATTTTATAAAAAATGGCACAATGCCGACTTAAGTACAAGAGGACTGACTAACTTTCTATGATTTGAATCTCTCCTGTGAGTCCTGTTTTGGATTCCAATGCGTCACTTCAGGTTTACTGTATACCTTGGACCTTCTTATTCACTATGGAACACAGAAATTGCGTCCGAATTTAATACAAAAGGCAGAATGCCGACCTAGGTACAAGAGGACTGACACTCTAACTTTCTATGATTTGAATCACTCCTGTGAGTCCCGTTTTGGATTCCCATGCTTCACTTCAGGTTTACTGTATACCTTGGACCTTCTTATTGACGATGAAACACAGAAATTGCATCCGAATTTAATACAAAATGCACAATGCCGACTTAAGTCCAAGAGGACTGACACTCTTACGGTCTATGATTTAAACCTCTCCTGTGAGTCCAGTTTTAGATTCCGATGCATCACATCAGGTTTACTGTATCAATTGGACCTTCATATTGACGACGAAACACAGAAATTCCATCCGAATTACATAGAAAAGGCACAATGCCGACTAAAGTACAAGAGGACTGACACTCTAACTTTCTATGATTTGAACCTCTCCTGTGAGTCCAGTTCTAGATTCCGATGCCTCACTTCAAGTTTACTGTATCCCTTGGAGCTCCTTATTGACTATGAAACACAGAAATTGCATCCGAATTTAATACAAAAGGCACAATGCCGACATAAGTACAAGAGGACTGACACTCTAACTTTCTATGATTTGAACCTCTCCTGCGAATCCAGTTTTAGATTCCGATGCTTCACTTCAGGTTTTCTGTATCCCTTGGAACTTCTTATTGACGATGAAACACAGAAATTGCACCCGCATTTAATACAAAAGGCACAATGCCGACTTAAGTACAAGAGGACTGGCACTCTAAGTTTCTATGATTTGAACCTCTCCTGTGAGTCCCGTTGTAGTTTCCGATGCTTCACTTCAGGTTTACTGTAATCCATGGACCTTCTTATTGGCGATGAAACACAGAAATTGCATCTGTATTTAATACAATCGGCACAATGCCGACTTAAGTACAAGAGGACTGACACTCTAACATTCTATGATTTCAACCTCTCCTGAGTGTCCAGTTTTATATTCCGATGCTTCACTTCAGGTTTACTGTATCCCTTGGACCTTCTAATTGACGATGATACACAGAAATTGCATCCGAATTTTATAAAAAATGGCACAATGCCGACTTAAGTACAAGAGGACTGACTAACTTTCTATGATTTGAATCTCTCCTGTGAGTCCTGTTTTGGATTCCAATGCTTCACTTCAGGTTTAACGTATGCCTTGGACCTTCTTATTGACGATAAAACACAGAAATTGCATCTGAATTTAATACAAAAGGCAGAATGCGACTTAAGTACAAGTGGACTGACACTCTAACTTTCTTTGATTGGAACCTCTCCTGTGAGTCCAGTATTAGATTTCGATGCTTCACTTCAGGTTTACAGTTTCCCTTGGACCAGCTTATTGACGATGAAACACAGAAATTGCATCCGAATTAAATACAAATAGCACAATGCCGACTTAAGTACAAGAGGACTGACACTCTAACTTCCTAAGATTGGAACCTCTCCTGTGAGTCCGGTTTTAGATTCCGATGCTTCACTTCAGGTTTACCGTATCAATTGGACCCTTGTATTGACGATGAAACAGAAATTCCATCCGAATTTAATGCAAAAGGCACAATGCTGACTTAAGTACAAGAGGACAGACACTCTTACTATCCATGATTTGAACCACTCCTGTGAGTCCAGTTTTGGACTCCGATGCTTCACTTCAAGTTTACTGTATCCCTTAGACCTTCTTATTGACGATGAAACACAGAAATAGCATCCGAATTTAACACAAAAGGCACAATGCCGACTTAAGTACAAGAGGACGGACACTCTAACTTTCAATGATTTGAACCACTCCTGTGAGTCCCGTTTTGGATTCCCATGCTTCACTTCAGGTTTACTGTATACCTTGGACCTTCTTATTGACGATGAAACACAGAAATTGCATCCGAATTTAATACAAAATGCACAATGCCTACTTAAGTCCAAGAGGACTGACACTCTAACGCTCTATGATTTAAACCTCTCCAGTGAGTCCAGTTTTAGATTCCGATGCATGACTTCAGGTTTACTGTATCAATTGGACATTATTATTGGCGATGAAACACAGAAATTCCATCCGAATTTAATGCAAAAGGCACAATGCCGACTTAAGTACAAGAGGACTGACACTCTAACTTTCTGTGATTTGAACCTCTCCTGTGAGTCCAGTTTTAGATTCCGATGCTTCACTTCAGGTTTACTGTATCCCTTGGACCCTCTTATTGACGATGAAACACAGAAATTGCATCCGAATTTAATACAAAAGGCACAATGCCGACTTAAGTACAAGAGGACTGACACTCTAACTTTCTATGATTTGAACCTCTCCTGTGAGTCCAGTTTTAGATTCCGACGCTTCACTTCAGGTTTACCGTATCAATTGGACCTTTGTATTGACGATGAAACACAGAAATTGCATCCGAATTTACTACAAAAGGCACAATGCCGACTGAAGTACAAGAGGAGTGACACTCAAACATTCTATGATTTCAACCTCTCCTGTGAGTCCAGTTTTAGATTCCGATGCTTCACTTCAGGGTTACTGTATCCCTTAGACCTTCGTATTGAAGATGAAACACAAAATTGCATCCGAATTTAATACATAAGGCACAATGCCGACTTAAGTACAAGAGGACTGACACTCTAACTTTCTGTGATTTGAACCTCTCCTGTGAGTCCAGTTTTGGATTCCGATGCTTCACTTCAGGTTTAACGTATGCCATGGACCTTCTTATTGACGATAAAACACAGAAATTGCATCCGAATTTGATACAAAAGGCAGAATGCCGACTTAAGTACAAAAGGACTGACACTCTGTCTTTCTATGATTGGAACCTCTCCTTTGAGTCCAGTTTTCGATTCCGATGCTTCACTTCAGGTTTACTGTTTCCCTTAGACCACCGTATTGACGATGAAACACAGATATTGCATCCGAATTTAATACAATAGGCACAATGCCGACTTAAGTACAAGAGGACTGACACTCTAACTTTCTATGATTTGAACCTCCTCTGTGAGTCCAGTTTTAGATTCCGATGCTTCACTTCAGGTTTACTGTATCAATTGGATCTTCTTATTGACGATGAAACACAGAAATTCCTTCCGAATTTAATACAAAAGGCACAATGACGACTTATGTACAAGAGGACTGACACTCTAACTTTCTATGATTTGAACCTCTCCTGTGAGTCCAGTTTTAGATTCCGATGCTTCACTTCAAGTTTACTGTATCCCTTAGACCTTCTTATTGACGATGAAGCACAGAAATTGCATCCGAATTAAATACAAAAGGCGCAATGCCGACTAAAGTACAAGATGAGTGACACTCAAACATTCTATGATTGGAACCTCTCCTGTGAGTCCAGTTTTAGACCCCGATGCTTCACTTCAGGTTTACTGTATCCCTTAGACCTTCTTATTGACGATGATACACAGAAATTGCATCCGAATTTAATACAAAAAGCACAATGCCCACATAAGTACAAGAGGACTGACTAACTTTCTGTGATTTGAACCTCTCCTGTGAGCCCAGTTTTGGATTCCGATGCTCCACTTCAGGTTTAACGTATGCCATGGACCATCTTATTGACGATAAAACACTGAAATTGCATCCGAATTTAAAAAAAAGGCACAATACTGACTTAAGTACTAGAGGACTGACACTCTAACTTTCTATGAATGGAACCTCTCCTGTGAGTCCAATATTAGATTCCGATGCTTCACTTCAGGTTTACTGTATCCCTTGGACATTCTTACTGACGATGAAACACAGATATTGCATCCGAATTTAATACAAAAGGCACAATGCCGAATTAAGTACAAGAGGACTGGCACTTTAACTTGTCATTACTTGAACCTCTCCTCTGAGTCCAGTTTTCGATTCCGATGCTTCACCTCAGGTTTACTGTATCTCTTGGACATTCTTATTGACGATGATACGCAGAAATTGCATCCGAAATTAATGCAAAAGGCACAATGCCGACTTAAGTACAAGAGGACTGACTAACTTTCTATGATTTGAACCTCTCCTGTGAGTCCAGTTTTGGATTCCGATGCTTCACTTCAGGTTTAACGTATGCCTTGGACCTTCTTATTGACGATGAAACACAGAAATTGCATCCGAATTTAATACAAAAGGCACAATGCCGACGTAAGTACAAGAGGACTGACACTCTAACTTTCTATGATTGGAACCTCTCCTGTGAATCCAGTTTTAGATTCCGGAGCCTCACTTCAGGTTTACTGTATCCCTTGGACCTTCTTATTGACGATGAAACACAGAAATTGCATCCGCATTTAATACAAAAGTCACAATGCCTACTTAAGTACAAGAGGACTTACACTCTAACTTTCTATGAACTGAACCTCTCCTGTGAGTCCAGTTTTAGATTCCGATGCTTCACTTCAGGTTTACTGTATACCTTGGACCATCTTATTGACGATGAAAAACAGAAATTGCATCCGATTTTAATACAAAAGGCACAATGCCGACATAAGTACAAGAGCACTGCACTCTAAATTTCTATGATTTGAACCACTCCTGTGAGTCCCATTTTGGATTCCCATGCTTCACTTCAGGTTTACAGTATACCTAGCAGCTTCCTATTGACGATGAAACACAGATATTACATCAGAATTTAATACAAATGGCACAATGCCGACTTGAGTACAAGGGGACTAACGCTCATACTTTCTACGATTTGAACCTCTCCTTTGAGTCCAGTTTTAGATTCCGGTGCTTCACTTCAGGTTGCCTGTATCCCTCGGTCCTTCTTATTGACGATCAAACACAGAAATTGCATCCAAATTTAATTCATAAGGCACAATGCCGTCTTAAGTACAAGATGACTGACACTCTAACTTTCTATTAATTGAACCACTCCTGTGAGTCCAGTTTTAGATTCCGATGCTTCACTTCAGGTTTACTGTTTGCCTTGGACCAGCTTATTGACGATGAAACACAGAAATTGCATCCGAATTTATTACAAAAGGCACAATGCCGACTTGGGTACAAGAGGACTAACCCTCTAACTTTCTATGATTTGAACCTCTCCTTTGAGTCCAGTTTTAGATTCCGATGCTTCACTTCAGGTATACTGTATCCCTTGGACGTTCTTATTGACGATGAAACACAGAAATTGCATCCGAATTTAATACAAAAGGCACAATGCCGACTTAAGTACAAGAGGACTGACACTCTAACTTTCTATGATTGGAACCTCTCCTGTGAGTCCAGTTTTAGTTTCCGATGCTTCACTTCAGGTTTACTGTAATCCATGTACCTTCTTATTGAAGATGAAACACAGAAATTGCATCTGTATTTAATACAAACGGCACAATGCCGACTTAAGTACAAGAGGACTGACACTCTGACATTCTATGATTTCAACCTCTCCTATGAGTCCAGTTTTAGATTCCGATGCTTCACTTCAGGTTTACTGTATACCTAGGACCTTCTTATAGACGATGAAACACAGAAATTGCATCCGCATTTAATACAAAAGGCACAATGCCGACTTAAGTACAAGAGGACCGACACTCTAACTGTCTATGATTGGAACCTCTCCTGTGAGTCCAGTTTTAGATTCCGATGCATCACTTCAGGTTTACTATATCCCTTGGACCAGCTTATTGACGATGATACGCAGAAATTGCATTAGAATTTAATACAAAAGGTGCAATGCCGACTTAAGTACAAGAGGACTGACTAACTTTCTATGATTTGAACCTCTCCTGTGTGTCCAGTTTTGGATTCTGATGCCTCACTTCAGGTTTAACGTATGCCTCGGACCTTCTTATTGACGACAAAACTCAGAAATTGCATCCGAATTTGATTCAAAAGGCACAATGCCGACTTAAGTACAAGAGGACTGACACTCTGACTTTCTATGATTGGAACCTCTCCTGTGAGTCCAGTTTTCGATTCCGATGCCTCACTTCTGGTTTACTGTTTCCCTTGGACCAGTGTATTGACGATGAAACACAGATATTGCATGCGAATTTAATACAAAAGGCACAATGCTGACTTAAGTACAAGAGGACTGACACTCTAACTTTCTATGATTTGAACCTCCCTGTGAGTCCAGTTTTAGATTCCGATGCTTCACATCAGGTTTACCGTATCAATTGGACCATTGTATTGACGATGAAACACAGAATTTCCAACCGAATTTAATACAAAAGGCACAATGAAGACTTAAGTACAAGACGACTGACACTCTAACTTTCTATGATTTGAACCTCTCCTGTGAGTCCAGTTTTAGATTCCGATGCTTCACTTCAGGTTTACTGTATCAATTGGATCTTCTTATTGACGATGAAACACAGAAATTCCTTCCGATTTTAATACAAAAGGCACAATGCAGACTTATATACAAGAGGACTGACACTCTAACTTTCTATGATTTGAACCTCTCCTGTGAGTCCAGTTTTAGATTCCGATGCTTCACTTCAAGTTTACTGTATCCCTTAGGCCTTCTTATTGACGATGAAGCACAGAAATTGCATCCGAATTTAATACAAAAGGCACAATGCCGACTTAAGTACAAGAGGACTGACACTCTAACTTTCTATGATTTGAACCTCTCCTGTGAGTCCAGTTTTAGGTTCCGATGCTTCACTTCAGGTTTACTGTATCCCTTGGACATTCTTACTGACGATGAAACACTGATATTGCATCCGAATTTAATACAAAAGGCACAATGCCGACCTAAGTACAAGAGGATTGGCACTTTAACTTTCTATGATTTGAACCTCTCCTGTGAGTCCAGTTTTGGATTCCGATGCATCACTTCAGGTTTAACGTATGCCTTGGACCTTCTTATTGACGATGAAACACAGAAATTGCATCAGAATTTAATACAAAAGGCACAATGCCGACTTAAGTACAAGAGGACTGTCACTCTAACTTTCTATTATTGGAACCTCTCCTGTGAATACAGATTTAGATTCCGGTGCTTCACTTCAGGTTTACTGTATCCCTTAGACCTTCTTATTGACGATGAAACACAGAAATTGCATCCGCATTTAATACAAAAGTCAGAATGCCTACTTAAGTACAAGAGGACTTACACTCTAACATTCTATGAACTGAACCTCTCCTGTGAGTCCAGTTTTAGATTCCGATGCTTCACATCAGGTTTACCGTATCAATTGGACCATTGTATTGACGATGGAACACAGAAATTGCATCCGAATTTAATACAAAAGGCACAATGCCGACTTCAGTACAAGAGGACTGACACTCTAACTTTCTATGAAAGGAACCTCTCCTGTGAGTCCAATTTTAGATTCCGATGCTTCACTTGAGGTTAACTGTTTCCCGTGGACCAGCTTATTGACGATGAAACACAGATATTGCATCCGAATTAAATACAAAAGGCACAATGCCGACTTAAGTACAAGAGGACTGAAACTCTAACTTTCTATGATTTGAACCTCTCCTGTGAGTCCAGTTTTAGATTCTGATGCTTCACTTCAGGTTTACTGTATCAATTGGATCTTCTTATTGACGATGAAACACAGACATTCCTTCCGATTTTAATACAAAAGGCACAATGCCGACTTAAGTACAAGAGGACTGACACGCTAACTTCCTATGATTTGAACCTCTCCTGTGAGTCCAGTTTTAGATTCCGATGCTTCACTTCAAGTTTACTGTATCCCTTAGGCCTTCTTATTGACGATGAAACACAGAAATTGCATCCGAATTTAATACAAAAGGCACAATGCCGACTTAAGTACAAGAGGACTGACACTCTAATTTTCTATGATTTGAACCTCTCCTGTGAGTCCAGTTTCAGATTCCGATGCTTCACTTCAGGTTTACTGTATCCCTTGGACATTCTTACTGACGATGAAACACAGATATTGCATCCGAATTTAATACAAAAGGCACAATGCCGACTTAAGTACAAGAGGACTTGCACTTTAACTTGCCATTAATTGAATCTCTCCTTTGAGTCCAGTTCTAGATTCCGATGCTTCACCTCAGGTTTACTGTATCTCTTGGACATTCTTATTGACGATGATACGCAGAGATTGCATCCGAAATTAATGCAAAAGGCCCAATCCCGACTTAAGTACAAGAGGACTGACTAACTTTCTATGATTTGAACCCCTCCTGTGAGTCCAGTTTTGGATTCCGATGCATCACTTCAGGTTTAACGTGTGCCTTGGACCTTCTTATTGACGATGAAACACAGAAATTGCATCAGAATTTAATACAAAAGGCACAATGCCGACTTAAGTACAAGAGGACTGTCACTCTAACTTTCTATTATTGGAACCTCTCCTGTGAATCCAGTTTTAGATTCCGGTGCTTCACTTCAGGTTTACTGTATCCCTTAGACCTTGTTATTGACGATGAAACAGAGAAATTGCATCCGCATTTAATACAAAAGTCAGAATGCCTACTTAAGTACAAGAGGACTTACACTCTAACATTCTATGAACTGAACCTCTCCTGTGAGTCCAGTTTTAGATTCCGATGCTTCACTTCAGGTTTACTGTATACCTTGGACCTTCTAATTGACGATGAAAAACAGAAATTGCATCCGATTTTAATACAAAAGGCACAATGCCGACATAAGTACAAGAGCACTGCACTCTAAATTTCTATGATTTGAACCACTCCTGTGAGTCCCATTTTGGATTCCCATGCTTCACTTCAGGTTTACTGTATACCTAGCAGCTTCCTATTGACGATGAAACACAGATATTACATCAGAATTTAATACAAAAGGCACAATGCCGACTTGAGTACAAGGGGACTAACGCTCAAACTTTCTACGATTTGAACCTCTCCTTTGAGTCCAATTTTAGATTCCGATGCTTCACTTCAGGTTGACTGTATCCCTTGGACCTTCTTATTGACGATCAAACACAGAAATTGCATCCAAATTGAATACATAAGGCACAATGCCGTCTTAAGTACAAGATGACTGACACTCTAACTTTCTATTAATTGAACCACTCCTGTGAGTCCAGTTTTAGATTCCGATGCTTCACTTTAGGTTTACTGTTTGCCTTGGACCAGCTTATTGACGATGAAACACAGAAATTGCATCCGAATTTAATACAAAAGGCACAATGCCGACTTGAGTACAAGAGGACTAACCCTCTAACTTTCTATGATTTGAACCTCTCCTTTGAGTCCAGTTTTAGATTCCGATGCTTCACTTCAGGTGTACTGTATCCCTTGGACGTTCTTATTGACGATGAAACACAGAAATTGCATCCGAATTAAATACAAAAGGCACAATGCCGACTTAAGTACAAGAGGACTGACACTCTAACTTTCTATAATTGGAACCTCTCTGTGAGTCCAGTTTTAGTTTCCGATGCTTCACTTCAGGTTTACTGTAATCCATGTACCTTCTTATTGAAGATGAAACACAGAAATTGCATCTGTATTTAATACAAACGGCATAATGCCGACTTAAGTACAAGAGGACTGACACTCTGACATTCTATGATTTCAACCTCTCCTGTGAGTCCAGTTTTAGACTCCGATGCTTCACTTCAGGTTTACTGTATACCTAGGACCTTCTTATTGACGATGAAACACAGAAATTGCATCCGCATTTAATACAAAAGGCACAATGCCGACTTAAGTACAAGAGGACTGACACTCTAACTGTCTATGATTTGAACCTCTCCTGTGAGTCCAGTTTTAGATTCCGATGCATCACTTCAGGTTTACTATATACCTTGGACCAGCCTATTGACGATGATACGCAGAAATTGCATTAGAATTTAATACAAAAGGTACAATGCCGACTTAAGTACAAGAGGACTGACTAACGTTCTATGATTTGAACCTCTCCAGTGAGTCCAGTTTTGGATTCTGATGCCTCACTTCAGGTTTAGCGTATGCCTCGGACCTTCTTATTGACGATAAAACTCAGAAATTGCATCCGAATTTGATTCAAAAGGCACAATGCCGACTTAAGTACAAGAGGACTGACACTCTGACTTTCTATGATTGGAACCTCTCCTGTGAGTCCAGTTTTCGATTCCGATGCTTCACTTCATGTTTACTGTTTCCCTTGGACCAGTGTATTGACGATGAAACACAGATATTGCATCCGAATTTAATACAAAAGGCACCATGCCGACTTAAGTACAAGAGGACTGACACTCTAACTTTCTATGATTTGAACCTCCCCGTGAGTCGAGTTTTAGATTCCGATGCTTCACTTCAGGTTTACTGTATCCCTTAGACCTTCTTATTGAAGATGAAACACAGAAATTGCATCCACATTTAATACACAAGGCACAATGCCGACTTGAGTACAAGAGGACTAACCCTCTAACTTTCTATGAATTGAACCTCTCCTGTGAGTCCAGTTTTAGATTCCGATGCTTCACTTCAGGATTACTGTATTCCTTGGACATTCTTACTGACGATGAAACACAGATATTGCATCCGAATTTAATACGAAAGGCACAATGTTGACTTAAGTACAAGAGGACTGGCACTTTAACTTGCTATTATTTGAATCTCTCCTCTGAGTCCAGTTTTAGATTCCGATGCTTCACCTCAGGTTTACTGTATCTCTTGGACATTCTTATTGACGATGATACGCAGAGATTGCATCCGAAATTAATGCAAAAGGCCCAATCCCGACTTAAGTACAAGAGGACTGACTAACTTTCTTTGATTTGAACCTCTCCTGTGAGTCTAGTTTTGGATTCCGATGCTTCACTTCAGGTTTAACGTATGCCTTGGACCTTCTTATTGACGATGAAACACAGAAATTGCATCAGAATTTAATACAAAAGGCACAATGCCGACTTAAGTACAAGAGGACTGTCACTCTAACATTCTATGAACTGAACCTCTCCTGTGAGTCCAGTTTTAGATTCCGATGCTTCACTTCAGGTTTATTGTATACCTTGGACCTTCTTATTGACGATGAAAAACAGAAATTGCATCCGACTTTAATACAAAGGGCACAATGCCGACATAAGTACAAGAGCACTGCACTCTAAATTTCTATGATTTGAACCACTCCTGTGAGTCCCATTTTGGATTCCCATGCTTCACTTCAGGTTTACTGTGTACCTAGCAGCTTCCTATTGACGATGAAACACAGATATTACATCAGAATTTAATACAAAAGGCACAATGCCGACTTGAGTACAAGGGGACTAACGCTCAAACTTTCTACGATTTGAACCTCTCCTTTGAGTCCAGTTTTAGATTCCGATGCTTCACTTCAGGTTGTATCCCTTGGACCTTCTTATTGACGATGAAACACAGAAATTGCATCCAAATTTAATACATAAGGCACAATGCCGTCTTAAGTACAAGATGACTGACACTCTAACTTTCTATTAATTGAACCACTCCTGTGAGTCCAGTTTTAGATTCCGATGCTTCACTTCAGGTTTACTGTTTGCCTTGGACCAGCTTATTGACGATGAAACACAGAAATTGCATCCGAATTTAATACAAAAGGGACACTGACGACTTAAGTACAAGAGGAGTGACACTCTAACTTTCTATGATTCGAACCTCTCCTGTGAGTCCAGTTTTAGATACCGATGCTTCACTTCAGGTTTACTGTATCCCTTAGACCGTCTTATTGACGATGATACACAGAAACTGCATCCTAATTTAATACAAAAGGCACAATGCCGACATAAGTACAAGAGGACTGACTAACTTTCTATGATTTGATCCTCTCCTGTGAGTCCAGTTTTGGATTCCGATGCTTCACTTCAGGTTTACTGTATACCCTGGACCTTGTTATTGCCGATGAAACACAGAAATTGCATCCGAATTTAATACAAAAGGCATAATGCCGACTTAAGTACAAGAGGACTGACACTCTAACTTTCTATGACTTGAACCTCTCCTGTGAGTCCAGTTTTAGATTCCGGTGCTTCAATTCAGGTTTACTGTATACCTTGGACCTTCTTATTGACGATGATACACAGAAATAACATCCGAATTCAATACAAAAGGCACAATGCCGACTAAAGTACAAGAGGACTGACTAACTTCGTATGATTTCAACCTCTCCTGTGAGTCCAGTTTTGGATTCCGATGCTTCACTTCAGGTTTAACGTATACCTTGGACCTTCTTATTGACGATGAAACACAGAAATTGCATCCGAATTTAATACAAAAGGCACAATGCAGACTTGAATACAAGAGAACTAACACTCTAACTTGCTATTAGTTGAATCTCTCCTTTGAGTCCAGTTTTAGATTCCGATGCTTCATGTCAGGTTTACTGTATCCCTTGGACCTTCTTATTGACGATGATACACAGAAATTGCTTCCGAATTTAATACAAAAGGCACATTGCCGACTTAAGTACAAGAGGACTGACTAACTTTCGATGATTTGAACCTCTCCTGTGAGTCCAGTTTTGGATTCCGATGCTTCACTTGAGGTTTAACGTATGCCTTGGACCTTCTTATTGACGATAAAACACAGAAATTGCATCAGAATTTAATACTAAACGCACAATGCCGACTTAAGTACAAGAGGACTGACACTCCAACTTTCTATGATTGGAACCTCTCCTGTGAGTCCAGTTTTAGATTCCGATGCTTCACTGCAGGTTTACTATCTCCCTTGGACCAGCTTATTGACGATGAAACACAGAAATTGCATCCGAATTTAACACAAAAGGCACAATGACGACTTAAGTACAAGAGGACTGACGCTCTAACTTTCTATGATTTGAACCTCTCCTGTGAGTCCAGTTTTAGATTCTGATGCTTCACTTCAGGTTTACTGTATCCCTTGTACCTTCCTAATGACGATGAAACACAGAAATTGCATCCGAATTTAATAGAAAAGGCACAGTGCCGACTTAAGTACTAGAGGACTGACACTCTAACTTTCTATGATTTGAACCTCTCCTGTGAGTCCAGTTTTAGATTCCGATGCCTCACTTCAGGTTTACTGTATACCTTGGACCTTCCTATTGACGATGAAACACAGTAATTGCATCCGAATTTAATACAAAACTCACAATGCCGACTTAAGTACAAGAGGACTGACTAACTTTCGATGTTTTGAACCTCTCCTGTGAGTCCAGTTTTGGATTCCGATGCATCACTTGAGGTTTAACGTATGCCTTGGACCTTCTTATTGACGATAAAACACAGAAATTGCATCAGAATTTAATACTAAATGCACAATGCCGACTTAAGTCCAAGAGGACTGACACTCTAACGCTCTATGATTTGAACCTCTCCTGTGAATCCAGTTTTAGATTCCGATGCTTCACTTCAGGTTTACTGTATCCCTTGGACCTTCTTATTGACGTTGAAACACAGAAATTGCATCCGAATTCAATACAGAGGGCACAATGCCAACTTATGTACAAGAGGACTGACACTCTAACTTTCAATGATTTGAACCACTCCTGTGAGTCCCGTTTTGGATTCCCATGCTTCACTTCAGGTTTACTGTATACCTTGGACCTTCTTATTGACGATGAAACACAGATATTGCATCTGAATTTAATACAAAATGCACAATGCCGACTTAAGTCCAAGAGGACTGACACTCTAACGCTCTATGATTTGAACCTCTCCTGTGAATCCAGTTTTAGATTCCGATGCTTCACTTCAGGTTTACTGTATCCCTTGGACCTTCTTATTGACGTTGAAACACAGAAATTGCATCCGCATTTAATACAAAAGGCACAATGCCGACTTAAGTACAAGAGGACTGACACTCTAACTTTCTATGATCTGAACCTCTCCTGTGTGTCCAGTTTTAGAATCCGATGCTTCACTTCAGATTGACTGTATACCTTGGACCTTCTTATTGATGATGAAACACAGAAATTGCATCCGATTTCAATACAAAAGGCCCAATGCCGACTTAAGTACAAGAGGACTGACACTCTAACTTTCTAAGATTTGAACCACTCCTGTGAGTCCCATTTTGGATTCCCATGCTTCACTTCAGGTTTACTGTATACCTAGGACCTTCTTATTGACCATGAAACACAGAAATTACATCAGAATTTAATACAAAAGGCACAATGCCGACTTGAGTACAAGAGGACTAACCCTCTAACTTTCTATGATTTGAACCTCTCCATTAAGTCCAGTTTTAGATTCCGATGCTTCACTTCAGGTATACTGTATCCCTTGGACGTTCTTATTGACGATGAAACACATAAAATTGCATCCGTATTTAATACAAAAGGCACAATGCCGACTTAAGTACAAGAGGACTAGCACTCTAACTTTCTATGATTTGAACCTCTCCTGTGAGTCCCGTTGTAGTTTCCGATGCTTCACTTCAGGTTTACTGTAATCCATGGACCTTCTTATTGACGATGAAACACAGAAATAGCATCTGTATTTAATAGAAAACGGCACAATGCCGACTTAAGTACAAGAGGACTGACACTCTAACACTCTATGATTTCAACCTCTCCTGTGAGTCCAGTTTTAGATATCGATGCTTCACTTCAGGTTTACTGTATACCTAGGACCTTCTTATTGACGATGAAACACAGAAATTACATCCGAATTTAATACAAAAGGCACAATGCCGACTTAAGTACAAGAGGACTGACTAACGTTCTGTGATTTGAACCTCTCCTGTGAGTCCAGTTTTGGATTCCAATGCTTCACTTCAGGTTTAACGTATGCCTTGGACCTTCTTATTGACGATAAGACACAGAAATTGCATCCGAATTAAATACAAAAGGCACAATGCCGACTTAAGTACAAGAGGACTGACACTCTAACTTTCTATGATTGGAACCTCTCCTGTGAGTCCAGTATTAGATTCCGATGCTTCACTTCAGGTTTACTGTTTCCCTTGGACCAGCTTATTGACGATGAAACACAGAAATTGCATCCGAATTCAATACAGAGGGCACAATGCCAACTTATGTACAAGAGGACTGACACTCTAACTTTCAATGATTTGAACCACTCCTGTGAGTCCCGTTTTGGATTCCCATGCTTCACTTCAGGTTTACTGTATACCTTGGACCTTCTTATTGACGATGAAACACAGAAATTGCATCCGAATTTAATACAAAATGCACAATGCCGACTTAAGTCCAAGAGGACTGACACTCTAACGCTCTATGATTTGAACCTCTCCTGTGAATCCAGTTTTAGTTTCCGATGCTTCACTTCAGGTTTACTGTATCCCTTGGACCTTCTTATTGACGTTGAAACACAGAAATTGCATCCGCATTTAATACAAAGGCACAATGCCGACTTAAGTACAAGAGGACTGACACTCTAACTTTCTATGATCTGAACCTCTCCTGTGTGTCCAGTTTTAGAATCCGATGCTTCACTTCAGGTTTACTGTGTACCTTGGACCTTCTTATTGACGATGAAACACAGAAATTGCATCCGATTTTGATACAAAAGGCCCAATGCCGACTTAAGTACAAGAGGACTGACACTCTAACTTTCTAAGATTTGAACCACTCCTGTGAGTCCCATTTTGGATTCCCATGCTTCACCTCAGGTTTACTGTATACCTAGGACCTTCTTATTGACGATGAAACACAGAAATTACATCAGAATTTAATACAAAAGGCACAATGTCGGCTTGAGTACAAGAGGACTAACCCTCTAACCTTCTATGATTTGAACCTCTCCATTGAGTCCAGTTTTAGATTCCGATGCTTCACTTCAGGTATACTGTATCCCATGGACGTTCTTATTGACGATGAAACACAGAAATTGCATCCGTATTTAATACAAAAGGCACAATGCCGACTTAAGTACAAGAGGACTAGCACTCTAACTTTCTATGATTTGAACCTCTCCTGTGAGTCCCGTTGTAGTTTCCGATGCTTCACTTCAGGTTTACTGTAATCCATGGACCTTCTTATTGACGATGAAACACAGAAATTGCATCTGTATTTAATAGAAAACGGCACAATGCCGACTTAAGTACAAGAGGACTGACACTCTAACATTCTATGATTTCAACCTCTCCTGTGAGTCCAGTTTTAGATTTCGATGCTTCACTTCAGGTTTACTGTATACCTAGGACCTTCTTATTGACGATGAAACACAGAAATTACATCCGAATTTAATACAAAAGGCACAATGCCGACTTAAGTACAAGAGGACTGACTAACGTTCTATGATTTGAACCTCTCCTGTGAGTCCAGTTTTGGATTCCCATGCTTCACTTCAGGTTTAACGTATGCCTTGGACCTTCTTATTGACGATAAAACACAGAAATTGCATCCGAATTAAATACAAAAGGCACAATGCCGACTTATGTACAAGAGGACTGACACTCTAACTTTCTATGATTGGAACCTCTCCTGTGAGTCCAGTATTAGATTCCGATGCTTCACTTCAGGTTTACTGTTTCCCTTGGACCAGCTTATTGACGATGAAACACAGAAATTGCATCCGAATTAAAGACAAAAGGCACAATGCCGACTTAAGTACAAGAGGACTGACACTCTAACTTTCTATGATTTGAACCTCTCCTGTGAGTCCAGTTTTAGAATCCGATGCTTCACTTCAGGTTTACCGTATCAATTGGACCTTTGTATTGACGATGAAACACAGAAATTCCATCCGAATTTAATGCAAAAGGCTCAATGCCGACTTAAGTACAAGAGGACTGACACTCTAATTTTCTATGATTGGAACCTCTCCTGTGAGTCCAGTTTTGGATTCCGTCGCTTCACCTCATGTTTACTGTTTGCCTTGGACCAGCTTATTGACGATGAAACACAGATATTGCATCCGAAATTAATACAAAAGGCACAATGCCGACTTCAGTACAAGAGGACTGGCACTCTAACTTTCAATGATTTGAACCTCTCCTGTGAGTCCCGTTGTAGTTTCCGATGCTTCACTTCAGGTTTACTGTGATCCATGGACGTTCTTTTTGACGATGAAACACGGAAATTGCATCAGTATTTAATACAAACGGCACAATGCCGACTTAAGTACAAGCGGACTGACACTATAACATTCTATGATTTCAAACTCTCCTGTGAGTCCAGTTTTAGATTCCGATGCTTCACTTCAGGTTTACTGTATACCTAGGGCCTTCTTATTGACGATGAAACACAGAAATTGCATCCGCAATTAATACAAAAGGCACAATGCCGACTTAAGTACAAGAGGACTGGCACTTTAACTTACAATGATTTGAACCTCTCCTGTGAGTCCCGTTGTAGTTTCCGATGCTTCACTTCAGGTTTACTGTAATCCATGGACCTTCTTTTTGACGTTGAAACACAGATATTGCATCTGTATTTAATACAAACGGCACAATGCCGACTTCAGTACAAGCGGACTGGCACTCTAACTCTCAATGATTTGAACCTTTCCTGTGAGTCCAGTTTTAGATTCCGATGCTTCACTTGAGGTTTACTGTATCCCTTGGTCCAGCTTATTGACGATGATACGCAGAAATTGCATTAGAATTTAATACAAAAGGTACAATGCCGACTTAAGTACAAGACGACTGACTAACTTTCTATGAGTCCAGTTTTGGATTCTGATGCTTCACTTCAGGTTTAACGTATGCCTCGGACCCTCTTATTGACGATAAAACACAGAAATTGCATCCGAATTTGATACAAGAGGCACATTGCCGACTTAAGTACAAGTGGACTGACACTCTGACTTTCTATGATTGGAACCTCTCCTGTGAGTCCAGTTTTCGGTTTCGATGCTTCACTTCAGGTTTACTGTATCCTTTGGACCAGCGTATTGACGATGAAACACAGATATTGCATCCGAATTTAATACAAAAGGCACAATGACGACTTAAGTACAAGAGGAGTGACACTCTAACTTTCTATGATTTGAACCTCTCCTGTGAGTCCAGTTTTGGATTCCGATGCTTCACTTCAGGATTACTGTATACCTTGGACCTTCTTACTGACGATGAAGCACAGAAGTTGCATCCGAATTTATTACAAAAGGCACAGTTCCGACTTATGTACAAGAGGACTGACACTCTAACTTTCTAAGACATGAACCTCTCCTGTGAGTCCATTTTTAGCTTCCGATGCTTCACTTCAGGTTTACTGTATACCTTGGACCTTCTTAATGACGATGAAACACAGAAAGTGTATCCGAATTTAATACAAACGGCACAATGCCGACTTAAGTACAAGCGGGCTGACACTCTAACATTCTATGATTTCAACCTCTCCTGTGAGTCCAGTTTTAGATTCCGACGCTTCATTTCAGGTTTACTGTTGCCCTTGGACCAGCTTATTGACGAAGAAACACAGAAATTGCATCCGAATTAAATACAAAATGCACAATGCCGACTTAAGTACAAGAGGAATGACACTCTAACTTTCTATGATTTGAACCTCTCCTGTGAGTCCAGTTTTAGATTCCGATGCTTCACTTCAGGTTTACTGTATCCCTTGGACCTTCTTATTGACGATGAAACACAGAAATTGCATCCGTATTTAATACAAAAGGCACAATGCCGACTTAAGTACAAGAGGACTGACACTCTAACTTTCTATGATTGGAACCTCTCCTGTGAGTCCAGTTTTAGATTCCGATGCTTCACTTTATGTTTACTGTTTGCCTTGTACCAGCTTATTGACGATGAAACACAGAAATAGCATTCGAATTTAATACAAAAGGCACAATGCCGACTTAAGTACAAGAGGACTAGCACTCTAACTTTCTATGATTTGAACCTCTCCTGTGAGTCCCGTTGTAGTTTCCGATGCTTCACTTCAGGTTTACTGTAATCCATGGACCTTCTTATTGTCGATGAAACACAGAAATTGCATCTGTATTTAACGAAAAAAGGCACAATGCCGACTTAAGTACAAGAGGACTGACACTCTAACATTCTATGATTTCAACCTCTCCTGTGAGTCCAGTTTTAGATTCCGATGCTTCACTTCAGGTTTACTGTATACCTAGGACCTTCTTAATGACGATGAAACACAGAAATTACATCCGAATTTAATACAAAAGGCACAATGCCGACTTAAGTACAAGAGGCAAGAGGACTGACTAACGTTCTATGATTTGAACCTCTCCTGTGAGTCCAGTTATGGATTCCAATGCTTCACTTCAGGTTTAACGTATGCCTTGGACCTTCTTATTGGCGATAAAACACAGAAATTGCATCCGAAATTGATACAAGAGGCACATTGCCGACTTAAGTACAAGTGGACTGACACTCTGACTTTCTATGATTGGAACCTCTCCTGTGAGTCCAGTTTTCGGTTTCGATGCTTCACTTCAGGTTTACTGTATCCTTTGGACCAGCGTATTGACGATGAAACACAGATATTGCATCCGAATTTAATACAAAAGGCACAATGACGACTTAAGTACAAGAGGAGTGACACTCTAACTTTCTATGATTTGAACCTCTCCTGTGAGTCCAGTTTTGGATTCCGATGCTTCACTTCAGGATTACTGTATACCTTGGACCTTCTTACTGACGATGAAGCACAGAAGTTGCATCCGAATTTATTACAAAAGGCACAGTTCCGACTTATGTACAAGAGGACTGACACTCTAACTTTCTAAGACATGAACCTCTCCTGTGAGTCCATTTTTAGCTTCCGATGCTTCACTTCAGGTTTACTGTATACCTTGGACCTTCTTAATGACGATGAAACACAGAAAGTGTATCCGAATTTAATACAAACGGCACAATGCCGACTTAAGTACAAGCGGGCTGACACTCTAACATTCTATGATTTCAACCTCTCCTGTGAGTCCAGTTTTAGATTCCGACGCTTCACTTCAGGTTTACTGTTGCCCTTGGACCAGCTTATTGACGAAGAAACACAGAAATTGCATCCGAATTAAATACAAAATGCACAATGCCGACTTAAGTACAAGAGGAATGACACTCTAACTTTCTATGATTTGAACCTCTCCTGTGAGTCCAGTTTTAGATTCCGATGCTTCACTTCAGGTTTACTGTATCCCTTGGACCTTCTTATTGACGATGAATCACAGAAATTGCATCCGAATTCAATACAGAGGGCACAATGCCAACTTATGTACAAGAGGACTGACACTCTAACTTTCAATGATTTGAACCACTCCTGTGAGTCCCGTTTTGGATTCCCATGCTTCACATCAGGTTTACTGTATACCTTGGACCTTCTTATTGACGATGAAACACAGAAATTGCATCCGAATTTAATACAAAATGCACAATGCCGACTTCAGTCCAAGAGGACTGACACTCTAACGCTCTATGATTTGAACCTCTCCTGTGAATCCAGTTTTAGATTCCGATGCTTCACTTCAGGTTTACTGTATCCCTTGGACCTTTTTATTGACGTTGAAACACAGAAATTGCATCCGCATTTAATACAAAAGGCACAATACCGACTTAAGTACAAGAGGACTGACACTCTAACTTTCTATGATCTGAACCGCTCCTGTGTGTCCAGTTTTAGATTCCGATGCTTCACTTCAGGTTTACTGTATACCTTGGACCTTCTTATTGACGATGAAACACAGAAATTGCATCCGATTTTAATACAAAAGGCCCAATGCCGACTTAAGTACAAGAGGACTGACACTCTAACTTTCTAAGATTTGAACCACTCCAGTGAGTCCCGTTTTGGATTCCCATGCATCACTTCAGGTTTACTGAATACCTAGGACCTTCTTATTGACGATGAAACACAGAAATTACATCAGAATTTAATACAAAATGCACAATGCCGACTTGAGTACAAGAGGACTAACCCCCTAACTTTCTATGATTTGAACCTCTCCATTGAGTCCAGTTTTAGATTCCGATGCTTCACTTCAGGTATACTGTATCGCTTGGACGTTCTTATTGACGATGAAACACAGAAATTGCATCCGTATTTAATACAAAAGGCACAATGCCGACTTAAGTACAAGAGGACTGACACTCTAACTTTCTATGATTGGAACCTCTCCTGTGAGTCCAGTTTTAGATTCCGATGCTTCACTTTATGTTTACTGTTTGCCTTGTACCAGCTTATTGACGATGAAACACAGAAATTGCATTCGAATTTAATACAAAAGGCACAATGCCGACTTAAGTACAAGAGGACTAGCACTCTAACTTTCTATGATTTGAACCTCTCCTGTGAGTCCCGTTGTAGTTTCCGATGCTTCACTTCAGGTTTACTGTAATCCATGGACCTTCTTATTGTCGATGAAACACAGAAATTGCATCTGTATTTAACGAAAAAAGGCACAATGCCGACTTAAGTACAAGAGGACTGACACTCTAACATTCTATGATTTCAACCTCTCCTGTGAGTCCAGTTTTAGATTCCGATGCTTCACTTCAGGTTTACTGTATACCTAGGACCTTCTTATTGACGATGAAACACAGAAATTACATCCGAATTTAATACAAAAGGCACAATGCCGACTTAAGTACAAGAGGACTGACTAACGTTCTATGATTTGAACCTATCCTGTGAGTCCAGTTATGGATTCCAATGCTTCACTTCAGGTTTAACGTATGCCTTGGACCTTCTTATTGGCGATAAAACACAGAAATTGCATCCGAATTTAATACAAAAGGCACAATGCCGACTTAAGTACAAGAGGACTGACACTCTAACTTTCTATGATTGGAACCTCTCCTGTGAGTCCAGTATTAGATTCCGATGCTTCACTTCAGGTTTACTGTTTCCCTTGGACCAGCTTATTGACGATGAAACACAGAAATTGCATCCGAATTAAATATAAAAGGCACAATGCCGACTTAAGTACAAGAGGACTGACACTCTAACTTTCTATGATTTCGACCTCTCCTGTGAGTCCAGTTTTAGAATCCGATGCTTCACTTCAGGTTTACCGTATCAATTGGACCTTCTTTTTGACGATGAAACAGAAATTCCATCCGAATTTAATGCAAAAGGCTCAATGCCGACTTAAGTACAAGAGGACAGACACTCTAACTATCTAGGATTTGAACCACTCCTGAGAGTCCAGTTTTGGATTCCGATGCTTCACTTCAAGTTTACTGTATCCCTTATACCTTCTTATTGACGCTGAAACACAGAAATTGCATCCGAATTTAATACAAAAGGCACAATGCCGACTTAAGTACAAGAGGACTGACACTCTAAATTTCTATGATTTGGACCACTCCTGTGAGTCCAGTTTTACATTCCGATGCTTCACTTCAGGTTTACTGTATCAATTGGAATTTCTTATGACGATGAAACACAGAAATTCCATCCGAATTTAATACCAAAGGCACAATGCCCACTTAAGTACAAGAGGACTGACACTCTAACTTTCTATGATTTGAACCACTCCTGTGAGTCCAGTTTTAGATTCCGATGCTTCACTTCAGGTTTACTGTATCCCTTGTACCTTCCTATTGACGATGAAACACAGAAATTGCCTCCGCATTTCATACAAAAGGAGCAATGCCGACTTAAGTACAAGCGGACTGACACTCTAACTTTCTATGATTTGAACCTCTCCTGTGAGTCCAGTTTTAGATTCCGATGCGTCACTTCAGGTTTACTGTATACCTTGGACCTTCCTATTGACGATGGAACACAGAAATTGCATCCGAATTTAATACAAAAGGCACAATGCCGACTTGTGTACAAGAGGACTAACCCTCTAACTTTCTTTGATTTGAACCTCTCCTTTGAGTCCAGTTTTAGATTCCAATGCTTCACTTCAGGTATACAGTATCCCTTGGACGTTCTTATTGACGATGAAACACAGAAATTGCATTCGAATTTAATACAAAAGGCACAATGCCGACTTAAGTGCAAGAGGACTGACACTCTAACTTTCTATGATTGGAACCTCTCCTGTGAGTCCAGTTTTAGATTCCGACGCTTCACCTCATGTTTACTGTTTGCCTTGGACCAGCTTATTGACGATGAAACACAGATATTGCATCCGAAATTAATACAAAAGGCACAATGCCGACTTAAGTACAAGGGGACTGGCACTCTAACTTTCAATGATTTGAACCTCTCCTGTGAGTCCCGTTGTAGTTTCCGATGCTTCACTTCAGGTTTACTGTAATCCATGGTCCTTCTTTTTGACGATGAAACACAGAAATTGCATCTGTATTTAATACAAACGGCACAATGCCGACTTAAGTACAAGCGGACTGGCTCTCTACCTTTCAATGATTTGAACCTCTGCTGTGAGTCCAGTTTTAGATTCCGATGCTTCACTTCAGGTTTACTGTATCCCTTGGTCCAGCTTATTGACGATGATACGCAGAAATTGCATTAGAATTTAATACAAATGGTACAATGCCGACTTAAGTACAAGACGACTGACTAACTTTCTATGAGTCCAGTTTTTGATTCTGATGCCTCACTTCAGGTTTAACGTATGCCTCGGACCCTCTTATTGACGATAAAACACAGAAATTGCATCCGAATTTGATACAAGATGCACAATGCCGACTTAAGTACAAGAGGACTGACACTCTAAATTTCCAAGATTTGAACCACTCCTGTGAGTCCAGTTTTCGATTCCGATGCATCACTTCAGGTTTACTGTATCCCCTGGACTTTCTCATTGATGATGAAACACAGTTATTGCATCCGAATTTAATACAACAGGCACAATGCCGACTTAAGTACTAGAGGACTGACACTCCCACGTTCAATGATTTATACCTCTCCTGTGAGTCCAGTTTTAGTTTCCGATGCTTCACTTCAGGTTTACTGTTTGCTTTGGACCAGCGTATTGACGATGAAACACAGATATTGCATCCGAATTTAATACAAAAGGCACAATGACGACTTAAGTACAATTGGACTGACATTCTATCTTTCTATGATTTGAACCTCACCTGTGAGTCCAGTTTTAGATTCCGATGCTTTACTTCAGGTTTACTGTTTGCTTCTGACCTGATTATTGACGATGAAACTCAGAAATTGCATCTGAATTTAATACAAAAGGCACAATGCCGAATTAAGTACAAGAGGACTAACACCCTAACTTTCTATGATTTGAACCTCTCCTGTGTGTCCAGTTTTAGATACCGATGCTTCACTTCAGGTTTACTGTATACCTTGGACCTTCTTAATGACGATGAAACACAGAAATTGCATCCGATTTTAATACAAAAGGCACAATGCCGATTTAACTACAAGAGGACTGACACTCTAACTTTCTATGATTTGAACCTCTCTTGTGTGTCCGGTTTTAGATTCCGATGCTTCACTTCAGGTTTACTGTATACCTTGGACCGTCTTATTGACGATGAAACACAAAAATTGCATCCGAATTGAATAGAAACGGCACAATGCCGACTTAAGTACAAGTGGACTGACACTCTATCTATCTATGATTTGAAATTCTCCTGTGAGTCCAGTTTTAGATTCCGATGCTTCACTTCAGGTTCACTGTATACCTTGGACCTTCTTATTGACGATGAAACACAGAAACTGCATCCGAAATTAATCCAAATGCACAATGTCGACTTAAGTACAGGAGGACTGACTCTCTAACTTTCTATGATTTGAACCTCTCCTGTGAGTCCCGTTTTAGATTCCGATGCTTCACTTCATTGGACCTACTTATTGACGATGAAACACAGAAATTGCATCCGAATTTAACACAAATGGCACAATGCCGACAAAGTACAAGGGGACGGACACTCTAACATTCTATGATTTGAACCTCTCCTGTGAGTCCAGTCTTAGGGTCCGATGCTTTACTTCAGGTTTACTGTATACCTTGGACCATCTTACTGACGATGAAGCACAGAAATTCAATCCGAATTTCTTACATGAGACACAATGCCGACTTAAGTACAAGTGGACTAACACTCTATCTATCTATGATTTGAAATTCTCCTGTGAGTCCAGTTTTAGATTCCGATGCTTCACTTCAGGTTCACTGTATACCTTGGACCTTCTTATTGACGATGAAACACAGAAATAGCATCCGAATTTAATACAAAAGGCACAATGCCGACTTAAGTACAAAAGGACTGACACTCAAACTTTCCATGATTGGAACCTCTTATGTGCGTCCAGTTTTAGATTCCGATGCTTCACTTCAGGTTTACTGTATCCCTTGGACCTGCTTATTGACGATGAAATCCAGAAATTGAATCCGAATTTAATACAAAAGGCACAATGCCGACTTAAGTACAAGAAGACTGACACTCTAACTTTCTAAGATTTAAACATCTTCTGTGAGTCCACTTTTAGATTCCGATGCTTCACTAAAGTTTTCCTGTTTACCTTGGACCTTCAAATTGACGATGAAACACAGAAATTGCATCCGAATTTAATACAAAAGGCATAAGGTTGACTTAAGTGCAAGAGGACTGACACTCTAACTTTCTATGATATGATCCTCTCCTGTGAGTCCAGTTTTAGATTCCGATGCTTCACTTCAGGTTTACTGTATCCCTTGGACCTTCTTATTGACGATGAAACACAGATATTGCATTCGAATATAATACAATAGGCACAATGCTGACTTAAGTACAAGAGGACTGACACTCTAACATTCTATGATTTGAATCTCTCATGTGAGTCCAGTTTTACATTCCGATGCTTCACTTCAGGTTTACTGTATCTCTTGGACCTTCTTATTGACGACAAAACACAGAAATTGTATCCGTACTTAATACAAAAGGCACAATGCCGACTTAAGTACAGGAGGTCTGACACTCTAACTTCCTATTATTTGAACCTCTCCAGTCAGTCCCGATTTAGATTCCGATGATTCACTTCAGATTTACTGTATATCTTGGCCCTTCTTATTGACGATGAAACACAGAAGTTGCATCCGAATTTTATACAAACTTCACAATGCCGAATTAAGTACAAGAGGACTGACACTCTAACTTTCTATGATTTGAACCTTTCCTGTGATTCCAGTTTTAGATTCCGATGCCTCACTTCAGGTTAACAGTATACCTTGGACCTTCTTATTGACGATGAAACACAGAAATTACATCCGAAGTTAATACAAAAGCAACAATGCCGACTTGAGTACAAGAGGACTGACACACTAACGTTCTTTGATTTGAACCTCTCCTTTGAGCCCAGTTTTAGATTCCGATTCTTCACTTCAGGTTTACTGTATCCCTTGGACCTTCTTATTGACGATGAAACACAAAAATTGCTTCCGAATTTAATACAAAATGCACAATGCCGACTTAAGTACAAGAAAACTGACACTCTAACTTTCTATGATTTGAACCTCTGTTGTGAGTCCAGTTTTGGATTCCGATGCTTCACTTCAGGTTTACTGTATCAATTGGAAATCGTATTGGCGATGAAACACAGAATTTCCATCCGAATTTAATACAAAAGGCACAATGCCGACTTAAGTACAAGAGGACTGACACTTTAACTTTCGGTGATTTGAACCTCTCATGTGTATCCAGTTTTGGATTCCGATGCTTCACTTCAGGTTTACTGTATCCCTTGGACCTTCTTATTGACGATGAAACACAGAAATTGCATCCGAATATAATACAAAAGGCACAATGCCGACTTAAGTACAAGTGGACGACACTATAACTTTCTATGATTTGAACCTCTCCTGTGAGTCCAGTTTTAGATTCCGATGCTTCACTTGAGGTTTACTGTATCCCTTGGACCTTCTTATTGACGATGAAACACAGAAATTGCATCCGAATTTAATACAAAAGGCACAATGCCGACTTAAGTACAAGACGAATGACACTCTAACATCCTATGATTTGAACCTCTCCTGTGAGTCCAGTTTTAGATTCCGATGCTTCACTTCAGGTTTACTGTATCAATTAAAAATCGTATTGGCGGTGAAACACAGAAATTCCATCTGAATTTAATACAAAAAGCACAATGCCGACTTAAGTACAAGAGGACTGACACTTTAACTTTCGGTGATTTGAACCTCTCCTGTGTATCCAGTTTTAGATTCCGATGCTTCACTTGAGGTTTACTGTACCCCCCGGACCTTCTTATTGACGATGAAACACAGAAATAGCATCCGAATATAATACAAAAGGCACAATGCCGACTTAAGTACAAGTGGACTGACACTCTAACTTTTTATGATTTAAGCCGCTCCTGTGAGTCCAGTTTTAGATTCCGATGCTTCACTTCAGGTTTACTGTATCCCTTGGACCTTCTTATTGACGATAAAACACAGAAATTGCATCCGAATTTAATATAAAAGGCAAAATGCCGACTTAAGTACAAGAGGACTGACACTCTAACTTTCTAAGATTTGAACGTCTGCTGCGAGTCCAGTTTTAAATTCCGATGCTTCACTTCAGGTTTATTGTATCCCTTGGTCCGTCTTATTGACGATGAAACACAGAAATTGCATCCGAATTTAATACAAAAGGCATAATGCCGACTTAAGTACAAGACGAATGACACTCTAACTTTCTATGATTTGACCCTCTCCTGTGAGTCCAGTTTTTGATTCCGATGCTTCACTTCAGGTTTACTGTATACCATGGACCATCTTATTGACGATGAAATACAGAAATTACATCCGAATTTAATACAAAAGGCACAATGCCGACTTAAGTACAAGAGGACTGACACTCTAACTTTCTAAGATTTGAACCTCTCCTGTGAGTCCAGTTTTAGATTCCGATGCTTCACTTCAGGTTTAATGTATCCCTTGGACCTTCTTATTGACGATGAAACACTGAAAATGCATCCGAATTTAATACAAGAGGCACAATGCCGACTTAAGTACAGGAGGACTGGCACTCTATCTTTCTATGATTTGAACCTCTCCTGTGAGTCCAGTTGTAGATTCCGATGCTTAACTACAGGTTTACTGTTTACCTTGCACCTTCTTATTGACGATGAAACACAGAGATTGCATCCGAATTTAATCCAAATTCACAATGCCGACTTAAGTACAGGAGGACTGACACTCTAACTTTCTATGATTTGAACCTCTCCTGTGAGTATCGTTTTGGTTTCCGATGCTTCACTTCATTGGACCTTCTTATTTACGATGAAACACAGAAAGTGCATCCGAATTTAATACAAACGGCAAAAAGCCGACTTAAGTACAAGAGGACTGACACTCTAACTTTCTAAGATTTGAACGTCTCCTGTGAGTCCAGTTTTAGATTCCGATGCTTCACTTCAGGTTTACTGTATCCCTTGGACCGACTTATTGACGATGAAACACAGAAATTGCATCCGAATTTAATACAAAAGGCACAATGCCGACTTAAGTACAAGACGAATGACACTCTAACTTCCTATGATTTGAACCTCTCCTGTGAGTCCAGTTTTAGATTCAGATGCTTCTCTTCAGGTTTACTGTATGCCTTGGACCTTCTTATTGACGATAAAACACAGAAATTGCATCCGAATTTAATATAAAAGGCAAAATGCCGACTTAAGTACAAGAGGACTGACACTCTAACTTTCTATGATTGGAACCTCTCCTGTGAGTCCAGTTTTAGATTCCGATGCTTCACTTCAGGTTAACTGTATCAATTAAAAATCGTATTGGCGATGAAACACAGAAATTCCATCTGAATTTAATACAAAAGGCACAATGCCGACTTAAGTACAAGAGGACTGACACTTTAACTTTCGGTGATTTGAACCTCTCCTGTGTATCCAGTTTTAGATTCCGATGCTTCACTTGAGGTTTACTGTATCCCTTGGACCTTCTTATTGACGATAAAACACAGAAATTGCATCCGAATTCAATACAAACGGCACAATGCCGACTTAAGTACTAGTGGACTGACACTCTAACTTTCTATGATTTGAACATCTCCTGTGAGTCCAGTTTTAGATTCCGATGCTACACTTCAGTTTTACTGTATACCTTGGACCTTCTTACAGACGATGAAGCACAGAAATTGCATCCGAATTTATTACGAAAGGCACAATTCCGACTTAACTACAAGAGGACAGACACTCTAACTTTCTATGAATTGAACCTCTCTTGTGAGTCCAGTTTTAGATTCCGATGTTTCACTTCAGGTTGACTGTATACCTTGGACCTTCTTATTGATGATGAAACACAGAAATTGCATCCGAATTCAATACAAACGGCACAATGCCGACTTAAGTACTAGTGGACTGACACTCTATCTTTCTATGATTTGAACCTCTCCTGTGAGTCCAGTTTTAGATTCCGATGTTTCACTTCAGGTTTACTGTATACCTTGGACCCTCTTATTGACGATGAAATACAGAAATTGCTTCCGAATTTAATACAAAAGGCACAATGCCGACTTAAGTACAAAAGGAGTGACACTTAATTTTCTATGATTTGAACCTTTTCAGTGAGTCCCGTTTTGGATTCCGATGCTTCACTTCAGGTTTACTGTATGCCTTGGACCTTCTTATTGACGATAAAACACAGAAATTGCATCCGAATTTAATACAAAATGCACAATGTCGACTTAAGTCCAAGAGGACTGACACTCTAACTTTCTAAGATTTAAACCCCTCCCGTGAGTATAGTTTTATATTCCGATGCTTCACTTCAGGTTAACTGTATACCTTGGACCTTCTTACTGACGATGAAGCACAGAAATTCCATCCGAATTTATTACAAAAGACACAATTCCGACTTAAGTACAAAAGGACTGACACTTAATTTTCTATGATTTGAACCTTTTCAGTGAGTCCCGTTTTGGATTCCGATGCTTTAATTCAAGTTTACTGTATACCTTAGACCTTCTTATTGACGATGAAACACAGAAATTGCATCCGAATTTAATACAAAAGGCACGATGCCCACTTAAGTACAGGAGGACTGACACTCTAACTTTCTATGATTGGAACCTCTCCTGTGAGTCCAGTTTTAGATTCCGATGCTTCACGTCAGGTTTACTGTATCCCTTGGACCAGCTTATTGACGATGAAACACAGAAATTGCATCCTAATTTAATACTAAGGGCACAATGCCGACTTAAGTACAAGAAGACTGACACTCTAACTTTCTATGATTTGAACCTCCCCTGTGAGTCAAGATTTAGATTTCGATGCTTCACTAAAGGATTCCTATATACCTGGGACCTTCTTATTGACGATGAATCACAGAAATTGCATCCGAATTTAATACAAAAACCACAAAGCCGACTTAAGTACAAGAGGACTGACACTCTAACTTTCTATGATATGATCCTCTCCTGTGAGTCCAGTTTTAGATTTCGATGCTTCACTTCAGGTTAACTGTATCCCTTGGACCTTCTTATTGACGATGAAACACAGAATTTGCATCCGAATTTAATACAAAAATCACAATGCCGACTTCAGTACAAGAGGACTGACACTCTAACTTTCTATGATTTGAACCACTCATGTAAGTCCAGTTTTAGATTCCGATGCTTCACTTCAGGTTTACTGTATCAATTGAAAATCGTATTGGCGATGAAACACAGAAATTCCATCCGAATTTAATACAAAAGGCACAATGCCGACTTAAGTACAAGAGGAATGACACTCTAACTTCCTGTGAATTGAACCTGTCCTGTGAGTCCAGTTTTAGATTCCGATGCTATTCTTCAGGTCTACTGTATACCATGGACCATCTTATTGACGATGAAATACAGAAATTGCATCCGAATTTAATACAAAAGGCACAATGCCGACTTAAGTACAAGAGGAATGACACTCTAACTTTCTATGATTTGAACCTCTCCTGTGAATCCAGATTTAGATTCCGATGCTTCACTTCAGGTTTACTGTATACCTTGGACCCGCATATTGACGATGAAATACAGAAATTGCATCCGAATTTAATACAAAAGGCACAATGCCGACTTAGGCACAAGAGGACTGACACTTAATTTTGTATGATTTGAACCTCTTCAGTGAGTCCCATTTTGGATTCCGATGCTTCACTTCAGGTTTACTGTATACCTTGGACCCTCTTATTGACGATGGAACACAGAAATTGCATCCGAATTTAATACAAAATACACAATGCCGACTTAAGTCCAAGAGGACTGACACTCTAACTTTCTATGATTTAAACCCCTCCCGTGAGTCCAGTTTTAGATTCCGATGCTTCACTTCAGGTTTACTGTATATCTTGGACCTTCTTACTGACGATGAAGCACAGAAATTCCATCCGAATTTATTACAAAAGACACAATTCCGACTTAAGTACAAGAGGACTGACACTCTAACTTTCTATGATTTGAACCTCTCCTGTGAGTTCAGTTTTAGATTCCGAAGCTTCACTTCAGGTTTACTGTATACCTTGGACATTCATATTGACGATGAATCACAGAAATAGCATCCGAATTTAATACAAAAGGCACAATGCCGACTTAAGTACAAGAGGACTGACACTCTAACATTCTATGATTTGAACCTCTCCTGTGAGTCCAGTTTTAGATTCCGATGCTTCACTTCATGTTTACTGTATACCTTGGACCTGCTTATTGACGATGAAACACAGAAATTGCATCCGAATTTAATGCAAAAGGCATAATGCCGACTTAAGTACAGGAGGACTGACACTCTAACTTTCTATGATTTGAACGTCTCCTGCCAGCCCCGTTTTAGATTCCGATGCTTCACTTCAGGTTTACTGTATCCCTTGGACAAGCTTATCGACGATGAAACGCAGAATTTGCATCCGAATTTAACACAAAAGGCACATTGCCGACTTAAGTACAAGAGGACAGACACTCAAACTTTCTATGATTTGAACCTCTCTTGTGAGTCCAGTTTTACATTCCGATGCTTCACTAAAGGTATCCTGTATACCTTGGATCTTCTAATTGACGATGGAACACAGTAAATGCATCCGAATTTAATACAAAAGGCACAATGCCGACTTAAGTACAAGAGTACTGACACTCTAACTTTCTATGATTTGGACCTCTCATGTGAGTCCAGTTTCAGATTCCGATGCTTCACTTCAGGTTTACTGTATACCTTAGACCTTCTTATTGACGATGAAACACAGAAATTGCATTCGAATTTAATACAAAAGGCACAATGCCGACTTAAGTACAGGAGGACTGACACTCTAACTTTCTACGATTGGAACCTCTCCTGTGAGTCCAGTTTTAGATTCCGATGCTTCACTTCAGGTTTTCTGTATATCTTGGACCAGCTTATTGACGATGAAACACAGAAATTGCATCCTGATTTAATACTAAAGGCACAATGCCAACTTAAGTACAAGAAGACTGACACTCTAACTTTCTATGATTTGAACCTCTCCTGTGAGTTCAGTTTTAGATTCCGATGCTTCACTTCAGGTTTACTGTATACCTTGGACCCTCTTATTGACTATGAAATGCAGAAATTGCATCCGAATTTAATACAAAAGGCACAATGCCGACTTAAGTACAAGAGGACTGACACTTAATTTTCTATGATTTGAACATTTCCTGTGAGTCCCGTTTTGGATTCCGATGCTTCACTTCAGGTTTACTGTATACCTTGGACCCTCTTATTGACGATGATACACAGAAATTGCTTACGAATTTATTACAAAAGGCACAATGCCGACTTAAGTACAAGAGGACTGACACTCTAAGCTTCTATGATTCAAACCTCTCCTGTGAGTCCAGTTTTAGTTTCCGATGCTTCACTACAGGTTTACTGTATCCCTTGGACCAGCTTATTGACGATGAAACACAGAAATTGCATCCTAATTTAATACTAAAGGCACAATGCCGACTTAAGTACAAGAAGACTGACACTCTAACTTTCTATGATTTGAACCTCCCCTGTGAGTCAAGTTTTAGATTTCGATGGTTCACTAAAGGATTCCTGTATACCTTGGACCTTCTTAGTGACGGTGAAACACAGAAATTGCATCCGAATTTAATACAAAATGCACAATGCCGACTTAAGTCCAAGAGGACTGACACTCTAACTTTCTATGATTTAAAAACCTCCCGTGAGTCCAGTTTTAGATTCCGATGCTTCACTTCAGGTTTACTGTATACCTTTGACCTTCTTACTGACGATGAAGCACAGAAATTCCATCCGAATTTAATACAAAAGGCACAATGCCGACTTAAGTACAAGAGTACCGACATTCTAACTTTCTATGATTTGAACCTCTCCTGTGAGTCCAGTTTTAGATTCCGATGCTTCACTTCAGGTTTACTGTATCCTTCGGACCTTCTTATTGACGATGAAACACAGAAATTGCATCCGAATTTAATACAAAAGGCACAATGCCGACTTAAGTACAGGAGGAATGACACTCTAACTTTCTATTATTTGAACCTCTTCTGTCAGTCCCGTTTTAGATTCCGATGCTTCACTTCAGATTTACTGTATCCCTTGGACCCTCTTATTGACGATGAAACACAGAAATTGAATCCGAATTTAATACAAACGGCACAATGCCGAATTAAGTACAAGAGGACTGACACTCTAACTTTCTATGATTTAAAAACCTCCCGTGAGTCCAGTTTTAGATTCCAATGCTTCACTTCAGGTTTGCTTTATACCTTGGACCTTCTTATTGACGATGAAACACTGATATCACATCCGAATTTAATACAAAAGCCACAATGCCGACTTGAGTACAAGAGGACTGACACACTAACGTTCTTTGATTTGAACCTCTCCTTTGAGTCCAGTTTTAGATTCCGATGCTTCACTTCATGTTTACTGTATCCCTTGGACCTTCTTATTGACGATGAAACACAAAAATTGCATCCGAATTTAATACAAAACGCACAAGGCGAACTTAAGTACACGAAAACTAACATTCTAACTTTCTATGATTTGAAACTCTCCTGTGAGTCCAGTTTTGGATTCCAATGCTTCACTACAGGTTTACTGTATACCTTGGACCCGCTTACTGACGATGAAACACAGAAATTGCATCCGAATTCAATGCAACCGGCAAAATGGTGACTTAAGTACAAGTGGACTGACACTCTATATTTCTATGATTTGAACCTCTCTTGTCAGTCTAGTATTGGATTCCGATGCTTCACTTCAGGTTTACTGTATACCTTAGAACTTCTTATTGTCGATGAAACACAGAAATTGCATCCGAATTTAATACAAACGACACAATGCCGACTTAAGTACAAGAGGACTGACACTCCAACTTTCTATGATTGGAACCTCACTTGTGAGTCCAGTTTTAGATTCCGATGTTTCACTTCAGGTTTACTGTATCCCTTGGACCAGCTTATTGACGATGAAACACAGAAATTGCATCCTAATTTAATACTCAAGGCACAATGCCGACTTAAGTACAAGAAGACTGACACTCTAACTTTCTGTGATTTGAACCTCCCCTGTGAGTCAAGTTTTGGATTTCGATGCTTCACTAGAGGATTCCTGTATACCTTGGACCTTCTTATTGACGATGAAACACAGAAATTGCATCCGAATTTAATACAAAAGGCACAAAGCCGACTTAAGTACAAGAGGACTGACACTCTAACTTTCTATGATATGATCATCTCCTGTGAGTCACGTTTTAGATTCCGATGCTTCACTTCAGGTTTACTGTATCCCTTGGACCTTCTTATTGACGATGAAACACAGAATTTGTATCCAAATTTAATACAAAAGGCACAATGCCGACTTATGTACAAGAGGACTGACACTCTAACTTTCTATGATTTGAACCACTCCTGTAAGTCCAGTTTTAGATTCCGATGCTTCACTTCAGGTTTACTGTATCAATTAGAAATCGTATTGGCGATGAAACACAGAAATTCCATCCGAATTTAATACAAAAGGCACAATGCCGACTTAAGTACAAGACGACTGACATTTTAACTTTCGGTGATTTGAATCTCTCCTGTGTATCCAGTTTTAGATTCCGATGCTACACTTCAGGTTTACTGTATCCCTTGGACCGTCTTATTGACGATGAAACACAGAAATTGCATCCGAATTTAATACAAAAGGCACAATGCCGACTTAAGTACAAGAGGAATGACACTCTAACTTTCTATGATTTGATCCTCTCCTGTGAGTGCAGATTTAGATTCCGATGCTTCACTTCAGGTTTACTGTATACCTTGGACCCTCTTACTGACGATGAAACACAGAAATTGCATCCGAATTTAATACAAAATGCACAATGCCAACTTAAGTCCAAGAGGACTGACACTCTAACTTTCTATGATTTAAACCCCTCCTGTGAGTCCAGTTTTATATTCCGATGCTTCACTTCAGGTTTACTGTATACCTTGGACCTTCTTACTGACGATGAAGCACAGAAATTCCATTCGAATTTAATACAAAAGACACAATGCCTACTTAAGTACATGAGTACTGACACGCTAAATTTCTATGATTTGAACTTCTCATGTGGGTCCAGTTTTAGATTCCGATGCTTCACTTCAGGTTTACTGTATCCCTTGGACCTTCTTATTGACGATAAAACACAGAAATTGTATCCAAATTTAATACACAAGGCACAATGCCGACTTAAGTACAAGAGGACAGACACTCAAACTTTCTAAGATTTGAACCTCTCCTGTGAGTCCAGTTTTAGATTCCGATGCTTCACTTCAGGTTTACTGTATTCTTTGGACTTTCTTATTGACGATGGAACACAGAAATTACTTCCGAATTTATTACAAAAGGCACAATGCCGACTTAAGTACAGGAGGACTGACACTCTAACTTTCTATGATTTGAACCTCTCCTGTGAGTCCAGTTTCAGATTCCAATGCTACACTTCAGGTTTACTGTATACCTTGAACCATTTTTATTGACGATGTAACACTGAAATTAGATCCGAATTTAATACAAAAGCCACAATGCCGACTTCAGTACAAGAGGACTGACACACTAACGTTCTTTGATTTGAACCTCTCCTTTGAGTCCAGTTTTAGATTCTGATGCTTCACTTCAGGTTTGCTGTATCCCTTGGACTTTCTTATTGACGATGAATTACAAACATTGCATCCGAATTTAATACAAAACGCACAAGGCCGACTTAAGTACACGAAAACTAACATTCTAACATTCTATGATTTGAACCTCTCCTGTGAGTCCAGTTTTGGATTCCGATGCTTCACTTCAGGTTTACTGTATACCTTAGACCTTCTTATTGACGATGAAACACAGAAATTGCTTACGAATTTATTACAAAAGGCACAATGCCGACTTAAGTACAAGAGGACTGACACTCTAAGCTTCTATGATTCAAACCTCTCCTGTGAGTCCAGTTTTAGTTTCCGATGCTTCACTACAGGTTTACTGTATCCCTTGGACCAGCTTATTGACGATGAAACACAGAAATTGCATCCTAATTTAATACTAAAGGCACAATGCCGACTTAAGTACAAGAAGACTGACACTCTAACTTTCTATGATTTGAACCTCCCCTGTGAGTCAAGTTTTAGATTTCGATGGTTCACTAAAGGATTCCTGTATACCTTGGACCTTCTTATTGACGATGAAACACAGAAATTGCATCCGAAATTAATACAAAAGGCACTAAGCCGACTTAAGTACAAGAGGACTGACACTCTAACTTTCTATGATATGATCCTCTCCTGTGAGTCCAGTTTTAGATTCCAATGCTTCACTTCAGGTTAACTGTATCAATTGGAAATCGTATTGGCGATGAAACACAGAAATTCCATCCGAATTTAATACAAAAGGCACAATGCCGACTTAAGTACAAGAGGACTGACACTTTAACTTTCGGTGATTTGAACCTCTCCTGTGTATCCAGTTTTAGATTCCGATGCTTCACTTCAAGATTACTGTATCCCTTGGACCTTCTTATTGACGATGAAACACAGAAATTGCATCCGAATATAATACAAAAGGCACAATGCCGACTTAAGTACAAGTGGACTGACACTCTAACTTTCTATGATTTGAACCTCTCCTGTGAGTCCAGTTTTAGATTCCGATGCTTCACTTCAGGTTTACTGTATACCTTGGACCCTCTTATTGACGATGGAACACAGAAATTGCATCCGAATTTAATACAAAATACACAATGCCGACTTAAGTCCAAGAGGACTGACACTCTAACTTTCTATGATTTAAACCCCTCCCGTGAGTCCAGTTTTAGATTCCGATGCTTCACTTCAGGTTTACTGTATATCTTGGACCTTCTTACTGACGATGAAGCACAGAAATTCCATCCGAATTTATTACAAAAGACACAATTCCGACTTAAGTACAAGAGGACTGACACTCTAACTTTCTATGATTTGAACCTCTCCTGTGAGTTCAGTTTTAGATTCCGAAGCTTCACTTCAGGTTTACTGTATACCTTGGACATTCATATTGACGATGAATCACAGAAATAGCATCCGAATTTAATACAAAAGGCACAATGCCGACTTAAGTACAAGAGGACTGACACTCTAACATTCTATGATTTGAACCTCTCCTGTGAGTCCAGTTTTAGATTCCGATGCTTCACTTCACGTTTACTGTATACCTTGGACCTGCTTATTGACGATGAAACACAGAAATTGCATCCGAATTTAATGCAAAAGGCATAATGCCGACTTAAGTACAGGAGGACTGACACTCTAACTTTCTATGATTTGAACGTCTCCTGCCAGCCCCGTTTTAGATTCCGATGCTTCACTTCAGGTTTACTGTATCCCTTGGACAAGCTTATCGACGATGAAACGCAGAATTTGCATCCGAATTTAACACAAAAGGCACATTGCCGACTTAAGTACAAGAGGACAGACACTCAAACTTTCTATGATTTGAACCTCTCTTGTGAGTCCAGTTTTACATTCCGATGCTTCACTAAAGGTATCCTGTATACCTTGGATCTTCTAATTGACGATGGAACACAGTAAATGCATCCGAATTTAATACAAAAGGCACAATGCCGACTTAAGTACAAGAGTACTGACACTCTAACTTTCTATGATTTGGACCTCTCATGTGAGTCCAGTTTCAGATTCCGATGCTTCACTTCAGGTTTACTGTATACCTTAGACCTTCTTATTGACGATGAAACACAGAAATTGCATTCGAATTTAATACAAAAGGCACAATGCCGACTTAAGTACAGGAGGACTGACACTCTAACTTTCTACGATTGGAACCTCTCCTGTGAGTCCAGTTTTAGATTCCGATGCTTCACTTCAGGTTTTCTGTATCCCTTGGACCAGCTTATTGACGATGAAACACAGAAATTGCATCCTGATTTAATACTAAAGGCACAATGCCAACTTAAGTACAAGAAGACTGACACTCTAACTTTCTATGATTTGAACCTCTCCTGTGAGTTCAGTTTTAGATTCCGATGCTTCACTTCAGGTTTACTGTATACCTTGGACCCTCTTATTGACTATGAAATGCAGAAATTGCATCCGAATTTAATACAAAAGGCACAATGCCGACTTAAGTACAAGAGGACTGACACTTAATTTTCTATGATTTGAACATTTCCTGTGAGTCCCGTTTTGGATTCCGATGCTTCACTTCAGGTTTACTGTATACCTTGGACCCTCTTATTGACGATGATACACAGAAATTGCTTACGAATTTATTACAAAAGGCACAATGCCGACTTAAGTACAAGAGGACTGACACTCTAAGCTTCTATGATTCAAACCTCTCCTGTGAGTCCAGTTTTAGTTTCCGATGCTTCACTACAGGTTTACTGTATCCCTTGGACCAGCTTATTGACGATGAAACACAGAAATTGCATCCTAATTTAATACTAAAGGCACAATGCCGACTTAAGTACAAGAAGACTGACACTCTAACTTTCTATGATTTGAACCTCCCCTGTGAGTCAAGTTTTAGATTTCGATGGTTCACTAAAGGATTCCTGTATACCTTGGACCTTCTTATTGACGATGAAACACAGAAATTGCATCCGAATTTAATACAAAATGCACAATGCCGACTTAAGTCCAAGAGGACTGACACTCTAACTTTCTATGATTTAAAAACCTCCCGTGAGTCCAGTTTTAGATTCCGATGCTTCACTTCAGGTTTACTGTATACCTTTGACCTTCTTACTGACGATGAAGCACAGAAATTCCATCCGAATTTAATACAAAAGGCACAATGCCGACTTAAGTACAAGAGTACCGACATTCTAACTTTCTATGATTTGAACCTCTCCTGTGAGTCCAGTTTTAGATTCCGATGCTTCACTTCAGGTTTACTGTATCCTTCGGACCTTCTTATTGACGATGAAACACAGAAATTGCATCCGAATTTAATACAAAAGGCACAATGCCGACTTAAGTACAGGAGGAATGACACTCTAACTTTCTATTATTTGAACCTCTTCTGTCAGTCCCGTTTTAGATTCCGATGCTTCACTTCAGATTTACTGTATCCCTTGGACCCTCTTATTGACGATGAAACACAGAAATTGAATCCGAATTTAATACAAACGGCACAATGCCGAATTAAGTACAAGAGGACTGACACTCTAACTTTCTATGATTTAAAAACCTCCCGTGAGTCCAGTTTTAGATTCCAATGCTTCACTTCAGGTTTGCTTTATACCTTGGACCTTCTTATTGACGATGAAACACTGATATCACATCCGAATTTAATACAAAAGCCACAATGCCGACTTGAGTACAAGAGGACTGACACACTAACGTTCTTTGATTTGAACCTCTCCTTTGAGTCCAGTTTTAGATTCCGATGCTTCACTTCATGTTTACTGTATCCCTTGGACCTTCTTATTGACGATGAAACACAAAAATTGCATCCGAATTTAATACAAAACGCACAAGGCGAACTTAAGTACACGAAAACTAACATTCTAACTTTCTATGATTTGAAACTCTCCTGTGAGTCCAGTTTTGGATTCCAATGCTTCACTTCAGGTTTACTGTATACCTTGGACCCGCTTACTGACGATGAAACACAGAAATTGCATCCGAATTCAATGCAACCGGCAAAATGGTGACTTAAGTACAAGTGGACTGACACTCTATATTTCTATGATTTGAACCTCTCTTGTCAGTCTAGTATTGGATTCCGATGCTTCACTTCAGGTTTACTGTATACCTTAGAACTTCTTATTGTCGATGAAACACAGAAATTGCATCCGAATTTAATACAAACGACACAATGCCGACTTAAGTACAAGAGGACTGACACTCCAACTTTCTATGATTGGAACCTCACTTGTGAGTCCAGTTTTAGATTCCGATGTTTCACTTCAGGTTTACTGTATCCCTTGGACCTTCTTATTGACGATGAAACACAGAATTTGTATCCAAATTTAATACAAAAGGCACAATGCCGACTTATGTACAAGAGGACTGACACTCTAACTTTCTATGATTTGAACCACTCCTGTAAGTCCAGATTTAGATTCCGATGCTTCACTTCAGGTTTACTGTATCAATTAGAAATCGTATTGGCGATGAAACACAGAAATTCCATCCGAATTTAATACAAAAGGCACAATGCCGACTTAAGTACAAGAGGACTGACATTTTAACTTTCGGTGATTTGAATCTCGACTGTGTATCCAGTTTTAGATTCCGATGCTTCACTTCAGGTTCACTGTATCCCTTGGACCGTCTTATTGACGATGAAACACAGAAATTGCATCCGAATTTAATACAAAAGGCACAATGCCGACTTAAGTACAAGAGGAATGACACTCTAACTTTCTATGATTTGATCCTCTCCTGTGAGTGCAGATTTAGATTCCGATGCTTCACTTCAGGTTTACTGTATACCTTGGACCCTCTTACTGACGATGAAACACAGAAATTGCATCCGAATTTAATACAAAATGCACAATGCCAACTTAAGTCCAAGAGGACTGACACTCTAACTTTCTATGATTTAAACCCCTCCTGTGAGTCCAGTTTTATATTCCGATGCTTCACTTCAGGTTTACTGTATACCTTGGACCTTCTTACTGACGATGAAGCACAGAAATTCCATTCGAACTTAATACAAAAGACACAATGCCTACTTAAGTACATGAGTACTGACACGCTAAATTTCTATGATTTGAACTTCTCATGTGGGTCCAGTTTTAGATTCCGATGCTTCACTTCAGGTTTACTGTATCCCTTGGACCTTCTTATTGACGATAAAACACAGAAATTGTATCCAAATTTAATACACAAGGCACAATGCCGACTTAAGTACAAGAGGACAGACACTCAAACTTTCTAAGATTTGAACCTCTCCTGTGAGTCCAGTTTTAGATTCCGATGCTTCACTTCAGGTTTACTGTATTCTTTGGACTTTCTTATTGACGATGGAACACAGAAATTACTTCCGAATTTATTACAAAAGGCACAATGCCGACTTAAGTACAGGAGGACTGACACTCTAACTTTCTATGATTTAAACCCCTCCCGTGAGTCCAGTTTTAGATTCCGATGCTTCACTTCAGGTTTACTGTATATCTTGGACCTTCTTACTGACGATGAAGCACAGAAATTCCATCCGAATTTATTACAAAAGACACAATTCCGACTTAAGTACAAGAGGACTGACACTCTAACTTTCTATGATTTGAACCTCTCCTGTGAGTTCAGTTTTAGATTCCGAAGCTTCACTTCAGGTTTACTGTATACCTTGGACATTCATATTGACGATGAATCACAGAAATAGCATCCGAATTTAATACAAAAGGCACAATGCCGACTTAAGTACAAGAGGACTGACACTCTAACATTCTATGATTTGAACCTCTCCTGTGAGTCCAGTTTTAGATTCCGATGCTTCACTTCAGGTTTACTGTATACCTTGGACCCTCTTATTGACGATGGAACACAGAAATTGCATCCGAATTTAATACAAAATACACAATGCCGACTTAAGTCCAAGAGGACTGACACTCTAACTTTCTATGATTTAAACCCCTCCCGTGAGTCCAGTTTTAGATTCCGATGCTTCACTTCAGGTTTACTGTATATCTTGGACCTTCTTACTGACGATGAAGCACAGAAATTCCATCCGAATTTATTACAAAAGACACAATTCCGACTTAAGTACAAGAGGACTGACACTCTAACTTTCTATGATTTGAACCTCTCCTGTGAGTTCAGTTTTAGATTCCGAAGCTTCACTTCAGGTTTACTGTATACCTTGGACATTCATATTGACGATGAATCACAGAAATAGCATCCGAATTTAATACAAAAGGCACAATGCCGACTTAAGTACAAGAGGACTGACACTCTAACATTCTATGATTTGAACCTCTCCTGTGAGTCCAGTTTTAGATTCCGATGCTTCACTTCATGTTTACTGTATACCTTGGACCTGCTTATTGACGATGAAACACAGAAATTGCATCCGAATTTAATGCAAAAGGCATAATGCCGACTTAAGTACAGGAGGACTGACACTCTAACTTTCTATGATTTGAACGTCTCCTGCCAGCCCCGTTTTAGATTCCGATGCTTCACTTCAGGTTTACTGTATCCCTTGGACAAGCTTATCGACGATGAAACGCAGAATTTGCATCCGAATTTAACACAAAAGGCACATTGCCGACTTAAGTACAAGAGGACAGACACTCAAACTTTCTATGATTTGAACCTCTCTTGTGAGTCCAGTTTTACATTCCGATGCTTCACTAAAGGTATCCTGTATACCTTGGATCTTCTAATTGACGATGGAACACAGTAAATGCATCCGAATTTAATACAAAAGGCACAATGCCGACTTAAGTACAAGAGTACTGACACTCTAACTTTCTATGATTTGGACCTCTCATGTGAGTCCAGTTTCAGATTCCGATGCTTCACTTCAGGTTTACTGTATACCTTAGACCTTCTTATTGACGATGAAACACAGAAATTGCATTCGAATTTAATACAAAAGGCACAATGCCGACTTAAGTACAGGAGGACTGACACTCTAACTTTCTACGATTGGAACCTCTCCTGTGAGTCCAGTTTTAGATTCCGATGCTTCACTTCAGGTTTTCTGTATCCCTTGGACCAGCTTATTGACGATGAAACACAGAAATTGCATCCTGATTTAATACTAAAGGCACAATGCCAACTTAAGTACAAGAAGACTGACACTCTAACTTTCTATGATTTGAACCTCTCCTGTGAGTTCAGTTTTAGATTCCGATGCTTCACTTCAGGTTTACTGTATACCTTGGACCCTCTTATTGACTATGAAATGCAGAAATTGCATCCGAATTTAATACAAAAGGCACAATGCCGACTTAAGTACAAGAGGACTGACACTTAATTTTCTATGATTTGAACATTTCCTGTGAGTCCCGTTTTGGATTCCGATGCTTCACTTCAGGTTTACTGTATACCTTGGACCCTCTTATTGACGATGATACACAGAAATTGCTTACGAATTTATTACAAAAGGCACAATGCCGACTTAAGTACAAGAGGACTGACACTCTAAGCTTCTATGATTCAAACCTCTCCTGTGAGTCCAGTTTTAGTTTCCGATGCTTCACTACAGGTTTACTGTATCCCTTGGACCAGCTTATTGACGATGAAACACAGAAATTGCATCCTAATTTAATACTAAAGGCACAATGCCGACTTAAGTACAAGAAGACTGACACTCTAACTTTCTATGATTTGAACCTCCCCTGTGAGTCAAGTTTTAGATTTCGATGGTTCACTAAAGGATTCCTGTATACCTTGGACCTTCTTATTGACGATGAAACACAGAAATTGCATCCGAATTTAATACAAAATGCACAATGCCGACTTAAGTCCAAGAGGACTGACACTCTAACTTTCTATGATTTAAAAACCTCCCGTGAGTCCAGTTTTAGATTCCGATGCTTCACTTCAGGTTTACTGTATACCTTTGACCTTCTTACTGACGATGAAGCACAGAAATTCCATCCGAATTTAATACAAAAGGCACAATGCCGACTTAAGTACAAGAGTACCGACATTCTAACTTTCTATGATTTGAACCTCTCCTGTGAGTCCAGTTTTAGATTCCGATGCTTCACTTCAGGTTTACTGTATCCTTCGGACCTTCTTATTGACGATGAAACACAGAAATTGCATCCGAATTTAATACAAAAGGCACAATGCCGACTTAAGTACAGGAGGAATGACACTCTAACTTTCTATTATTTGAACCTCTTCTGTCAGTCCCGTTTTAGATTCCGATGCTTCACTTCAGATTTACTGTATCCCTTGGACCCTCTTATTGACGATGAAACACAGAAATTGAATCCGAATTTAATACAAACGGCACAATGCCGAATTAAGTACAAGAGGACTGACACTCTAACTTTCTATGATTTAAAAACCTCCCGTGAGTCCAGTTTTAGATTCCAATGCTTCACTTCAGGTTTGCTTTATACCTTGGACCTTCTTATTGACGATGAAACACTGATATCACATCCGAATTTAATACAAAAGCCACAATGCCGACTTGAGTACAAGAGGACTGACACACTAACGTTCTTTGATTTGAACCTCTCCTTTGAGTCCAGTTTTAGATTCCGATGCTTCACTTCATGTTTACTGTATCCCTTGGACCTTCTTATTGACGATGAAACACAAAAATTGCATCCGAATTTAATACAAAACGCACAAGGCGAACTTAAGTACACGAAAACTAACATTCTAACTTTCTATGATTTGAAACTCTCCTGTGAGTCCAGTTTTGGATTCCAATGCTTCACTTCAGGTTTACTGTATACCTTGGACCCGCTTACTGACGATGAAACACAGAAATTGCATCCGAATTCAATGCAACCGGCAAAATGGTGACTTAAGTACAAGTGGACTGACACTCTATATTTCTATGATTTGAACCTCTCTTGTCAGTCTAGTATTGGATTCCGATGCTTCACTTCAGGTTTACTGTATACCTTACAACTTCTTATTGTCGATGAAACACAGAAATTGCATCCGAATTTAATACAAACGACACAATGCCGACTTAAGTACAAGAGGACTGACACTCCAACTTTCTATGATTGGAACCTCACTTGTGAGTCCAGTTTTAGATTCCGATGTTTCACTTCAGGTTTACTGTATCCCTTGGACCTTCTTATTGACGATGAAACACAGAATTTGTATCCAAATTTAATACAAAAGGCACAATGCCGACTTATGTACAAGAGGACTGACACTCTAACTTTCTATGATTTGAACCACTCCTGTAAGTCCAGATTTAGATTCCGATGCTTCACTTCAGGTTTACTGTATCAATTAGAAATCGTATTGGCGATGAAACACAGAAATTCCATCCGAATTTAATACAAAAGGCACAATGCCGACTTAAGTACAAGAGGACTGACATTTTAACTTTCGGTGATTTGAATCTCGACTGTGTATCCAGTTTTAGATTCCGATGCTTCACTTCAGGTTCACTGTATCCCTTGGACCGTCTTATTGACGATGAAACACAGAAATTGCATCCGAATTTAATACAAAAGGCACAATGCCGACTTAAGTACAAGAGGAATGACACTCTAACTTTCTATGATTTGATCCTCTCCTGTGAGTGCAGATTTAGATTCCGATGCTTCACTTCAGGTTTACTGTATACCTTGGACCCTCTTACTGACGATGAAACACAGAAATTGCATCCGAATTTAATACAAAATGCACAATGCCAACTTAAGTCCAAGAGGACTGACACTCTAACTTTCTATGATTTAAACCCCTCCTGTGAGTCCAGTTTTATATTCCGATGCTTCACTTCAGGTTTACTGTATACCTTGGACCTTCTTACTGACGATGAAGCACAGAAATTCCATTCGAATTTAATACAAAAGACACAATGCCTACTTAAGTACATGAGTACTGACACGCTAAATTTCTATGATTTGAACTTCTCATGTGGGTCCAGTTTTAGATTCCGATGCTTCACTTCAGGTTTACTGTATCCCTTGGACCTTCTTATTGACGATAAAACACAGAAATTGTATCCAAATTTAATACACAAGGCACAATGCCGACTTAAGTACAAGAGGACAGACACTCAAACTTTCTAAGATTTGAACCTCTCCTGTGAGTCCAGTTTTAGATTCCGATGCTTCACTTCAGGTTTACTGTATTCTTTGGACTTTCTTATTGACGATGGAACACAGAAATTACTTCCGAATTTATTACAAAAGGCACAATGCCGACTTAAGTACAGGAGGACTGACACTCTAACTTTCTATGATTTGAACCTCTCCTGTGAGTCCAGTTTCAGATTCCAATGCTACACTTCAGGTTTACTGTATACCTTGAACCATTTTTATTGACGATGTAACACTGAAATTAGATCCGAATTTAATACAAAAGCCACAATGCCGACTTCAGTACAAGAGGACTGACACTCTAACGTTCTTTGATTTGAACCTCTCCTTTGAGTCCAGTTTTAGATTCTGATGCTTCACTTCAGGTCTGCTGTATCCCTTGGACTTTCTTATTGACGATGAATTACAAACATTGCATCCGAATTTAATACAAAACGCACAAGGCCGACTTAAGTACACGAAAACTAACATTCTAACATTCTATGATTTGAACCTCTCCTGTGAGTCCAGTTTTGGATTCCGATGCTTCACTTCAGGTTTACTGTATACCTTAGACCTTCTTATTGACGATGAAACACAGAAATTGCTTACGAATTTATTACAAAAGGCACAATGCCGACTTAAGTACAAGAGGACTGACACTCTAAGCTTCTATGATTCAAACCTCTCCTGTGAGTCCAGTTTTAGTTTCCGATGCTTCACTACAGGTTTACTGTATCCCTTGGACCAGCTTATTGACGATGAAACACAGAAATTGCATCCTAATTTAATACTAAAGGCACAATGCCGACTTAAGTACAAGAAGACTGACACTCTAACTTTCTATGATTTGAACCTCCCCTGTGAGTCAAGTTTTAGATTTCGATGGTTCACTAAAGGATTCCTGTATACCTTGGACCTTCTTATTGACGATGAAACACAGAAATTGCATCCGAAATTAATACAAAAGGCACAAAGCCGACTTAAGTACAAGAGGACTGACACTCTAACTTTCTATGATATGATCCTCTCCTGTGAGTCCAGTTTTAGATTCCAATGCTTCACTTCAGGTTTACTGTATCAATTGGAAATCGTATTGGCGATGAAACACAGAAATTCCATCCGAATTTAATACAAAAGGCACAATGCCGACTTAAGTACAAGAGGACTGACACTTTAACTTTCGGTGATTTGAACCTCTCCTGTGTATCCAGTTTTAGATTCCGATGCTTCACTTCAGGTTTACTGTATCCCTTGGACCTTCTTATTGACGATGAAACACAGAAATTGCATCCGAATATAATACAAAAGGCACAATGCCGACTTAAGTACAAGTGGACTGACACTCTAACTTTCTATGATTTGAACCTCTCCTGTGAGTCCAGTTTTAGATTCCGATGCTTCACTTCAGGTTTACTGTATCCCTTGGACCTTCTTATTGACGATAAAACACAGAAATTGTATCCGAATTTAATACACAAGGCACATTGCCGACTTAAGTACAAGAGGACTGACACTCTAACTCTCTAAGATATGAACCTCTCCTGTGAGTCCAGTTTTAGATTCCGATGCTTCACTTCAGGTTTACTGTATCCCTTGGACCGTCTTATTGACGATGAAACACAGAAATTGCATCCGAATTTAATACAAAAGGCACAATGACGACTTAAGTACAAGAGGAATGACACACTAACTTTCTATGATTTGATCCTCTCCTGTGAGTCCAGATTTAGATTCCGATGCCTTACTTCAGGTTTGCTGTATACCTTGGACCCTCTTATTGACTATGAAATACAGAAATTGCTTCCGAATTTAATACAAAAGGCACAATGCCGACTTAAGTACAAGAGTACTGACTCTCTAACTTTCTATGATTTGAACCTCTCATGTGGGTCCAGTTTTAGATTCCGATGCTTCACTTCAGGTTTACTGTATCCCTTGGACCTTCTTATTGACGATAAAACACAGAAATTGTATCCGAATTTAATACACAAGGCACATTGCCGACTTAAGTACAAGAGGACTGACACTCTAACTTTCTAAGATTTGAACCTCTCCTGTGAGTCCAGTTTTAGATTCCGATGCTTCACTTCAGGTTTACTGTATCCCTTGGACCTTCTTATTGACGATGAAACACAGAAATTGCATCCGAATTTAATACAAAAGGCACAATGCCGACTTAAGTACAGGAGGACTGACACTCTAACTTTCTATTATTTTAACCTCTCCTGTCAGTCCCGTTTTAGATTCCGATGCTTCACTTCAGATTTACTGTATCCCTTGGACCTTCTTATTGACGACGAAACACAGAAATTGCATCCGAATTTAATACAAAAGGCACAATGCCGAATTAAGTACAAGGGGACTGACACTCTAACTTTCTATGATTTGAACCTCTCCTGTGAGTCCAGTTTCAGATTCCAATGCTTCACTTCAGTTTTACTGTATACCTTGGACCTTCTTATTGACGATGAAACACAGAAATTACATCCGAATTTAATACAAAAGCCACAATGCCGACTTGAGTACAAGAGGAATGACACATTAACGTTCTTTGATTTGAACCTCTCCTTTGAGTCCAGTTTTAGATTCCGATGCTTCACTTCAGGTTTACTGTATCCCTTGGACATTCTTATTGACGATGAAACACAAAAATTGCATCCGAATTTAATACAAAAGGCACAATGCCGACTTAAGTACACGAAAACTAACACTCTAACTTTCTATGATTTGAACCTCTCCTGTGAGTCCAGTTTTGGATTCCGATGCTTCACTTCAGGTTTACTGTATACCTTGGACCCTCTTATTGACGATGAAACACAGAAATTGCATCCGAATTTAATACAAAAGGCACAATGCCGACCTAAGTACAAGAGGACTGACATTCAAACTTTCTATGATTTAAACCCCTCCTGTGAGTCCAGTTTTAGATTCCGATGCTTCACTTCAGGTTTACTGTATATCTTGGACATTCTTACTGACGATGAAGCACAGAAATTGCATCCGAATTTATTACAAACGGCACAATTCCGACTTAAACACAAGAGGACTGGCACTCTAACTTTCTATGATTTGAACCTCTCTTGGGAGTCCAGTTTTAGATTCCGATGCTTCACTTCAGGTTTACTGTATACCTTGTACCTTCTTATTGACGATGAAACACAGAAATTGCATCCGAATTCAATACAAACGGCACAATGCCGACTTAAGTACAAGTGGACTGACACTCTATCCTTCTATGATTTGAACCTCTCCTGTGAGTCTGGTTTTGGATTCAAAATGCTTCACTTCAGGTTTACTGTATACCTTTGACCTTCTTATTGACGATGAAACACAGAAATTGCATCTGAATTTAAACAAATGCATAAAGCCGTCTTAAGTACAGTAGGACTGACACTCTAACTTTCTATGATTTGAACCTCTCTTGTGAGTCCCGTTTTAGATTCAGATGCTTCACTTCATTGGACCTTCCTATTGACGATGAAACACTGAAATCGCATCCGAATTTAATACAAAAGCCACAATGCTGACTTGAGTACAAGAGGACTGACACTCTAACTTTCTATGTTTTGAACCTCACCATTGAGTCCAGTTTTAGATTCCGATGCTTCACTTTAGATTTACTGTATCTCTTCGACCTTCTTATTGACGATGAAACACAAAAATTGCATCCGAATTTAATACAAAACGCACAATGCCGACTTAAGTACAAGTGGACTGACACTCTAAATTTCTATGATTTGAACCTCTCCTGTGAGTCCAGTTTTGGATTCCAATGTTTCACTTCAGGGTTACTGTTTACCTTAGACCTTCTTATTGACGATGAAACACAGAAATTGCATCCGAATTTAATACAAAAGGCACAATGCCGACTTAAGTACAAGAGGACTGACACACTAACTTTCCATGATTGGAACCTTTCCTGTGAGTCCGGTTTTAGATTCCGATGCTTCACTTCAGGTTTACTGTATCCCTTGGACCAGCCTATTGACGATGAAACACAGATATTGCATCCGAATTTAATACTAAAGGCACAATGCCGACTTAAGTACAAGAAGTCTGACACTCTAACTTTCTATGATTTGAACCTCTCCTGTGAGTCCAGTTTTAGATTTCGATGCTTCACTAAAGGTTTCCTGTATACCTTGGACCTACTTAGTGACAATGAAACACAGAAATTGCATCCGAATTTAACACAAAAGGCACAAAGACGACTTAAGTACAAGAGGACTGACACTCTAACTTTCTATGATATGATCCTCTCCTGTGAGTCCAGTTTTAGATTCCGATCCTTCACTTCAGGTTTACTGTATCAATTGGAAATCGTATTGAAGATGAAACACAGAAATTCCATCCGAATTTAATGCAAAAGGCACAATGCCGACTTAAGTACAAGAGGACTGACACTCTAACGTTCTATGATTTGAACCTTTCCTGTGAGTCCCGTTTTGGATTCCGATGCTTCACTTCAGGTTTACTGTATACCTTAGACCTTCTTACTGACGATGAAGCACAGAAATTCAATTCGAATTTATTAAATAAGACACAATTCCGACTTAAGTACAAGAGGACTGACACTCTAAATTTCTATGATTTGAACCTCTCCTGTGAGTTCAGTTTTGGATTCCGATGCTTCACTTCAGGTTTACTGTATACCTTGGACCTTCTTATTGACGATGAAACACAGAAATTGCATCTGGATTTAATACAAAATTCACAATGCCGACTTAAGTACATGAGGACTGACACTCTAACTTTCTATGATTGGAACCTCTCCTGTGAGTACAGTTTTAGATTCCGATGCTTCACTTCAGTTTTACTGTATCCCTTGGCCCAGCTTATTGACGTTGAAACCCAGAAATTGCATCCGAATTTAATACAAAAGGCACAATGCCAACTTAAGTACAAAAGGACTGACACTCTAACATTCTATGATTTAAACCTCTCCTGTGAGTCCAGTTTTAGATTCCGATGCTTCACTTCAGATTTACTGTATACCTTGGACCTTCTTATTGACGATGAACCACAGAAATAGCATCCGAATTTAATACAAACGGCACAATGCCGAATGAAGTACAAGAGGACTGACACTCTAACTTTCTATGATTTGAACCTCTCCTGTGAGTCCAGTTTTAGATTCCAATGCTACACTTCAGGTTTACTGTATACCTTGGACCTTGTTATTGGCGATAAAACACTGAAATTAAATCGAATTTAATACAAAAGCCACAATGCCGACTTCAGTACAAGAGGACTGACACACTAACGTTCTTTGATTTGAACCTCTCCTTTGAGTCCAGTCTTAGATTCTGATGCTTCACTTCAGGTTTACTGTATCCCTTGGACTTTCTTATTGACGATGAAACACAAAAATTGCATCCGAATTTAATACAAAACGCACAAGGCCGACTTAAGTACACGAAAACTAACATTCTAACATTCTATGATTTGAACCTCTCCTGTGAGTCCAGTTTTGGATACCGATGCTTCACTTCAGGTTTACTGTATACCTTAGACCTTCTTATTGACGATGAAACACAGAAATTGCTTACGAATTTAATACAAAAGGCACAATGCCGACTTAAGTACAAGAGGACTGACACTCTAAGCTTCTATGATTCAAACCTCTCCTGTGAGTCCAGTTTTAGTTTCCGATGCTTCACTTCAGGTTTACTGTATCCCTTGGACCAGCTTATTGACGATGAAACACAGAAATTGCATCCTAATTTAATACTAAAGGCACAATGCCGACTTAAGTACAAGAAGACTGACACTCTAACTTTCTATGATTTGAACCTCCCCTGTGAGTCAAGTTTTAGATTTCGATGCTTCACTAAAGGATTCCTGTATACCTTGGACCTTCTTATTGACGATGAAACACAGAAATTGCATCCGATATTAATACAAAAGGCACAAAGCCGAGTTAAGTACAAGAAGACTGACACTCTAACTTTCCATGATATGATCCTCTCCTGTGAGTCCACTTTTAGATTCCAATGCTTCACTTCAGGTTTACTGTATCAATTGGAAATCGTATTGGCGATGAAACACAGAAATTCCATCCGAATTTAATACAAAAGGCACAATGCCGACTTAAGTACAAGAGGACTGACACTTTAACTTTCGGTGATTTGAACCTCTCCTGTGTATCCAGTTTTAGATTCCGATGGTTCACTTCAGGTTTACTGTATCCCTTGGACCTTCTTATTGACGATGAAACACAGAAATTGCATCCGAATATAATACAAAAGGCACAATGCCGACTTAAGTACAAGTGGACTGACACTCTAACTTTCTATGATTTGAACCTCTCCTGTGAGTCCAGTTTTAGATTCCAATGCTTCACTTCAGGTTTACTGTATCCCTTGGACCGTCTTATTGACGATGAAACACAGAAATCGCATCCGAATTTAATACAAAAGGCACAATGACGACTTAAGTACAAGAGGAATGACACACTAACTTTCTATGATTTGATCCTCTCCTGTGAGTCCAGATTTAGATTCCGATGCTTCACTTCAGGTTTGCTGTATACCTTGGACACTCTTATTGACTATGAAATACAGAAATTGCATCCGAATTTAATACAAAAGGCACAATGCCGACTTAAGTACAAGAGTACTGACTCTCTAACTTTCTATGATTTGAACCTCTCATGTGGGTCCAGTTTTAGATTCCGATGCTTCACTTCAGGTTTACTGTATCCCTTGGACATTCTTATTGACGATAAAACACAGAAATTGTATCCGAATTTAATACACAAGGCACATTGCCGACTTAAGTACAAGAGGACTGACACTCTAACTTTCTAAGATTTGAACCTCTCCTGTGAGTCCAGTTTTAGATTCCGATGCTTCACTTCAGGTTTACTGTATCCCTTGGACCTTCTTATTGACGATGAAACACAGAAATTGCATCCGAATTTAATACAAAAGTCACAATGTCGACTTAAGTACAGGAGGACTGACACTCTAACTTTCTATTATTTGAACCTCTCCTGTCAGTCCCGTTTTAGATTCCGATGCTTCACTTCAGATTTACTGTATCCCTTGGACCTTCTTATTGACGACGAAACACAGAAATTGCATCCGAATTTAATACAAAAGGCACAATGCCGAATTAAGTACAAGGGGACTGACACTCTAACTTTCTATGATTTGAACCTCTCCTGTGAGTCCAGTTTTAGATTCCAATGCTTCACTTCAGGTTTACTGTACACCTTGGACCTTCTTATTGACGATGAAACGCAGAAATTACATCCCAATTTAATACAAAGGCCACAATGCCGACTTGAGTACAAGAGGAATGACACATTAACGTTCTTTGATTTGAACCTCTCCTTTGAGTCCAGTTTTAAATTCCGATGCTTCACTTCAGATTTACTGTATCCCTTGGACCTTCTTATTGACGACGAAACACAGAAATTGCATCCGAATTTAATACAAAACGCACAATGCCGACTTAAGTACACGAAAACTAACACTCTAACTTTCTATGATTTGAACCTCTCCTGTGAGTCCATTTTTGGATTCCGATGCTTCACTTCAGGTTTACTGTATACCTTGGACCCTCTTATTGACGATGAAACACAGAAATTGCATCCGAATTTAATACAAAAGGCACAATGCCGACCTAAGTACAAGAGGACTGACACTCTAACTTTCTATGATTTAAACCCCTCCTGTGAGTCCAGTTTTAGATTCCGATGCTTCACTTCAGGTTTACTGTATACCTTTGACCTTCTTACTGACGATGAAGCACAGAAATTGCATCCGAATTTATTACAAACTGCACAATTCTGACTTAAACACAAGAGGACTGGCACTCTAACTTTCTATGATTTGAACCTCTCTTGGGAGTCCAGTTTTAGATTCCGATGCTTCACTTCAGGTTTACTGTATACCTTGTACCTTCTTATTGACGATGAAACACAGAAATTGCATCCGAATTCAATACAAACGGCACAATGCCGACTTAAGTACAAGTGGACTGACACTCTATCCTTCTATGATTTGAACCTCTCCTGTGAGTCCGGTTTTGGATTCAAAATGCTTCACTTCAGGTTTACTGTATACCTTTGACCTTCTTATTGACGATGAAACACAGAAATTGCATCTGAATTTAAACAAATGCATAAAGCCGTCTTAAGTACAGTAGGACTGACACTCTAACTTTCTATGATTTGAACCTCTCTTATGAGTCCCGTTTTAGATTCAGATGCTTCACTTCATTGGAAATTCTTATTGACGATGAAACACTGAAATTGCATCCCAATTTAATACGAAAGCCACAATGCTGACTTGAGTACAAAAAGGACTGACCCTCTAACTTTCTATGATTTGAACCTCACCATTGAGTCCAGTTTTAGATTCCGATGCTTCACTTCAGATTTACTGTATCTCTTGGACCTTCTTATTGACGATGAAACACAAAAATTGCATCCGAATTTAATACAAAACGCACAATGCCGACTTAAGTACAAGTGGACTGACACTCTAACATTCTATGAACTGAACCTCTCCTGTGAGTCCAGTTTTGGGTTCCAATGTTTCACTTCAGGGTTACTGCTTACCTTAGACCTTCTTATTGACGATGAAACACAGAAATTGCATCCGAATTTAATACAAAAGGCACAATGCCGACTTAAGTACAAGAGGACTGACACACTAACTTTCCATGATTGGAACCTTTCCTGTGAGTCCGGTTTTAGATTCCGATGCTTCACTTCAGGTTTACTGTATCCCTTGGACCAGCCTATTGACGATGAAACACAGTTATTGCATCCGAATTTAATACTAAAGGCACAATGCCGACTTAAGTACAAGAAGTCTGACACTCTAACTTTCTATGATTTCAACCTCTCCTGTGAGTCCAGTTTTAGATTTCGATGCTTCACTAAAGGTTTCCTGTATACCTTGGACCTACTTAGTGACAATGAAACACAGAAATTGCATCCGAATTTAACACAAAAGGCACAAAGACGACTTAAGTCCAAGAGGACTGACACTCTAACTTTCTATGATATGATCCTTTCCTGTGAGTCCAGTTTTAGATTCCGATCCTTCACTTCAGGTTTACTGTATCAATTGGAAATCGTATTGAAGATGAAACACAGAAATTCCATCCGAATTTAATGCAAAAGGCACAATGCCGACTTAAGTACAAGAGGACTGACACTCTAATGTTCTATGATTTGAACCTTTCCTGTGAGTCCCGTTTTGGATTCCGATGCTTCACTTCAGGTTTACTGTATACCTTAGACCTTCTTACCGACGATGAAGCACAGAAATTCAATTCGAATTTATTAAATAAGACACAATTCCGACTTAAGTACAAGAGGACTGACACTCTAAATTTCTATGATTTGAACCACTCCTGTGAGTTCAGTTTTGGCTTCCGATGCATCACTTCAGGTTTACTGTATACCTTGGACCTTCTTATTGACGATAAAACACAGAAATTGGATCCGAATTTAATACAAAAGCCACAATGCCGACTTGAGTACAAGAGGAATGACACATTAACGTTCTTTGATTTGAACCTCTCCTTTGAGTCCAGTTTTAGATTCCGATGCTTCACTTCAGGTTTACTGTATCCCTTGGACATTCTTATTGACGATGAAACACAAAAATTGCATCCGAATTTAATACAAAAGGCACAATGCCGACTTAAGTACACGAAAACTAACACTCTAACTTTCTATGATTTGAACCTCTCCTGTGAGTCCAGTTTTGGATTCCGATGCTTCACTTCAGGTTTACTGTATACCTTGGACCCTCTTATTGACGATGAAACACAGAAATTGCATCCGAATTTAATACAAAAGGCACAATGCCGACCTAAGTACAAGAGGACTGACATTCAAACTTTCTATGATTTAAACCCCTCCTGTGAGTCCAGTTTTAGATTCCGATGCTTCACTTCAGGTTTACTGTATATCTTGGACATTCTTACTGACGATGAAGCACAGAAATTGCATCCGAATTTATTACAAACGGCACAATTCCGACTTAAACACAAGAGGACTGGCACTCTAACTTTCTATGATTTGAACCTCTCTTGGGAGTCCAGTTTTAGATTCCGATGCTTCACTTCAGGTTTACTGTATACCTTGTACCTTCTTATTGACGATGAAACACAGAAATTGCATCCGAATTCAATACAAACGGCACAATGCCGACTTAAGTACAAGTGGACTGACACTCTATCCTTCTATGATTTGAACCTCTCCTGTGAGTCTGGTTTTGGATTCAAAATGCTTCACTTCAGGTTTACTGTATACCTTTGACCTTCTTATTGACGATGAAACACAGAAATTGCATCTGAATTTAAACAAATGCATAAAGCCGTCTTAAGTACAGTAGGACTGACACTCTAACTTTCTATGATTTGAACCTCTCTTGTGAGTCCCGTTTTAGATTCAGATGCTTCACTTCATTGGACCTTCCTATTGACGATGAAACACTGAAATCGCATCCGAATTTAATACAAAAGCCACAATGCTGACTTGAGTACAAGAGGACTGACACTCTAACTTTCTATGTTTTGAACCTCACCATTGAGTCCAGTTTTAGATTCCGATGCTTCACTTTAGATTTACTGTATCTCTTCGACCTTCTTATTGACGATGAAACACAAAAATTGCATCCGAATTTAATACAAAACGCACAATGCCGACTTAAGTACAAGTGGACTGACACTCTAAATTTCTATGATTTGAACCTCTCCTGTGAGTCCAGTTTTGGATTCCAATGTTTCACTTCAGGGTTACTGTTTACCTTAGACCTTCTTATTGACGATGAAACACAGAAATTGCATCCGAATTTAATACAAAAGGCACAATGCCGACTTAAGTACAAGAGGACTGACACACTAACTTTCCATGATTGGAACCTTTCCTGTGAGTCCGGTTTTAGATTCCGATGCTTCACTTCAGGTTTACTGTATCCCTTGGACCAGCCTATTGACGATGAAACACAGATATTGCATCCGAATTTAATACTAAAGGCACAATGCCGACTTAAGTACAAGAAGTCTGACACTCTAACTTTCTATGATTTGAACCTCTCCTGTGAGTCCAGTTTTAGATTTCGATGCTTCACTAAAGGTTTCCTGTATACCTTGGACCTACTTAGTGACAATGAAACACAGAAATTGCATCCGAATTTAACACAAAAGGCACAAAGACGACTTAAGTACAAGAGGACTGACACTCTAACTTTCTATGATATGATCCTCTCCTGTGAGTCCAGTTTTAGATTCCGATCCTTCACTTCAGGTTTACTGTATCAATTGGAAATCGTATTGAAGATGAAACACAGAAATTCCATCCGAATTTAATGCAAAAGGCACAATGCCGACTTAAGTACAAGAGGACTGACACTCTAACGTTCTATGATTTGAACCTTTCCTGTGAGTCCCGTTTTGGATTCCGATGCTTCACTTCAGGTTTACTGTATACCTTAGACCTTCTTACTGACGATGAAGCACAGAAATTCAATTCGAATTTATTAAATAAGACACAATTCCGACTTAAGTACAAGAGGACTGACACTCTAAATTTCTATGATTTGAACCTCTCCTGTGAGTTCAGTTTTGGATTCCGATGCTTCACTTCAGGTTTACTGTATACCTTGGACCTTCTTATTGACGATGAAACACAGAAATTGCATCTGGATTTAATACAAAATTCACAATGCCGACTTAAGTACATGAGGACTGACACTCTAACTTTCTATGATTGGAACCTCTCCTGTGAGTACAGTTTTAGATTCCGATGCTTCACTTCAGTTTTACTGTATCCCTTGGCCCAGCTTATTGACGTTGAAACCCAGAAATTGCATCCGAATTTAATACAAAAGGCACAATGCCAACTTAAGTACAAAAGGACTGACACTCTAACATTCTATGATTTAAACCTCTCCTGTGAGTCCAGTTTTAGATTCCGATGCTTCACTTCAGATTTACTGTATACCTTGGACCTTCTTATTGACGATGAACCACAGAAATAGCATCCGAATTTAATACAAACGGCACAATGCCGAATGAAGTACAAGAGGACTGACACTCTAACTTTCTATGATTTGAACCTCTCCTGTGAGTCCAGTTTTAGATTCCAATGCTACACTTCAGGTTTACTGTATACCTTGGACCTTGTTATTGGCGATAAAACACTGAAATTAAATCGAATTTAATACAAAAGCCACAATGCCGACTTCAGTACAAGAGGACTGACACACTAACGTTCTTTGATTTGAACCTCTCCTTTGAGTCCAGTCTTAGATTCTGATGCTTCACTTCAGGTTTACTGTATCCCTTGGACTTTCTTATTGACGATGAAACACAAAAATTGCATCCGAATTTAATACAAAACGCACAAGGCCGACTTAAGTACACGAAAACTAACATTCTAACATTCTATGATTTGAACCTCTCCTGTGAGTCCAGTTTTGGATACCGATGCTTCACTTCAGGTTTACTGTATACCTTAGACCTTCTTATTGACGATGAAACACAGAAATTGCTTACGAATTTAATACAAAAGGCACAATGCCGACTTAAGTACAAGAGGACTGACACTCTAAGCTTCTATGATTCAAACCTCTCCTGTGAGTCCAGTTTTAGTTTCCGATGCTTCACTTCAGGTTTACTGTATCCCTTGGACCAGCTTATTGACGATGAAACACAGAAATTGCATCCTAATTTAATACTAAAGGCACAATGCCGACTTAAGTACAAGAAGACTGACACTCTAACTTTCTATGATTTGAACCTCCCCTGTGAGTCAAGTTTTAGATTTCGATGCTTCACTAAAGGATTCCTGTATACCTTGGACCTTCTTATTGACGATGAAACACAGAAATTGCATCCGATATTAATACAAAAGGCACAAAGCCGAGTTAAGTACAAGAAGACTGACACTCTAACTTTCCATGATATGATCCTCTCCTGTGAGTCCACTTTTAGATTCCAATGCTTCACTTCAGGTTTACTGTATCAATTGGAAATCGTATTGGCGATGAAACACAGAAATTCCATCCGAATTTAATACAAAAGGCACAATGCCGACTTAAGTACAAGAGGACTGACACTTTAACTTTCGGTGATTTGAACCTCTCCTGTGTATCCAGTTTTAGATTCCGATGGTTCACTTCAGGTTTACTGTATCCCTTGGACCTTCTTATTGACGATGAAACACAGAAATTGCATCCGAATATAATACAAAAGGCACAATGCCGACTTAAGTACAAGTGGACTGACACTCTAACTTTCTATGATTTGAACCTCTCCTGTGAGTCCAGTTTTAGATTCCAATGCTTCACTTCAGGTTTACTGTATCCCTTGGACCGTCTTATTGACGATGAAACACAGAAATCGCATCCGAATTTAATACAAAAGGCACAATGACGACTTAAGTACAAGAGGAATGACACACTAACTTTCTATGATTTGATCCTCTCCTGTGAGTCCAGATTTAGATTCCGATGCTTCACTTCAGGTTTGCTGTATACCTTGGACACTCTTATTGACTATGAAATACAGAAATTGCATCCGAATTTAATACAAAAGGCACAATGCCGACTTAAGTACAAGAGTACTGACTCTCTAACTTTCTATGATTTGAACCTCTCATGTGGGTCCAGTTTTAGATTCCGATGCTTCACTTCAGGTTTACTGTATCCCTTGGACATTCTTATTGACGATAAAACACAGAAATTGTATCCGAATTTAATACACAAGGCACATTGCCGACTTAAGTACAAGAGGACTGACACTCTAACTTTCTAAGATTTGAACCTCTCCTGTGAGTCCAGTTTTAGATTCCGATGCTTCACTTCAGGTTTACTGTATCCCTTGGACCTTCTTATTGACGATGAAACACAGAAATTGCATCCGAATTTAATACAAAAGTCACAATGTCGACTTAAGTACAGGAGGACTGACACTCTAACTTTCTATTATTTGAACCTCTCCTGTCAGTCCCGTTTTAGATTCCGATGCTTCACTTCAGATTTACTGTATCCCTTGGACCTTCTTATTGACGACGAAACACAGAAATTGCATCCGAATTTAATACAAAAGGCACAATGCCGAATTAAGTACAAGGGGACTGACACTCTAACTTTCTATGATTTGAACCTCTCCTGTGAGTCCAGTTTTAGATTCCAATGCTTCACTTCAGGTTTACTGTACACCTTGGACCTTCTTATTGACGATGAAACGCAGAAATTACATCCCAATTTAATACAAAGGCCACAATGCCGACTTGAGTACAAGAGGAATGACACATTAACGTTCTTTGATTTGAACCTCTCCTTTGAGTCCAGTTTTAGATTCCGATGCTTCACTTCAGATTTACTGTATCCCTTGGACCTTCTTATTGACGACGAAACACAGAAATTGCATCCGAATTTAATACAAAACGCACAATGCCGACTTAAGTACACGAAAACTAACACTCTAACTTTCTATGATTTGAACCTCTCCTGTGAGTCCATTTTTGGATTCCGATGCTTCACTTCAGGTTTACTGTATACCTTGGACCCTCTTATTGACGATGAAACACAGAAATTGCATCCGAATTTAATACAAAAGGCACAATGCCGACCTAAGTACAAGAGGACTGACACTCTAACTTTCTATGATTTAAACCCCTCCTGTGAGTCCAGTTTTAGATTCCGATGCTTCACTTCAGGTTTACTGTATACCTTTGACCTTCTTACTGACGATGAAGCACAGAAATTGCATCCGAATTTATTACAAACGGCACAATTCTGACTTAAACACAAGAGGACTGGCACTCTAACTTTCTATGATTTGAACCTCTCTTGGGAGTCCAGTTTTAGATTCCGATGCTTCACTTCAGGTTTACTGTATACCTTGTACCTTCTTATTGACGATGAAACACAGAAATTGCATCCGAATTCAATACAAACGGCACAATGCCGACTTAAGTACAAGTGGACTGACACTCTATCCTTCTATGATTTGAACCTCTCCTGTGAGTCCGGTTTTGGATTCAAAATGCTTCACTTCAGGTTTACTGTATACCTTTGACCTTCTTATTGACGATGAAACACAGAAATTGCATCTGAATTTAAACAAATGCATAAAGCCGTCTTAAGTACAGTAGGACTGACACTCTAACTTTCTATGATTTGAACCTCTCTTATGAGTCCCGTTTTAGATTCAGATGCTTCACTTCATTGGAAATTCTTATTGACGATGAAACACTGAAATTGCATCCCAATTTAATACGAAAGCCACAATGCTGACTTGAGTACAAAAAGGACTGACCCTCTAACTTTCTATGATTTGAACCTCACCATTGAGTCCAGTTTTAGATTCCGATGCTTCACTTCAGATTTACTGTATCTCTTGGACCTTCTTATTGACGATGAAACACAAAAATTGCATCCGAATTTAATACAAAACGCACAATGCCGACTTAAGTACAAGTGGACTGACACTCTAACATTCTATGAACTGAACCTCTCCTGTGAGTCCAGTTTTGGGTTCCAATGTTTCACTTCAGGGTTACTGCTTACCTTAGACCTTCTTATTGACGATGAAACACAGAAATTGCATCCGAATTTAATACAAAAGGCACAATGCCGACTTAAGTACAAGAGGACTGACACACTAACTTTCCATGATTGGAACCTTTCCTGTGAGTCCGGTTTTAGATTCCGATGCTTCACTTCAGGTTTACTGTATCCCTTGGACCAGCCTATTGACGATGAAACACAGTTATTGCATCCGAATTTAATACTAAAGGCACAATGCCGACTTAAGTACAAGAAGTCTGACACTCTAACTTTCTATGATTTCAACCTCTCCTGTGAGTCCAGTTTTAGATTTCGATGCTTCACTAAAGGTTTCCTGTATACCTTGGACCTACTTAGTGACAATGAAACACAGAAATTGCATCCGAATTTAACACAAAAGGCACAAAGACGACTTAAGTCCAAGAGGACTGACACTCTAACTTTCTATGATATGATCCTTTCCTGTGAGTCCAGTTTTAGATTCCGATCCTTCACTTCAGGTTTACTGTATCAATTGGAAATCGTATTGAAGATGAAACACAGAAATTCCATCCGAATTTAATGCAAAAGGCACAATGCCGACTTAAGTACAAGAGGACTGACACTCTAATGTTCTATGATTTGAACCTTTCCTGTGAGTCCCGTTTTGGATTCCGATGCTTCACTTCAGGTTTACTGTATACCTTAGACCTTCTTACCGACGATGAAGCACAGAAATTCAATTCGAATTTATTAAATAAGACACAATTCCGACTTAAGTACAAGAGGACTGACACTCTAAATTTCTATGATTTGAACCACTCCTGTGAGTTCAGTTTTGGCTTCCGATGCATCACTTCAGGTTTACTGTATACCTTGGACCTTCTTATTGACGATAAAACACAGAAATTGGATCCGAATTTAATACAAAAGGCACAATGCCGACTTAAGTACATGAGGACTGACACTCTAACTTTCTATGATTTGAACCTCTCCTGTGAGTCCAGTTTTAGTTTCCGATGCTTCACTTCAGGTTTACTGTATCCCTTGGACCAGCTTATTGACGATGAAACACAGAAATTGCATCCTAATTTAATACTAAAGGCACAATGCCGACTTAAGTACAAGAAGACTGACACTCTAACTTTCTATGATTTGAACCTCCCCTGTGAGTCAAGTTTTAGATTTCGATGCTTCACTAAAGGATTCCTGTATACCTTGGACCTTCTTATTGACGATGAAACACAGAAATTGCATCCGATATTAATACAAAAGGCACAAAGCCGAGTTAAGTACAAGAAGACTGACACTCTAACTTTCTATGATATGATCCTCTCCTGTGAGTCCACTTTTAGATTCCAATGCTTCACTTCAGGTTTACTGTATCAATTGGAAATCGTATTGGCGATGAAACACAGAAATTCCATCCGAATTTAATACAAAAGGCACAATGCCGACTTAAGTACAAGAGGACTGACACTTTAACTTTCGGTGATTTGAACCTCTCCTGTGTATCCAGTTTTAGATTCCGATGCTTCACTTCAGGTTTACTGTATCCCTTGGACCTTCTTATTGACGATGAAACACAGAAATTGCATCCGAATATAATACAAAAGGCACAATGCCGACTTAAGTACAAGTGGACTGACACTCTAACTTTCTATGATTTGAACCTCCCCTGTGAGTCCTGTTTTAGATTCCGATGCTTCACTTCAGGTTTACTGTATCCCTTGGACCTTCTTATTGACGATAAAACACAGAAATTGTATCCGAATTTAATACACAAGGCACATTGCCGACTTAAGTACAAGAGGACTGACACTCTAACTCTCTAAGATTTGAACCTCTCCTGTGAGTCCAGTTTTAGATTCCGATGCTTCACTTCAGGTTTACTGTATCCCTTGGACCGTCTTATTGACGATGAAACACAGAAATTGCATCCGAATTTAATACAAAAGGCACAATGACGACTTAAGTACAAGAGGAATGACACACTAACTTTCTATGATTTGATCCTCTCCTGTGAGTCCAGATTTAGATTCCGATGCTTCACTTCAGGTTTGCTGTATACCTTGGACACTCTTATTGACTATGAAATACAGAAATTGCATCCGAATTTAATACAAAAGGCACAATGCCGACTTAAGTACAAGAGTACTGACTCTCTAACTTTCTATGATTTGAACCTCTCATGTGGGTCCAGTTTTAGATTCCGATGCTTCACTTCAGGTTTACTGTATCCCTTGGACATTCTTATTGACGATAAAACACAGAAATTGTATCCGAATTTAATACACAAGGCACATTGCCGACTTAAGTACAAGAGGACTGACACTCTAACTTTCTAAGATTTGAACCTCTCCTGTGAGTCCAGTTTTAGATTCCGATGCTTCACTTCAGGTTTACTGTATCCCTTGGACCTTCTTATTGACGATGAAACACAGAAATTGCATCCGAATTTAATACAAAAGGCACAATGTCGACTTAAGTACAGGAGGACTGACACTCTAACTTTCTATTATTTGAACCTCTCCTGTCAGTCCCGTTTTAGATTCCGATGCTTCACTTCAGATTTACTGTATCCCTTGGACCTTCTTATTGACGACGAAACACAGAAATTGCATCCGAATTTAATACAAAAGGCACAATGCCGAATTAAGTACAAGGGGACTGACACTCTAACTTTCTATGATTTGAACCTCTCCTGTGAGTCCAGTTTTAGATTCCAATGCTTCACTTCAGGTTTACTGTACACCTTGGACCTTCTTATTGACGATGAAACGCAGAAATTACATCCGAATTTAATACAAAGGCCACAATGCCGACTTGAGTACAAGAGGAATGACACATTAACGTTCTTTGATTTGAACCTCTCCTTTGAGTCCAGTTTTAGATTCCGATGCTTCACTTCAGGTTTACTGTATCCCTTGGACATTCTTATTGACGATGAAACACAAAAATTGCATCCGAATTTAATACAAAACGCACAATGCCGACTTAAGTACACGAAAACTAACACTCTAACTTTCTATGATTTGAACCTCTCCTGTGAGTCCATTTTTGGATTCCGATGCTTCACTTCAGGTTTACTGTATACCTTGGACCCTCTTATTGACGATGAAACACAGAAATTGCATCCGAATTTAATACAAAAGGCACAATGCCGACCTAAGTACAAGAGGACTGACACTCTAACTTTCTATGATTTAAACCCCTCCTGTGAGTCCAGTTTTAGATTCCGATGCTTCACTTCAGGTTTACTGTATACCTTTGACCTTCTTACTGACGATGAAGCACAGAAATTGCATCCGAATTTATTACAAACGGCACAATTCTGACTTAAACACAAGAGGACTGGCACTCTAACTTTCTATGATTTGAACCTCTCTTGGGAGTCCAGTTTTAGATTCCGATGCTTCACTTCAGGTTTACTGTATACCTTGTACCTTCTTATTGACGATGAAACACAGAAATTGCATCCGAATTCAATACAAACGGCACAATGCCGACTTAAGTACAAGTGGACTGACACTCTATCCTTCTATGATTTGAACCTCTCCTGTGAGTCCGGTTTTGGATTCAAAATGCTTCACTTCAGGTTTACTGTATACCTTTGACCTTCTTATTGACGATGAAACACAGAAATTGCATCTGAATTTAAACAAATGCATATAGCCGTCTTAAGTACAGTAGGACTGACACTCTAACTTTCTATGATTTGAACCTCTCTTATGAGTCCCGTTTTAGATTCAGATGCTTCACTTCATTGGAAATTCTTATTGACGATGAAACACTGAAATTGCATCCCAATTTAATACGAAAGCCACAATGCTGACTTGAGTACAAAAAGGACTGACCCTCTAACTTTCTATGATTTGAACCTCACCATTGAGTCCAGTTTTAGATTCCGATGCTTCACTTCAGATTTACTGTATCTCTTGGACCTTCTTATTGACGATGAAACACAAAAATTGCATCCGAATTTAATACAAAACGCACAATGCCGACTTAAGTACAAGTGGACTGACACTCTAACATTCTATGAACTGAACCTCTCCTGTGAGTCCAGTTTTGGGTTCCAATGTTTCACTTCAGGGTTACTGCTTACCTTAGACCTTCTTATTGACGATGAAACACAGAAATTGCATCCGAATTTAATACAAAAGGCACAATGCCGACTTAAGTACAAGAGGACTGACACCCTAACTTTCCATGATTGGAACCTTTCCTGTGAGTCCGGTTTTAGATTCCGATGCTTCACTTCAGGTTTACTGTATCCCTTGGACCAGCCTATTGACGATGAAACACAGTTATTGCATCCGAATTTAATACTAAAGGCACAATGCCGACTTAAGTACAAGAAGTCTGACACTCTAACTTTCTATGATTTCAACCTCTCCTGTGAGTCCAGTTTTAGATTTCGATGCTTCACTAAAGGTTTCCTGTATACCTTGGACCTACTTAGTGACAATGAAACACAGAAATTGCATCCGAATTTAACACAAAAGGCACAAAGACGACTTAAGTCCAAGAGGACTGACACTCTAACTTTCTATGATATGATCCTTTCCTGTGAGTCCAGTTTTAGTTTCCGATCCTTCACTTCAGGTTTACTGTATACCTTAGACCTTCTTACCGACGATGAAGCACAGAAATTCAATTCGAATTTATTAAATAAGACACAATTCCGACTTAAGTACAAGAGGACTGACACTCTAAATTTCTATGATTTGAACCACTCCTGTGAGTTCAGTTTTGGATTCCGATGCTTCACTTCAGGTTTACTGTATACCTTGGACCTTCTTATTGACGATAAAACACAGAAATTGCATCCGAATTTAATACAAAAGGCACAATGCCGACTTAAGTACATGAGGACTGACACTCTAACTTTCTATGATTGGAACCTCTCCTGTGAGTACAGTTTTAGATTCCGATGCTTCACTTCAGGTTTACTGTATCCCTTGGCCCAGCTTATTGACGTTGAAACCCAGAAATTGCATCCGAATTTAATACAAAAGGCACAATGCCAACTTAAGTACAAAAGGACTGACACTCTAACATTCTATGATTTAAACCTCTCCTGTGAGTCCAGTTTTAGATTCCGCTGCTTCACTTCAGGTTTACTGTATACCTTTGACCTTCTTACTGACGATGAAGCACAGAAATTCCATCCGAATTTATTACAAAAGACACAATTCCGGTTTAAGTACAAGGGGACTGACACTCTAACTTTCTATGATTTGAACCTCTCCTGTGAGTTCAGTTTTAGATTCCGATGCTTCACTTCAGGTTTACTGTATACCTTGGACCTTCTTATTGACGATGAAACATAGAAATTACCTCCGAATTTAATACAAAAGGCACAATGCCGACTTAAGTACAAGAGGACTGACACTCTAACTTTCTATGATTTGAACCTCTCCTGTGAGTCCAGTTTTAGATTCCGAGCTTCACTTCAGGTTTACTGTATACCTTGGACCTTCTTATTGACGATGAAACAGAGAAATTGCATCCGAATTTAATGCAAAAGGCACAATGCCGACTTAAGTACAGGAGGATGGACACTCTAACTTTCTATGATTTGAACCTCTGCTGTGAGTCCAGTTTTAGATTCCTTTGCTTTACTTCAGGTTTACTGTATCCCTTGGACCTTCTTATTGACGATGAAACACAGAAATTACATCCGAATGTAATACAAAAGCCACAATGCCGACTTGAGTACAAGAGGACTGACACACTAACGTTCTTTGATTTGAACCTCTCCTTTGAGTCCAGTTTTAGATTCCGATGCTTCACTTCAGGTTTACTGTGTCCCTTGGACCTTCTTATTGACGATAAAACACAGAAATTGTATGCGAATTTAATACAAAAGGCACAATGCCGACTTAAGTACAAGAGGACTGACCCTCTAACTTTCTAAGACTTGAACGTCTCCTGTGAGTACAGTTTTAGATTCCGATGCTTCACTTCAGGTTTACTGTATCCCTTGGACCTTCTTATTGACGATGAAACACAGAAATAGCATCCGAATATAATACAAAAGGCACAATGCACACTTAAGTACAAGTGGACTGACACTCTAACTTTCTATGATTTAAACGTCTCCTGTGAGTATAGTTTTAGATTCCGATGCTTCACTTCAGGTTTACTGTATCCCTTGGACCTTCTTATTGACGATGAAACACATAAATTGCATCCGAATTTAATACAAAAGACACAATGCCGACTTAAGTACAAGAGGAATGACACTCTAACTTTCTATGATTAGTTCCTCTCCTGTGAGTCCAGATTTAGATTCCGATGCTTCACTTCAGGTTTACTGTATACCTTGGACCTTCTTATTGACGATGAAATACAGAAATTGCATCCGAATTTAATAAAAAAGGCAAAATGCCGACTTAAGTACAAGAGGACTGACACTGTAACTTTCTATGATTTGAACCTTTCCTGTGAGTCCCGTTTTCGATTCCGATGCTTCACTTCAGGTTTACTGTATACCTTGGACCTTCTTATTGACGATGAAACACAGATATTGCATCCGAATTTAATGCAAAATGCACAATGCCGACTTAAGTCCAAGAGGACCGACACTCTAACTTTCTATGATTTAAACCTCTCCTGTGAGTCCAGTTTTAGATTCCGATGCTTCACTTCAGGTTTACTGTATACCTTGGACCTTCTTACTGACGATGAAGCACAGAAATTCCATCAGAAATTATTACAAAAGACACAATTCCGACTTAAGTACAAGGGGACTGACACTCTAACTTTCTATGATTTGAACCTCTCCTGTGAGTTCAGTTTTAGATTCCGATGCTTCACTTCAGGTTTACTGTATACCTTGCACCTTCTTATTGACGATGAAACATAGAAATTGCCTCCGAATTTAATACAAAAGGCACAACGCCGACTTAAGTACAAGAGGACTGACACTCTAACTTTCTATGATTTGAACCTCTCCTATGAGTCCAGTTTTAGCTTCCGATGCTTCACTTCAGGTTTACTGTATACCTTGGACCTTCTTATTGACGATGAAACAGAGAAATTGCATCCGAATTTAATGCAAAAGGCACAATGCCGACTTAAGTACAGGAGGAATGACACTCTAACTTTCTATGATTTGAACCTCTCCTGTGAGTCCAGTTTTAGATTCCTATGCTTCACTTCAGGTATACTGTATACCTTGGACCTTCTTATTGACGATGAAACACAGAAATTACATCCGAATTTAATAAAAAAGCCACAATGCCGACTTGAGTACAAGAGGACTGACACACTAACGTTCTTTGATTTGAACCTCTCCTTTGAGTCCAGTTTTAGATTCCGATGCTTCACTTCAGGTTTACTGTATCCCTTGGACCATCCTATTGACGATGAAACACAAAAATTGCATCCGAATTTAATACAAAACGCACAATGCCGACTTAAGTGCAAGAAAACTGACACTCTAACTTTCTATGATTTGAACCTCTCCTGTGAGTCAAGTTTTCGATTCTGATGCTTCACTTCAGGTTTACTGTATACCTTGGACCCTCGTATTGACGATGAAACACAGAAATTGCATCCGAATTTAATACAAAAGGCACAATGTCGACTTAAGTGCAAGAGGACTGGCACTTTAACTTTCGATGATTTGAACCTCTCCTGTGAATCCAGTTTTAGATTCCGATACTTCACTTCAGGTTTACTGTATCCCTTGGACCTTCTTATTGACGATGAAACACAGAAATTGCATCCGAATTTAATACAAAAGGCACAATGCCGACTTAAGTACAAGAGGAATGACACTCTAACTTTCTATGATTGGAACCTCTCCTGTGAGTCCAGTTTTAGATTCCGATGCTTCACTTCAGGTTTTCTGTATACCTTGGACCTTCATATTGACGATGAAGCACAGAAATTGCATCCGATATTAATACAAAATGCACACTGCCGACATAAGTCCAAGAGGACTGACACTCTAACTTTCTATGATTTAAACCTCTCCTGTGAGTCCAGTCTTAGATTCCGTTGCTTCACTTCAGGTTTACTGTATACCTTGGACCTTCTTACTGACGATGAAGCACAGAAATTCAATCCGAATTTATTACATAAGACACAATTCCGACTTAAGTACAAAAGGACTGACTCTTTAAATTTCTATGATTTGAACCTCTCCTGTGAGTTCAGTTTTGGATTCCGATGCTTCACTTCAGGTTTACTGTATACCTTGGACCTTCTTATTGACGATGAAACACAGAAATTGCATCCGATATTAATACAAAATGCACACTGCCAACATAAGTCCAAGAGGACTGACACTCTAACTTTCTATGATTTAAACCTCTCCTGTGAGTCCAGTCTTAGATTCCGTTGCTTCACTTCAGGTTTACTGTATACCTTGGACCTTCTTACTGACGATGAAGCACAGAAATTCAATCCGAATTTATTACATAAGACACAATTCCGACTTAAGTACAAGAGGACTGACACTCTAACTTTCTATGATTTGAACCTCTCCTATGAGTCCAGTTTTAGCTTCCGATGCTTCACTTCAGGTTTACTGTATACCTTGGACCTTCTTATTGACGATGAAACAGAGAAATTGCATCCGAATTTAATGCAAAAGGCACAATGCCGACTTAAGTACAGGAGGAATGACACTCTAACTTTCTATGATTTGAACCTCTCCTGTGAGTCCAGTTATAGATTCCTATGCTTCACTTCAGGTATACTGTATACCTTGGACCTTCTTATTGACGTTGAAACACAGAAATTACATCCGAATTTAATACAAAAGCCACAATGCCGACTTGAGTACAAGAGGACTGACACACTAACGTTCTTTGATTTGAACCTCTCCTTTGAGTCCAGTTTTAGATTCCGATGCTTCACTTCAGGTTTACTGTATCCCTTGGACCATCCTATTGACGATGAAACACAAAAATTGCATCCGAATTTAATACAAAACGCACAATGCCGACTTAAGTGCAAGAAAACTGACACTCTAACTTTCTATGATTTGAACCTCTCCTGTGAGTCAAGTTTTCGATTCTGATGCTTCACTTCAGGTTTACTGTATACCTTGGACCCTCGTATTGACGATGAAACACAGAAATTGCATCCGAATTTAATACAAAAGGCACAATGTCGACTTAAGTGCAAGAGGACTGGCACTTTAACTTTCGATGATTTGAACCTCTCCTGTGAATCCAGTTTTAGATTCCGATACTTCACTTCAGGTTTACTGTATCCCTTGGACCTTCTTATTGACGATGAAACACAGAAATTGCATCCGAATTTAATACAAAAGGCACAATGCCGACTTAAGTACAAGAGGAATGACACTCTAACTTTCTATGATTGGAACCTCTCCTGTGAGTCCAGTTTTAGATTCCGATGCTTCACTTCAGGTTTTCTGTATACCTTGGACCTTCATATTGACGATGAAACACAGAAATTGCATCCGATATTAATACAAAATGCACACTGCCGACATAAGTCCAAGAGGACTGACACTCTAACTTTCTATGATTTAAACCTCTCCTGTGAGTCCAGTCTTAGATTCCGTTGCTTCACTTCAGGTTTACTGTATACCTTGGACCTTCTTACTGACGATGAAGCACAGAAATTCAATCCGAATTTATTACATAAGACACAATTCCGACTTAAGTACAAAAGGACTGACTCTCTAAATTTCTATGATTTGAACCTCTCCTGTGAGTTCAGTTTTGGATTCCGATGCTTCACTTCAGGTTTACTGTATACCTTGGACCTTCTTATTGACGATGAAACACAGAAATTGCATCCGTATTTAATACAAAAGGCACAATGCCGACTTAAGTACAAGAGGACTGACACTCTAACTTTCTATGATTTGAACATATCCTGTGAGTCCAGTTTTAGATTCCGATGCTTCACTAAAGGTTTTCTGAATACCTTGGACCTTCTTATTGAGGATGAAACACAGAAATTGCATCCGAATTTAATACAAAAGGCACAATGCCGTTTTAAATACAAGAGGACTGACACTCTAACTTTCTATGATATGAGCCTCTCCTATGAGTCCAGTTTTAGCTTCCGATGCTTCACTTCAGGTTTACTGTATACCTTGGACCTTCTTATTGACGATGAAACAGAGAAATTGCATCTGAATTTAATGCAAAAGGCACAATGCCGACTTAAGTACAGGAGGACTGACACTGTAACTTTCTATGATTTGAACCTCTCCTGTGAGTCCAGTTTTAGATTCCTATGCTTCACTTCAGGTATACTGTATACCTTGGACCTTCTTATTGACGATGAAACACAGAAATTACATCCGAATTTAATACAAAAGCCACAATGCCGACTTGAGTACAAGAGGACTGACACACTACCGTTCTTTGATTTGAACCTCTCCTTTGAGTCCAGTTTTAGATTCCGATGCTTCACTTCAGGTTTACTGTATCCCTTGGACCATCCTATTGACAATGTAACACAAAACTTGCATCCGAATTTAATACAAAACGCACAATGCCGACTTAAGTTCAAGAAAACTGACACTCTAACTTTCTATGATTTGAACCTCTCCTGTGAGTCCAGTTTTCGATTCTGATGCTTCACTTCAGGTTTACTGTATACCTTGGACCCTCGTATTGACGATGAAACACAGAAATTGCATCCGAATTTAATACAAAAGGCACAATGCCGACTTAAGTGCAAGAGGACTGACACTTTAACTTTCGATGATTTGAACCTCTCCTGTGAATCCAGTTTTAGATTCCGATTCTTCACTTCAGATTTACTGTATCCCTTGGACCTTCTTATTGACGATGAAACAGAGAAATTGCATCCGAATTTAATGCAAAAGGCACAATGCCGACTTAAGTACAGGAGGAATGACACTCTAACTTTCTATGATTTGAACCTCTCCTGTGAGTCCAGTTTTAGATTCCTATGCTTCACTTCAGGTATACTGTATACCTTGGACCTTCTTATTAACGATAAAACACAGAAATTGCATCCGAATTTAATACCAAAGGCACAATGCCGACTTAAGTACAAGAGGACTGACACTTTAACTTTCTAAGATTTGAACGTCTCCTGTGAGTACAGTTTTAGATTCCGATGCTTCATTTCAGGTTTACTGTATCCCTTGGACCTTCTTATTAACGATAAAACACAGAAATTGCATCCGAATTTAATACCAAAGGCACAATGCCGACTTAAGTACAAGAGGACTGACACTTTAACTTTCTAAGATTTGAACGTCTCCTGTGAGTACAGTTTTAGATTCCGATACTTCACTTCAGGTTTACTGTATCCCTTGGACCTTCTTATTGACGATGAAACACAGAAATTGCATCCGAATTTAATACAAAAGGCACAATGCCGACTTAAGTACAAGAGGAATGACACTCTAACTTTCTATGATTGGAACCTCTCCTGTGAGTCCAGTTTTAGATTCCGATGCTTCACTTCAGGTTTTCTGTATACCTTGGACCTTTATATTGACGATGAAACACAGAAATTGCATCCGATATTAATACAAAATGCACACTGCCAACATAAGTCCAAGAGGACTGACACTCTAACTTTCTATGATTTAAACCTCTCCTGTGAGTCCAGTCTTAGATTCCGTTGCTTCACTTCAGGTTTACTGTATACCTTGGACCTTCTTACTGACGATGAAGCACAGAAATTCAATCCGAATTTATTACATAAGACACAATTCCGACTTAAGTACAAAAGGACTGACCCTCTAAACTTCTATGATTTGAACCTCTCCTGTGAGTTCAGTTTTGGATTCCGATGCTTCACTTCAGGTTTACTGTATACCTTGGACCTTCTTATTGACGATGAAACACAGAAATTGCATCCGTATTTAATACAAAAGGCACAATGCCGACTTAAGTACAAGAGGACTGACACTCTAACTTTCTATGATTTGAACCTCTCCTGTGAATCCAGTTTTAGATTCCGATGCTTCACTTCAGGTTTACTGTATACCTTGGACCCTCGTATTGACGATGAAACACAGAAATTGCATCCGAATTTAATACAAAAGGCACAATGCCGATTTAAGTGCAAGAGGACTGACACTTTAACTTTCGATGATTTGAACCTCTCCTGTGAATCCAGTTTTAGATTCCGATGCTTCACTTCAGGTTTACTGTATCCCTTGGACCTTCTTATTGACGATGAAACACAGAAATAGCATCCGAATATAATACAAAAGGCACAATGCCGACTTAAGTACAAGTGGACTGACACTCTAACTTTCTATGATGTGAACCTCTCCTGTGAGTCCAGTTTTAGATTCCGATGCTTCACTTCAGGTTTACTGTATCCCTTGGACCTTCTTAATAACGATAAAACACAGAAATTGCATCCGAATTTAATACCAAAGGCACAATGCCGACTTAAGTACAAGAGGACTGACACTTTAACTTTCTAAGATTTGAACGTCTCCTGTGAGTACAGTTTTAGATTCCGATGCTTCACTTCAGGTTTACTGTATCCCTTGGACCTTCTTATTGACGATGAAACACAGAAATTCCATCCGAATTTCATACAAAAGGCACAATGCCGACTTAAGAACAAGAGGACTGACACTCTAACTTTCTATGATTTGAACCTCTCCATTGAGTCCAGTTTTGGATTTCGATGCTGCACTTCAGGTTTACTGTATCCCTTGGACCTTCTTATTAACGATAAAACACAGAAATTGCATCCGAATTTAATACCAAAGGCACAATGCCGACTTAAGTACAAGAGGACTGACACTTTAACTTTCTAAGATTTGAACGTCTCCTGTGAGTACAGTTTTAGATTCCGATGCTTCACTTCAGGTTTACTGTATCCCTTGGACCTTCTTATTGACGATAAAACACAGAAATTGCATCCGAATTTAATACAAAAGGCACAATGCCGACTTAAGTACAAGAGGAATGACACTCTAACTTTCTATGATTGGAACCTCTCCTGTGAGTCCAGTTTTAGATTCCGATGCTTCACTTCAGGTTTTCTGTATACCTTGGACTTTCATATTGACGATGAAACACAGAAATTGCATCCGATATTAATACAAAATGCACACTGCCGACATAAGTCCAAGAGGACTGACACTCTAACTTTCTATGATTTAAACCTCTCCTGTGAGTCCAGTCTTAGATTCCGTTGCTTCACTTCAGGTTTACTGTATACCTTGGACCTTCTTACTGACGATGAAGCACAGAAATTCAATCCGAATTTATTACATAAGACACAATTCCGACTTAAGTACAAAAGGACTGACTCTCTAAATTTCTATGATTTGAACCTCTCCTGTGAGTTCAGTTTTGGATTCCGATGCTTCACTTCAGGTTTACTGTATACCTTGGACCTTCTTATTGACGATGAAACACAGAAATTGCATCCGTATTTAATACAAAAGGCACAATGCCGACTTAAGTACAAGAGGACTGACACTCTAACTTTCTACGATTTGAACCTATCCTGTGAGTCCAGTTTTAGATTCCGATGCTTCACTAAAGGTTTTCTGATTACCTTGGACCTTCTTATTGAGGATGAAACACAGAAATTGCATCCGAATTTAATACAAAAGGCACAATGCCGACTTAAGTACAAGAGGACTGACACTCTAACTTTCTTTGATTTGAACCTCTCCTATGAGTCCAGTTTTAGCTTCCGATGCTTCACTTCAGGTTTACTGTATACCTTGGACCTTCTTATTGACGATGAAACAGAGAAATTGCATCCGAATTTAATGCAAAAGGCACAATGCCGACTTAAGTACAGGAGGACTGACACTCTAACTTTCTATGATTTGAACCTCTCCTGTGAGTCCAGTTTTAGATTCCTATGCTTCACTTCAGGTATACTGTATACCTTGGACCTTCTTATTGACGATGAAACACAGAAATTACATCCGAATTTAATACAAAAGCCACAATGCCGACTTGAGTACAAGAGGACTGACACACTACCGTTCTTTGATTTGAACCTCTCCTTTGAGTCCAGTTTTAGATTCCGATGCTTCACTTCAGGTTTACTGTATCCCTTGGACCATCCTATTGACGATGAAACACAAAAATTGCATCCGAATTTAATACAAAACGCACAATGCCGACTTAAGTACAAGAAAACTGACACTCTAACTTTCTGTGATTTGAACCTCTCCTGTGAGTCCAGTTTTCGATTCTGATGCTTCACTTCAGGTTTACTGTATACCTTGGACCCTCGTATTGCCGATGAGACACAGAAATTGCATCCGAATTTAATACAAAAGGCACAATGCCGACTTAAGTGCAAGAGGACTGACACTTTAACTTTCGATGATTTGAACCTCTCCTGTGAATCCAGTTTTAGACTCCGATGCTTCACTTCAGGTTTACTGTATCCCTTGGACCTTCTTATTGACGATGAAACACAGAAATAGAATCCAAATATAATACAAAAGGCACAATGCCGACTTAAGTACAAGTGGACTGACACTCTAACTTTCTATGATTTGAACCTCTCCTGTGAGTCCAGTTTTAGATTCCGATGCTTCACTTCAGGTTTACTGTATCCCTTGGACCTTCTTATTAACGATAAAACACAGAAATTGCATCCGAATTTAATACCAAAGGCATAATGCCGACTTAAGTACAAGAGGACTGACACTTTAACTTTCTAAGATTTGAACGTCTCCTGTGAGTACAGTTTTAGATTCCGATGCTTCACTTCAGGTTTACTGTATCCCTTGGACCTTCTTATTAACGATAAAACACAGAAATTGCATCCGAATTTAATACCAAAGGCACAATGCCGACTTAAGTACAAGAGGACTGACACTTTAACTTTCTAAGATTTGAACGTCTCCTGTGAGTACAGTTTTAGATTCCGATACTTCACTTCAGGTTTACTGTATCCCTTGGACCCTCTTATTGACGATGAAACACAGAAATTGCATCCGAATTTAATACAAAAGGCACAATGCCGACTTAAGTACAAGAGGAATGACACTCTAACTTTCTATGATTGGAACCTCTCCTGTGAGTCCAGTTTTAGATTCCGATGCTTCACTTCAGGTTTTCTGTATACCTTGGACCTTCATATTGACGATGAAACACAGAAATTGCATCCGATATTAATACAAAATGCACACTGCCAACATAAGTCCAAGAGGACTGACACTCTAACTTTCTATGATTTAAACCTCTCCTGTGAGTCCAGTCTTAGATTCCGTTGCTTCACTTCAGGTTTACTGTATACCTTGGACCTTCTTACTGACGATGAAGCACAGAAATTCAATCCGAATTTATTACATAAGACACAATTCCGACTTAAGTACAAAAGGACTGACTCTCTAAATTTCTATGATTTGAACCTCTCCTGTGAGTTCAGTTTTGGATTCCGATGCTTCACTTCAGGTTTACTGTATACCTTGGACCTTCTTATTGACGATGAAACACAGAAATTGCATCCGTATTTAATACAAAAGGCACAATGCCGACTTAAGTACAAGAGGACTGACACTCTAACTTTCTATGATTTGAACCTCTCCTGTGAATCCAGTTTTAGATTCCGATGCTTCACTTCAGGTTTACTGTATACCTTGGACCCTCGTATTGACGATGAAACACAGAAATTGCATCCGAATTTAATACAAAAGGCACAATGCCGACTTAAGTGCAAGAGGACTGACACTTTAACTTTCGATGATTTGAACCTCTCCTGTGAATCCAGTTTTAGATTCCGATGCTTCACTTCAGGTTTACTGTATCCCTTGGACCTTCTTATTGACGATGAAACACAGAAATAGCATCCGAATATAATACAAAAGGCACAATGCCGACTTAAGTACAAGTGGACTGACACTCTAACTTTCTATGATTTGAACCTCTCCTGTGAGTCCAGTTTTAGATTCCGATGCTTCACTTCAGGTTTACTGTATCCCTTGGACCTTCTTAATAACGATAAAACACAGAAATTGCATCCGAATTTAATACCAAAGGCACAATGCCGACTTAAGTACAAGAGGACTGACACTTTAACTTTCTAAGATCTGAACGTCTCCTGTGAGTACAGTTTTAGATTCCGATGCTTCACTTCAGGTTTACTGTATCCCTTGGACCTTCTTATTGACGATGAAACACAGAAATTCCATCCGAATTTCATACAAAAGGCACAATGCCGACTTAAGAACAAGAGGACTGACACTCTAACTTTCTATGATTTGAACCTCTCCATTGAGTCCAGTTTTGGATTTCGATGCTGGACTTCAGGTTTACTGTATCCCTTGGACCTTCTTATTAACGATAAAACACAGAAATTGCATCCGAATTTAATACCAAAGGCACAATGCCGACTTAAGTACAAGAGGACTGACACTTTAACTTTCTAAGATTTGAACGTCTCCTGTGAGTACAGTTTTAGATTCCGATGCTTCACTTCAGGTTTACTGTATCCCTTGGACCTTCTTATTGACGATAAAACACAGAAATTGCATCCGAATTTAATACAAAAGGCACAATGCCGACTTAAGTACAAGAGGAATGACACTCTAACTTTCTATGATTGGAACCTCTCCTGTGAGTCCAGTTTTAGATTCCGATGCTTCACTTCAGGTTTTCTGTATACCTTGGACTTTCATATTGACGATGGAACACAGAAATTGCATCCGATATTAATACAAAATGCACATTGCCGACATAAGTCCAAGAGGACTGACACTCTAACTTTCTATGATTTAAACCTCTCCTGTGAGTCCAGTCTTAGATTTCGTTGCTTCACTTCAGGTTTACTGTATACCTTGGACCTTCTTACTGACGATGAAGCACAGAAATTCAATCCGAATTTATTACATAAGACACAATTCCGACTTAAGTACAAAAGGACTGACTCTCTAAATTTCTATGATTTGAACCTCTCCTGTGAGTTCAGTTTTGGATTCCGATGCTTCACTTCAGGTTTACTGTATACCTTGGACCTTCTTATTGACGATGAAACACAGAAATTGCATCCGTATTTAATACAAAAGGCACAATGCCGACTTAAGTACAAGAGGACTGACACTCTAACTTTCTACGATTTGAACCTATCCTGTGAGTCCAGTTTTAGATTCCGATGCTTCACTAAAGGTTTTCTGATTACCTTGGACCTTCTTATTGAGGATGAAACACAGAAATTGCATCCGAATTTAATACAAAAGGCACAATGCCGACTTAAGTACAAGAGGACTGACACTCTAACTTTCTTTGATTTGAACCTCTCCTATGAGTCCAGTTTTAGCTTCCGATGCTTCACTTCAGGTTTACTGTATACCTTGGACCTTCTTATTGACGATGAAACAGAGAAATTGCATCCGAATTTAATGCAAAAGGCACAATGCCGACTTAAGTACAGGAGGACTGACACTCTAACTTTCTATGATTTGAACCTCTCCTGTGAGTCCAGTTTTAGATTCCTATGCTTCACTTCAGGTATACTGTATACCTTGGACCTTCTTATTGACGATGAAACACAGAAATTACATCCGAATTTAATACAAAAGCCACAATGCCGACTTGAGTACAAGAGGACTGACACACTACCGTTCTTTGATTTGAACCTCTCCTTTGAGTCCAGTTTTAGATTCCGATGCTTCACTTCAGGTTTACTGTATCCCTTGGACCATCCTATTGACGATGAAACACAAAAATTGCATCCGAATTTAATACAAAACGCACAATGCCGACTTAAGTACAAGAAAACTGACACTCTAACTTTCTGTGATTTGAACCTCTCCTGTGAGTCCAGTTTTCGATTCTGATGCTTCACTTCAGGTTTACTGTATACCTTGGACCCTCGTATTGCCGATGAGACACAGAAATTGCATCCGAATTTAATACAAAAGGCACAATGCCGACTTAAGTGCAAGAGGACTGACACTTAACTTTCGATGATTTGAACCTCTCCTGTGAATCCAGTTTTAGACTCCGATGCTTCACTTCAGGTTTACTGTATCCCTTGGACCTTCTTATTGACGATGAAACACAGAAATAGAATCCAAATGTAATACAAAAGGCACAATGCCGACTTAAGTACAAGTGGACTGACACTCTAACTTTCTATGATTTGAACCTCTCCTGTGAGTCCAGTTTTAGATTCCGATGCTTCACTTCAGGTTTACTGTATCCCTTGGACCTTCTTATTAACGATAAAACACAGAAATTGCATCCGAATTTAATACCAAAGGCACAATGCCGACTTAAGTACAAGAGGACTGACACTTTAACTTTCTAAGATTTGAACGTCTCCTGTGAGTACAGTTTTAGATTCCGATGCTTCACTTCAGGTTTTCTGTATACCTTGGACCTTCGTATTGACGATGAAACACAGAAATTGCATCCGATATTAATACAAAATGCACACTGCCGACATAAGTCCAAGAGGACTGACACTCTAACTTTCTATGATTTAAACCGCTCCTGTGATTCCAGTCTTAGATTCCGTTGCTTCACTTCAGGTTTACTGTATACCTTGGACCTTCTTACTGACGATGAAGCACAGAAATTCAATCCGAATTTATTACATAAGACACAATTCCGACTTAAGTACAAAAGGACTGACTCTCTAAATTTCTATGATTTGAACCTCTCCTGTGAGTTCAGTTTTGGATTCCGATGCTTCACTTCAGGTTTACTGTATACCTTGGACCTTCTTATTGACGATGAAACACAGAAATTGCATCCGTATTTAATACAAAAGGCACAATGCCGACTTAAGTACAAGAGGACTGACACTCTAACTTTCTATGATTTGAACCTATCCTGTGAATCCAGTTTTAGATTCCGATGCTTCACTAAAGGTTTTCTGAATACCTTGGACCTTCTTATTGAGGATGAAACACAGAAATTGCATCCGAATTTAATACAAAAGGCACAAAGTCGACTTAAGTACAAGAGGACTGACACTCTAACTTTCTATGATATGATCCTCTCCTGTGAGTCCAGTTTTAGATTCCGATGCTTCACTTCAGGTTTACTGTATCCCTTTGACCTTCTTATTGACGATGAAACAAAGAAATTACATTCGAATTTAATACAAAAGGCACAATGCCGACTTTAGTACAAGAGGACTAACACTCTAACATTCTATGATTTGAACCACTCCTGTGAGTCCAGTTTAAGCTTCCGATGCTTCACTTCAGGTTTACTATATCAATTGGACCTTCGTATTGACGATGAAACACAGAAATTCCATCCGAATTTAATACACAAGGCACAATGCCAACTTAAGTACAAGAGGACTGACACTTTAACTTTCTATGATTTCAACCTCTCCTGTTTATCCAGTTTTAGATTCCGATGCTTCACTTCAGGTTTACTGAATCCCTTGCACCTTCTTATTGACGATGAAACACAGAAATAGCATCCGAATTTAATTCAAAAGCACAATGCCGACTTAAGTTCAAGTGGACTGACACTCTAACTTTCTTTGATTTGAACCTCTCCTGTGAGTCCAGTTTTAGATTCCGATGCCTCACTTCAGGTATACTGTATCCCTTGGACCTTCTTATTGACGATAAAACACAGAAATTGCATCCGAATTTAATTCAAAAGGCACAATGCCGACTTAAGTACAAGAGGACTGACACTTTAACTTTCTTTGATTTGAACCTCTCCTGTGAGTCCAGTTTTAGATTCCGATGCTTCACTTCAGGTTTACTGTATCCCTTGGACCTTCTTATTGACGATAAAACACAGAAATTGCATCCGAATTTAATACTAAATTCACAATGCCGACTTAAGTACAAGAAGACTGACACTCTAACTTTCTATGATTTGAACCTCTCCTGTGCGTCCAGTTTTAGATTTCGATGCTTCACTAAAGGTTTCGTGTGTGCCTTGGACCTTCATATTGACGATGAAACACGGAAATTGCATCCGAATTCAATACAAAAGGCACAAAGCCAACTTAAGTACTAGAGGACTGACACTCTAACTCTCTATGATATGATATTCTCCGGTGAGTCCAGTGTTAGATTCTGATGCTTCACTTCAGGTTTACTGTACCCCTAGGACCTTCTAATTGACGATGAAACGCAGAAATTGCATTCGAATATAATACAAAAGGCACAATGCCGACTTAGGTACAAGTGGACTGACACTCTAACTTTCTATGATATGATCCTCTCCTGTGAGTCCAGTTTTAGATTCCGATGCTTCACTTCAGGTTTACTGTATCCCTTGGACCTTCTTATTGTCGATGAAACAAAGAAATTGCTTTCGAATTTAATACAAAAGGCGCAATGCCGACTTAGGTATAAGAGGACTGACACTCTAACATTCTATGATTTGAACCACTCCTGCGATTCCAGTTTTAGATTCCGATGCTTCACTTCAGGTTTTTTGTATCAATTTGACCTTCGTATTGACGATGAAACACAGAAATTCCATCCGAATTTAATACAAATGGCACTATGCCAACTTAAGTACAAGAGGACTGACACATTAACTTTCTATGATTAGAACCTCTCCTGTGTATCCAGTTTTAGATTCTGATGCTTCACTTCAGGTTTACTGTCTCCCTTGGACCCTCTTATTGACGATGGAACACAGATATTGCATCCGAATTTAATGCAAATGGCATAATGCCGACTTAAGTACAAGAGGACTGACACTCTAACTTTCTATGATTGGAACCTTTCCTGTGAGTCCTGTTTTGGATTCCGATGCTTCAATTCAGGTTTACTGTATACCTTGGACCTTCTTATTGACGATGAAACACAGAAATTGCATCCGAATTTAATGCAAAATGCACAATGCCGACCTAAGAACAGGAGGATTGACACTCTAACTTTCTATGATTTAAACGTCTCCTGTGAGTCCCGTTTTAGATTCCGATGCTTCACTTCAGGTTTACTGAATCCCTTGGATCGTCTTATGAACGATGAAACACAGAAATTGCATCCGAATTTAATACAAACGGCACAATACCGTTTTAAGTACAAGAGGACTGACACTTTCAGATTCTATGATTTGAACCTCTCCTGTGAGACCAGTTTTAGATTCCGATGCTTCACTTCTGGTTTACTGTATAACTTGGACCTTCATATTGACGATGAAACACAGAAATTACATCCGAATTTAGTACAAATGCACAATGCCGACTTGAGTACAAGAGGACTGACACTCTAACCTTCTATGATTAGAATCTCTCCTTTGACTCCAGTTTTAGATTCCGATGCTTCACTTCAGGTTTACTGTATCCCTTGGGCCTTCTTATTGACGATGAAACACAGAAATTGCATCCGAATTTAATACAAAAGGCACAAAGCCGACTTAAGTACAAGAGGACTGACACTCTAACTTTCTATGATTAGAATCTCTCCTTTGAGTCCAGTTATAGATTCCGATGCTTCACTTCAGGTTTACTGCATCCCTTGAACCTTCTTATTGACGATGAAACACAGAAATTGCATCCGAATTTATTACAAAAGGCACATTGCCGACTTATGTACAAGAGGACTGACACTCTAACTTTCTATGATTTGAACCTTTCCTGTGAGTCCCGTTTAGGATTCCGATGCTTCTCTTCAGGTTTACTGTTTACCTTGGACCTTCTTATTGACGATGAAACACAGAAATTGCATCCGAATTTAATACAAAAGACACAATGCCAACTTAAGTACAAGAGGACTGTCACTCTAACTTTCTAAAATTTGAACGTCTCCTGTGAGTACAGTTTAAGATTCCGATGCTTCACTTCAGGTTTACTGTATCCCTTGGACCTTCTTATTGACGATGAAACACAGAAATTGCATGCGTATTTAATACAAAAGGCACAATGCCGACTTCAGTACAAGAGGAATGACACTCTAACTTTCTATGATTTGAACCTCTCCTGTGAGTCCAGTCTTAGATTCCGATGCTTCACTTTAGGTTTACTTTATACCTTGGACCATCTTATTGACGATGAAATACAGAAATTCCATCCGAATTTAATACAAAAGGCACAATGCCGACATAAGTACAAGAGGACCGACACTCTAACTTTCTATGGTTTGAACCCTTCCTGTGAGTCCCGTTTTGGATTCCGATGCTTCACTTCAGGTTTACTGTATACCTTGGACCTTCGTATTGACGATGAAACACAGAAATTGCATCCGATATTAATACAAAATGCACAATGCCGACAAAAGTTCAAGAGGACTGACATTCTAACTTTCTATGATTTAAACCTCTCCTGTGAGTCCAGTCTTAGATTCCGATGCTTCACTTCAGGTTTACTGTATACCTTGGACCTTCGTACTGACGATGAAGCACAGAAATTCAAACCGAATTTATTACAGAAGACACAATTCCGACTTAAGTACAAGAGGACTGACACTCTGAGTTTCTATGATTTGAACCTCTCCCGTGAGTTCAGTTTTGGATTCCGATGCTTCACTTCAGGTTTCCTGTATACCTTGGACCCTCTTATTGAATATGAAACACAGAAATTGCATCCGAATTTGATACAAAAGGCACAATGCCGACTTGAGTACAAGAGGACTGACACTCTAACTTTCTATGATTTGAACCTCTCCTGTGAGTCCAGTTTTAGATTCCGATGCTTCACTAAAGGTTTACTGTATACCTGGGACCTTCTTATTGCGATGAAACACAGAAATTGCATCCGAATTTAATACAAAAGGCATAAAGTCGACTTAAGTTCAAGAGGACTGACACTCTAACTTTCTATGATATGATCCTCTCCTGTGAGTCCAGTTTTAGATTCCGATGCTTCACTTCAGGTTTAATGTATCCCTTGGACCTTCTTATTGTCGATGAAACAAAGAAATTGCTTTCGAATTTAATACAAAAGGCACAATGCCGACTTAGGTATAAGAGGACTGACACTCTAACATTCTATGATTTGAACCACTCCTGCGATTCCAGTTTTAGATTCCGATGCTTCACTTCAGGTTTTTTGTATCAATTTGACCTTCGTATTGACGATGAAACACAGAAATTCCATCCGAATTTAATACAAATGGCACTATGCCAACTTAAGTACAAGAGGACTGACACATTAACTTTCTATGATTAGAACCTCTCCTGTGTATCCAGTTTTAGATTCTGATGCTTCACTTCAGGTTTACTGTCTCCCTTGGACCTTCTTATTGACGATGAAACACAGAAATAGCATCCGAATTTAATTCAATAGGCACAATGCCGACTTAAGTTCAAGAGGACTGACACTCTAACTTTCTATGATTTGAACCTCGCCTGTGAGTCCAGTTTTGGATTCCGATGCTTCACTTCAGGTTTACTGTATCCCTTGGACCTTCTTATTGACGATAAAACACAGAAATTGTATCCGAATTTAATACAAAAGGCACAATGCCGACTTAAGTACAAGAGGACTGACACTCTAACTTTCTATGATTTGAACCTCTCCGGTGAGTCCAGATTTAGATTCCGATGCTTCACTTCAGGTTTATTGTATCCCTTGGACCCTCTTATTGACGATGGAACACAGATATTGCATCCGAATTTAATACAAATGGCATAATGCCGACTTAAGTACAAGAGGACTGACACTCTAACTTTCTATGATTGGAACCTTTCCTGTGAGTCCTTTTTTGGATTCCGATGCTTCAATTCAGGTTTACTGTATACCTTGGACCTTCTTATTGACGATGAAACACAGAAATTGCATCCGAATTTAATGCAAAATGCACAATGCCGACCTAAGAACAGGAGGATTGACACTCTAACTTTCTATGATTTAAACGTCTCCTGTGAGTCCCGTTTTAGATTCCGATGCTTCACTTCAGGTTTACTGAATCCCTTGGATCGTCTTATGAACGATGAAACACAGAAATTGCATCCGAATTTAATACAAACGGCACAATACCGTTTTAAGTACAAGAGGACTGACACTTTCAGATTCTATGATTTGAACCTCTCCTGTGAGACCAGTTTTAGATTCCGATGCTTCACTTCTGGTTTACTGTATAACTTGGACCTTCATATTGACGATGAAACACAGAAATTACATCCGAATTTAGTACAAATGCACAATGCCGACTTGAGTACAAGAGGACTGACACTCTAACTTTCTATGATTAGAATCTCTCCTTTGACTCCAGTTTTAGATTCCGATGCTTCACTTCAGGTTTACTGTATCCCTTGGGCCTTCTTATTGACGATGAAACACAGAAATTGCATCCGAATTTAATACAAAAGGCACAAAGCCGACTTATGTACAAGAGGACTGACACTCTAACTTTCTATGATTAGAATCTCTCCTTTGAGTCCAGTTATAGATTCCGATGCTTCACTTCAGGTTTACTGCATCCCTTGAACCTTCTTATTGACGATGAAACACAGAAATTGCATCCGAATTTATTACAAAAGGCACATTGCCGACTTATGTACAAGAGGACTGACACTCTAACTTTCTATGATTTGAACCTTTCCTGTGAGTCCCGTTTAGGATTCCGATGCTTCTCTTCAGGTTTACTGTTTACCTTGGACCTTCTTATTGACGATGAAACACAGAAATTGCATCCGAATTTAATACAAAAGACACAATGCCAACTTAAGTACAAGAGGACTGTCACTCTAACTTTCTAAAATTTGAACGTCTCCTGTGAGTACAGTTTTAGATTCCGATGCTTCACTTCAGGTTTACTGTATCCCTTGGACCTTCTTATTGACGATGAAACACAGAAATTGCATGCGTATTTAATACAAAAGGCACAATGCCGACTTCAGTACAAGAGGAATGACACTCTAACTTTCTATGATTTGAACCTCTCCTGTGAGTCCAGTTTTAGATTCCGATGCTTCACTTTAGGTTTACTTTATACCTTGGACCATCTTATTGACGATGAAATACAGAAATTGCATCCGAATTTAATACAAAAGGCACAATGCCGACATAAGTACAAGAGGACCGACACTCTAACTTTCTATGGTTTGAACCCTTCCTGTGAGTCCCGTTTTGGATTCCGATGCTTCACTTCAGGTTTACTGTATACCTTGGACCTTCGTATTGACGATGAAACACAGAAATTGCATCCGATATTAATACAAAATGCACAATGCCGACATAAGTCCAAGAGGACTGACATTCTAACTTTCTATGATTTAAACCTCTCCTGTGAGTCCAGTCTTAGATTCCGATGCTTCACTTCAGGTTTACTGTATACCTTGGACCTTCTTACTGACGATGAAGCACAGAAATTCAAACCGAATTTATTACAGAAGACACAATTCCGACTTAAGTACAAGAGGACTGACACTCTGAGTTTCTATGATTTGAACCTCTCCCGTGAGTTCAGTTTTGGATTCCGATGCTTCACTTCAGGTTTCCTGTATACCTTGGACCCTCTTATTGAATATGAAACACAGAAATTGCATCCGAATTTGATACAAAAGGCACAATGCCGACTTAAGTACAAGAGGACTGACACTCTAACTTTCTATGATTTGAACCTCTCCTGTGAGTCCAGTTTTAGATTCCGATGCTTCACTAAAGGTTTACTGTATACCTGGGACCTTCTTATTGCGATGAAACGCAGAAATTGCATCCGAATTTAATACAAAAGGCATAAAGTCGACTTAAGTTCAAGAGGACTGACACTCTAACTTTCTATGATATGATCCTCTCCTGTGAGTCCAGTTTTAGATTCCGATGCTTCACTTCAGGTTTACTGTATCCCTTGGACCTTCTTATTGTCGATGAAACAAAGAAATTGCTTTCGAATTTAATACAAAAGGCACAATGCCGACTTAGGTATAAGAGGACTGACACTCTAACATTCTATGATTTGAACCACTCCTGCGATTCCAGTTTTAGATTCCGATGCTTCACTTCAGGTTTTTTGTATCAATTTGACCTTCGTATTGACGATGAAACACAGAAATTCCATCCGAATTTAATACAAATGGCAGTATGCCAACTTAAGTACAAGAGGACTGACACATTAACTTTCTATGATTAGAACCTCTCCTGTGTATCCAGTTTTAGATTCTGATGCTTCACTTCAGGTTTACTGTCTCCCTTGGAGCTTCTTATTGACGATGAAACACAGAAATAGCATCCGAATTTAATTCAATAGGCACAATGCCGACTTAAGTTCAAGAGGACTGACACTCTAACTTTCTATGATTTGAACCTCGCCTGTGAGTCCAGTTTTGGATTCCAAAGCTTCACTTCAGGTTTACTGTATCCCTTGGACCTTCTTATTGACGATAAAACACAGAAATTGTATCCGAATTTAATACAAAAGGCACAATGCCGACTTAAGTACAAGAGGACTGACACTCTAACTTTCTATGATTTGAACCTCTCCGGTGAGTCCAGATTTAGATTCCGATGCTTCACTTCAGGTTTATTGTATCCCTTGGACCCTCTTATTGACGATGGAACACAGATATTGCATCCGAATTTAATACAAATGGCATAATGCCGACTTAAGTACAAGAGGAGTGACACTCTAACTTTCTATGATTGGAACCTTTCCTGTGAGTCCTGTTTTGGATTCCGATGCTTCAATTCAGGTTTACTGTATACCTTGGACCTTCTTATTGACGATGAAACACAGAAATTGCATCCGAATTTAATGCAAAATGCACAATGCCGACCTAAGAACAGGGGGATTGACACTCTAACTTTCTATGATTTAAACGTCTCCTGTGAGTCCCGTTTTAGATTCCGATGCTTCACTTCAGGTTTACTGAATCCCTTGGATCGTCTTATGAACGATGAAACACAGAAATTGCATCCGAATTTAATACAAATGGCACAATACCGTTTTAAGTACAAGAGGACTGACACTTTCAGATTCTATGATTTGAACCTCTCCTGTGAGACCAGTTTTAGATTCCGATGCTTCACTTCTGGTTTACTGTATAACTTGGACCTTCATATTGACGATGAAACACAGAAATTACATCCGAATTTAGTACAAATGCACAATGCCGACTTGAGTACAAGAGGACTGACACTCTAACTTTCTATGATTAGAATCTCTCCTTTGACTCCAGTTTTAGATTCCGATGCTTCACTTCAGGTTTACTGTATCCCTTGGGCCTTCTTATTGACGATGAAACACAGAAATTGCATCCGAATTTAATACAAAAGGCACAAAGCCGACTTAAGTACAAGAGGACTGACACTCTAACTTTCTATGATTAGAATCTCTCCTTTGAGTCCAGTTATAGATTCCGATGCTTCACTTCAGGTTTACTGCATCCCTTGAACCTTCTTATTGACGATGAAACACAGAAATTGCATCCGAATTTATAACAAAAGGCACATTGCCGACTTATGTACAAGAGGACTGACACTCTAACTTTCTATGATTTGAACCTTTCCTGTGAGTCCCGTTTAGGATTCCGATGCTTCTCTTCAGGTTTACTGTTTACCTTGGACCTTCTTATTGACGATGAAACACAGAAATTGCATCCGAATTTAATACAAAAGACACAATGCCAACTTAAGTACAAGAGGACTGTCACTCTAACTTTCTAAAATTTGAACGTCTCCTGTGAGTACAGTTTTAGATTCCGATGCTTCACTTCAGGTTTACTGTATCCCTTGGACCTTCTTATTGACGATGAAACACAGAAATTGCATGCGTATTTAATACAAAAGGCACAATGCCGACTTCAGTACAAGAGGAATGACACTCTAACTTTCTATGATTTGAACCTCTCCTGTGAGTCCAGTTTTAGATTCCGATGCTTCACTTCAGGTTTACTTTATACCTTGGACCATCTTATTGACGATGAAATACAGAAATTGCATCCGAATTTAATACAAAAGGCACAATGCCGACATAAGTACAAGAGGACCGACACTCTAACTTTCTATGGTTTGAACCCTTCCTGTGAGTCCCGTTTTGGATTCCGATGCTTCACTTCAGGTTTACTGTATACCTTGGACCTTCGTATTGACGATGAAACACAGAAATTGCATCCGATATTAATACAAAATGCACAATGCCGACATAAGTCCAAGAGGACTGACATTCTAACTTTCTATGATTTAAACCTCTCCTGTGAGTCCAGTCTTAGATTCCGATGCTTCACTTCAGGTTTACTGTATACCTTGGACCTTCTTACTGACGATGAAGCACAGAAATTCAAACCGAATTTATTACAGAAGACACAATTCCGACTTAAGTACAAGAGGACTGACACTCTGAGTTTCTATGATTTGAACCTCTCCCGTGAGTTCAGTTTTGGATTCCGATGCTTCACTTCAGGTTTCCTGTATACCTTGGACCCTCTTATTGAATATGAAACACAGAAATTGCATCCGAATTTGATACAAAAGGCACAATGCCGACTTAAGTACAAGAGGACTGACACTCTAACTTTCTATGATTTGAACCTCTCCTGTGAGTCCAGTTTTAGATTCCGATGCTTCACTAAAGGTTTACTGTATACCTGGGACCTTCTTATTGCGATGAAACACAGAAATTGCATCCGAATTTAATACAAAAGGCATAAAGTCGACTTAAGTTCAAGAGGACTGACACTCTAACTTTCTATGATATGATCCTCTCTTGTGAGTCCAGTTTTAGATTCCGATGCTTCACTTCAGGTTTACTGTATCCCTTGGACCTTCTTATTGTCGATGAAACAAAGAAATTGCTTTCGAATTTGATACAAAAGGCACAATGCCGACTTAGGTATAAGAGGACTGACACTCTAACATTCTATGATTTGAACCACTCCTGCGATTCCAGTTTTAGATTCCGATGCTTCACTTCAGGTTTTTTGTATCAATTTGACCTTCGTATTGACGATGAAACACAGAAATTCCATCCGAATTTAATACAAATGGCACTATGCCAACTTAAGTACAAGAGGACTGACACATTAACTTTCTATGATTAGAACCTCTACTGTGTATCCAGTTTTAGATTCTGATGCTTCACTTCAGGTTTACTGTCTCCCTTGGACCTTCTTATTGACGATGAAACACAGAAATAGCATCCGAATTTAATTCAATAGGCACAATGCCGACTTAAGTTCAAGAGGACTGACACTCTAACTTTCTATGATTTGAACCTCGCCTGTGAGTCCAGTTTTGGATTCCGATGCTTCACTTCAGGTTTACTGTATCCCTTGGACCTTCTTATTGACGATAAAACACAGAAATTGTATCCGAATGTAATACAATAGGCACAATGCCGACTTAAGTACAAGAGGACTGACACTCTAACTTTCTATGATTTGAACCTCTCCGGTGAGTCCAGATTTAGATTCCGATGCTTCACTTCAGGTTTATTGTATCCCTTGGACCCTCTTATTGACGATGGAACACAGATATTGCATCCGAATTTAATACAAATGGCATAATGCCGACTTAAGTACAAGAGGACTGACACTCTAACTTTCTATGATTGGAACCTTTCCTGTGAGTCCTGTTTTGGATTCCGATGCTTCAATTCAGGTTTACTGTATACCTTGGAACTTCTTATTGACGATGAAACACAGAAATTGCATCCGAATTTAATGCAAAATGCACAATGCCGACCTAAGGACAGGAGGATTGACACTCTAACTTTCTATGATTTAAACGTCTCCTGTGAGTCCCGTTTTAGATTCCGATGCTTCACTTCAGGTTTACTGAATCCCTTGGATCGTCTTATGAACGATGAAACACAGAAATTGCATCCGAATTTAATACAAAAGGCACAAAGCCGACTTAAGTACAAGAGGACTGACACTCTAACTGTCTATGATTAGAATCTCTCCTTTGAGTCCAGTTATAGATTCCGATGCTTCACTTCAGGTTTACTGCATCCCTTGAACCTTCTTATTGACGATGAAACACAGAAATTGCATCCGAATTTATTACAAAAGGCACATTGCCGACTTATGTACAAGAGGACTGACACTCTAACTTTCTATGATTTGAACCTTTCCTGTGAGTCCCGTTTAGGATTCCGATGCTTCTCTTCAGGTTTACTGTTTACCTTGGACCTTCTTATTGACGATGAAACGCAGAAATTGCATCCGAATTTAATACAAAAGGCACAATGCCGACTTAAGTAAAAGAGGACTGACACTATAACTTTCTATGATTTGAACCTCTCCTGTGAGTCCAGTTTGGGATTCCGATGCTTCAATTCAGGTTTACTGTATACCTTGGAACTTCTTATTGACGATGAAACACAGTAAATGCATCCGAATTTTATACAAAAGGCACAATAATGACTTAAATACAAGAGGACTGACACTCTAACTTTCTATGATTTGAACCTCTCCTTTCAGCCCAGTTTTAGATTCCGATGGTTCACTTCAGGTTTACTGCATCCCTTGGACCTTCTTATTGACGATGAAACACAGAAATTGCATCCGAATTTAATACGAAAGGCACGATGCCGACTTAAGTACAAGAGGACTTACACTCTAACTTTCTATGATTTGAACCTCTCCTGTGAGTCCAGTTTTACATTCCGATGCTTCTCCGAAGGTTTTCTGTATACCTTGGACCTTCTTATTGACGATGAAACACAGAAATTGCATCCGGATTTAATACAAATGGCACAAAGCCAACTTAAGTACAAGAGGACTGACACTCCAAATTTCTATGATATGATCCTCTCCTGAGAGTCCAGTTTTAGATTCCGATGCTTCACTTCTGGTTTACTGTATCCCTTGGACCTTCTTATTGACGATGAAACACAGAAATTGCATTCGAATTTAATACAAGAGGCACAATGCCGACTTGAGTACAAGAGGACTGACACTCTAACTTTCTATGATTTGAACCACTCCTGTGAGTCCAGTTTTAGATTCCGATGCTTCACTTCAGGTTAACTGTATAAATTGGACCTTCGTATTGACGATGAAACACAGAAATTCCATCCGAATTTAATACAAAAGGCACAATGCCGACTTAAGTACAAGAGGACTGACACTTTCACTTTCTATGATTTGAACCTCCCCTGTGTATCCAGATGTAGATTCCGATGCTTCACTTCAGGTTTACTGTATCCCTTGGTCCTTCTTATTGACTATGAAACACAGAAATAGCATCCGAATTTAATACAAAATTCACAATGCCGACTTAAGTAAAAGAGGACTGACACTCTAACTTTCTATGAAAGGAACCTCTTCTGTGAGTCCAGTTTTAGATTCCGATGCTTTACTTCAGGTTTACTGTATCCCTTGGACATTCTGATTGACGATGAAACACAGAAAAAGCATCCGAATTTAATACGAAAGGCACAATGGCGACATAAGTACAAGAGGACTGACACTATAACTTTCTATGATTTGAACCTCTCAGAGAGTCCAGTTTTAGATTCCGATGCTTCACTTCAGGATTACTGTATACCTTGGACCTTCTTATTGACGATGAAACACAGAAATTGCATCCGACTTTAATACAAAAGGCACAATGCCGACTTAAGTACAGGAGGACTGACACTCTAACTTTCTATGGTTTGAACGTCTCCTGTCAGTCGCGTTTTAGATTCCGATGCTTCACTTCAGGTTTACTGTATCCCTTGGACCGTCTTATTGACGATGAAACAGAGAAATTGCATGCGACTTTATTACAAAAGGTACATTGCCGACTTAAGTACAAGAGGACTGACACTCTAACTTTCTATGATTAGAACCTCTCCTGTGAGTCCACTTTTAGACTACGATGCTTCACTTCAGGTTTACTGTATCCCTTGGACAATTTTATTGACGATGAAACACAGAAATTACATCCGAATTTAATACAAAAGGCACAGTGCCGACTTAAGTAGAAGAGGACTGACACTCTAACTTTCTATGATTTGAACCGCTCCTGTGAGTCCAGTTATAGATTCCGATGCTTCACTTCAGGTTTACTGTATCCCTTGGACCTTCTGATTGATGATGAAACACAGAAATAGCATCCGAATTAAATACGAAAGGCCCAATGGCGACATAAGTACAAGAGGACTGACACTATAATATTCTATGATTTGAACCCCTCCTGTGAGTCCAGTTTTAGATTCCAATAATTCACTTCAGGTTTACTGTATCCCTTGGATCTTCTTATTGACGATGAAACACAGAAATAGCATCCGAATTTAATAAAAAGGCACTATGCCAACTAAAGTACAAGAGGCCTGACGCTCTAACGTTCTATGATTTGAATCTCTCCTGTGAGTACAGTTTTAGATTCCGATGCTTCACTTCTGGTTTACTATATTCCTTGGACCTTCTTATTGACGATGAAACACAGAAATTGCATCCGAATTTAATACAAAAGGCACAATGCCGACTTAAGTACAAGAGGACTGACACTATACCTTTCTATGATTTGAACCTCCCCTGTGAGTCCAATTTGGGATTCCGATGCTTCAATTCAGGTTTACTGTATACCATGGACCTTTTTATTGACGTTGAAACACAGAAATTGCATGCGAATTTAATACCAAAGGCACAATGCTGGCTTACGTACAAGAGGACTGACAATCTAACTTTCTATGATTGGAACCTCTCCTGTGAGTCCAGTTTTAGATTTCGATGCATCACTTCAGGTTTACTGTATCACTTGGACAAGCTTATTGACGACGAAACACAGAAATTGCATCCGAATTTAATACAAAAGGCACAATGCCGACTTAAATACAAGAGGACTGACAATCTAACTTTCTATGATTTGAACCTCTCCTGTGAGTACAGTTTTAGATTCCGATGCTTCACTTCTGGTTTACTATATCCCTTGGACCTTCTTATTGACGAAGAAACACAGAAATTGCATCCGAATTTAATACAAAAGGCTCAATGCCGACTTAAGTACAAGAGGACTGACACTATAACTTTCTATGATTTGAACCTCTCCTGTGAGTCCAGTTTGGGATTCCGATGCTTCAATTCAGGTTTACTGTATACCTTGGAACTTCTTATTGACGATGAAACACAGTAAATGCATCCGAATTTTATACAAAAGGCACAATAATGACTTAAATACAAGAGGACTGACACTCTAACTTTCTATGATTTGAACCTCTCCTTTCAGCCCAGTTTTAGATTCCGATGGTTCACTTCAGGTTTACTGCATCCCTTGGACCTTCTTATTGACGATGAAACACAGAAATTGCATCCGAATTTAATACAAAAGGCACGATGCCGACTTAAGTACAAGAGGACTTACACTCTAACTTTCTATGATTTGAACCTCTCCTGTGAGTCCAGTTTTACATTCCGATGCTTCTCCAAAGGTTTTCTGTATACCTTGGACCTTCTTATTGACGATGAAACACAGAAATTGCATCCGGATTTAATACAAATGGCACAAAGCCAACTTAAGTACAAGAGGACTGACACTCCAAATTTCTATGATATGATCCTCTCCTGAGAGTCCAGTTTTAGATTCCGATGCTACACTTCTGGTTTACTGTATCCCTTGGACCTTCTTATTGACGATGAAACACAGAAATTGCATTCGAATTTAATACAAGAGGCACAATGCCGACTTGTGTACAAGAGGACTGACACTCTAACTTTCTATGATTTGAACCACTCCTGTGTGTCCAGTTTTAGATTCCGATGCTTCACTTCAGGTTAACTGTATAAATTGGACCTTCGTATTGACGATGAAACACAGAAATTCCATCCGAATTTAATACAAAAATCACAATGCCGACTTAAGTACAAGAGGACTGACACTTTCACTTTCTATGATTTGAACCTCCCCTGTGTATCCAGATGTAGATTCCGATGCTTCACTTCAGGTTTACTGTATCCCTTGGTCCTTCTTATTGACTATGAAACACAGAAATAGCATCCGAATTTAATACAAAATTCACAATGCCGACTTAAGTAAAAGAGGACTGACACTCTAACTTTCTATGAAAGGAACCTCTTCTGTGAGTCCAGTTTTAGATTCCGATGCTTCACTTCAGGTTTACTGTATCCCATGGACCTTCTTACTGACGATGAAGCATAGAAATTCCATCCGAATTTATTACAAAAGACACAATTCCGCCTTAAGAACAAGTGGACTGACACTCTAACTTTCTATGATTTGAATCTCTCTTGTGAGTTCAGATTTAGATTCCGATGCTTCACTTCAGGTTTACTGTATACCTTGGACCTTCTTTTTGGCGCTGAAACACAGAACATGCATGCGAATTTAATACAAAAGGCACAATGCCGACTTAAGAACAAGAGGACTGACAGTCTAACTTTCTATGATTTAAAACTCTCCTGTGTGTCCAGATTTAGATTCCGATGCTTCACTTCAGGTTTTCTGTATACCTTGGACCTTCTTACTGACATTGAAGCTCAGAAATTGCATCCGAATTTTATACAAAAGGAACAATGCCGACTTAAGTACACGAGGACTTACACTCTATCTTCCTATGATATGATCCTCTCCTGTGAGTCCAGTTTTAGATTCCGATGCTTCACTTCAGGTTTACTGTATCCCTTGGACCTTCTTATTGACGATGAAACACAGAAATTGCATCCGACTTTATTACAAAACGCACATTGCCGACTTAAGTACAAGAGGACTGACACTTTAACTTTCTAAGATTAGAACCTCTCCTGTGAGTCCACTTTTAGATTACGATGCTTCACTTCAGGTTTACTGTATCCCTTGGACAATCTTATTGACGATGAAACACAGAAATTAGATCCGAATTTAATACAAAAGGCACAATGCCGACTTAAGTAGAAGAGGACTGACACTCTAACTTTCTATGATTTAAACCGCTCCTGTGAGTCCAGTTTTAGATTCCGATGCTTTACTTCAGGTTTACTGTATCCCTTGGACATTCTGATTGACGATGAAACACAGAAAAAGCATCCGAATTTAATACGAAAGGCACAATGGCGACATAAGTACAAGAGGACTGACACTATAACTTTCTATGATTTGAACCTCTCAGAGAGTCCAGTTTTAGATTCCGATGCTTCACTTCAGGATTACTGTATACCTTGGACCTTCTTATTGACGATGAAACACAGAAATTGCATCCGACTTTAATACAAAAGGCACAATGCCGACTTAAGTACAGGAGGACTGACACTCTAACTTTCTATGGTTTGAACGTCTCCTGTCAGTCGCGTTTTAGATTCCGATGCTTCACTTCAGGTTTACTGTATCCCTTGGACCGTCTTATTGACGATGAAGCAGAGAAACCGCATTCGAAATTAATACAAACGGCACAATGCCGTGTTATGTACAAGAGGACTGACACTTTAACATTCTATGATTTGATCCTCTCCTGTGAGTCTAGTTTTAGATTCCGAAGCTTGACTTCTGGTTTACTGTATAACTTGGACCTTCTGATTGAAGATGAAACACAGAAATTGCATCCGAATTTAATTCAAACGGCACAATGCCGTTTTAACTCCGAGAGGACTGACACTTTAACATTTTATGATTTGAACCTCTCCTGTGAGTCCGGTTTTAGATTTTGATGCTTCACATCTGAATTACTGTATAACTTGGACCTTCTTATTGCCGATGAAACACAGATATTACATCCGAATTTAATACAAAAGGCACAATGCCGACTTGAGTACAAGAGGACTGACACTCTAACTTTCTATGATTGGAACCTCTCCTGTGAGTCCAGTTTTAGATTCCGATGCATCACTTCAGGTTTTGCTGTATCCCTTGGACACGCTTATTGACGATGAAACACACAAATTGCATCCGAATTTAATTCAAAAGGCACAATGCCGACTTAAGTACAAGAGGACTGTCACTCTAACTTTCTATGATTTGAACCTCTCCTGTGAGTCCAGTTTTACATTCCGATGAGTCACTAAAGGTTTCCTGTATACCTTGGACCTTCTTATTGGCGATGAAACACAGTAAATGCATCCGAATTTAATACAAAAGGCACAATGCCGACTTAAGTACAAGAGGACTGACACTCTAACTTTCTATGATTTGAACCTCTCCTTTGAGTCCAGTTTTAGATTCCGATGCTGCACTTCAGGTTTACTGTATCCCTTGGACCTTCTTATTGACGATGAAACACAGAAATTGGATCCGAATTTAATACAAAATGCACAATGCCGACATAAGTACAAGAGGACTGACACTCTAACTTTCTATGATTTGAACCGCTCCTGTGAGTCCAGTTTTAGATTCCGATGTTTCACTTCAGGTTTACTGTATCCCTTGGACCTTCTTATTGACGATGAAACACAGAAATAGCATCCGAATTTAATACAAAAGGCACAATGGCTACATAAGTACAAGAGAACTGACACTCTAACTTTCAATGATTTGAAACTATCCTGTGAGTCCAGTTTTAGATTCCAATAATTCACTTCAGGTTTACTGTATCCCTTGGATCTTCTTATTGACGATGAAACACAGAAATAGCATCCGAATTTAATAAAAAGGCACAATGCCGACTTAAGTACAAGAGGCCTAACGCTCTAACGTTCTATGATTTGAACCTCTCCTGTGAGTCCAGTTTTAGATTCCGATGCTTCACTTCTGGTTTACTATATCCCTTGGACCTTCTTATTGACAATGAAACACAGAAATTGCATTAGAATTTAATACAAAAGGCACAATTCCGACTTAAGTACAAGAGGACTGACACTATAACTTTCTATGATTTCAACCTCTCCTGTGAATCCAGTTTTAGATTCCGATGCTGCACTTCAGGTTTACTGTATACCTTGGACCTTCTTACTGACGATGAAACACATAAATTGCATCCGAATTTAATACAAACGGCACAATGCCGTTTTAAGTACAAGAGGACTTACACTTTAACATTCTATGATTTTATCCTCTCCTGTGAGTCCAGTTTTAAATTCCGAAGCTTCACTTCATTTTTACTGTATCCTTTGGACCGTCTCATTGACGATGAAACACAGAAATTGCATCCGACTTTAATACAAACGGCACAATGCCGTTTTAACTCCAAGAGGACTGACACTTTAACATTCTATGAGTTGAACCTCTCCTGAGAGTCCGGTTTTAGATTTTGATGCTTCACATCTGAATTACTGTATAACTTGGACCTTCATATTGCCGATGAAACACAGAAATTACATCCGAATTTAATACAAAAGGCACAATGCCGACTTGAGTACAAGAGGACTGACACTCTAACTTTCTATGATTGGAACCTCTCCTGTGAGTCCAGTTTAAGATTCCGATGCATCACTTCAGGTTTGCTGTATCCCTTGGACAAGCTTATTGACGATGAAACACAGAAATTGCATCCGAAATTAATACAAAAGGCACAATGCCGACTTAAGTACAAGAGGACTGACACTCTAACTATCTATGATTTCAACCGCTCCTGTGAGTCCAGTTTTACATTCCGATGCTCCACTAAAGGTTTCCTGTATACCTTGGACCTACTTATTGACGATGAAACACAGTAAATGCATACGAATTTAATACAAAAGGCACAATGCCGACTTAAGTACAAGAGGACTAACACTCTAACTTTCTATGATATGAACCTCTCCTTTGAGTCCAGTTTTAGATTTCGATGCAGCACTTCAGGTTTACTGTATCCCTTGGACCTTCTTATTGACGATGAAACACAGAAATTGCATCCGAATTTAATACAAAAGGCACCATGCCGACTTAAGTACAAGAGAACTGACTCTCTAACATTCTATGATTTGAATCTTCCCTGTGAGTCCAGTTTTGGATTCCAATGCTTCACTTCAGGTTTACTGTATACCTTGGACCTTCTTTTTTGCGATGAAACACAGAACATGCATCCGAATTTGATACAAAAGGCACAATGCCGACTTAAAAACAAGAGGACTGACACTCTAACTTTCTATTATTTAAACCTCTCCTGTGAGTCCACTTTTAGGTTCCGATGCTTCACTTCAGGTTTACTGTATCCCTTGTACCTTCTTATTGACGATGAAACACAGAAATTGCATCCGACTTAATTACAAAAGGCACATTGCCGACTTGAGTACAAGAGGACTGACACTCTAAGTTTCTATGATTCGAACCTCTCCTGTGTGTCCAGTTTTAGATTCCAATGTTTCACTTCAGGTATACTGTATCCCTTGGACCGTCTTATTGACGATGAAACACAGAAATTGCATCCGAATTTAATACCAACGGCACAATGCCGTTTCAGCTCCAAGAGGAATGACACTTTAACATTCTCTGATTTGAACCTCTCCTGTGAGTTCAGTTTTTGATTCCGATGCTTCACATCTGAATTACTGTATAACTTGGACCTTCATGTTGACCATGAAACACAGAAATTACATCCGAATTTAATACAAAAGGCACAATGCCGACTTGAGTACAAGAGGACTGACACTCTAACTTTCTATGATTGGAACCTCTCCTGTGAGACCAGTTTTAGATTCCGATGCATCACTTCAGGTTTGCTGTATCCCTTGGACAAGCTTATTGACGATGAAACACAGAAATTGCATCCGAATTTAATACAAAAGGCACAATGCCGACTTAAGTACAAGAGGACTGACACTCTAACTTTCTATGATTTGAACCTCTCCTGTGAGTCCGGTTTTACATTCCGATGCTTCACTAAAGGTTTCCTGTATACCTTGGACCTTCTTATTGACGGTGAAACACAGTAAATGCATCCAAATTTAGTACAAAAGGCACAATGCCGACTTAAGTACAAGAGGATTGACACTCTAACTTTCTATGATTTGAACCTCTCCTGTGAGTCCAGTTTTACATTCCGATGCCTCACTAAAGGTTTCCTGTATACCTTGGACCTTCTTATTGGCGATGAAACACAGTAAATGCATCCGAATTTAATACAAAAGGCACAATGCCGACTTAAGTACAAGAGGACTGACACTCTAACTTTCTATGATTTGAACCTCTCCTTTGAGTCCAGTTTTAGATTCCGATGCTGCACTTCAGGTTTACTGTATCCCTTGGACCTTCTTATTGACGATGAAACACAGAAATTGCATCCGAATGTAATACAAAAGGCACAATGCCGACTTAAGTACATGAGGACTGACACTCTAACTTTCTATGATTTGAACCTCTCCTGTGAGTCCGGTTTCAGATTCGGATGATTTACTTCATTTTTACTGTATCCCTTCGACCTTCTTATTGACGATGAAACACAGAAATTGGATCCGAATTTAATACAAAATGCACAATGCCGACATAAGTACAAGAGGACTGACACTCTAACTTTCTATGATTTGAATCTCTCCTGTAAGTCCAGTTTTGGATTCCAATGCTTCACTTCAAGTTTACTGTATACCTTGGACCTTCTTTTTGGTGATGAAGCAGAGAACATGCATCCGAATTTAATACAAAAGGCACAATGCCAACTTAAAAACAAGTGGACTGACACTCTAACTATCTATGATTTAAACCTCTCCTGTGTGTCCAGTTTTGGATTCCGATGCTTCACTTCAGGTTTACTGTATACCTTGGACCTTCTTACTGACATTGAAGCTCAGAAATTGCGTCCGAATTTATTACAAAAGGAACAATGCCAACTTAAGTACACGAGGACTGACACTCTATCTTCCTATGGTATGATCCTCTCCTATGAGTCCAGTTTTAGATTCCGATGCTTCACTTCAGGAATACTGTATACCTTGGACCTTCTTACTGACATTGATGCTCAGAAATTGCATCCGAATTTAATACAAAAGGAACAATGCCGACATAAGTACACGAGGACTGACACTCTAACTTCCTATGACATGATCCTCTCCTGTGAGTCCAGTTTTAGATTCCGATGCTTCACTTCTGGTTTACTGTATCCCTTGGACAATCTTATTGACGATGAAACACAGAAATTGCATCCGAATTTAATACAAAATGCACAATGCCGACTTAAGTACAAGACGACTGACACTCTAACTTCCTATGATTTGAACCGCTCCTGTGAGTCCAGTTTTAGATTCCGATGCTTCACTTCAGGTTTACTGTATCCCTTGGACCTTCTTATTGACGATGAAACACAGAAATAGCATCCGAATTTAATACAAAAGGCACAATGGCTACATAAGTACAAGAGAACTGACACTCTAACTTTCATTGATTTGAAACTCTCCTGTGAGTCCAGTTTTAGATTCCAATAATTCACTTCAGGTTTACTGTATCCCTTGGATCTTCTTATTGACGATGAAACACAGAAATAGCATCCGAATTTAATAAAAAGGCACAATGCCGACTTAAGTACAAGAGGCCTAACGCTCTAACGTTCTATGATTTGAACCTCTCCTGTGAGTCCAGTTTTAGATTCCGATGCTTCACTTCTGGTTTACTATATCCCTTGGACCTTCTTATTGACAATGAAACACAGAAATTGCATCCGAATTTAATACAAAAGGCACAATTCCGACTTAAGTACAAGAGGACTGACACTATAACTTTCTATGATTGAACCTCTCCTGTGAATCCAGTTTTAGATTCCGATGCTGCACTTCAGGTTTACTGTATACCTTGGACCTTCTTACTGACGATGAAACACATAAATTGCATCCGAATTTAATACAAACGGCACAATGCCGTTTTAAGTACAAGAGGACTTACACTTTAACATTCTATGATTTGATCCTCTCCTGTGAGTCCAGTTTTAAATTCCGAAGCTTCACTTCATTTTTACTGTATCCTTTGGACCGTCTCATTGACGATGAAACACAGAAATTGCATCCGACTTTAATACAAACGGCACAATGCCGTTTTAACTCCAAGAGGACTGACACTTTAACATTCTATGAGTTGAACCTCTCCTGAGAGTCCGGTTTTAGATTTTGATGCTTCACATCTGGATTACTGTATAACTTGGACCTTCATATTGCCGATGAAACACAGAAATTACATCCGAATTTAATACAAAAGGCACAATGCCGACTTGAGTACAAGAGGACTGACACTCTAACTTTCTATGATTGGAACCTCTCCTGTGAGTCCAGTTTAAGATTCCGATGCATCACTTCAGGTTTGCTGTATCCCTTGGACAAGCTTATTGACGATGAAACACAGAAATTGCATCCGAAAATAATACAAAAGGCACAATGCCGACTTAAGTACAAGAGGACTGACACTCTAACTATCTATGATTTCAACCGCTCCTGTGAGTCCAGTTTTACATTCCGATGCTTCACTAAAGGTTTCCTGTATACCTTGGACCTACTTATTGACGATGAACGCCAGTAAAGGCATACGAATTTAATACAAAAGGCACAATGCCGACTTAAGTACAAGAGGACTAACACTCTAACTTTCTATGATATGAACCTCTCCTTTGAGTCCAGTTTTAGATTTCGATGCAGCACTTCAGGTTTACTGTATCCCTTGGACCTTCTTATTGACGATGAAACACAGAAATTGCATCCGAATTTAATACAAAAGGCACCATGCCGACTTAAGTACAAGAGAACTGACTCTCTAACATTCTATGATTTGAATCTTTCCTGTGAGTCCAGTTTTGGATTCCAATGCTTCACTTCAGGTTTACTGTATACCTTGGACCTTCTTTTTTGCGATGAAACACAGAACATGCATCCGAATTTGATACAAAAGGCACAATGCCGACTTAAAAACAAGAGGACTGACACTCTAACTTTCTATGATTTGAACCTCTCCTGTGAGTCCGGTTTTACATTCCGATGCTTCACTAAAGGTTTCCTGTATACCTTGGACCTTCTTATTGATGGTGAAACACAGTAAATGCATCCAAATTTAGTACAAAAGGCACAATGCCGACTTAAGTACAAGAGGATTGACACTCTAACTTTCTATGATTTTAACCTCTCCTTTGAGTCCAGTTTTAGATTTCGATGCTGCACTTCAGGTTTACTGTATCCCTTGGACCTTCTTATTGACGATGAAACACAGAAATTGCATCCGAATTTAATACAAAAGGCACAATGCCGACTTAAGTACATAAGGACTGACACTCTAACTTTCTATGATTTGAACCTCTCCTGTGAGTCCAGTTTCAGATTCCGATGCTTCACTTCAGGTTTACTGTATCCCTTCGACCTTCTTATTGACGATGAAACACAGAAATTTCATCCGAATATAATACAAGACGCACAATGCCGACATAAATACAAGAGGACTGACACTCTAACTTTCTATGATTTGAACCTCTCCTGTGAGTCCGGTTTTACATTCCGATGCTTCACTAAAGGTTTCCTGTATACCTTGGACCTTCTTATTGACGGTGAAACACAGTAAATGCATCCAAATTTAGTACAAAAGGCACAATGCCGACTTAAGTACAAGAGGATTGACACTCTAACTTTCTATGATTTGAACCTCTCCTTTGAGTCCAGTTTTAGATTTCGATGCTGCACTTCAGGTTTACTGTATCCCTTGGACCTTCTTATTGACGATGAAACACAGAAATTGCATCCGAATTTAATACAAAAGGCACAATGCCGACTTAAGTACATGAGGACTGACACTCTAACTTTCTATGATTTGAACCTCTCCTGTGAGTCCAGTTTCAGATTCCGATGCTTCACTTCAGGTTTACTGTATCCCTTCGACCTTCTTATTGACGATGAAACACAGAAATTTCATCCGAATATAATACAAAACGCACAATGCCGACATAAGTACAAGAGGACTGACACTCTAACTTTCTATGATTTGAACCTCTCCTGTGAGCCCAGTTTTAGATTCCGATGCTTCACTTCCGGTATACTGTATACCCAGGACCTTCTTATTGACGATGAAACACAGAAATTTCATCCGAATATAATACAAAACGCACAATGCCGACATAAGTACAAGAGGACTGACACTCTAACTTTCTATGATTTGAATCTCTCCTGTGAGTCCAGTTTTGGATTCCGATGCTTCACTTCAGCTTTACTGTATACCTTGGACCTTCTTTTTGGCGATGAAACACAGAAAATGCATCCGAATTTAATACAAAAGGCACAATGCCGACTTAAAAACAAGAGGACTGACACTCTTACTTACTATGATTTAAACCTCTCCTGTGAGTCCACTTTTAGATTCCGATGCTTCACTTCAGGTTTACTGTATACCTTGGACCTTCTTACAGACATTGAAGCTCAGAAATTGCGTCCGAATTTAATACAAAAGGAACAATGCCGTCTTAAGTACACGAGGACTGACACTCTAACTTCCTACGACATGATCCTCTCCTGTGAGTCCAGTTTTAGATTCCGATGCTTCACTTCAGGTTTACTGTATCCCTTGGAACTTTTTATTGACGATGAAACACAGAAATTGCATCCGACTTAATTACAAAATGCACATTGCCGACTTAAGTACAAGAGGCCTGACACTCTAAGTTTCTATGATTTGAACCTCTCCTGTGTGTCCAGTTTTAGATTCCAATGTTTCACTTCAGGTTTACTGTATACCTTGGACCTTCTTATTGACGATGAAACACAGAAATTGCATCCGAATTTAATACAAAGGGCACAATGCCGACTTAAGTACAAGAGGCCTGACACTCTAACTTTCTATGATTAGAACCTCTCCTGTGAGTCCAGTTTTAGATTCCGATGCTTCACTTCAGGTTTACTGTATCCCTTGGACAATCTTATTGACGATGAAACACAGAAATTGCATCCGAATTTTATACAAAAAGCACAATGCCGACTTAAGTACAAGAGGACTAACACTCTAACTTCCTATGATTTTAACCGCTCCTGTGAGTCCAGTTTTAGATTCCGATGCTTCACTTCAGGTTTACTGTATCCCTTGGACCTTCTTATTGACGATGAAACACAGAAGTAGCATCCGAATTTAATACAAAAGGCGCAATGGCGACATAAGTACAAGAGAACTGATACTCTAACTTTCTGTGATTCGAACCTCTCCTGTAAGTCCAGTCTTAGATTCCGATGCTTCACTTCAGGTTTACAGTATACCTTGGACCTTCTTATTGACGATGAAACACAGATATTGCAGCCGAATTTAATACAAAAGTCACAATGCCGGCTTACGTACAAGAGGACTGACACTCTATCTTCCTGTGATTTGAACCTCTCCTGTGAGTCCAGTTGTAGACTCCGATGCTTCACTTCAGGTTTACTGTATACCTTGGACCTCCTTATTGTCGATGAAACACAGAAATTGCATCCGAATTTAATACAAAAGGCACAATGCCGACTTAAGTACAAGAGGACAGACACTCTAACTGACTATGATTTAAACCTCTCCTGTGAGTCCAGTTTTAGATTCCGATGCTTCACTTAAGGTTTACTGTATACCTAGGACCTTGTAATTGACGATGAAACACAGAAATTGCATCCGAATTTAATACAAAAAACACAATGCCGACTTAAGTACAAGAGGACTGTCACTCTAACTTTGTATGATTTGAACCTCTCCTTTGAGTCCAGTTTTAGATTACAATGCTTCACTTCAGGTTCACTGTGTCCCTTGGACCTTCTTATTGACGATGAAACACAGAAATTGCATTCGAATTTAGTACAAAAGGCACAATGCCGACTAAAGTACAGGAGGACTGACACTCTAACGTTCTATGATTTGAACCTCTCCTGTGAGTCCAGTTTTAGATTCCGATGCTTCACTTCAAGTTTACCGTATACCTTGGACCTTCTTATTAAAGATGATACACAGAAATTGCATCCGAATTTAACACAAATGGCACAATGCCGACTTAAGTACAAGAGGACTGACAATCTTACTTTCTATGATTTGAACCACTCCTGAGAGTCCAGTTTTAGATTCCAATGCTAGACTTCAGGTTTACTGTATACCTTGCACCTTCTTATTGACGATGAAAAACAGAAATTGCAACCGAAGTTAGTACAAAAGGCACAATGTCAACTTAAATAGAAGAGGACTGACACTCTAACTTTCTATGATTTGAACCTCTCCTGTGAGTCAAGTTTCAGATTTCGATGCATCACTAAAGGATTCCTGTATACCTTGGACCTTCTTATTGACGATGAAACACAGAAATAGCATCCGAATTTAATACAAAAGGCACAATGCCGACATAAGTACAAGAGGACTGACACTCTAACTTTCTATGTTTTGAACCTCTCCTGTGAGTCCAGTTTTAGATTCCAATGCTTCACTTGAGGTTTACTGTATCCCTTGGATCTTCTTATTGACGATGAATCACAGAAATAGCATCCGAATTTAATAAAAAGGCACAATGCCGACTTAAGTACAAGAGGCCTGACGCTCTTACTTTCTATGATTTGAACCACTGCTGTGAGTCCAGATTTAGATTCCGATGCTTCACTTCTTGTTTACTGTATACCTTGGACCTTCTTATTGACGATGAGACACAGATATTGCAGCCGAATTTAATACAAAAGTCACAATGCCGACTTAAGTACAAGAGGACTGACACTCTATCTTCCTGTGATTTGCACCTCTCCTGTAAGTCCAGTTGTAGATTCCGATGCTTCACTTCATGTTTACTGTATACCTTGGACCTTCTTATTGACGGTCAAACACAGAAATTGCATCAGAATTTAATACAAAAGGCACAATGCCGACTTAATTACAGGAGGACTGACACTCTAACTTTCTATGATTTGAACGTCTCCTGTGAGTCGCGTTTTAGATTACGATGCTTCACTTCAGGTTTACTGTATCCCTTGGACCGTCTTATTGACGATGAAACACAGAAACAGCATCCGAATTCAATACAAACGGCACAATGCCGTTTTAAGTACAAGAGGACTGACACGCTAACTTTCTATGCTTTGAACCTCTCCTGTGAGTCCAGTTTTAGATTCCGATGCTTCACTTAGGGTTTACTGTGTACCTTGGACCTTCTTATTGACGATGAAACACTGAAATTGCATCCGAATTTAATACAAAAAGCACAATGCCGACTTAAGTACAAGAGGACTAACACTCTAACTTTCTATGATTTTACCCTCTCCTGTGAGTCCAGTTTTAGATTCCGATGCTTTACTTCAGGTTTACTGTATCCCTTGGACCTTCTTATTGACGATGAAACACAGATATTGCATCCGGATTTAATACAAAAGGCACAATGCCGACAAAAGTACTAGAGGACTGACACTCTAACGTTCTATGATTTGAACCTCTCCGGTGAGTCCAGTTTTGGATTCCGATGCTTCACTTCAGGTTTACTGTATACCTTGGACCTTCTTATTGACGATGAAACACAGATATTGCAGCCGAATTTTATACAAAAGTCACAATGAAGACTTAGGTACAAGAGGACTGACACTCTAAGTTTCTGTGATTTTAACCTCTCCTGTGAGTCCAGTTTTAGATTCCGATGCTTCACTTCAGGTTTACTGTATCCCTTGGACCTTCTTATTGACGATGAAACACAGAAATAGCATCCGAATTTAATACAAAAGGCACAATGGCTACATAAGTACAAGAGAACTGACACTCTAACTTTCATTGATTTGAAACTCTCCTGTGAGTCCAGTTTTAGATTCCAATAATTCACTTCAGGTTTACTGTATCCCTTGGATCTTCTTATTGACGATGAAACACAGAAATAGCATCCGAATTTAATAAAAAGGCACAATGCCGACTTAAGTACAAGAGGCCTAACGCTCTAACGTTCTATGATTTGAACCTCTCCTGTGAGTCCAGTTTTAGATTCCGATGCTTCACTTCTGGTTTACTATATCCCTTGGACCTTCTTATTGACAATGAAACACAGAAATTGCATCCGAATTTAATACAAAAGGCACAATTCCGACTTAAGTACAAGAGGACTGACACTCTAACTATCTATGATTTCAACCGCTCCTGTGAGTCCAGTTTTACATTCCGATGCTTCACTAAAGGTTTCCTGTATACCTTGGACCTACTTATTGACGATGAACGCCAGTAAAGGCATGCGAATTTAATACAAAAGGCACAATGCCGACTTAAGTACAAGAGGACTAACACTCTAACTTTCTATGATATGAACCTCTCCTTTGAGTCCAGTTTTAGATTTCGATGCAGCACTTCAGGTTTACTGTATCCCTTGGACCTTCTTATTGACGATGAAACACAGAAATTGCATCCGAATTTAATACAAAAGGCACCATGCCGACTTAAGTACAAGAGAACTGACTCTCTAACATTCTATGATTTGAATCTTTCCTGTGAGTCCAGTTTTGGATTCCAATGCTTCACTTCAGGTTTACTGTATACCTTGGACCTTCTTTTTTGCGATGAAACACAGAACATGCATCCGAATTTGATACAAAAGGCACAATGCCGACTTAAAAACAAGAGGACTGACACTCTAACTTTCTATGATTTGAACCTCTCCTGTGAGTCCGGTTTTACATTCCGATGCTTCACTAAAGGTTTCCTGTATACCTTGGACCTTCTTATTGACGGTGAAACACAGTAAATGCATCCAAATTTAGTACAAAAGGCACAATGCCGACTTAAGTACAAGAGGATTGACACTCTAACTTTCTATGATTTTAACCTCTCCTTTGAGTCCAGTTTTAGATTTCGATGCTGCACTTCAGGTTTACTGTATCCCTTGGACCTTCTTATTGACGATGACACACAGAAATTGCATCCGAATTTAATACAAGAGGCACAATGCCGACTTAAGTACATAAGGACTGACACTCTAACTTTCTATGATTTGAACCTCTCCTGTGAGTCCAGTTTCAGATTCCGATGCTTCACTTCAGGTTTACTGTATCCCTTCGACCTTCTTATTGACGATGAAACACAGAAATTTCATCCGAATATAATACAAGACGCACAATGCCGACATAAGTACAAGAGGACTGACACTCTAACTTTCTATGATTTGAACCTCTCCTGTGAGTCCGGTTTTACATTCTGATGCTTCACTAAAGGTTTCCTGTATACCTTGGACCTTCTTATTGACGGTGAAACACAGTAAATGCATCCAAATTTAGTACAAAAGGCACAATGCCGACTTAAGTACAAGAGGATTGACACTCTAACTTTCTATGATTTGAACCTCTCCTTTGAGTCCAGTTTTAGATTTCGATGCTGCACTTCAGGTTTACTGTATCCCTTGGACCTTCTTATTGACGATGAAACACAGAAATTGCATCCGAATTTAATACAAAAGGCACAATGCCGACTTAAGTACATGAGGACTGACACTCTAACTTTCTATGATTTGAACCTCTCCTGTGAGTCCAGTTTCAGATTCCGATGCTTCACTTCAGGTTTACTGTATCCCTTCGACCTTCTTATTGACGATGAAACACAGAAATTTCATCCGAATATAATACAAAACGCACAATGCCGACATAAGTACAAGAGGACTGACACTCTAACTTTCTATGATTTGAACCTCTCCTGTGAGCCCAGTTTTAGATTCCGATGCTTCACTTCCGGTATACTGTATACCCAGGACCTTCTTATTGACGATGAAACACAGAAATTTCATCCGAATATAATACAAAACGCACAATGCCGACATAAGTACAAGAGGACTGACACTCTAACTTTCTATGATTTGAATCTCTCCTGTGAGTCCAGTTTTGGATTCCGATGCTTCACTTCAGCTTTACTGTATACCTTGGACCTTCTTTTTGGCGATGAAACACAGAAAATGCATCCGAATTTAATGCAAAAGGCACAATGCCGACTTAAAAACAAGAGGACTGACACTCTTACTTACTATGATTTAAACCTCTCCTGTGAGTCCACTTTTAGATTCCGATGCTTCACTTCAGGTTTACTGTATACCTTGGACCTTCTTACAGACATTGAAGCTCAGAAATTGCGTCCGAATTTAATACAAAAGGAACAATGCCGTCTTAAGTACACGAGGACTGACACTCTAACTTCCTACGACATGATCCTCTCCTGTGAGTCCAGTTTTAGATTCCGATGCTTCACTTCAGGTTTACTGTATCCCTTGGAACTTTTTATTGACGATGAAACACAGAAATTGCATCCGACTTAATTACAAAATGCACATTGCCGACTTAAGTACAAGAGGCCTGACACTCTAAGTTTCTATGATTTGAACCTCTCCTGTGTGTCCAGTTTTAGATTCCAACGTTTCACTTCAGGTTTACTGTATACCTTGGACCTTCTTATTGACGATGAAACACAGAAATTGCATCCGAATTTAATACAAAGGGCACAATGCCGACTTAAGTACAAGAGGCCTGACACTCTAACTTTCTATGATTAGAACCTCTCCTGTGAGTCCAGTTTTAGATTCCGATGCTTCACTTCAGGTTTACTGTATCCCTTGGACAATCTTATTGACGATGAAACACAGAAATTGCATCCGAATTTTATACAAAAAGCACAATGCCGACTTAAGTACAAGAGGACTAACACTCTAACTTCCTATGATTTTAACCGCTCCTGTGAGTCCAGTTTTAGATTCCGATGCTTCACTTCAGGTTTACTGTATCCCTTGGACCTTCTTATTGACGATGAAACACAGAAGTAGCATCCGAATTTAATACAAAAGGCGCAATGGCGACATAAGTACAAGAGAACTGATACTCTAACTTTCTGTGATTCGAACCTCTCCTGTAAGTCCAGTCTTAGATTCCGATGCTTCACTTCAGGTTTACAGTATACCTTGGACCTTCTTATTGACGATGAAACACAGATATTGCAGCCGAATTTAATACAAAAGTCACAATGCCGGCTTACGTACAAGAGGACTGACACTCTATCTTCCTGTGATTTGAACCTCTCCTGTGAGTCCAGTTGTAGACTCCGATGCTTCACTTCAGGTTTACTGTATACCTTGGACCTCCTTATTGTCGATGAAACACAGAAATTGCATCCGAATTTAATACAAAAGGCACAATGCCGACTTAAGTACAAGAGGACAGTCACTCTAACTGACTATGATTTAAACCTCTCCTGTGAGTCCAGTTTTAGATTCCGATGCTTCACTTAAGGTTTACTGTATACCTAGGACCTTGTAATTGACGATGAAACACAGAAATTGCATCCGAATTTAATACAAAAAACACAATGCCGACTTAAGTACAAGAGGACTGTCACTCTAACTTTGTATGATTTGAACCTCTCCTTTGAGTCCAGTTTTAGATTACGATGCTTCACTTCAGGTTCACTGTGTCCCTTGGACCTTCTTATTGACGATGAAACACAGAAATTGCATTCGAATTTAGTACAAAAGGCACAATGCCGACTAAAGTACAGGAGGACTGACACTCTAACGTTCTATGATTTGAACCTCTCCTGTGAGTCCAGTTTTAGATTCCGATGCTTCACTTCAAGTTTACCGTATACCTTGGACCTTCTTATTAAAGATGATACACAGAAATTGCATCCGAATTTAACACAAATGGCACAATGCCGACTTAAGTACAAGAGGACTGACAATCTTACTTTCTATGATTTGAACCACTCCTGAGAGTCCAGTTTTAGATTCCAATGCTAGACTTCAGGTTTACTGTATACCTTGCACCTTCTTATTGACGATGAAAAACAGAAATTGCAACCGAAGTTAGTACAAAAGGCACAATGTCAACTTAAATAGAAGAGGACTGACACTCTAACTTTCTATGATTTGAACCTCTCCTGTGAGTCAAGTTTCAGATTTCGATGCATCACTAAAGGATTCCTGTATACCTTGGACCTTCTTATTGACGATGAAACACAGAAATAGCATCCGAATTTAATACAAAAGGCACAATGCCGACATAAGTACAAGAGGACTGACACTCTAACTTTCTATGTTTTGAACCTCTCCTGTGAGTCCAGTTTTAGATTCCAATGCTTCACTTGAGGTTTACTGTATCCCTTGGATCTTCTTATTGACGATGAATCACAGAAATAGCATCCGAATTTAATAAAAAGGCACAATGCCGACTTAAGTACAAGAGGCCTGACGCTCTTACTTTCTATGATTTGAACCACTGCTGTGAGTCCAGATTTAGATTCCGATGCTTCACTTCTTGTTTACTGTATACCTTGGACCTTCTTATTGACGATGAGACACAGATATTGCAGCCGAATTTAATACAAAAGTCACAATGCCGACTTAAGTACAAGAGGACTGACACTCTATCTTCCTGTGATTTGCACCTCTCCTGTAAGTCCAGTTGTAGATTCCGATGCTTCACTTCATGTTTACTGTATACCTTGGACCTTCTTATTGACGGTCAAACACAGAAATTGCATCAGAATTTAATACAAAAGGCACAATGCCGACTCAATTACAGGAGGACTGACACTCTAACTTTCTATGATTTGAACGTCTCCTGTGAGTCGCGTTTTAGATTACGATGCTTCACTTCAGGTTTACTGTATCCCTTGGACCGTCTTATTGACGATGAAACACAGAAACAGCATCCGAATTCAATACAAACGGCACAATGCCGTTTTAAGTACAAGAGGACTGACACGCTAACTTTCTATGCTTTGAACCTCTCCTGTGAGTCCAGTTTTAGATTCCGATGCTTCACTTAGGGTTTACTGTGTACCTTGGACCTTCTTATTGACGATGAAACACTGAAATTGCATCCGAATTTAATACAAAAAGCACAATGCCGACTTAAGTACAAGAGGACTAACACTCTAACTTTCTATGATTTTACCCTCTCCTGTGAGTCCAGTTTTAGATTCCGATGCTTTACTTCAGGTTTACTGTATCCCTTGGACCTTCTTATTGACGATGAAACACAGATATTGCATCCGGATTTAATACAAAAGGCACAATGCCGACAAAAGTACTAGAGGACTGACACTCTAACGTTCTATGATTTGAACCTCTCCGGTGAGTCCAGTTTTGGATTCCGATGCTTCACTTCAGGTTTACTGTATACCTTGGACCTTCTTATTGACGATGAAACACAGATATTGCAGCCGAATTTTATACAAAAGTCACAATGAAGACTTAGGTACAAGAGGACTGACACTCTAAGTTTCTGTGATTTTAACCTCTCCTGTGAGTCCAGTTTTAGATTCCGATGCTTCACTTCAGGTTTACTGTATCCCTTGGACCTTTTTATTGACGATGAAACACAGAAATAGCATCCGAATTTAATACAAAAGTCACAATGCCGACTTAAGTACAAGAGGACTGACACTCTAACTCTCTATGATTTGAACCTCTCCTGTGAGTCCAGTTTTAGATTCCGATGCTTCACTTCAAGTTTACCGTATACCTTGGACCTTCTTATTAAAGATGATACACAGAAATTGCATCCGAATTTAACACAAATGGCACAATGCCGACTTAAGTACAAGAGGACTGACAATCTAACTTTCTATGTTTTGAACCTCTCCTGTGAGGCCAGTTTTAGATTCCAATGCTTCACTTCAGGTTTACTGTATCCCTTGGATCTTCTTATTGACGATGAATCACAGAAATAGCATCCGAATTTAATAAAAAGGCACAATGCCGACTTAAGTACAAGAGGCCTGACGCTCTTACTTTCTATGATTTGAACCACTGCTGTGAGTCCAGATTTAGATTCCGATGCTTCACTTCTTCTTTACTGTATACCTTGGACCTTCTTATTGACGATGAGACACAGATATTGCAGCCGAATTTAATACAAAAGTCACAATGCCGACTTAAGTACAAGAGGACTGACACTCTATCTTCCTGTGATTTGCACCTCTCCTGTAAGTCCAGTTGTAGATTCCGATGCTTCACTTCATGTTTACTGTATACCTTGGAAATTCTTATTGACGGTCAAACACAGAAATTGCATCAGAATTTAATACAAAAGGCACAATGTCGACTTAATTACAGGAGGACTGACACTCTAACTTTCTATGATTTGAACGTCTCCTGTGAGTCGCGTTTTAGATTACGATGCTTCACTTCAGGTTTACTGTATCCCTTGGACCGTCTTATTGACGATGAAACACAGAAACAGCATCCGAATTCAATACAAACGGCACAATGCCGTTTTAAGTACAAGAGGACTGACACGCTAACTTTCTATGATTCGAACCTCTCCTGTGAGTCTAGGTTTAGATTACGATGCTTCACTTCAGGTTTACTGTATCCCTTGGATCTTCTTATTGACGATGAAACACAGAAATTGCATCCGAATTTAATACAAAAGGCACAATGCCGACTAAAGTACAAGGGGACTGACACTCTAACTTTCTATGCTTTGAACCTCTCCTGTGAGTCCAGTTTTTGATTCCGATGCTTCATTTCAGATTTACTGTATACCTTGGACCTTCTTATTGACGATGAGACACAGATATTGCAGCCGAATTTAATACAAAAGTCACAATGCCGACTTAAGTACAAGAGGACTGACACTCTATCTTCCTGTGATTTGAACCTCTCCTGTGAGTCCAGTTGTAGATTCCGATGTTTAACTTCAGGTTTACTGTATACCTTGGACCTTCTTATTGTCCATGAAGCACAGAAATTGCATCCAAATTTAATACAAAAAGCACAATGCCGACTTAAGTACAAGAGGACAGACACTCTAACTTTCTATGATTTAAACCTCTCCTGTGAGTCCAGTTTTAGATTCCGATGCTTCACTTAAGGTTTACTGTATTCCTAGGACCTTGTAATTGACGATGAAACACAGAAATTGCATCCGAATTTAATACAAAAAACACAATGCCGACTTAAGTACAAGGGGACTGTCACTCTAGCTTTGTATGATTTGAACCTCTCCTTTGAGTCCAGTTTTAGATTCCGATGCTTAACTTCAGGTTTACTGTGCCCCTTGGACCTTCTTATTGACGATGAAACACAGAAATTGCATCCGAATTTAATACAAAAGGCACAATGCCGACTTAAGTACAAGAGGACTGACACTCTAACTTTCTATGATTTGAACGCCTCCTGTGAGCCGCGTTTTAGATTCGGATGCTTCACTTCAGGTTTACTGTATCCCTTGGACCGTCTTATTGACGATGAAACACAGAAACTGCATCCGAATTTAATACAAACGGCACATAGCCGTATTAAGTACAAGAGGACTGACACTCTAACATTCTATGATTTTAACCTCTCCTGTGAGTCCAGTTTTAGATTCCGATGCTTCACTTCAGGTTGACTGTATCCCTTCGACCTTCTTATTGACGATGAAACACAGAATCTGCATCCGGATTTAATACAAAAGGCAGAATGCCCACTAAAGTACAAGAGGACTGACACTCTAACTTACTATGATTTGAACCTCTCCGGTGAGTCCAGTTTTAGATTCCGATGTTTCACTTCAGGTTTACTGTATACCTTGGACCTTCTTATTGACGATGAAACACAGATATTGCAGCCGAATTTTATACAAAGGTCACAATGCCGACTTAAGTACAAGATAACTGACACTCTAACTTTCTGTGATTTGAACCTCTCCTGTGAGTCCAGTTCTAGATTCCGATGCTTCACTTCAGGTTTACTGTGTCTCTTGGACCTTCTTATTGACGATGAAACCCAGAAATTGCATCCGAATTTAATACAAAAGTCACAATGCCGACTTAAGTACAAGAGGACTGACACTTTAACTCTCTATGATTTGAACCTCTGCTGTGAGTCCAGTTTTAGATTCCGATGCTTCACTTCAGGTTTACTGTATACCTTGGACCTTCTTATTGACGATGATACACAGAAATTGCATCCGAATTTAATACAAAAGGCACAATGCCGACTTAAGTACAAGGGGACTGACAATCTAACTTTCTATGATTTGAACCTCTCCTGTGAGTCCAGTTTTAGATTCCGATGCTACACTTCCGGTTTACTGTATACCTTGCTCCTTCTTATTGACGGTGAAACACAGAAATTGCAACCGAAGTTAATACAAAAGGCACAATGTCAACTTAATTAGAAGAGGACTGACACTCTAACATTATATGATTTGAACCTCTCCAGTGAGTCCAGTTTTCGATACCGATGCTTCACTTCAGGTTTACTGTATCCCTTGGATCTTCTTATTGACGATGAAACACAGAAATAGCATCCGAATTTAATACAAAAGTCACAATGCCGACTTAAGTACAAGAGGACTGACACTCTATCTTCCTGTGATTTGAACCTTTCCCGTGAGTCCAGTTGTAGATTCCGATGCTTCACTCCAGGTTTACTGTATACCTTGGACCTTCTTATTGTCGATGAAACACAGAAATTGCATCCGAATTTAATACAAAAGGCACATTGCCGACTTAAGTACAAGAGGACTGTCACTCTAACTTTCTATGATTTGAACCTCTCCTGTGAGTCAAGTTTTAGATTCTGATGCTTCACTTCAGTTTTCCTGTATCCATTGGACCTTCTTATTGGCGATGGAACACAGAAATTCCATCTGAATTTAATACAAAAGGCACAATGCCGACTTAAGTACAAGAGGACTGACATTATAACTTTCTATGATTTGAACATCGCTTGTGAGTCCAGTTTCCGATGCTTCACTTCAGGTTTACTGTATACCTTGGATCTTCTTATTGACGATGATACACAGAAATTGCATCCGAGTTTAATACAAAAGGCACAATGCCGACTTAATTACAGGAGGACTGACACTCTAACTTTCTATGATTTAAACGTCTCCTGTGAGTCGCGTTTTAGATTCCGTTGCTTCACTTCAGGTTTACTGTATACCTTGGACCTTCTTATTGACGATGAAACACAGAAATAGCATCCGAATTTAATACAAAAGGCACAATGCCGACTTAAGTACAAGAGGCCTGACACTCTAACGTTCTATGATTTGAACCTTCCTGTGAGCCCAGTTTTGGATTCTGATGCTTCACTTAAGGTTACTGTGTCCCTTGGACCTTCTTATTGACGATGAAACACAGAAATTGCATCCGAATTTAATACAAACGGCACAATGCCGTTTTAAGTACAAGAGGACTGACACTCTAACATTCTACAATTGAACCTCTCCTGTGAGTCCAGTTATCGATTCCGATGCTTCTTTTCAGGTTTACTGTATCCCTGGGACCCTCTTATTGACGATGAAACACAGAAATTGCATCCGAATTTAATACAAAAGTCACAGTGCCGGCTTAAGTACAAGATGTCTGACACTCTAACTTTCGATGATTTGAACCACTCCTGTGAGTCCAGTTTTAGATTCTGATGCTTCACTTCAGGTTTACTGTATCCCTTGGACCTTCTTATTGACGATGAAACACAGAAATAGCATCCGAATTTAATACAAAAGGCACAATGCCGACTTAAGTACAAGAGGCCTGACACTCTAACGTTCTATGATTTGAACCTTCCTGTGAGCCCAGTTTTGGATTCTGATGCTTCACTTAAGGTTACTGTGTCCCTTGGACATTCTTATTGACGATGAAACACAGAAATTGCATCCGAATTTAATACAAAAGGCACAATGCCGACTTAAGTACAAGATTACAGACACTCTAACTTTCTATGATTTGCACCTCTCCTGTGAGTTCAGTTTTCGATACCGATGCTTCACTTTAGGTTTACTGTATCCCTTGGACCTTCTTATTGACGATGAAACACAGAAATAGCATCCGAATGTAATACAAAAGGCAGAATGCCGACATAAGTACAAGAGGACTGACACTCTAACATTCTAGGTTTTGAACCTCTCCTGTGATTCCAGTATTAGATTCCAATGCTTCACTTCAGGTTTACTGTATCCCTTGGATCTTCTTATTGACGATGAAACACAGAAATAGCATCCGAATTTAAAAAAAATGCACAATGCCGACTTAAGTACAAGAGGCCTGACGCTCTAACTTTCTATGATTTGAACCTCTCCTGTGAGTCCAGTTTTAGATTCCAATGCTTCACTTCTGGTTTACTGTAACCCTTGGACCTTCTTATTGACGATGAAACACAGAAATTGCATCCGAATTTAATACAAAAGGCACAATGCCGACTTTATAACAAGAGGACTAACACTCTAACTTTCTATGATTTGAACCTCTCCTGTGAGTCAAGTTTTAGATCCTGATGCTTCACTTCAGTTTTCCTGTATCCCTTGGACCTTCTTATTGGCGATGGAACACAGAAATTCCATCTGAATTTAATACAAAAGGCTCAATGCCGACTTAAGTACAAGAGGACTGACACTATAACTTTCTATGATTTGGACCTCGCCTGTGAGTCCAGTTTTAGTGTCCGATGCTTCACTTCAGGTTTACTGTATACCTTGGAACTTCTTATTGACGATGATACACAGAAATTGCATCCGAATTTTATAGAAAAGGCACAATGCCGACTTAATACAGGAGGACTGACACTCTAACTTTCTATGATTTGAACGTCACCTGTGATTCGCGTTTTAGATTCGGATGCTTCACTTCAGGTTTACTGTATCAATAGTACCGTCTTATTGACGATGAAACACAGAAACTGCATCCGAATTTAATACAAACGGCACAATGCCGTATTAATTACAAGAGGACTGACACTCTAACATTCTATGATATGAACTTCTCCTGTGAGTCCAATTTTTGATTCCGATGCTTCACTTAGGGTTTACTGTATACCTTGGACCTTCTTATTGACGATGAAACACTGAAATTGCATCCGAAATTAATACAAAGGGCACAATGCCGACTTAAGTACAAGAGGACTAACACTCTAACTTTCTATGATTTTATCCTCTCCTGTGAGTCCAGTTTTAGAGTCCAATGCTTCACTTCTGGTTTACTGTAACCCTTGGACCTTCTTATTGACGATGAAACACAGATATTGCAGCCGAATTTTATGCAAAAGTCACAATGCCGACTTAAGTCCAAGAGGACTGACACTCTAACTTTCTGTGATTTGAACCTCTCCAGTGAGTCCATGTTTGATTCCGATGCTTCACTTCAGGTATACTGTATCCGTTGGACCTTCTTATTGACGATGAAACACAGAAATTGCATCCGAATTTAATACAAAAGTCACAATGCCGACTTAAGTACAAGAGGACTGACACTCTAACTTTCTACAATTGAACCTCTCCAGTGAGTCCAGTTTTAGATTCTGATGCTACACTTCAGGTTTACTGTATACCTTGGACCTTCTTATTGACGATGAGACACAGGAATTGCAACAGAATTTAGTACAAAAGGCACAATGCCGAATTAAATACAAGAGGACTGACACTCTAACTTTCTACAATTGAACCTCTCCAGTGAGTCCAGTTTTAGATTCTGATGCTTCACTTCAGGTTCACTGTATCTTTTGGACCTTCTTTTTGACGATGAAACACAGAAATAGCATCCGAATTGAATACAAAAGGCACAATGCCGACTTAAGTACAAGAGGCCTGACACTCTAACTTTCTATGATTTGAACCTTCCTGTGAGCCCAGTTTTGGATTCTGATGCTTCACTTAAGGTTTACTGTATCCCTTGGACCTTCTTATTGACGATGAAACACAGAAATTGCATCCGAATATAATACAAAAGGCACAATGCCTACTTAAGTACAAGAGGCCTGACACTCTAACTTTCAACGATTTAAACCTCTCCTGTGAGTCCAGTTTTAGATACCGATGCTTCACTTCAGGTTTACTGTATCCCTTGGACCTTCTTATTGACGATGAAACACAGAAATTGCAACCGAATTTAATACAAATGGCACAATGCCGACTTAAGTACAAGAGGACAGACACTCTAACTTTCTATGATTTGCACCTCTCCTGTGAGTTCAGTTTTCGATACCAATGCTTCACTTTAGGTTTACTGTATCCCTTGGACCTTCTTATTGACGATGAAACACAGATATAGCATCCGAATGTAATACAAAAGGCACAATGCCGACATAAGTACAAGAGGGCTGACACTCTAACATTCTATGTTTTGAACCTCTGCTGTGAGTCCAGTTTTAAATTCCAATGCTTCACTTTAGGTTTACTGTATCAATTTGGATTTTCTTATTGACGATGAAACGCTGAAATAGCATCCGAATTTAATAAAAAGGCACAATGCCGACTTAAGTACAAGAGGCCTGACGCTCTTACTTTCTACGATTTGAATCTCTCCTGTGAGTCCAGTTTTAGATTCCGATGCTTCACTTCTGGTTTACTGTAACCCTTGAACCTTCTTATTGACGATGAAACACAGACATTGCATCCGAATTTAATACAAAAGGCACAATGCCGACTTAAGTACAAGAGGACTGACACTCTAAATTTCTATGATTTGAACCTCTCCTGTGAGTCCAGTTTTAGATTCCGATGCTTCACTTCAGGTTTACTGTATCCCTTGGACCTTCTTATTGACGATGAAACACATAAATTCCATCTGAATTTAATGCAAAAGGCACAATGGCGACTTAAGTACAAGAGAACTGACACTTTAACTTTCTATGATTTGAACCACTTCTGTGAGTCCAGTTTTAGTTTCCGATGCTTCACTTCAGGTTTACTGTATCCCTTGGAACTACTTATTGACGATGAAACACAGAATTTGCATCCGAACTTAATACAAAAGGTACAATGCCGACTTAAGTACAAGAGGACTGACACTCTAACTTTATATGATTTGAACCTCTCCTGTGGGTCTAGTTTTTGATTCCGATGCTTCACTTAGGGTTTACTGTATACATTGGACCTTCTTATTGACGATGAAACACAGAAATTGCATCCGAATTGAATACAAAAGGCACAATGCCAACTAAAGTACAAGAGGACTGACACTCTAACTTTCTATGATTTGAACCTCTAATGTGAGTCCAGTTTTAGATTCCGATGCTTCACTTCAGGATTACTGTATACTTTGGACCTTCTTATTGACGATGAAACACAGATATTGCAGCCGAATTTATTACAAAAGTCACAATGCCGACTTAAGTACAAGAGGACTGACACTCTAACTTGGTGTGATTTGCTCCTCTCCTGTGAGTCCAATTTAAGATTCCGATGCTTCACTTCAGGTTTACTGAATACCTTGGCCCTTCTTATTGTCCATGAAACACAGAAATTGCATCCGAATTTAATAAAAAAGGCACAATTCCGACTTAAGTACAAGAGGACAGACACTCGAACTTTCCATGATTTGATCCTCTCCTGTGAGTCCAGTTCGAATTCCGATGCTTCAATTAAGGTTTACTGTATCCCTTGGACCTTCTTATTGACGATGAAACACAGAAATTGCATCCGAATTTAATACAAAAGGCACAATGCCAACTAAAGTACAACAGGACTGACACTCTAACTTTCTATGATTTGAACCTCTAATGTGAGTTCAGTTTTCAATACCGATACTTCACTTTAGGTTTACTGTATCCCTTGTACCTTCTTATTGACGATGAAACACAGAAATAGCATCCGAATGTAATACAAAAGGCACAATGCCGACATAAGTACAAGAGGACTGTCACTCTAACATTCTATGTTTTGAACCTCTCCTGTGAGTCCAGTTTTAGATTCCAATGCTTCACTTCAGGTTTACTGTATCCCTTGGATCTTCTTATTGACGATGAAACACAGAAATAGCATCCGAATTTAGTAAAAAGGCACAATGCCGACTTAAGTACAAGAGGCCTGACGCTCTAACTTTCTATGATTTGAGCCTCTCCTGTGAGTCCAGTTTTAGATTCCGATGCTTCACTTCTGGTTTACTGTTACATTTGGACCTTCTTATTGACGATGAAACACAGAAATTCTATCTGAATTTAATGCAAAGGTCACAATGCCGACATAAGTACAAGAGAACTGACACTTTAACTTTCTGTGATTTGAACCACTTCTGTGAGTCCAGTTTTAGTTTCCGATGCTTCACTTCAGGTTTACTGTATCCCTTGGAACTTCTTATTGACGATGAAACACAGAATTTGCATCCGAATTTAATACAAAAGGCACATTGCCGACTTAAGTACAAGAGGACTGACACTCTATTTTTCTGTGATTTGCACCTCTCCTGTGAGTCCAGTTTTAGATTCCGGTGCCTCACTTCTGGTTTACTGTATCCCTTGGACCTTCTTATTGGCGATGAAACACAGAAATTCCATCTGAATTTAATACAAAAGGCACAATGCCGACTTAAGTACAAGAGAACTGACACTTTAACTTTCTATGATTTGAACCTCTTCTGTGAGTCCAGTTTTACTTTCCGATGCTTCACTTCAGGTTTAAGGTATATCCTGGAACTTCTTATTGACAATGAATCACAGAAATTTGCTTCCGAATTTAATACAAAAGGCACAATGCCGACTTAAGTACAAGAGGACTGACACTCTAACTTTCTATGATTTGAACCTCTCCTGTGAGTCCAGTTTTTGATTCCGATGCTTCACTTCAGGTTTACTGTATACCTTGGACCTTCTTATTGACGATGATACACAGAAATTGCATCCGAATTTTATACAAAAGGCACAATGCCGACTTAATTACAGGAGGACAGACACTCTAACTTTCTATGATTTAAACGTCTCCTGTGAGTCGCGTTTTAGATTCGGATGCTTCACTTCAGGTTTACTGTATCTTTTGGACCGTCTTATTGACGATGAAACACAGAAACTGCATCCGAATTTAATACAAACGACACAATGCCGTATTAAGTACAAGAGGACTGACACTCTAACTCTCTATGATTTGAACCTCTCCTGTGATTCCAGTTTTAGATTCCGATGCTTCACTTCACGATTACTGTATACCTTGGACCTTCTTATTGACGATGATACACAGAAATTGCATCCGAATTGAATACAAAAGGCACAATGCCGACTTAAGTACAAGAGGACTGACAATCTAACTTTCTATGATTTGAACCTCTCCTGTGAGTCCAGTTTTAGATTCCGATGCTACACTTCAGGTTTACTGTGTACCTAGGACCTTCTTATTGACGATGGGACATAGAAATTGCAACAGAATTTAGTACAAAAGGCACAATGCCGACTTAAATACAAGAGGACTGACACTCTAACTTTCTATAATTGAACCCCTCCTGTGAGTCCAGTTTTCGGATCAGATGCTTCACTTCAGGATTACTGTATCCCTGGGACCCTCTTATTGACGATGAAACACAGAAATTGCATCCGAATTTAATACAAAGGTCACAATGCCGACTTAAGTACATGAGGTCTGACACTCTAACTTTCGATGATTTGAACCGCTCATGTGAGTCCAGTTTTAGATTCTGATGCTTCACTTCAGGTTTACTGTATCCCTTGGACCTTCTTATTGACGATGAAACACAGAAATTGCATCCGAATTTAATACAAAAGGCAGAATGCCGACTTAAGTACAAGAGGCCTGACACTCTAAATTTCTACGATTTAAACCTCTCCTCTGAGTCCAGTTTTAGATTCCGATGCTTCACTTCAGGTTTACTGTATCCCTAGGACCTTCTTATTGATAATGAAACACAGAAATTGCAACCGAATTTAATACAAAAGGCACAATGCCGACTTAAGTACAAGAGGAAAGACACTATAACTTTCTATGATTTAAACCTCTCCTGTGAGTCCAGTTTTAGATTCCGATGCTTCACTTAAGGTTTACTGTATACCTAGGACCTTCTAATTGACGATGAAACACAGAAATTGCATCCGAATTAAATACAAAAGGCACAATGCCGACATAAGTACAAGAGGACTGACACCCTAACTTTGTATGATCTGAACCTCTCCTTTGAGTCCAGTTTTAGATACCGATGCTTCACTTCAGGTTTACTGTATACCTCCGACCTTCTTATTGACGATGATACACAGAAATTGCATCCGAATTTAATACAAAAGGTACAATGCCGACTTAAGTACAAGAGGACTGACACTCTAACTTTCTATGATTTGAACCTCTCCTGTGACTCCAGTTTTTGATTCCGATGCTTCGCTTAGGGTTTACTGTATACCTTGGACATTCTTATTGACGATGAAACACAGAAATTGCATCCGAATTTAATACAAAAGGACCAATGCCAACTAAAGTACAAGAGGACTGACACTCTAACTTTCTATGATTTGAACCTCTAATGTGAGTCCAGTTTTAGATTCCGATGCTTCACTTCAGGATTACTGTATACTTTGGACCTTCTTATTGACGATGAAACACAGATATTGCAGCCGAATTTAATTCAAAAGTCACAATGCCGACTTAAGTACAAGAGGACTGACACTCTATCTTTCTGTGATTTGCACCTCACCTGTGAGTCCAATTTAAGATTCCGATGCTTCACTTCAGGTTTACTGTATACCTTGGACCTTGTTATTGACGATGATACACAGAAATTGCATCCGAATTTAATACAAAAGGTACAATGCCGACTTAAGTACAAGAGGACTGACACTCTAACTTTCTATGATTTGAACCTCTCCTGTGAGTCCAGTTTTTGACTCCGATGCTTCACTTAGGGTTTACTGTATACCTTGGACATTCTGATTGACGATGAAACACAGAAATTGCATCCGAATTTAATACAAAAGGAACAATGCCAATTAAAGTACAAGAGGACTGACACTCTAACTTTCTATGATTTGAACCTCTAATGTGAGTCCAGTTTTAGATTCCGATGCTTCACTTCAGGATTACTGTATACTTTGGACCTTCTTATTGACGATGAAACACAGAAATTGCATCCGAATTTAATACAAAAGTCACAATGCCGACTTAAGTACAAGACGTCTGACACTCTAACTTTTGATGATTTGAACCGCTCCTGTGAGTCCAGTTTTAGATTCTGATGCTTCACTGCAGGTTTACTGTATCCCTTGGACCATCTTATTGACGATGAAACACAGAAATTGCATTCGAATTTAATGCAAAAGGCACAATGCCGACTTAAGTACAAGAGGCCTGACACTCTAACTTTCTATGATTTAAACCTTCCTGTGAGCCCAGTTTTGGATTCTGATGCTTCACTTAAGGATTACTGTATCCCTTGGACCTTCTTATTGACGATGAAACACATAAATAGCATCCGATTTTAATAAAAAGGCACAATGCCGACTTAAGTACAAGAGGACAGACACTCGAAATTTCTATGATATGAACCTCTCCTGTAAGTCCAGTTTGAATTGCGATGCTTCAATTAAGGTTTACTGTATCCCTTGGACCTTCTTATTGACGATGAAACACAGAAATTGCAACAGAATTTAGTACAAAAGGCACAATGCCGACTTAAATAAAAGAGGACTGACACTCTAACTTTCTACAATTGATCCTCTCCTGTGAGTCTGGTTTTCGATTCCGATGCTTCACTTCAGGTTTACTGTATCCCTGGGACCCTTTTATTGACAATGAAACACAGAAATTGCATCCGAATTTAATACAAAAGTCACAATGCCGACTTAAGCACAAGAGGTCTGACACTCTAACTTTCAATGATTTGAACCGCTCCTGTGAATCCAGTTTTAGAATCTGATGCTTCACTTCAGGTTTACTGTATCCCATGGACCTTCTTATTGACGATGAAACACAGAAATAGCATCCGAATGTAATACAAAAGGCACAATGCCGACATAAGTACAAGAGGACTGTCACTCTAACATTCTATGTTTTGAACCTCTCCTGTGAGTCCAGTTTTAGATTCCAATGCTTCACTTCAGGTTTACTGTATCCATTGGAGCTTCCTATTGACGATGAAACACGGAATTTGCATCCGAAATTAATACAAAAGGCACATTGCCGACTTAAGTACAAGAGGACTGACACTCTAACTTTCTATGATTTGAACCTCTCCTGTGAGTCCAGTTTTTGATTCCGATGCTTCACTTAGGCTTTACTGTATACCTTGGACCTTCTTATTGACGATTGAAGACAGAAATTGCATCCGAATTTAATACAAAAGGCACAATGCCAACTAAAGTACAAGAGGACTGACACTCAAACTTTCTATGATTTGAACCTTTCCTGTGAGTCCAGTTTTAGATTCCGATGCTTCACTTCAGGATTACTGTATACCTTGGACCTTCTTATTGACGATGAAACACAGATATTGCAGCCAAATTTAATACAAAAGTCACAATGCCGACTTAAGTACAAGAGGACTGACACTCTAACTTTCTGTGATTTGAACCTCTCCTGTGAGTCCAGTTTTATTTTCCGATGCTTCACTTCAGGTTTAAGGTATCCCCTGGAACTTCTTATTGACAATGAAACACAGAAATTTGCTTCCGAATTTAATACAAAAGGCACAATGCCGACTTAAGTACAAGAGGACTGACACTCTAACTCTCTATGATTTGAACCTCTCCTGTGATTCCAGTTTTAGATTCCGATGCTTCACTTCAGGATTACTGTATACCTTGGACCTTCTTATTGACGATGATACACAGAAATTGCATCCGAATTGAATACAAAAGGCACAATGCCGACTTAAGTACAAGAGGACTGACAATCTAACTTTCTATGATTTTAACCTCTCCTGTGAGTTCAGTTTTAGATTCCGGTGCTACACTTCAGGTTTACTGTATACCTTGGACCTTGTTATTGACGATGGGACACAGAAATTGCAACAGAATTTAGTACAAAAGGCACAATGCCGACTTAAATACAAGAGGACTGACACTCTAACTTTCTATAATTGAACCTCTCCTGTGAGTCCAGTTTTCGATTCCGATGCTTCACTTCAGGATTACTGTATCCCTGGGACCCTCTTATTGACGATGAAACACAGAAATTGCATCCGAATTTAATACAAAAGTCACAATGCCGACTTAAGTACATGAGGTCTGACACTCTAACTTTCGATGATTTGAACCGCTCATGTGAGTCCAGTTTTAGATTCTGATGCTTCACTTCAGGTTTACTGTATCCCTTGGACCTTCTTATTGACGATGAAACACAGAAATTGCATCCGAATTTAATACTAAAGGCAGAATGCCGACTTAAGTACAAGACGCCTGACACTCTAAATTTCTACGATTTAAACCTCTCCACTGAGTCCAGTTTTAGATTCCGATGCTTTACTTCAGGTTTACTATATCCCTTGGACCTTCTTATTGACGATGAAACACAGAAATTGCAACCGAATTTAATACAAAAGGCACAATGCCGACTTAAGTACAAGAGGACTCACACTCTAACTTTCTATGATTTAAACCTCTCCTGTGAGTCCAGTTTTAGATTCCGATGCTTCACTTAAGGTTTACTGTATACCTAGGACCTTTTAATTGACGATGAAACACAAAAATTGCATCCGAATTAAATAAAAAAGGCACAATGCCGACATAAGTACAAGAGGACTGACACTCTAACTTTGTGTGATTTGAACCTCTTCTTTGAGTCCAGTTTTAGATTCCGATGCTTCACTTCAGGTTTACTGTATACCTCAGACCTTCTTATTGACGATGATACACAGAAATTGCATCCGAATTTAATACAAAAGTCCCAATGCCGACTTAATTACAAGAGGACTGACACTAACTTTCTATGATTTGAAATTCTCCTGTGAGTCCAGGTTTAGATTCCGATGCTACACTTCAGGTTTACTGTATACCTTGCACCTACTTATTGACGATGAGACACAGAAATTGCAACAGAATTTAGTACAAAAGGCACAATGCCGACTTAAATACAAAAGGACTGACACTCTAACTTTCTATAATTGAACCTCTCCTGTGAGTCCAGATTTCGATTCCGATGCTTCACTTCAGGTTCACTTTATCCCTTGCACCCTCTTATTGACGATGAAACACAGACATTTCACCCGAATTTAATACAAACTCACAATGCCGACTTAAGTACAAGAGGTCTGACACTCTAACTTTCTACGATTTAAACCTCTCCTGTGAGTCCAGTTTTAGATACCGATGTTTCACGTTAGGTTTACTGTATCCCTTGGACCTTCTTATTGACGATGAAACACAGAAATAGCATCCGAATGTAATACAAAAGGTACAATGCCGACATAAGTACAAGAGGACTGACACTCTAACATTCTATGTTATGAACCTCTCCTGTGAGTGCAGTTTTAGATTCCAATGCTTCACTTCAGGTTTACTGTATCCCTTGGATCTTCTTATTGACGATGTAACACAGAAATAGCATCCGAATTTAATAAAAAGGCACAATGCCGACTTAAGTACAAGAGGACAGACGCTCGAACTTTCTATGATTTAAACCTCTCCTGTGAGTCCAGTTTTCGATTCCGATGCTTCACTTAAGGTTTACTGTATCCCTTGGACTTTCTTATTGACGATGAAACACAGACATTCCATCTGAATTTAATGCAAAAGGCACAATGCCGACCTAAGTACAAGAGAACTGACACGTTAACTTTCTATGATTTGAACCACTTCTGTAAGTCCAGTTTTAGTTTCCGATGCTTCACTTCAGGTTTACTGTATCCCTTGGAACTTCTTATTGACGACGTAACACAGATATTGCATCCGAATTTAAAACAAAAGTCACAATGCCGACTAAAGTACAAGAGGACTGACACTCTAACTATCTATGATTTCAACCTCTCCTGTGAGTCCAGTTTTAGATTCCGATGCTTCACTTCAGGATTACTGTATACCTTGGACCTTCTTATTGACGATGAAACACAGATATTGCAGCCGAATTTAATACAAAAGTCACAATGCCGACTTAAGTGCAAGAGGACTGACACTCTAACTTTCTGTGATTTGCACCTCTCCTGTGAGTCCAATTTAAGATTCCGATGCTTCACTTCAGGTTTACTGTATACCTTGGACCTTCTTATTGACGATGAAACACAGAAATTGCATCCGAATTTAATAAAAAAGGCACAATGCCGACTTAAGTACAAGAGGACAGACGCTCGAACTTTCTATGATTTAAACCTCTCCTGTGAGTCCAGTTTTCGATTCCGATGCTTCACTTAGGGTTTACTGTATACCTAGGACCTTCCAATTCACGATGAAACACAGAAATTGCATCCGAATATAATACAAAAGGCACAATGTCGACTTAAGTTCAAGAGGACTGACACTCTAACTTTGTATGATTTGAACCTCTCCTTTGAGTCCAGTTTTAGATTCCGATGCTTCACTTCAGGTTTACTGTATCTGTTGGACCTTCTTATTGACGATGAAACACAGAAATTGCTTCCGAATTTAATACAAAAGTCACAATGCCGACTTAAGTACCAGAGGACTGACACTCTAACTCTCTATGATTTGAACCTCCCCTGTGAGTCCAGTTTTAGATTCTGATGCTACACTTCAGGTTTACTGTATAACTTGCACCTACTTATTGACGATGAGACACAGAAATTGCAACAGAATTTAGTACAAAACGCACAATGCCGACTTAAATACAAAAGGACTGACACTCTAACTTTCTATAATTGAACCTCTCCTGTGAGTCCACTTTTAGATTCCGATGCTTCACTTCAGGATTACTGTATCCCTTGGACCTTCTTATTGACGATGAAACACAGAAATTCCATCTGAATTTAATGCAAAAGGCACAATGCCGACTTAAGTACAAGAGAACTGACACATTAACTTTCTATGATTTGAACCACTTCTGTAAGTCCAGTTTTGGATTCCAATGCTTCACTTCAGGTTTACTGTATCCCATGGATCTTCTTATTGACGATGTAACACAGAAATAGCATCCCAATTTAATAAAAAGGCACAATGCCGACTTAAGTACAAGAGGCTTGACGCTCTAACTTCCTATGATTTGAACCTCTCCTGTGAGTCCAGTTTTAGATTCCGATGCTTCACTTCTGGTTTACTGTAACCCTTGGACCTTCTTATTGACGATGAAACACAGAAATTGCATCCGAATTTAATACAAAGGGCACAATGCCGACTTAAGTACAAGAGGACTGACACTCTAACTTTCTATGATTTGAACCTCTCCTGTGAGTCCAGTTTTAGATTCCGATGCTTCACTTCAGGTTTACTGTATCCCTTGGACCTTCCTATTGACGATGAAACACAGAAATACCATCTGAATTTAATGCAAAAGGCACAATGCTGACTTAAGTAAAAGAGAACTGACACTTTAACTTTCTACGATTTGAACCACTTCTGTAAGTCCAGTTTTAGTTTCCGATGCTTCACCTCAGGTTTACTGTATCCCTTGGAACTTCTTATTGACGATGAAACACAGAAATTGAGTCCGAATTTAATACAAAAGGCACAATGCCGACTTAAGTACAAGAGGACTGACACTCTAACTTTCTATGATTTGAACCTCTCCTGTGAGTCCAGTTTTAGATTCCGATGCTTCACTTCAGGATTACTGCATCCCTTGGAACTTCTTATTGACGATGAAACACAGATATTGCAGCCGAATTTAATACAAAAGTCACAATGCCGACTTAAGTACAAGAGAACTGACACTCTAACTTTCTGTGATTTGCACCTCTCCTGTGAGTCCAATTTAAGATTCCGATGCTTGACTTCAGGTTTACTGTATACCTTGGACCATCTTATTGTCGATGAAACACAGACATTGCATCCGAATTTAATAAAAAAGGCACAATGCCGACTTAAGTACAAGAGGACAGACGCTCGAACTTTCTATGATTTAAACCTCTCCTGTGAGTCCAGTTTTCGATTCCGATGCTTCACTTAAAGTTTACTGTATCCCTTGGACCTTCTTATTGACGATGAAACACAGAAATTCCATCTGAATTTAATGCAAAAGGCACAATGCCGACTTAAGTACAAGAGAACTGACACTTTAAGTTTCTATGATTTGAACCACTTCTGAAAGTCCAGTTTAAGATTCCAATGCTTCACTTCACGTTTACTGTATCCCTTGGACCTTCTTATTGACGATGAAACACAGAAATTGCATACGAATTTAATACAAAAGTCACAATGCCGACTTAAGTACAAGAGGACTGACACTCTAACTCTCTATGATTTGAACCTCCCCTGTGAGTCCAGTTTTAGATTCCGATGCTACACTTCAGGTTTACTGTATACCTTGCACCTACTTATTGACGATGAGACACAGAAATTGCAACAGAATTTAGTACAAAAGGCACAATGCCGACTTAAATACAAGAGGACTGACACTCTAACTTTCTATAATTGAACCTCTCCTGTGAGTCCAGTTTTCGATTCCGATGCTTCACTTCAGGTTTACTGTATCCCTTGCACCCTCTTATTGACGATGAAACACAGAAATTTCACCCGAATTCAATACAAACTCACAATGCCGATTTAAGTACAAGAGGTCTGACACTCTAACTTTCTATGATTTGAACCTTCCTGTGAGCCCGTTTTTGGATTCTGATGCTTCACTTAAGGTTTACTGTATCCCGTGGACCTTCTTATTGACGATGAAACACAGAAATTGCATCCGAATATAATACAAAAGGCACAATGCCGACTTAAGTACAAGAGGCCTGACACTCTAACTTTCTACGATTTAAACCTCTCCTGTTAGTCCACTTTTAGATACCGATGCTTCACTTTAGGTTTACTGTATCCCTTGGACCTTCTTATTGACGATCAAACACAGAAATTGCATCCGAAAGTAATACAAAAGGCACAATGCCGACATAAGTACAAGAGGACTGACACTCTAACATTCTATGCTATGAACCCCTCCTGTGAGTCCAGTTTTAGATTCCAATGCTTCACTTCAGGTTTACTGTATCCCATGGATCTTCTTATTGACGATGAAACACAGATATTGCATCCGAATTTAATACAAAAGGCACAATGCCGACTTAAGTACAAGAGGACTGACACTCTAACATTCTATGATTTGAACCTCTCCTGTGAGTCCAGTTTTTGATTCCGATGCTTCACTTAGGGGTTACTGTATATCTTGGAACTTCTTATTGACGATGAAACACAGAAATTGCATCCGAATTTAATACAAAAGGCACAATGCCAACTAAAGTACATGAGGACTGACACTCTAACTTTCTATGATTTGAACCTCTCCTGTGAGTCCAGTTTTAGATTCCGATGCTTCACTTCAGGATTACTGTATCCCTTGGACCTTCTTATTGACGATGAAACACAGATATTGCAGCCGAATTTAATACAAAAGTCACAATGCCGACTTAAGTACAAGACAACTGACACTCTAACTTTCTGTGACTTGCACCTCTCCTGTGAGTCCCATTTAAGATTCCGATGCTTGACTTCAGGTTTACTGTAAAACTTGGACCTTCTTATTGTCGATGAAACACAGACAATGCATCCGAATTTAATAAAAAATGCACAATGCCGACTTAAGTACAAGAGGACAGACGCTCGAACTTTCTATGATTTAAACCTCTCCTGTGAGTCCAGTTTTCGATTCCGATGCTTCACTTAAGGTTTACTGTATCCCTTGGACCTTCTTATTAACGATGAAACACAGAAATTCCATCTGAATTTAATGCAAAAGGCACAATGCCGACTTAAGTACAAGAGAACTGACACTTTAACTTTCTATGATTTGAACCACTTCTGCAAGTCCAGTTTTAGTTTCCGATGCTTCACTTCAGGTTTACTGTATCCCTTGGAACTTCTTACTGACGATGAAACACAGAAATTGCATCTGAATTTAATACAAAAGGCACATTGCCGACTTAAGTACAAGAGGACTGTCACTATAACTTTCTATGATTTGAAACCCTCCTGTTAGTTTAGTTTGAATTCCGATGCTTCACTTCAGGTTTACTGTATCCCTTGGACCTTCTTATTGACGATGAAACACAGAAATTCCATCTGAATTTAATAGAAAAGGCACAATGCCGACTTAAGTACAAGAGAACTGACACTTTAACTTTCTATGATTTGAACCTCTCCTGTGAGTCCAGTTTTACTTTCCGATGCTTCACTTCAGGTTTAAGGTATCCCCTGGAACATCTTAGTGACAATGAAACACAGAAATTGCATCCGAATTTAATACAAAAGGCACAATGCCGACTTAAGTACAATAGGACTGACACACTAACTTTCTATGATTTGAACCTCTCCTTTGAGTCCAGTTTTTGATTCCGATGCTTCACTTAGGGTTTACTGTAAACCTTGGACCTTCTTATTGACGACGAAACACAGAAATTGCATCCGAATTTAATACAAAAGGCACAATGCCGAGTTAAGTACGAGAGGACTAACACTCTAACATTCAATGATTTTAACCTCTCCTGTGAGTCCAGTTTTAGATTCCGATGCTTCACTTCAGGTTTACTGTATCCCTTGTACCTTCTTATTGATGATGAAACACAGAAATTGCATCCGAATTAATTACAAAAGGCACAATGCCGACTTAAGTACAAGGGGCCTGACACTCTAACTTTCTACGATTGAAACCTCTCCTGTGAGTCCACTTTTAGATACCGATGCTTCACTTCAGGTTTACTGTATCCCTTGGACCTTCTTATTGACGATGAAACACAGAAATTGCAACCGAAGTTAGTACAAAAGGCACAATGTCAACTTAAATAGAAGAGGACTGACACTCTAACTTTCTATGATTTGCACCTCTCCTGTGAGTTCAGTTTTCGATACCGATGCTTCACTTTATGTTTACTGTATCTCTTGGACCTTTTTATTGACGATGAAACACAGAAATCGCGATCCGAATGTAATACAAAAGGCACAATGCCGTCATAAGTACATGATGACTGACACTCTAACATTCTATGTTTTGAAACTCTCCTGTGAGTCCAGTTTTAGATTCCAATGCTTCACTTCAGGTTTACTGTATCCCTTGGATCTTCTTGTTGACGATGAAACACAGAAATAGCATCCGAATTTAATAAAAAGGCACAATGCCGACTTAAGTACAAGAGGCCTGACGCTCTAACTTTCTATGATTTGAACCTCTCCTGTGAGTCCAGTTTTAGATTCCGATGCTTCACTTCTGGTTTACTGTAACCCTTGGACCTTCTTATTGACGATGAAACACAGAAATTGCATCCGAATTTAATACAAAATGCACAATGCTGACTTAAGTTCAAGAGGACTGACACTCTAACTTTCTATGATTTGAACCTCTCCTGTGAGTCCAGTTTTAGATTCCGATGCTTCACTTCAAGTTTACTGTATCACTTAGACCTTCTTATTGACGATGAAACACAGAAATTGCATCCGAATTTAATACAAGAGGCACAATGCCGACTTAAGTACAACAGGACTGATACTCTAAGTCTCTATGATTTGAACCACTCCTGTGAGTCCAGTTTTAGATTCCGATGCTTCACTTCAGGTTCACTGTATCAATTGGACCTTCTTACTGACGATGAAACACCGAAATTCCACCCGAATTTAATACCAAAGGCACAATGCCGACTTAAGTACAAGAGGACTGAAACTCTAAGTTTCTATGATTTGAACCTCTCCTGTGAGTGCAGTTTTAGATTCCGATGCTTCACTTCAGGTTTACTGTATCCCTTGGACCAGCTTATTGACGATGAAACACAGAAATTGCATCCGAATCTAATACAAAAGGCCCAATGCCGACTTAAGTACAAGAGGACTGACACACTAACTTTCTATGATTAGAACCTCTGCTGTGTGTCCAGTTTTCAATTCCGATGCTTCACTTCAGGTTTACTGTATACCTTGGACCTTGTTATAGACGATGAAACACAGAAATTGCATCCGAATTTAACACAAAAGACATAATGCCGACTTCAGAACAAGAGGACTGACACTCTGACTTTCTATGATTTGAACCTCTCCTGTGAGTCCCGTTTTGGATTCCGATGCTTCACTTCAGGTTTACTGTATACCTTGGACCTTCTTACTGACGATGAGGCATAGAAGTTGCATCCGAATTTATTACAAAAGGCACAGATCCGACATAAGTACAAGAGGACTGACACTCTAACTTTCTGTGACTTGAACCTCTCCTGTGAGTGCTGTTTTAGATTCTGATGCTTCACTTCAGGTTTACTGTATACCTTGGACCTTGTTATAGACGATGAAACACAGAAATTGCATCCGAATTTAATACGAAAGACATAATGCCGACTTCAGAACAAGAGGACTGACACTCTGACTTTCTATGATTTGAACCTCTCCTGTGAGTCCAGTTTTGGATTCCGATGCTTCACTTCAAGTTTACTGTATCACTTAGACCTTCTTATTGACGATGAAACACAGAAATTGCATCCGAATTTAATACAAGAGGCACAATGCCGACTTAGGTACAAGAGGACTGATACTCTAAGTTTCTATGATTTGAACCACTCCTGTGAGTCCAGTTTTAGATTCCGATGCTTCATTTCAGGTTTACTGTATCAATTGGCCCTTCTTACTGACGATGAAACAAAGAAATTCCATCCGAATTTAATACCAAAGGCACAATGCCGACTTAAGTACAAGAGGACTGACACTCAAACTTTCTATGATTTGAACCTCTCCTGTGAGTCCAGTTTTAGATTCCGATGCTTCACTTCAGGTTTATTGTATACCTTGGACCTTCTTATTGACGATTAAACACAGAAATTGCATCCGAATTTAATACAAAAGGCACAATGGCGACTTAAGTACAAATGGACTGACACTCTAAGTTTCTATGATTTGAACCACTTCTGTGAATCCAGTTTTAGATTCCGAAGCTTCAGTTCAGGTTTACTGTATCCCTTGGACCTTCTTACAGACGATGAAACACAGAAATTGCCTCCGCATTTAATACAAAAGGAACAATGCCGACTTAAGTACTAGAGGACTGACACTCTAACTTTCTATGATTTGATCCTCTCCTGTGAGTCCAGTTTTAGATTCCGATGCTTCACTTCAGGTTTACTGTATACCTTGGACCTTCTTATTGACGATGAAACACAGAAATTGCTTCCGAATTTAATACAAAAGGCACAATGCCGACTTAAGTACAAGAGGACTGACACTCTAACTTTCTATGATTTGAACCACTCCTGTGAGTCCCGTTTTGAATTTCGATGCTTCACTTCAGGTTTACTGTATACCTTGGACCTTGTTATTGACGATGAAACACAGAAATTGCATCTGAATTTAATACAAACGGCACAATGCCGACTTAAGTACAAGAGGACTGACACTCTAACATTCTATGATTTGAACTACTCCTGTGAGTCCAGTTTTAAATTCCGATGCTTCACTTCAGGTTTACTGTATCCCTTGGACCTTCTTATTAACGATGATACACAGAAATTGCATCCGAATTTAATACAAAAGGCACAATGCCGACTTAAGTACAATTGGACTGACTAACTTTCTATGATTTGAACCTCTCCTGTGAGTCCAGTTTTGGATTCCGAAGCTTCACTTCAGGTTTAACGTATGCCTTGGACCTTCTTATTGACGATAAAACACAGAAATTGCATTAGAATTTAATACAAAAAGCACAATGCCGACTTAGGTAGAAGAGGACTGACACTCTAACTTTCTATGATTGGAACCTCTCCTGTGAGTCCAGTTTTAGATTCCGATGCTTCATTGCAGGTTTACTGTGTCCCTTGGACCAGCTTATTGACGATGAAACACAGAAATTGCATCCGAATTTAATACAAAAGGCACAATGCTGACTTAAGTACAAGAGGACTGACGCTCTAACTTTCTATGATTTGAACCTCTCCTGAGAGTCCAGTTTTAGATTCCGATGCTTCACTTCAGGTTTACTGTATACCTTGGAACTTCTTATGGACGATGAAACACAGAAATTGCTTCCGAATTTAATACAAAAGGCACAATGCCGACTTAAGTACAAGAGGACTAACACTCTAACTTTCTACTATTTGAACCTCTCCTGTGGGTCCAGTTTTGGATTCCGATGCTTCACTTCAAGTTTACTGTATCACTTAGACCTTCTTATTGACGATGAAACACAGAAATTGCATCCGAATTTAATACAAGAGGCACAATGCCGACTTAAGTACAAGAGGACTGATACTCTAAGTCTCTATGATTTGAACCACTCCTGTGAGTCCAGTTTTAGTTTCCGATGCTTCACTTCAGGTTCACTGTATCAATTGGACCTTCTTACTGACGATGAAACACCGAAATTCCACCCGAATTTAATACCAAAGGCACAATGCCGACTTAAGTACAAGAGGACTGAAACTCTAAGTTTCTATGATTTGAACCTCTCTTGTGAGTCCAGTTTTAGATTCCGATGCTTCGCTTCAGGTTTACTGTATCCCTTGGACCAGCTTATTGACGATGAAACACAGAAATTGCATCCGAATCTAATACAAAAGGCCCAATGCCGACTTAAGTACAAGAGGACTGACACACTAACTTTCTATGATTAGAACCTCTGCTGTGAGTCCAGTTTTTATTCCGATGCTTCACTTCAGATTTACTGTATACCTTGGACCTTGTTATAGACGATGAAACACAGAAATTGCATCCGAATTTAATACAAAAGACATAATGCCGAGTTCAGAACAAGAGGACTGACACTCTGACTTTCTATGATTTGAACCTCTCCTGTGAGTCCCGTTTTGGATTCCGATGCTTCACTTCGGGTTTACTGTATACCTTGGACCTTCTTACTGACGATGAGGCACAGAAGTTGCATCCGAATTTATTACAAAAGGCACAGATCCGACATAAGTACAAGAGGACTGACACTCTAACTTTCTGTGACTTGAACCTCTCCTGTGAGTGCTGTTTTAGATTCCGATGCTTCACTTCAGGTTTACTGTATACCTTGGACCTTCTTATTGACGATGATACACAGAAATTGCATCCGAATTCAATACAAAAGGCACAATGCCGACTTAAGTGCAAGAGGACTGACTAACATTCTATGATTTGAACCTCTCCTGTGAGTCCAGTTTTGGATTCCGATGCTTCACTTCAGGTTAAACGTATACCTTGGACCTTCTTATTGACGATGAAACACAGAAATTGCATCCGAATTTAATACAAAAGGCACAATGCCGACTAATGTACAAGAGGACTGACACTCTAACTTTCTGTGGTTTGAACCACTCCTGTGAGTTCCGTCTTAGATTCCGATGCCTCACTTCAGGTTCATTGTAATCCTTGGACTTTCTTATTGATGATGAAACACAGAAATTGCATCTGAATTTAATACAAACGGCACAATGCCGACTTAAGTATAAGAGGACTGACACTCTAACTTTCTGTGATTTGAACCTCTCCTGTGAGTTCCGTCTTTGATTCCGATGCTTCACTTCAGGTTTACTGTAATCCTTCGACCTTCTTATTGATGATGAAACAAAGAAATTTCATCTGAATTTAATACAAACGGCACAATGCCGACTTAAGTACAAGAGGACTGACACTCTAACATTCTATGATTTGAACCTCTCCTGTGAGTTCCGTCTTTGATTCCGATGCTTCCCTTCAGGTTTACTGTAATCCTTGGACTTTCTTATTGATGATGAAACACAGAAATTGCATCTGAATTTAATACAAACGGCACAATGCCGACTTAAGTACAAGAGGACTGACACTCTAACATTCTATGATTTGAACCTCTCCTGTGAGTCCAGTTTTAAATTCCGATGCTTCACTTCGGGTTTACTGTATCCCTTGGACCTTCTTATTAACGTTGATACACAGAAATTGCATCCGAATTTAATACAAAAGGCACAATGCCGACTTAAGTACAATTGGACTGACTAACTTTCTATGATTTGAACCTCTCCTGTGAGTCCAGTTTTGCATTCCGATGCTTCACTTCAGGTTTAACGTATGCCTTGGACCTTCTTATTGACGAAAAATCACAGAAATTGCATCAGAATTTAATACAAAAGGCACAATGCCGACTTAGGTACAAGAGGACTGACACTCTAACTTTCTATGATTGGAACCTCTCCTGTGAGTCCAGTTTTAGATTCCGATGCTTCATTGCAGGTTTACTGTGTCCCTTGGACCAGCTTATTGACGATGAAACACAGAAATTGCATCCGAATTTAATACAAAAAGCACAATGCTGACTTAAGTACAAGAGGACTGACACTCTAACATTCTATGATTTGAACCTCTCCTGTGAGTCCAGTTTTAGATTCCGATGCTTCACTTCTGGTTTATTGTATCAATTGGACCGTTGTATTTACGATGAAACACAGAAATTCCATCCGAATTTAATACAAAAGGCACAATGCCGACTTAAGTACAAGAGGACTGACACTCTAACTTTCTATGATTTGAACCTCTCCTGTGCATCCAGTTTTAGATTCCAATGCTTCACTTCAGGTTAACTGTATCCCTTAGACCTTCTTACTGTCGATGAAAAACAATAATTGCATCCGAATTTAATACAAAAGGCACAATGCCGACTTAAGTACAAGAGGACTGACGCTCTAACTTTCTATGATTTGAACCTCTCCTGTGAGTCCAGTTTTAGATTCTGATGCTTCACTTCAGGTTTACTGTATCCCTTGGACCTTCTTAATGACGATGAAACACAAAAAATTGCATCCGAATTTAATACAAAAGGCACAGTGCCGACTTAAGTACTAGAGGACTGACACTCTAACTTTCTATGATTTGAACCTCTCCTGTGAATCCAGTTTTAGATTCCGATGCTTCACTTCAGGTTTACTGTATCCCTTGGTCCTTGTTATTGACGATGAAACACAGAAATTGCATCCGCATTTAATACAAAAGGCACAATGCCGACTGAAGTACAAGAGGACTGACACTCTAATTTTCTATGATTTCAACCTCTCCTGTGAGTCCAGTTTTAGATTCCGATGCTTCACTTCAATTTTACTGTATACCTTGGACCTTCTTATGGACGATGAAACACAGAAATTGCTTCCGAATTTAATACAAAAGGCACAATGCCGACTTGAGTACAAGAGGAGTGACTAACTTTCTATGATTTGAACCTCTCCTTTGAGTCCAGTTTTGTATTCCGATGCTTCACTTCAGGTTTAACGTATGCCTTGGACCTTCTTATTGACGATAAAACACAGAAATTGCATCCGAATTTAATACAAGAGGCACAATGCCGACTTATGTACAAGAGGACTGATACTCTACGTTTCTATGATTTGAACCACTCCTGTGAGTCCAGTTTTAGATTACGATGCTTCATTTCAGGTTTACTGTATCAATTGGACCTTCTTGCTGACGATGAAACACAGAAATTCCATCCGAATTTAATACCAAAGGCACAATGCCTACTTAAGTACAAGAGGACTGACACTCTATCTTTCTATGATTTGAACCACTCCTGTGAGTCCCGTTTTGAATTTCCGATGCTTCACTTCAGGTTTACTGTATACCTTGGACCTTGTTATTGACGATGAAACACAGAAATTGCATCTGAATTTAATACAAACGGCACAATGCCGACTTAAGTACAAGAGGACTGACACTCTAACTTTCTATGATTTGAACCACTCCTGTGAGTCCCGTTTTGAATTTCCGATGCTTCACTTCAGGTTTACTGTATACCTTGGACCTTGTTATTGACGATGAAACACAGAAATTGCATCTGAATTTAATACAAACGGCACAATGCCGACTTAAGTACAAGAGGACTGACACTCTAACATTCTATGATTTTAACCTCTCCTGTGAGTCCAGTTTTAGATTACGATGCTTCACTTCAGGTTTACCGTATCAATTGGACCGTTGTATTTACGATGAAACACAGAAATTCCATCCGAATCTAATACAAAAGGCACAATGCCGACTTAAGTACAAGAGGACTGACGCTCTAACTTTCTATGATTTGAACCTCTCATGTGCGTCCAGTTTTAGATTCCAATGCTTCACTTCAGGTTAACTGTATCCCTTAGACCTTCTTACTGTCGATGAAACACAATAATTGCATCCGAATTTAATACAAAAGGCACAATGCCGACTTAAGTGTAAGAGGACTGACGCTCTAACTTTCTATGATTTGAACCTCTCCTGTGAGTCCAGTTTTAGATTCTGATGCTTCACTTCATGTTTACTGTATCCCTTGGACCTTCTTAATGACGATGAAACACAAAAAATTGCATCCGAATTTAATACAAAAGGCACAGTGCCGACTTAAGTACTAGAGGACTGACACTCTAACTTTCTATGATTTGAACCTCTCCTGTGAGTCCAGTTTTAGATTCCGATGCTTCACTTCAGGTTTACTGTATACCTTGGACCTTCTTATGGACGATGAAACACAGAAATTGCTTCCGAATTTAATACAAAAGGCACAATGCCGACTTAAGTACAAGAGGAGTGACTAAGTTTCTATGATTTGAACCTCTCCTGTGAGTCCAGTTTTGTATTCCGATGCTTCACTTCAGGTTTAACGTATGCCTTGGACCGTCTTATTGACGATAAAACACAGAAATTGCATCCGAATTTAATACAAAAGGCACAATGCCGACTTAAGTACAAGAGGACTGACACTCTAACTTTCTTCTATTTGAACCTCTCCTGTGAGTCCAGTTTTGGATTCTCATGCTTCACTTTAAGTTTACTGTATCACTTAGACCTTCTTATTGACGATGAAACACAGAAATTGCATCCGAATTTAATACAAGAGGCACAATGCCGACTTAAGTACTAGAGGACTGACACTCTAACTTTCTATGATTTGAACCACTCCTGTGAGTCCAGTTTTAGATTCCGATGCTTCACTTCAGGTTTACTGTATTAATTGGACCTTCTTACTGACGATGAAACACCGAAATTCCACCCGAATTTAATACCAAAGGCACAATGCCGACTTAAGTACAAGAGGACTGACACTCAAACTTTCTATGATTTGAACCTCTCCTGTGAGTCCAGTTTTAGATTCCGATGCTTCACGTGACGTTTACTGTATCCCTTGGACATTCTTATTGACGATGAAACACAGAAATTGCCTCCGCATCTAATACAAAAGGAACAATGCCGACATAAGTGCAAGCGGACTGCCACTCTAACATTCTATGATTTGAACCTCTCCTGTGAATCCAGTTTTAGATTCCGAAGCTTCACTTCAGGTTTACTGTATCCCTTGGCCCTTCTTATAGACGATGAAACACAGAAATTGCCTCCGCATTTAATACATAAGGAACAATGCCGACTTAAGTACAAGAGGACTGACACTCTAACTTTCTATGATTTGAACCTCTCCTGTGAGTCCAGTTTTAGATTCCGATGCTTCACTTCAGGTTTACTGTATACCTTGGACCTTCTTATTGACGATGAAACGCAGAAATTGCTTCCGAATTTAATACAAAAGGCACAATGCCGACTTAAGTACAAGATGACTGACACTCTAACTTTCTATGATTTGAACCTCTCCTGTGAGTCCAGTTTTAGATGGTGGTGGTTGTTGGATGTTTAAGGGGGACTAAACAGCGAAGGTCGTCAGTCCCCCATTCCAAAATCAGGCGAGCCGAAATTCTACGAAGCAGATAAAAACCAATGGGGGAGGAGACGTCCCCCCAGGCGCTAAAAGCACACAAATGCAGCAACAAACACTACAGACAAGAGCAGGACAGAGGAACACCAGACAGAAAGAAACAGAAGAAAGGAAGCTGGCCGGAGACTGGTTGACTGACCACGAGAACAAAAATGGGAAAGAGTCAACCATCTCACGGCACACCAGAACAGCAACAGACACAAGGACAATATACACAGAAAGGGAAAGGCGCAGGACCTCCCTAAATCGAACCATAAAACGGACTACCACGGTTAAAATTTAAAACGGTATCAGCCATGGAGGCATCGTCAGATAAAACCTAAGCCAAAGTGCCCGGGAGATTAAAAGAGTGCCGGAGTGTGCGCAGTCGAGGACACTCCAGCAAAATGTGGCCGACCGTCAGCCGGGACATACACCGACACAAGGGGGGATCCTCCTGACGCAACAGATGGCCGTGCGTCAGGTATGTATGGCCGATGCGCAGCCGACACAGGACTACCGAGTCCCTGCGAGAAGCCCGCAGGGAGGAACGCCACACATCGGTCGTCTCCTTGACAGCCCGCAGTTTGTTCGGGGCTGTCATGCCACGCCACTCAGCAGCCCACATCCCAATCAGCTTACGGCGCAACACCAGCTGCTGGTCGCGAGCCGTAAGGCCGATCTCCAAAGCCGGGGCGTCGATCGCCCCTTTGGCCAGCCTGTCTACACGTTCGTTCCCTGGGATGCCAACATGACCGGGCGTCCAAACCAGGACCACTGAACCACCAGAACGGGCAATGGTGGAAACAGCCTCCTGAATGGAGGACACCAGAGGAGAGGAGGGATAGCAGCGGTCGATGGCCTGAAGGCTGCTCAGGGAGTCACTGCAGATCACGACAGACCTACCTGAGCAGAAACGCATATGCTCAAGAGCGCGCAAGATGGCCACCAGCTCTGCAGTAAAAATACTGCAGCCAGCCGGCAAGGAGCGTTGCTCAACATGGTCAGAGTAAGCAAAGGCGTATGCAGTGCGACCATCAACCAGGGAACCATCAGTGTAGACAGGCTCACAGCCCGGAAATTATTCGAGGAGCGCAAGAAAACGGCGACGGAGGGCCACAGGCGGAACCGAGTCCTTAGGGCCCTGTGCCAAATCCAGACGGACAGACGGCCGGGACAAACACCAGGGAGGCGTAGGTGTACGGACCCGGAAGGGAGGCAGAAGAGGGAATGACCCCAGTTCTGACAGCAGGGTCTGGACACGGACAGCTACGGAAAGCCCAGACCGAGGTCGCCGTTCGGGCAGGTGGTGGACCATGGCAGGGAAAAGCAGGCGACGATTGGGATGGCCTGGCGAGCAATGGACGTGGACAGCATAGTCGGCGAGCAGACGATGGCGGCGAATCCGCAGCGGGGGAACCCCGGCCTCCACCAGTAGACTATCCACGGGGCTGGTGCGAAAAGCGCCAGTTGCAAGCCGAACCCCACAGTGATGTATGGGGTCTAACAACTTCAACACTGATGGTGTCGCAGACCCATAGACCAGGCTCCCATAATCAAGCCGGGACTGCACAAGGGCTCTGTACAATTGCAGTAGCGTGCAGCGATCTGCACCCCAAGACGTGTGGCTAAGGTAGCGGAGGGCGTTGAGGTGCCGCCAGCAGTTTTGCTTCAGCTGAGTAACATGAGGAACCCATGAGAGCCGGGCATCAAACACGAGTCCCAAGAAGCGGCGAGTGTCCACCACTTCAAGCAGGTGGCCGGCGAGGTAAAGGGCAGGATGAGGGTGGACCGTCCGACGCCTGCAGAAGTGCATAACTCGAGTCTTGGCAGCAGAGAACTGAAAACCATGAGCCCGAGCCCATGATGCTGCCTTGCGAACGGCGGCTTGCAACCTGCGTTCGGCGACTCCCGTAGTCGTGGAGCTAAATGAGATGCAGAAGTCGTCGGCATACAAAGAAGGAGACACCGACGACCCCACTGCTGCAGCCAGACCATTAATGACCACTAGAAATAACGAGACGCTCAACACCGAGCCCTGCGGGACCCCATTTTCCTGTATATAAGAGGAACTAGAGGTGGCACCGACTTGCACCCGGAAAGAGCGGCGCAATAAAAAGCTTTCAAGAAAAGCCGGGAGCCAACCACGAAGACCCCACCCATGCAACGTGGCGAGGATGTGATGCCTCCATGTGGTGTCATACGCCTTCCGCAGATCGAAAAATACAGCAACAAGATGCTGACGTCGGGCAAAAGCCATACGGACAGCAGATTCCAGCCGCACCAAATTGTCCACTGCAGACCGGCCCCGACGGAAGCCACCCTGGGATGGAGCGAGGAGACCGCGCGACTCAAGGACCCAACACAAACGCCGTCCCACCATACGTTCGAGCAATTTGCACAAAACGTTGGTGAGGGTAATGGGACGATAGCTGTCCACCACCAGTGGGTCCGCACCGGGCTTCACGATGGGGACAATAACACCCTCTCGCCATTGCGACGAGAACACGCCCTCGCTCCAAATGCGGCTAAAGATGGTGAGGATGTGTCTCTGGCAGTCCCTGGAGAGATGCTTCAGCATCTGCGCGTGGATGCAGTCCGGTCCTGGTGCTGTATCAGGGCAATTGGCGGGAGCAGCGAGGAGTTCCCTCTCGCTGAAAGGAGCATTGTATGTTTCATAATGACGCGTGTGGAATGAGAACGGCGTCCGCTCGGCTCGCTCCTTTAGAGAGCGAAAGGCGGGGGGATAGGATGCAGTCGCAGAGCTCTGAGCAAAGTGCGCGGCTAGCCGTTCAGCAATGGCGGCAGCGTCCGTGCAGACAGCGTCGTCCAAGGAGAGCCCAGGGACACCCATAGGGGTCTGGGAGCCATAAATCCGTCGGATCCGGGACCACACGTGCGAGGACGAGACACGGGAGCCCAGGGAGGAGACGTACCTCTCCCAGCACTCCTGCTTACGCCGTGCAATAAGACGACGGGCCAGGGCACGGAGCCTCTTAAAGGCAATAAGGGTCTCGAGAGACGGGTGCCGCCTATGCCGCTGGAGAGCCCGCCGACGCTCGCGAATAGCCTCAGCAATCTCCAGCGACCACCAGGGTACAGCCTTCCTCCGAGGGAGGCCAGAAGATCGGGGGATGGCAGCCTCGGCCGCTGAAATGATGGATGTGGTTAAAACACGGACCACCTCGTCAATGTCACCCTGTGGGGGAGACTCAATGGCAGCAGCAGAAGTAAAAGCCGGCCAGTCTGCCCTGTGGAGAGCCCAGCGGGGCAGGCGCCCAGAAGAACGACTCTGGGGTAGTGACAAATAGATGGGAAAATGGTCACTACCGCACAGGTCAGGGTGCACCCTCCAGTGGAGGGATGGGACAAGTCCGGGGCTGCAAATAGAGAGATCGATGGCCGAGAACGAGCCATGGGCAACACTGAAATGCGTGGGAGCACCGGTATTCAAGAGGCTAAGGTCGAGCTGAGCCAACACATGCTCCACGGCCCGACCGCTGTCATCGGAGACAGTCCCACCCCATAGAGGGTTGTGGGCATTGAAATCGCCCAGAAGCAGCAAAAGTGGCGGGAGTTGAGCCAGCAGTGCAGCCAAGACATGTCGGGGGAGCTCCCCATCCGGAGGAATGTAAACAGAGCAAACAGTAATAGCCGGCGAGAGCTCTACCCTGGCAGCAACTGCCTCTAAAGGCGTCTGAAGGGGTACTGGCGAACTACAGACAGAGTGGTGAACAAAGAGGCAAACCCCACCTGACGCTCGATGACAGGCAGCACGGTTCTTATAGTATCCCTGATAACCGCGAAGGGCGGGGGTCCATAGTGCAGGAAACCAAGTTTCCTGCAGAGCAATGCAGATAACAGGGGAATCACTCAGAAGCATCCGGAGCTCAGGCAGGTGGCGGAAATAACCGCCGCAGTTCCATTGGAGAATGGAAGCAGGAAGGGACTGGGAGGGCGTGAATGCGACTAAGAGGCAAACAGGGCTCCAGAGCCAACTGCCGCCACTGGGGGAGAGTCAGCTGAGTCCATAGGAGAGGCCCCCAAGGGTTCCGTGAGGGCGAGAAACGCGGCAGAGGCGAGGATCTCCACCTCATCCCCGGAGCCAGGACTATGTACAGCAGGCGGTGCTGAAACCGCCGGAACGTCCTTCTTCTTGGACACATTCCGTTCCTTCTTCTCGCGTCTGCCCTTAGGGTGAGAGGGCTGGGAGAGCTTCTCTGAAGGAGCGTCGGAGGCTGACGACGACGCAGAAGCCCTACGATCAGCAGGTGGCGGAACCTTCAGCCACTGGCTGACATCTGGCTGGGAAGGAGAAGAAACGGAGGAAGGGAGAGCCCCGAAGGACCCCTTCCGCGAGAGAGGAACCAGCGGAGGCAACGCGGCCGGAGTAGGAGGGGGAGGAATCGAGCCTCCCAGTTGTGGAGCAGATGTCACTCCCGAAGTAAGCTTGGGGGGAGCGACAGAAGAGGGTTTGCCCCCAACTGCTAAGGGGTCAATAGAGGAAGGCTTGCCCCCAGGCACGAGGGGGGCAGACAGAGATACATGGCCCTGAGGGCCCACTGAAGGCGGCACAGATGAAGCGACAACCGTCGCTCGCGTGGGCGACGATAACGTGGCTACAGCATAAGACGTTCGAAGGGAAGCTGGATACAACCTTTCATATTTCTGTTTAGCCTCTCGATAAGTAAGCCAGTCCAGGGTCTTAAATTCCATTATCGTCCGCTCCTTATGAAGAACAGGGCAATCCGGCGAGCATGGAGAGTGGTGCTCCCCACAGTTGACACATACAGGCGGGGGCACACATGGAAAATCGGGATGAGAAGGGCGTCCGCAATCTCGACATGTAGCGCTGGATGGGCAACGGGAGGACATATGCCCAAACTTCCAGCACTGGAAGCACCGCATCGGGGGAGGGACGTATGGCTTCACGTCGCAACGGTAAACCATTACCTTGACCTTCTCGGGCAAGACATCAACCTCGAAGGCCAAGATAAAGGCACCGGTGGCCACCCTGTTTGTCTTGGGTCCTCGATGGACATGACGGACAAAATGCACACCACGTCGTTCCAAGTCGGCTCTCAGCTCGTCATCGGATTGTAACAAGAGGTCACGATGGTAAATAATCCCCTGGACCATATTTAAGCTACTGTGGAGAGTGACGGTAACAGGGACGTCACCCAGCTTATCACACAAGAGCAACACTCGTGACTGGGCTGGGGAGGACGTCTTAAGGAGGATGGACCCATTCCTCATTTTTGACAACCCTGCCACTTCCCCAAACTTATCCTCCAGGTGTTCTACAAAAAACATAGGCTTCGTCGGAAGAAAGGAGTCACCATCAGTCCTGCTGCAGACAAGGTATTGCGGTACATAAGGCTCCCGCTTGGCACTAGATCGGCGTCCCTCCCATGGCGCAGCCAACGAGGGGAACGTCTGAGGATCGTATTGCGCAGCATCGAAGTCGACTCTACCTCGCTTGGAGACGCTGGTGGCCGTGCGACCACCAGCTTGGCGTGATTTATTGCGCTTCATTGCGCCACATCCGCCCAGATGCCACCTACTCCGAACGAGGGCTCTCCCCAAGGGCGCCACCCAGCCAAAGCAACGGGTACCTGGCCGATATCCCGTTGCCCGGAGTCCCCGTGCCCCAGACAAGATGGGCACATACTCCTTGGCATGCATGGGGAGGAAACAGCTCGGGCATCTGTAGTGCGATCATTGCGTGGTCAGGGGGCTAACACCAAGAGGGTACATGACGACCCCACCACAACGGACTGGCTACCGCAATGGATTTTAGGTGTTGAAAGGGTCCACAGTTGTCGTAGACGCTAAGAAGAAGGGTGCGCAAAAGGCGAGAAGGAGACAACACAGAAGATGTTGGGCGTAGTCCCCCCCACACGGCAATAGGTAACATGCAAGATGGTGGAGCATCATGGACCAATACAAAAACACCACGTAAGGTGTCCTTCCCCAAATGGCACGCACTGACGACGGAAATTTGGATGAAAAAAGGAGGTCAAACCCAAGAGGGGACCATCACAGAAGGCCGAAACGTTTGAGACTCCTTTTAGTCGCCTCTTACGACAGGCAGGAATACCGCGGGCCTATTCTTACCCCCAAACCCGCAGGGGGACTCTAGTATTAGTTTCCGATGCTTCACATCCGGTTTACTGTATACCTCGCACCTTCTTATTGACGATGAAACACAGCAATTGCATTCGAATTTAATACAAAAGGCACAATGCCGACTTAAGTACAAGTGGACTGACACTCTTTCTATGATTTGAACCTCCCCTGTGAGTCCAGTTTTAGATTCCGATGCTTCACTTCAGGTTTACTGTATACCTCCGACCTTATTGTTGACGATGAAACACAGAAATTGCATCCTAATTTAATACAAAAGGCACAATGCCGACTCAAGTACAAGAGGACTGACACTCTTACTTTCAATGATTTGAACCTCTCCTGTGAGTCCAGTTTTAGGTTCCAATGCTTCACTTCAGGTTTACTGTATTCCTTGGACCTTCTCATTGAAGATGAAACACAGAAATTGAATCGGAATTAAATACAAAAGGCACAATGCCGACCTAAGTACAAGAGGACTGACCCTTCTTACATTCTATGATTTGAACCTCTCCTGTGAGACCGGTTTACATTCCGATGCTTAACTTCAGGTTTACTGTATCCCTTGGACCTTCTTATTGACGATGGAACACAGAAATTGCATCCGAATTTAATACAAAAGGCACAATGCCGACTTAAGTACAAGAGGACTGACACTCTAACTTTCTATGATTTGAACCACTCCTGCGAGTCCAGTTTTAGATTCCGATGCTTCACTTCAGGTTTACTGCATACCTTGGACCTTGTTATTGACGATGAAACACAGAAATTACATCCGAATTTATTACAAAAGGCACAATGCTGACTTGAGTAGAAGAGGACCAACCCTCTAACTTTCTATGATTTGAACCTCTCCTTTGAGTCCAGGTTTAGATTCCGATGCTTCACTTCAGGTTTACTGTATCCCGTGGATCTTCTTATTGACGATGATACACAGAAATTGCATCCGCATTTAATACAAAAGGCAAAATGCCGACTTAAGTACAAGAGGACTGACTAACTTTCTACGATTTGAACCTCTCCTGTGAGTCCAGTTTTGTATTCCGATGCTTCACTTCAGGTTTAACGTATGCCTTGGACCTTCTTATTGACGATAAAACACAGAAATTGCATCCGAATTTAATACAAAAGGCACAATGCCGACTTAAGTACAAGAGGACTGACACTCTAACTTTCTATGATTGGAACCTCTCCTGTGAGTCCAGTTTTAGATTCCGATGCTTCACTTCAGGTTTACTGTTTCCTTTGGACCAGCTTATTGACGATGAAATACAGAAATTGCATCCGAATTGAATACAATATGCACAATGCCGACTTAAGTACAAGAGGACACACACTCTAACTTTCTACGATTTGAACCTCTCCTGTTAGTCCAGTTTTGGATTCCGATGCATCACTTCCAGTTTACTGTATCACTTAGACGTTCTTATTGACGATGAAACACAGAAATGGCTTCGGAATTTAATACAAAAGGCACAATGCCGACATAAGTCCAAGAGGACTGACACTGTAACGTTCTATGATTTAAACCTCTGCTGTGAGTCCAGTTTTAGATTCCGATGCTTCACTTCAGGTATACTGTATCAATTGGAGCTACTTATTAACGATGAAACACAGAAATGGCATCCGAATTTAATACAAAAGGCACAATGCCGACTTAAGTACAAGAGGACTGACACTCTAAATTTCTATGTTCTGAACCTCTCCTGTGTGTTCAGTTTTAGATTCCGATGCTTCACTTCAGGTTTGCTGTATACCTTGGACCTTCTTATTGACGATGGAACACAGAACTTGCATCCGATTTTAATACAAAAGGCACAATGCCGACTTAAGTACAGGAGGACTGACACACTAACTTTCTATGATTTGAACCAATCCTGTGAGTCCCGTTTTGGATTCCCATGCTTCACTTCAGGTTTACTGTATACCTAGGACTTTCTTATTGACGATGAAACACAGAAATTACATCAGAATTTAATGCAAAAGGCACAATGCTGACTTGAGTACAAGAGGACTAACCCTCTAACTTTCAATGACTTGAACCTCACTTGTGAATCCAGTTTTAGATTCCGCTGCTTCACTTCAGGTTTACTGTATACCTTGGATCTTCTTATTGACGATGAAACACAGAGATTGCATCCCAATTTAATACTAACGGCACAATGCCGACCTAAGTACAAGAGGACTGACACTCTACCTTTCTATGATTTGAACCTCTCCTGTGAGTCCAGTTTTAGATTCCGATGCTTCACTTCAAGTTTACTGTATACCTTGGACCTTCTTATTGACGATGATACACAGAAATTGCATCCGAATTCAATACAAAAAGCACAATGCCGACTTAAGTACAAGAGGACTGACACTCTAACTTTCTATGATTGGAACCTCTCCTGTGAGTTCCGTTTCAGAATCCGACGCTTCACTTCAGGTTTACTGTTTGCCTTGGACCAGCTTATTGTCGATGAAACACAGAAATTGCATCAGAATTTAATACAAAAGCACAATGCCAACTTAAGTACAAGAGGACTGGCACTCTAACTTTCTATGATTTGAACCTCTCCTGTGGGTCCCGTTGTAGTTTCCGATGCTTTACTTCAGGTTTACTGTAATCCTTGGACCTTCTTATTGACGATGAAACACAGAAATTGCATCTGTATTTAATACAAACGGCACAATGCCGACTTAAGTACAAGAGGACTGACACTATAACATTCTACGATTTCTACCTCTCCTGTGAGTTCAGTTTTATATTCCGATGCTTTACTTCAGGTTTACTGTGTACCTAGGACCTCCTTATTGACGATGAAACACAGAAATTACATCCGAATTTAATACAAAAGGCACAATGCCGACTTGAGTACAAGAGGACTAACACTCTAACTTCTATGATTTGAACCTCTCCTTTGAGTCCAGTTTTAGATTCCGATGCTTCACTTCAGGATTACTGTATCCCTTGGACCTTCTTATTGACGATGATACACAGAAATTGCATCCGAATTTAATACAAAAGGCACAATGCCGACTTAAGTACAAGTGGACTGACAAACTTTCTATGATTTGAACCTCTCCTGTGAGTCCAGTTTAGGATTCCGATGTCTCACTTCAGGTTTAACGTATGCCTTGGACCTTCTTATTGAAGATAAAACACAGAAATTGCATCCGAATTTAATACAAAAGGCACAATGCCGACCTAAGTACAAGAGGACTGACACTCTAACTTTCTCTGATTTGAACCTCTCCTTTGAGTCCAGTTTTAGATTCCGATGCTTCACTTCAGGTTTACTGTATCAATTGGACCTTTGTATTGACGATGAAACACAGAAATTCCATTCGAATTTAATACAAAAGGCGCAATGCCGACTTAAGGACAAGAGGACACACACTCTAACTTTCTACGATTTGAACCTATCCTGTGAGTCCAGTTGTGGATACCGATGCTTCGCTTCCAGTTTACTGTATCACTTAGACCTTCTTATTGACGATGAAACACAGAAATTGCAACCGAATTTAATACAAAAGGCACAATGCCGACTTAAGTACAAGAGGACTGACACTCTAAGTTTCTATGATTTGAACCACTCCTGTGAGTCCAGTTTTAGAATCCGATGCTTCACTTCAGGTTTACTGTATCAATTGGACCTTCTTATTGACGATTTAACACAGACATTGCATCCGAATTTAATACAAAAGGCACAAGGGCGACTTAAGTACAAGAGGACTGACATTCTAACTTTCTATGATTTGAACCTCTCCTGTGAATATAGTTTTAGATTCCGAAGCTTCACTTCAGGTTTACTGTATCCCTTGGACCTTCTTATAGACGATGAAACACAGAAATTGCCTCCGCATTTAATTCAAAAGGAACAATGCCGACACAACTACAAGAGGACTGACACTCTAACTTTCTATGATTTGAACCTCTCCTGTGAGTCCAGTTTTAGATTCCGATGCTTCACTTCAGGTTTACTGTATACCTTGGACCTTCTTATTGGCGATGAAACACAGAAATTGCATCCGAATTTCATACAAAAGGCACAATGCCGACTTAAGTACAAGAGGACTGACTCTCTAACTTTCAATGATTTGAACCACTCCTGTGAGTCTTGTTTTGGTTTCCCACGCTTCACTTCATGTTTACTGTATACCTTGGACCTTCTTATTGACGATGAAACACAGAAATGGCTTCGGAATTTAATACAAAATGCACAATGCCGACATAAGTCCAAGAGGACTGACACTGTAACGTTCTATGATTTAAACCTCTGCTGTGAGTCCAGTTTTAGATTCCGATGCTTCACTTCAGGTATACTGTATCAATTGGAGCTACTTATTAACGATGAAACACAGAAATGGCATCCGAATTTAATACAAAAGGCACAATGCCGACTTAAGTACAAGAGGACTGACACTCTAAATTTCTATGTTCTGAACCTCTCCTGTGTGTTCAGTTTTAGATTCCGATGCTTCACTTCAGGTTTGCTGTATACCTTGGACCTTCTTATTGACGATGGAACACAGAACTTGCATCCGATTTTAATACAAAAGGCACAATGCCGACTTAAGTACAGGAGGACTGACACACTAACTTTCTATGATTTGAACCAATCCTGTGAGTCCCGTTTTGGATTCCCATGCTTCACTTCAGGTTTACTGTATACCTAGGACTTTCTTATTGACGATGAAACACAGAAATTACATCAGAATTTAATGCAAAAGGCACAATGCTGACTTGAGTACAAGAGGACTAACCCTCTAACTTTCAATGACTTGAACCTCACTTGTGAGTCCAGTTTTAGATTCCGCTGCTTCACTTCAGGTTTACTGTATACCTTGGATCTTCTTATTGACGATGAAACACAGAGATTGCATCCCAATTTAATACTAACGGCACAATGCCGACCTAAGTACAAGAGGACTGACACTCTATCTTTCTATAATTTGAACCTCTCCTGTGAGTCCAGTTTTAGATTCCGATGCTTCACTTCAAGTTTACTGTATACCTTGGACCTTCTTATTGACGATGATACACAGAAATTGCATCCGAATTCAATACAAAAAGCACAATGCCGACTTAAGTACAAGAGGACTGACACTCTAACTTTCTATGATTGGAACCTCTCCTGTGAGTTCCGTTTCAGAATCCGACGCTTCACTTCAGCTTTACTGTTTGCCTTGGACCAGCTTATTGTCGATGAAACACAGAAATTGCATCAGAATTTAATACAAAAGCACAATGCCAACTTAAGTACAAGAGGACTGGCACTCTAACTTTCTATGATTTGAACCTCTCCTGTGGGTCCCGTTGTAGATTCCGATGCTTTACTTCAGGTTTACTGTAATCCTTGGACCTTCTTATTGACGATGAAACACAGAAATTGCATCTGTATTTAATACAAACGGCACAATGCCGACTTAAGTACAAGAGGACTGACACTATAACATTCTACGATTTCTACCTCTCCTGTGAGTTCAGTTTTATATACCGATGCTTTACTTCAGGTTTACTGTGTACCTAGGACCTCCTTATTGACGATGAAACACAGAAATTACATCCGAATTTAATACAAAAGGCACAATGCCGACTTGAGTACAAGAGGACTAACACTCTAACTTCTATGATTTGAACCTCTCCTTTGAGTCCAGTTTTAGATTCCGATGCTTCACTTCAGGATTACTGTATCCCTTGGACCTTCTTATTGACGATGATACACAGAAATTGCATCCGAATTTAATACAAAAGGCACAATGCCGACTTTAGTACAAGAGGACTGACAAACTTTCTATGATTTGAACCTCTCCTGTGAGTCCAGTTTAGGATTCCGATGTCTCACTTCAGGTTTAACGTATGCCTTGGACCTTCTTATTGAAGATAAAACACAGAAATTGCATCCGAATTTAATACAAAAGGCACAATGCCGACCTAAGTACAAGAGGACTGACACTCTAACTTTCTCTGATTTGAACCTCTCCTTTGAGTCCAGTTTTAGATTCCGATGCTTCACTTCAGGTTTACTGTATACCTTGGACCTTCTTATTGACGATGATACACAGAAATTGCATCCGAATTCAGTACAAAAGGCACAATTCCGACTTAAGTACAAGAGGACTGACACTCTAACTTTCTATGATTGGAACTTCTCCTGTGAGTTCCGTTTCAGATTCCGACGCTTCACTTCAGGTTTACTGTTTGCCTTGGACCAGCTTATTGACGATGAAACACAGAAATTGCATCAGAAATTTAATACAAAAGGCACAATGCCAACTTAAGTACAAGAGGACTGGCACTCTAACTTCCTATGATTTGAACCTCTCCTGTGGGTCCCGTTGTAGATTCCGATGCTTCACTTCAGGTATACTGTAATCCTTGGACCTTCTTATTGACGATGAAACACAGAAATTGCATCTGTATTTAATACAAACGGCACAATGCCGACATAAGTACAAAAGGACTGACACTATAACATTCTACGATTCCAATCTCTCCTGTGAGTTCAGTTTTAGATTCCGAAGCTTTACTTCAGGTTTACTGTATACCTAGGACCTCCTTATTGACGATGAAACAAAGAAATTACATCCGAATTTAATACAATAGGCACAATGCCGTCTTGAGTACAAGAGGACTAACACTCTAACTTTCTATGATTTGAACCGCTCCTTTGAGTCCAGTTTTAGATTCCGATGCTTCACTTCAGGTTTACTGTATCCCTTAGACCTTCTTATTAAAGATGAAACACAGAAATTGCATCCGAATTGAATACAAAAGGCACATTGCCGACTTAAGTACTAGAGGACTGAAACTCTAACTTTCTATGATTTGAACCTCTCCTGTGAGTCCAGTTTTAGATTCCGATGCTTCACTTCAGGTTTACTGTATCAATTGGATATTCTTATTGACGATAAAACACAGAAATTCCTTCCGAATTTAATACAAAATGCACAATGCCGACTTAAGTACAAGAGGACTGACACTCTAAGTTTCTATGATTTGAACCACTCCTGTGAGTCCAGTTTTAGATTCCGATGCTTCACTTCAGGTTTACTTTTTCCCTTGGACCAGCTTATTGACGATGAAATACAGAAATTGCATCCGAATTAAAACCAAATTGCACAATGCCGACTTAAGTACAAGAGGACTTACACTCTAACTTTCTATGATTTAAACCTCTGCTGTGAGTCCAGTTTTAGAATTAGATGCTTTACTTCAGGTCTACCGTATCAATTGGACCTTTGTATTGACGGTGAAACACAGAAATTCCATCCGAATTTAATGCAAAAATCACAGTGCCGACTTAAGTGCAAGAGGACACACACTCTAACTTTCTACGATTTGAACCTCTCCTGTGAGTCCAGTTTTGGATTCCGATGCTTCACTTCCAGTTTACTGTATCACTTAGACCTTCTTATTGACGATGAATCACAGAAATTGCATCCGAATTTAATACAAAAGGCACAATGCCGACATAAGTACAAGAGGACTGACACTCTAAGTTTCTATGATTTGAACCACTCCTGTGAGTCCAGTTTTAGATTCCGATGCTTCACTTGATGTTTACTGTATCAATTGGAGCTTCTTAGTGACGATGAAACACAGAAATTCCATCCGAATTTAATACCAAAGGCACAATGCCGACTTAAGTACAAGAGGACTGACACTCTAACTATCTATGATTTGAACCTCTCCTGTGAGTCCAGTTTTAGATTCCGATACTTCACTTCAGATTTACTGTATACCTTGGACCTTCTTATTGACGATTAAACACAGATATTGCATCCGAATTTAATACAAAAGGCACAACGGCGACTTAAGTACAAGAGGACTGACACTCTAACTTTCTATGATTTGATCCTCTCCTGTGAATATAGTTTTAGATTCCGAAGCTTCACTTCAGGTTTACTGTATCCCTTGGACCTTCTTATAGACGATGAAATACAGAAATTGCCTCCGCATTTAATACAAATAGAACAATGCCGACTTAAGTACAAGAGGACTGACACTCTAACTTTCTCTGATTTGAACCTCTCCTTTGAGTCCAGTTTTAGATTCCGATGCTTCACTTCAGGTTTACTGTATCATTTGGACCTTTGTATTGACGATAAAACACAGAAATTCCATTCGAATTTAATACAAAAGCCACAATGCCGACTTAAGGACAAGCGGACACACACTCTAACTTTCTGCGATTTGAACCTATCCTGTGAGTCCAGTTTTGGATTCCGATGCTTCGCTTCCAGTTTACTGTATCACTTAGACCTTCTTATTGGCGATGAAACACAGATATTGGATCCGAATTTAATACCAAAGGCACAATGCCGACTGAAGTACAAGAGGACTGACACTCTAACTTTCTATGATTTGAACCTCTCCTGTGAGTCCAGTTTTAGATTCCGATGCTTCACTTCAGGTTTACTGTATCCCTTGGACCTTTATATTGACGATTAAACACAGAAATTGCATCCGAATTTAATACAAATTGCACAATGGCGACTTAAGTACAAGAGGACTGACACTCTAACTTCCTACGATTTGAACCTCTCCTGTGAATATAGTTTTAGATTCCGAAGCTTCACTTCAGGTTTACTGTATCCCTTGGACCTTCTTATTGACGATGGAACACAGAAATTGCATCTGTATTTAATACAAACGGCACAATGCCGACATAAGTACAAAAGGACTGACACTATAACATTCTACGATTCCAATCTCTCCTGTGAGTTCAGTTTTAGATTCCGAAGCTTTACTTCAGGTTTACTGTATACCTAGGACCTCCTTATTGACGATGAAACAAAGAAATTACATCCGAATTTAATACAATAGGCACAATGCCGTCTTGAGTACAAGAGGACTAACACTCTAACTTTCTATGATTTGAACCGCTCCTTTGAGTCCAGTTTTAGATTCCGATGCTTCACTTCAGGTTTACTGTATCCCTTAGACCTTCTTATTAAAGATGAAACACAGAAATTGCATCCGAATTGAATACAAAAGGCACATTGCCGACTTAAGTACTAGAGGACTGAAACTCTAACTTTCTATGATTTGAACCTCTCCTGTGAGTCCAGTTTTAGATTCCGATGCTTCACTTCAGGTTTACTGTATCAATTGGATATTCTTATTGACGATAAAACACAGAAATTCCTTCCGAATTTAATACAAAATGCACAATGCCGACTTAAGTACAAGAGGACTGACACTCTAAGTTTCTATGATTTGAACCACTCCTGTGAGTCCAGTTTTAGATTCCGATGCTTCACTTCAGGTTTACTTCTTCCCTTGGACCAGCTTATTGACGATGAAATACAGAAATTGCATCCGAATTAAAACCAAATTGCACAATGCCGACTTAAGTACAAGAGGACTTACACTCTAACTTTCTATGATTTAAACCTCTGCTGTGAGTCCAGTTTTAGAATTAGATGCTTTACTTCAGGTCTACCGTATCAATTGGACCTTTGTATTGACGGTGAAACACAGAAATTCCATCCGAATTTAATGCAAAAATCACAGTGCCGACTTAAGTGCAAGAGGACACACACTCTAACTTTCTACGATTTGAACCTCTCCTGTGAGTCCAGTTTTGGATTCCGATGCTTCACTTCCAGTTTACTGTATCACTTAGACCTTCTTATTGACGATGAATCACAGAAATTGCATCCGAATTTAATACAAAAGGCACAATGCCGACATAAGTACAAGAGGACTGACACTCTAAGTTTCTATGATTTGAACCACTCCTGTGAGTCCAGTTTTAGATTCCGATGCTTCACTTGATGTTTACTGTATCAATTGGAGCTTCTTAGTGACGATGAAACACAGAAATTCCATCCGAATTTAATACCAAAGGCACAATGCCGACTTAAGTACAAGAGGACTGACACTCTAACTATCTATGATTTGAACCTCTCCTGTGAGTCCAGTTTTAGATTCCGATACTTCACTTCAGATTTACTGTATACCTTGGACCTTCTTATTGACGATTAAACACAGATATTGCATCCGAATTTAATACAAAAGGCACAACGGCGACTTAAGTACAAGAGGACTGACACTCTAACTTTCTATGATTTGATCCTCTCCTGTGAATATAGTTTTAGATTCCGAAGCTTCACTTCAGGTTTACTGTATCCCTTGGACCTTCTTATAGACGATGAAATACAGAAATTGCCTCCGCATTTAATACAAATAGAACAATGCCGACTTAAGTACAAGAGGACTGACACTCTAACTTTCTCTGATTTGAACCTCTCCTTTGAGTCCAGTTTTAGATTCCGATGCTTCACTTCAGGTTTACTGTATCATTTGGACCTTTGTATTGACGATAAAACACAGAAATTCCATTCGAATTTAATACAAAAGCCACAATGCCGACTTAAGGACAAGCGGACACACACTCTAACTTTCTGCGATTTGAACCTATCCTGTGAGTCCAGTTTTGGATTCCGATGCTTCGCTTCCAGTTTACTGTATCACTTAGACCTTCTTATTGGCGATGAAACACAGATATTGGATCCGAATTTAATACCAAAGGCACAATGCCGACTGAAGTACAAGAGGACTGACACTCTAACTTTCTATGATTTGAACCTCTCCTGTGAGTCCAGTTTTAGATTCCGATGCTTCACTTCAGGTTTACTGTATCCCTTGGACCTTTATATTGACGATTAAACACAGAAATTGCATCCGAATTTAATACAAATTGCACAATGGCGACTTAAGTACAAGAGGACTGACACTCTAACTTCCTACGATTTGAACCTCTCCTGTGAATATAGTTTTAGATTCCGAAGCTTCACTTCAGGTTTACTGTATCCCTTGGACCTTCTTATTGACGATGGAACACAGAAATTGCATCTGTATTTAATACAAACGGCACAATGCCGACATAAGTACAAAAGGACTGACACTATAACATTCTACGATTCCAATCTCTCCTGTGAGTTCAGTTTTAGATTCCGATGCTTTACTTCAGGTTTACTGTATACCGAGGACCTCCTTATTGACGATGAAACAAAGAAATTACATCCGAATTTAATACAAAAGGCACAATGCCGACTTGAGTACAAGAGGACTAACACTCTAACTTTCTATGATTTGAACCGCTCCTTTGAGTCCAGTTTTAGATTCCGATGCTTCACTTCAGGTTTACTGTATCCCTTAGACCTTCTTATTAAAGATGAAACACAGAAATTGCATCCGAATTGAATACAAAAGGCACATTGCCGACTTAAGTACTAGAGGACTGAAACTCTAACTTTCTATGATTTGAACCTCTCCTGTGAGTCCAGTTTTAGATTCCGATGCTTCACTTCAGGTTTACTGTATCCCTTAGACCTTCTTATTAAAGATGAAACACAGAAATTGCATCCGAATTGAATACAAAAGGCACATTGCCGACTTAAGTACTAGAGGACTGAAACTCTAACTTTCTATGATTTGAACCTCTCCTGTGAGTCCAGTTTTAGATTCCGATGCTTCACTTCAGGTTTACTGTATCAATTGGATATTCTTATTGACGATAAAACACAGAAATTCCTTCCGAATTTAATACAAAAGGCACAATGCCGACTTAAGTACAAGAGGACTGACACTCTAAGTTTCTATGATTTGAACCACTCCTGTGAGTCCAGTTTTAGATTCCGATGCTTCACTTCAGGTTTACTTTTTCCCTTGGACCAGCTTATTGACGATGAAATACAGAAATTGCATCCGAATTAAAACCAAATTGCACAATGCCGACTTAAGTACAAGAGGACTTACACTCTAACTTTCTATGATTTGAACCTCTGCTGTGAGTCCAGTTTTAGAATCCGATGCTTTACTTCAGGTCTACCGTATCAATTGGACCTTTGTATTGACGGTGAAACACAGAAATTCCATCCGAATTTAATGCAAAAGGCACAGTGCCGACTTAAGTGCAAGAGGACACACACTCTAACTTTCTACGATTTGAACCTCTCCTGTGAGTCCAGTTTTGGATTCCGATGCTTCACTTCCAGTTTACTGTATCACTTAGACCTTCTTATTGACGATGAAACACAGAAATTGCATCCGAATTTAATACAAAAGGCACAATGCCGACATAAGTACAAGAGGACTGACACTCTAAGTTTCTATGATTTGAACCACTCCTGTGAGTCCAGTTTTAGATTCCGATGCTTCACTTCAGGTTTACTGTATCAATTGGAGCTTCTTAGTGACGATGAAACACAGAAATTCCATCCGAATTTAATACCAAAGGCACAATGCCGACTTAAGTACAAGAGGACTGACACTCTAACTTTCTATGATTTGAACCTCTCCTGTGAGTCCAGTTTTAGATTCCGATACTTCACTTCAGGTTTACTGTATACCTTGGACCTTCTTATTGACGATTAAACACAGATATTGCATCCGAATTTAATACAAAAGGCACAACGGCGACTTAAGTACAAGAGGACTGACACTCTAACTTTCTATGATGTGATCCTCTCCTGTGAATATAGTTTTAGATTCCGAAGCTTCACTTCAGGTTTGCTGTATCCCTTGGACCTTCTTATAGACGATGAAATACAGAAATTGCCTCCGCATTTAATACAAATAGAACAATGCCGACTTAAGTACAAGAGGACTGACACTCTAACTTTCTATGATTTGAACCTCTCCTGTGAGTCCAGTTTTAGATTCCGATGCTTCACTTCAGGTTTACTGTATACCTTGGACCTTCTTATTGACGATGAAACGTAGAAATTGCATCCGAATGTAATGCAAAAGGCACAATGCCGACTTAAGTACAAGAGGACAGACACTCTAACTTTCAATGATTTGAACCACTCCTGTGAGTCTTGTTTTGGTATCCCATGCTTCACTTCAGGTTTACTGTATACCTTGGTCCTTCTTATTGACGATGAAACACAGAAATTGCTTCCGAATTTAATACAAAATGCACAATGCCGACATAAGTCCAAGAGGACTGACACTCTAACGTTCTATGATTTAAACCTCTCCTGTGAATCCAGTCTTAGTTTCCGATGCTTCACTTCAGGTATACTGTATCTATTGGACCTACTTATTAACGATGAAACACAGAAATTGCATCCGAATTTAATACAAAAGGCACAATGCCGACTTAAGTACAAGAGGATTGACGCTCTAACTTTTTATGATTTGAACCTCTCCTGTGAGTCCAGTTTTAGATTCCGATGCCTCACATCAGGTTTACTGTATCCCTTGGACCTTCTTATTGACTATGAAACACAGAAATTGCATCCGTATTTAATACAAAAGGCACAATGCCGACTTAAGTACAAGAGGACTGACACTCTACTTTCTATGATTTGAACCTCTCCTGTGAATCCAGTTTTAGATTCCGATGCTTCATTTCAGGTTTACTGTATCCCTTGGACCTTCTTATTGACGATGAAACACAGAAATTGCATCCGCATTTAATACAAAAGGCACAATGCCGACTTAAGTACAAGAGGACTGACACTCTATTTTCTATGTTCTGAACCTCTCCTGCGTGTCCAGTTTTAGATTCCGATGCTTCACTTCAGGTTTACTGTATACCTTGGACCTTCTTATTGACGATGGAACACAGAAATTGCAACCGATTTTAATACAAAAGGCACAATGCCGACTTAAGTACAAGAGGACTGACACTCTATCTCTCTATGATTTGAACCACTCCTGTGAGTCCCGTTTTGGATTCCCATGCTTCACTTCAGGTTTACTGTATACCTAGGACTTTCTTATTGACGATGAGACACAGAAATTACATAAGAATTTAATACAAAAATCACAATGCTGACTTGAGTACAAGAGGACTAATCCTCTAACTTTCTATGACTTGAACCTCACCTGTGAGTCGAGTTTTAGATTCCGATGTTTCACTTCAGGTTTACTGTATGCCTTGGACCTTCCTATTGACGATGAAACACAGAGATTGCATCCCAATTTAATACTAACGGCACAATGCCGACTTAAGTACAAGAGGACTGACAAACTTTCTATGATTTGAACCTCTCATGTGAGTCCAGTTTTGGATTCCGATGCCTCACTTCAGGTTTAACGTATGCCTTGGACCTTCTTATTGACGATAAAGCACAGAAATTGCATCCGAATTTGATACAAAAGGCACAATGCCGACTTAAGTACAAGTGGACCGACACTCTATTTTCTATGTTCTGAACCTCTCCTGTGTGTCCAGTTTTAGATTCCGATGCTACACTTCAGGTTTTCTGTATACCTTGGACCTTCTTATTGACGATGATACACAGAAATTGCATCCGAATTCAATACAAAAATCACAATGCCGACTTAAGTACAAGAGGACTAACACTCTAACTTTCTATGATTTAAACCTCTCCTTTGAGTCCAGTTTCAGATTCCGATGCTTCACTTCAGGTTTACTGTATCCGTTGGACCTTCTTATTGACGATGATACACAGAAATTGCATCCGAATTTAATACAAAAGGCACAATGCCGACTTAAGTACAAGAGGACTGACAAACTTTCTATGATTTGAACCTCTCCTGTGAGTCCAGTTTTGGATTCCGATGCCTCACTTCAGGTTTAACGTATGCCTTGGACCTTCTTATTGAAGGTAAAACACAGAAATTGCATCCGAATTTCATACAAGAGGCACAATGCCGACTTAAGTACAAGAGGACTGAAACTCTAACTTTCTCTGATTTGAACCTTTCCTTTGAGTCCAGTTTTAGATTCCGATGCTTCACTTCCAGTTTACTGTATCACTTAGACCTTCTTATTGACGATGAAACACAGGAATTGAATCCGAATTTAATACGAAAGGCACAATGCCGACTTAAGTACAAGAGGACTGACACTCTAACTTTCTATGATATGAACCTCTCCTATGAGTCAAGTTTTAGATTCCGATGCTTCACTTCAGGTTTACTGTATCCCTTGGACCTCCTTATTGACGATTAAACACAGAAATTGCATCCGAATTTAATACAATAGGCACAATGGCGACTTAAGTACAAGAGGACTGACACTCTAACTTTCTATGATTTGAACCTCTCCTGTGAATATAGTTTTAGATTCCGAATCTTCACTTCAGGTTTACTGTATCCCTTGGACCTTCTTATAGACGAAGAAACACAGAAATTGATTCCGCATTTAATACAAAAGGAAAAATGCCGACTTAAGTACAAGAGGATTGACACTCTAACTTTCTATGATTTGAACCTCTCCTGTGGGTCCAGTTTTAGATTCCGATGCTTCACTTCAGGTTTACTGTATACCTGGGACCTTCTTATTGAGGATGAAACACAGAAATTGCATCCGAATTTAATACAAAAGGCACAATGCCGACTTAAGTACAAGAGGACTGACACTCTAACTTTCTATGATTTGAACCTCTCCTGTGAGTCCAGTTTTAGATTCCGTTGCCTCACTTCAGGTTTACTGTATCCCTTGGACCTTCTTATTGACGATGTAACACAGAAATTGCATCCGAATTTAATACAAAAGGCACAATGCCGACTTAAGTACAAGAGGACTGACACTCTAACTTTCTACGATTTGAACCTCTCCTGTGAATCCAGTTTTAGATTCCGATGCTTCACTTCATGTTTACTGTGTCCCTTGGACCTTCTTATTGACGATGAAACACAGATATTGCATCCGCATTTAATACAAAGGGCACAATGCCGACTTAAGTACAAGAGGACTGACACACTAACTTTCTATGTTCTGAACCTCTCCTGTGTGTCCAGTTTTAGAATCCGATGGTTCACTTCAGGTTTACTGTATACCTTGGACCATCTTATTGACGATGGAACACAGAAATTGCATCCGACTTTAATACAAAAGGCACAATGCCGACTTAAGTACAAGAGGACTGACACCCTAACTTTCTATGATTTGAGCCACTCCTGTGTGTCCCGTTTTGGATTCCCATGCTTCACTTCAGGTTTACTGTATACCTTGGACCTTCTTATTGACGATGATACACAGAAATTGCATCCGAATTCAATACAAAAGGCACAATGCCGACTTAAGTACAAGAGGACTGACACTCTAACTTTCTATGATTGGAACCTCTCCTGTGAGTTCCGTTTCAGATTCCGACGCTTCCCTTCAGGTTTACTGTTTGCCTTGGACCAGCTTATTGACGATGAAACACAGAAATTGCATCAGAATTTAATACATAAGGCACAATGCCAACTTAAGTACAAGAGGACTGGCACTCTAACTTTCTATGGTTTGAACCTCTCCTGTGGGTCGCGTTGTAGATTCCGATGCATCACTTCAGGTCTACTGTAATCCTTGGACCTTCGTATTGACGATGAAACACAGAAATTGCATCTGTATTTAATACAAACGGCACAATGCCGACTTAAGTACAAGAGGGCTGACACTATAACATTCTACGATTTCAACATTTCCTGAGAGGTCAGTTTTAGATTCCGATGCTTTACTTCAGGTTTACTGTATACCTAGGACCTCCTTATTGACGATGAAACACAGAAATTACATCCGAATTTAATACAAAAGGCACAATGCAGATTTGAGTACAAGAGGACTAACACTCTAACTTTCTATGATTTGAACCTCTCCTTTAAGTCCAGTTTTAGATTCCGATGCTTCACTTCAGGTTTACTGTATCCCTTGGACCTTCTTATTGACGATGATACACAGAAATTGCATCCGAATTTAATACAAAAGGCACAATGCCGACTAAAATACAAGAGGACTGACAAATTTGATATCATTTGAACATCTCCTGTGAGTCCAGTTTTGGATTCCGATGCCTCACTTCAGGTTTAACGTATGCCTTGGACCTTCTTATTGACGATAAAACACAGAAATTGCATCCGAATTTGATACAAAAGGCACAATGCCGACTTAATTACAAGCGGACTGACACTCTAACTTTCTATGATTTGAACCTCTCCTGTGAGTCCAGCTTTAGATTCCGATGCTTCACTTCAGGTTTACTGTATCTCTTAGGCCTTCTTATTAAACATGAAACACAGAAATTCCTTCCGAATTTAATACAAAAGGCACAATGCCGACTTAAGTACAAGAGGACTGAGACTCTAACTTTCTATGATTGGAACCTCTCCTGTGAGTCCAATTTTAGATTCCGATGCTTCACTTCTGGTTTACTGTTTCCCTTCTACCAGCTTATTGACGATGAAACACAGAAATTGCATCCGAATGTAATACAAAAGGCACAATGCCGACTTAAGTACAAGAGGACTGACACTCTAACTTTCTATGATTTGAACCTCTCCTGCGAATCCAGTTTTAGATTCCGATGCTTCACGTGACGTTTACTGTATCCCTTGGACATTCTTATTGACGATGAGACACAGAAATTGCCTCCGCATTTAATACAAAAGGAACAATGCCGACTTAAGTACAAGAGGACTGAAACTCAAACTTTCTATGGTTTTAACCCTTCCTGTGAGTCCAGTTTTAGATTCCGATGCTTCACTTCAGGTTTACTGTATACCTTGGATCTTCCTATTGATGATGAAACATAGAAATTGCTTCCGAATTTAATACAAAATGCACAATGCCGACTTAGGTCCAAGAGGACTGACACTCTAACGTTCTATGATTTAAACCTCTCCTGTGAGTCCAGTTTTAGATTCCGATGCTTCACTTCAGGTATACAGTATCAATTGAACCTACATATTAACGATGAAACACAGAAATTGCATCCGAATTTTATACAAAAAGCACAATGCCGACTTAAGTACAAGAGGACTGACACTATAACTTTCTAAGATTTGAACCTCTCCTGTGAGTCCAGTTTTAGATTTCGATGCCTCACATCAGGTTTACTGTACCCCTTGGCCCTTCTTATTGACGATGAAACACAGCAATTGCATCCGAATTTAATACAAAAGGCACAATGCAGACTTAAGTACAAGAGGACTGACACTCTAACTTTCTATGATTTGAACCTCTCCTGTGAATCCAGTTTTAGATTCCGATGCTTCACTTCAGGTTTTCTGTATCCGTTGGACATTCTTATTGACGATGAAACACAGAAATTGCATCCGCATTTAATACAAAAGGCACAATGCCGACTTAAGTACAAGAGGACTGACACTCTAACTTTCTATGTTCTGAACCTCTCCTGTGGGTCCCGTTGTAGATTCCGATGCTTCACTTCAGGCTTACTGTAATCCTTGGACCTTCTTATTGACGATGAAACACAGAAATTGCATCTGTATTTAATACAAACGGCACAATGCCGACTCAAGTACAAGAGGACTGATACTGTAACATTCTACGATTTCAACCTCTCCTGTGAGTTCAGTTTTAGATTCCGTTGCTTTACTTCAGGTTTACTGTATACCTAGGACCTCCTTATTGACGATGAAACACAGAAATTACATCCGAATTTAATACAAAAGGCACAATGCCGACTTGAGTACAAGAGGACTAACACTTTAACTTTCTATGATTTGAACCTCTCCTTTGAGTCCAGTTTTAGATTACGATGCTTCACTTCAGGTTTACTGTATACCTTGGACCTTCTTATTGACGATGAAACACAGAATTTGCTTCCGAAATTAATACAAAATGCACAATGCCGACTTAAGTCCAAGAGGACTGACACTCTAACGTTCTATGATTTAAACCTCTCCTGTGAGTCCAGTTTTCGATTCCGATGCTTCACTTCAGGTATACTGTATCAATTGGACCTACTTATTAACGATGAAACACTGAAATTGCATCCGAATTTAATATAAAAGGCACAATGCCGACTTAAGTACAAGAGGACTGACACTCTAACTTTCTATGATTTGAACCTCTCCAGTGAATCCAGTTTTAGATTCCGATGCTTCACTTCAGGTTTTCTGTATCCCTTGGACCTTCTTATTGACGATGAAACACAGAAATTGCATCCGCATTTAATACAAAAGGCACAATGCTGACTTAAGTACAAGAGGACTGACACTCTAACTTTCTATGTTCTGAACCTCTCCAGTGTGTCCAGTTTTAGATTCCGATGCTTCACTTCAGGTTTACTGTATACCTTGGACCTTCTTATTGACGATGGAACACAGAAATTGCATCCAATTTTAATACAAAAGGCACAATGCCGACTTAAGTACAAGAGGACTGACACTATAACATTCTACGATTTCAACCTCTCCTGTGAGTTCAGTTTTAGATTCCGATGCTTTACTTCAGGTTTACTGTATACCTAGGACCTCCTTATTGACGATGAAACACAGAAATTACATCCGAATTTAATACAAAAGGCACAATGCCGACATGAGTACAAGAGGACTAACACTCTAACTTTCTATGATTTGAACCTCTCCTTTGAGTCCAGTTTTAGATTCCGATGCTTCACTTCAGGTTTACTGTATCAATTGGACGTTTGTATTGACGATGAAACACAGAAATTCCATCCGAATTTAATACAAAAGGCACAATGCCGACTTAAGTACAAGAGGACACACACTCTAACTTTCTACGATTTGAACCTCTCCTGTGAGTCCAGTATTGGATTCCGATGCTTCACTTCCAGTTTACTGTATCACTTAGACCTTCTTATTGACGATGAAACACAGAAATTGCATCCAAATTTAATACAAAAGGCACAATGCCGACTTAAGTACAAGAGGACTGATACTCTAAGTTTCTATGATTTGAACAACTCCTGTGAGTCCAGTTTCAGATTCCGATGCTTCACTTCAGGTTTACTGTATCAATTGGAACTTCTTAGTGACGATGAAACACAGAAATTCCATCCGAATTTAATACCAAAGGCACAATGCCGACTTAAGTACAAGAGGATTGACACTCTAACTTTCTATGATTTGAACCTCTCCTGTGAGTCCAGTTTTAGATTCCGATGCTTCATTTCAGGTTTACCGTATCCCTCGGCCCTTCTTATTGACGATTAAACACAGAAATTGCATCCGAATTTAATACAAAAGGCACAATGGCGACTTAAGTACAAGAGGACTGACACTCTAACTTTCTATGATTTGACCCTCTCCTGTGAATATAGTTTAAGATTCCGAAGCTTCACTTCAGGTTTACTGTATCCCTTGGACCTTATTATAGACGATAAAACACAGAAATTGATTCCGCATTTAATACAAAAGGAACAATGCCGCCTTAAGTACAAGAGGACTGATACTCTAACTTTCTATGATTTGAACCTCTCCTGTGAGTCCAGTTTTAGATTCCGATGCTTCACTTCAGGTTTACTGTATACCTGGGACCCTCTTATTGAGGATGAAACACAGAAATTGCATCCGAATTTAATACAAAAGGCACAATGCCGCCTTAAGGACAAGAGGACTGACACTCTAACTTTCAATGATTTGAACCACTCCTGTGAGTCCCGTTTTGGTTTCCCATGCTTCACTTCAGGTTTACTCTATACCTTGGACCTTCTTATTGACGATGAAACACAGAAATTGCATCCGAATTTAATACAAAAGGCACAATGCCGACTTAAGTACAAGAGGACTGACACTCTAACTTTCTATGATTTGAACCTCTCCTGTGAATATAGTTTAAGATTCCGAAGCTTCACTTCAGGTTTACTGTATACCTTGGACCTTCTTATAGACGATGAAACACAGAAATTGATTCCGCATTTAATACAAAAGGAACAATGCCGACTTAAGTACAAGAGGACTGATACTCTAACTTTCTATGATTTGAACCTCTCCTGTGAATCCAGTTTTAGATTCCGATGCTTCACTTCATGTTTACTGTATCCCTTGGTCCTTCTTATTGACGATGAAACACAGATATTGCATCCGCATTTAATACAAAAGGTACAATGGCGACTTAAGTACAAGAGGACTGACACTCTAACTTTCTATGTTCTGAACCTCTCCTGTGTGTACAGTTTTAGATTCCGATGGTTTACTTCAGGTTTACCGTATACCTTGTACCTTCTTATTGATGATGGAACACAGAAATTGCATCCGATTTTAATACAAAAGGCACAATGCCGACTTAAGTACAAGAGGACTGACACTCTAACTTTCTATGATTTGAGCCACTCCTGTGAGTCCCGTTTTGGATTCCCATGCTTCACTTCAGGTTTACTGTATACCTAGGACTTTCTAATTGACGATGAAACACAGAAATTACATCAGAATTTAATACAAAAGGCACAATGCTGACTTGAGTACAAGAGGACTAGCCCTCTAACTTTCTATGACTTGAACCTCACCTGTGAGTCCAGTTTTAGATTCCGATGCTTCACTTCAGGTTTATTGTATACCTTGGACCTTCTAATTGACGATGAAACACAGAGATTGCATCCCATTTTAATACTAACGGCACAATGCCGACCTAAGTACAAGAGGACTGACACACTATCTTTCTATGATTTGAACCTCTCCTGTGAGTCCAGATTTAGATTCCGATGCTTCACTTCAGGTTTACTGTATACCTTGGACCTTCTTATTGACGATGATACACAGAAATTGCATCCGAATTCAATACAAAAGGCCCAATGCCGACTTAAGTACAAGAGGACTGACACTCTAACTTTCTATGATTGGAACCTCTCCTGTGAGTTCCGTTTCAGATTCCGACGCTTCACTTCAGTTTTACTGTTTGCCTTGGACCAGCTTATTGACGATGAAACACAGAAATTGCATCAGAATTTAATACATAAGGCACAATGCCAACTTAAGTACAAGAGGACTGGCACTCTAACTTTCTATGATTTGAACCTCTCCTGTGGGTCCCGTTGTAGATTCCGATGCTTCACTTCAGGTCTACTGTAATCCTTGGACCTTCTTATTGACGATGAAACACAGAAATTGTATCTGTATTTAATACAAACGGCACAATGCCGACATAAGTACAAGAGGGCTGACACTATAACATTCTACGATTTCAACCTCTCCTGTGAGTTCAGTTTCAGATTCCGATGCTTTACTTCAGGTTTACTGTATACCTAGGACCTCCTTATTGACGATGAAACACAGAAATTACATCCGAATTTTATACAAAAGGAACAATGAAGACTTGTGTACAAGGGGACTAACACTCTAACTTTCTATGATTTGATCCTCTCCTTTGAGTCCAGTTTTAGATTCCGACGCTTCACTTCAGGTTTTTTTGTTTGCCTTGGACCAGCTTATTGACGATGAAACACAGAAATTGCATCAGAATTTAATACATAAGGCACAATGCCAACTTCAGTACAAGAGGACTGGCACTCTAAATTTCTATGATTGGAACCTCTGCTGTGAGTTCCGTTTCAGATTCCGACGCTTCACTTCAGGTTTACTGTTTGCCTTGGACCAGTTTATTGACGATGAAACACAAGAATTGCATCAGAATTTAATACATAAGGCACAATGCCAACTTAAGTACAAGAGGACTGACACTCTAACTTTCTATGATTTGAACCTCTCCTGTGGGTCCCGTTGTAGATTCCGATGCTTCACTTCAGGTCTACTGTAATCCTTGGACCTTCTTATTGACGATGAAACACAGAAATTGCATCTGTATTTAAAACAAACGGCACAATGCCGACCTAAGTACAAGAGGACTGGCACACTAACTTTCTATGATTTGAACCTCTCCTGTGAGTCCAGTTTTAGATTCCGATGCTTCACTTCAGGTTTACCGTATCAATTGGACCTTTGTATTGACGATGAAACACAGAAAATCCATCCGAATTTAATGCAAAAGGCACAATGTCGACCTATGTACAGGAGGACAGACACTCTAACTTTCTACGATTTGGACCTCTCCTGTGAGTCCAGTTTTGGATTCCGATGCTACACTTCGAGTTTACTGTATCCCTTAGACCTTCTTATTGACGATGAAACACAGAAATTGCATCCGAATTTACTACAAAAGGCACAATGTCGACTTAAGTACAAGAGGACTGAGACTTTAAATTTCTATGATTTGAACCACTCCTCTGAGTCCTGTTTTAGATTCCGATGCTTCACTTCAGGTTTACTGTATCAATTGGACCTTCTTATTGACGATGAAACCCAGAAATTGCATCCGAATTTAATACAAAAGGCACAATGCCGACTTAAGTACAAGGGGACTGACACGCTATCTTTCTATGATTTGAACCTCTCCTGTGCATCCAGTTTTAGATTCCGATGCTTCACGTGACGTTTACTGTATCCCTTGGACATTCTTATTGACGATGAAACACAGAAATTGCCTCCGCATCTAATACAAAAGGAACAATGCCGACATAAGTGCAAGCGGACTGCCACTCTAACATTCTATGATTTGAACCTCTCCTGTGAGTCCCGTTTTAGATTCCGATGCTTCACTTCAGGTTTACTGTATACCTTGGACCATCTTATTGATGATGAAACACAGAAACTACATCTGAATTTAATACAAAAGGCACAATGCCGACTTGAGTACAAGAGGACTAACACTCTATCTTTCTATGATTTGAACCTCTCCTTTGAGTGCAGTTATAAATTCCGATGCTTCACTTCTGGTTTACCGTATCCCTTGGACCTTCTTATTGACGATGATACACGGAAATTGCATCCGAATTTAATACAAAAGGCACAATGCTGACTTAAGTACAAGAGGACTGACTAACTTTCTATGATTTGAACCACTCCTGTGAGTCCAGTTTCAGATTGCGATGCTTCACTTCAGGTTTACTGTATGCCTTGGACCTTCTTACTGACGATGAAGCACAGAAGTTGCATCCAAATTTATTACAAAAGGCACAGTTCCGACTTAAGTAGAAGAGGACTGACACTCTAACTTTCTATGACTTGAAATTCTCCTGTGTGTCCAGTTTTAGATTCCGATGCTTCACTTCAGGTTTACTGTATACCTTGGACCTTCTTATTGACGATGAAACACAGAAATTGCATCCGAGCTTGATACAAAAGGCACAATGCCGACTTAAGTACAAGAGGACTGACACTCTAAATTTCTATGATTTGAACCACTCCTGTGAGTCCAGTTTTAGATTCCGATGCTTCACTTCAGGTTTACTGTATCAATTGGACCTTCTTATTGAGGATGAAACACAGAAATTCCATCCGAATTTAATACCAAAGGCACAATGCCGACTTAAGTACAAGAGTACTGTCACTCTAACTTTCTATGATTTGAACCTCTCCTGTGAGTCCAGTTTTATATTCCGATGCTTCACTTAAGGTTTACTGTATCCCTTGGACCTTCTTATTGACGAGAAAACACAGAAAATCCATCCGAATTTAATGCAAAAGGCACAATGTCGACCTATGTACAGGAGGACAGACACTCTAACTTTCTACGATTTGGACCTCTCCTGTGAGTCCAGTTTTGGATTCCGATGCTTCACTTCGAGTTTACTGTATCCCTTAGACCTTCTTATGACGATGAAACACAGAAATTGCATCCGAATTTACTACAAAAGGCACAATGTCGACTTAAGTACAAGAGGTCCGAGACTTTAAATTTCTATGATTTGAACCACTCCTCTGAGTCCTCTTTTAGATTCCGATGCTTGACTTCAGGTTTACTGTATCAATTGGATCTTCTTATTGACGATGAAACACAGCAATTGCATCCGAATTTAATACAAAAGGCACAATGCCGACTTAAGTACAAGAGGACTGACACTCTAACTTTCTATGATTTGAACCTCTCCTGTGCATCCAGTTTTAGATTCCGATGCTTCACGTGACGTTTACTGTATCCCTTGGACATTCTTATTGACGATGAAACACAGAAATTGCCTCCGCATCTAATACAAAAGGAACAATGCCGACATAAGTGCATGCGGACTGCCACTCTAACATTCTATGATTTGAACCTCTCCTGTGAGTCCCGTTTTAGATTCCGATGCTTCACTTCAGGTTTACTGTATACCTTGGACCATCTTATTGACGATGAAACACAGAAACTACATCTGAATTTAATACAAAAGGCACAATGCCGACTTGAGTACTAGAGGACTAACACTCTATCTTCCTATGATTTGAACCTCTCCTGTGAGTCCAGTTTCGGATTCCGATGCTTCACTTCAGGTTTACTGTATACCTTGGACCTTCTTATTGACGATGATATACAGAACTTGCATCCGAATTCAGTACAAAAGGCACAATGCCGACTTAAGTACAAGAGGACTGACTAAATTTCTATGATTTGAACCTCTCCTGTGAGTCCAGTTTTGGATTCCGATGCTTCACTTCAGGTTTAACGTATACCTTGGACCTTCTTATTGACGATAAAAGACAGAAATTGCATCCGAATTTAATACAAAAGCCACAATGCCGACTGAAGTACATGAGGACTGACACTCAAACTTTCTGTGATTTGAACCTCTCCTGTGAGTCCCGTTTTAGATTCCAATTCTTCACTTCAGGTGTACTGTAACCATTGAACCTTCTTATTAATGATGAAACACAGAAATTGCATCTGAATTTAATACAAACGGCACAATGCCGACTTAAGTACAAGAGGACTGACGCTCTAACATTCTATGATTTGAACCTCTCCTGTGAGCCCAGTTTTAGATTCCGATGCTCTACTTCAGGTTTACTGTATACTTAGGACCTCCTTATTGACGATGAAACACAGAAATTACATCCGAATTTTATACAAAAGGCACAATGCCGACTTGAGTACAAGGGGACTAACACTCTAACTTTCTATGATTTTAACCTCTCCTTTGAGTCCAGTTTTAGATTCCGACGCTTCACTTCAGGTTTACTGTTTGCCTTGGACCAGCTAATTGACGATGATACACAGAAATTGCATCAGAATTTAATACATAAGGCACAATGCCAACTTAAGTACAAGAGGACTGGCACCCTAACTTTCTATGATTTGAACCTCTCCTGTGAGTCCAGTTTTAGATTCCGATGCTTCTCTTCAGGTTTACTGTATCAATTGGATATTCTTATTGACGATGAAACACAGAAATTCCTTCCGAATTTAATACAAAAGTCACAATACAGACTTAAGTACAAGAGGACTGAGACTCTAACTCTCTGTGATTGGAACCTCTCCTGTGAGTCCAGTTTTAGATTCAGATGCTTCACTTTAGGTTTACTGTTTCCCTTCTACCAGCTTATTGACGATGAAACACAGAAATTGCATCCGAATTAAATACAAAAGGCACAATGCCGACTCAAGTACAAGAGGACTGACACTCTAACTTTCTATGATTTGAACCTCTCCTGTGAATCCAGTTTTAGAATCCGATGCTTCACTTCACTTTTACCGTATCAATTGCACCTTTGTATTGACGATGAAACACAGAAATTCCATCCGAATTTAGTGCAAAAGGCACAATGTCGACTTATGTACAGCAGGACAGACACTCTAACTTTCTATGATTTGGACCTCTCCTGTGAGTCCAGTTTTGGATTCCGATGCTTCATTTCGAGTTTACTGTATCCCTTAGACCTTCTTATTGACGATGAAACACAGAAATTGCATCCGAATTCAATACAAAAGGCACAATTTCGACTTAAGTACAAGAGGACTGACACTTTAAATTTCTATGATTTGAACCACTCCTGTGAGTCCTGTTTTAGATTCCGATGCTTCACTTCAGGTTTACTGTATACCTTGGACATTCTGATTGACGATGAAACACAGAAACTACGTCCGAATTTAATACAAAAGGCACAATGCCGACTTGAGTACAAGAGGACTAACACTCTATCTTTCTATGATTTGAACCTCTCCTTTGAGTCCAGTTTTAGATTCCGATGCTTCACTTCTGGTTTACTGTATCCCTTGGACCTTCTTATTGACGATGATACACGGAAATTGCATCCGAATTTAATACAAAAGGCACAATGCCGACTTAAGTACAAGAGGACTGACTAACTTTCTATGATTTGAACCTCTCCTGTGAGTCCAGTTTCAGATTGCGATGCTTCACTTCAGGTTTACTGTATACCTTGGACATTCTTACTGACGATGAAGCACAGAAGTTGCATCCGAATTTATTACAAAAGGCACAGTTCCGACTTAAGTACAAGAGGACTTACACTCTAACTTTCTATGACTTGAACCTCTCCCGTGTGTCCAGTTTTAGATTCCGATGCTCCACTTCAGGTTTACTGTATACCTTGGACCTTCTTATTGACGATGAAACACAGAAATTGCATCCGAGCTTGATACAAAAGGCACAATGCCGACTTAAGTACAAGAGGACTGACACTCTAAATTTCTATGATTTGAACCACTCCTGTGAGTCCAGTTTTAGATTCCGACGCTTCACTTCAGGTTTACTGTATCAATTGGACCTTCTTATTGACGATGAAACACAGAAATTCCATCCGAATTTAATAGCAAAGGCACAACGCCGACTTAAGTACAAGGGTACTGTCACTCTAACTTTCTGTGATTTGAACCTCTCCTGTGCGTCCAGTTGTAGATTCCAATGCTTCACTTCAGGTTAACTGTATCACTTAGACCTTCTTATTGACGATGAAACACAGAAATTGCATCCGAATTTAATACAAAAGGCACAATGCCGACTTAAGTACAAGAGGACTGACACTCTATCTTCCTATGATTTGAACCTCTCCTGTGAGTCCAATTTTAGATTCCGATGCTTCACTTCAGGTTTAACATATACCTTGTACCTTCTTATTGACGATGAAACACAGAAATTGCTTCCGAATTTAATACAAAAGTCACAATGCCGACTTATGTACAAGAGGACTGTCACTCAAACTTTCTGTGATTTGAACCTCTCCTGTGCGTCCAGTTGTAGATTCCAATGCTTCACTTCAGGTTAACTGTATCACTTAGACCTTCTTATTGACGATGAAACACAGAAATTGCATCCGAATTTACTACAAAAGGCACAATGTCGACTTAAGTACAAGAGGACTGAGACTTTAAATTTCTATGATTTGAACCACTCCTCTGAGTCCTGTTTTAGATTCCGATGCTTCACTTCAGGTTTACTGTATCAATTGGACCTTCTTATTGACGATATACACAGAAATTGCATCCGAATTTAATACAAAAGGCACAATGCCTACTTAAGTACAAGAGGACTGACACTCTATCTTTCTATGATTTGAACCTCTCCTGTGCATCCAGTTTTAGATTCCGATGCTTAACGTGACGTTTACTGTATCCCTTGGACATTCTTATTGACGATGAAACACAGAAATTGCCTCCGCATCTAATACAAAAGGAACAATGCCGACATAAGTGCAAGCGGACTGCCACTCTAACATTCTATGATTTGAACCTCTCCTGTGAGTCCCGTTTTAGATTCCGATGCTTCACTTCAGGTTTACTGTATTCCTTGGACCATCTTATTGATGATGAAACACAGAAACTACATCTGAATTTAATACAAAAGGCACAATGCCGACTTGAGTACAAGAGGACTAACACTCTATCTTTCTATGATTTGAACCTCTCCTTTGAGTGCAGTTTTAGATTCCGATGCTTCACTTCTGGTTTACCATATCCCTTGGACCTTCTTATTGACGATGATACACGGAAATTGCATCCGAATTTAATACAAAAGGCACAATGCCGACTTAAGTACAAGAGGACTGACTAACTTTCTATGATTTGAACCACTCCTGTGAGTCCAATTTCAGATTGCGATGCTTCACTTCAGGTTTACTGTATGCCTTGGACCTTCTTACTGACGATGAAGCACAGAAGTTGCATCCAAATTTATTACAAAAGGCACAGTTCCGACTTAAGTAGAAGAGGACTGACACTCTAACTTTCTATGACTTGAACCTCTCCTGTGTGTCCAGTTTTAGATTCCGATGCTTCACTTCAGGTTTACTGTATACCTTGGACCTTCTTATTGACGATGAAACACAGAAATTGCATCCGAGCTTGATACAAAAGGCACAATGCCGACTTAAGTACAAGAGGACTGACACTCTAAATTTCTATGATTTGAACCACTCCTGTGAGTCCAGTTTTAGATTCCGATGCTTCACTTCAGGTTTACTGTATCAATTGGACCTTCTTATTGAGGATGAAACACAGAAATTCCATCCGAATTTAATACCAAAGGCACAATGCCGACTTAAGTACAAGAGTACTGTCACTCTAACTTTCTATGATTTGAACCTCTCCTGTGAGTCCAGTTTTATATTCAGATGCTTCACTTAAGGTATACTGTATCCCTTGGACCTTCTTATTGACGAGAAAACACAGAAAATCCATCCGAATTTAATGCAAAAGGCACAATGTCGACCTATGTACAGGAGGACAGACACACTAATTTTCTACGAATTGGACCTCTCCTGTGAGTCCAGTTTTGGATTCCGATGCTTCACTTCGAGTTTACTGTATCCCTTAGAGCTTCTTATGACGATGAAACACAGAAATTGCATCCGAATTTACTACAAAAGGCACAATGTCGACTTAAGTACAAGAGGTCTGAGACTTTAAATTTCTATGATTTGAACCACTCCTCTGAGTCCTCTTTTAGATTCCGATGCTTCACTTCAGGTTTACTGTATCAATTGGACCTTCTTATTGTTGATGAAACACAGAAATTGCATCCGAATTTAATACAAAAGGCACAATGCCGACTTAAGTACAAGAGGACTGACACTCTAACTTTCTATGATTTGAACCTCTCCTGTGCATCCAGTTTTAGATTCCGATGCTTCACGTGACGTTTACTGTGTCCTTTGGACATTCTTATTGACGATGAAACACAGAAATTGCCTCCGCATCTAATACAAAAGGAACAATGCCGACATAAGTGCATGCGGACTGCCACTCTAACATTCTATGATTTGAACCTCTCCTGTGAGTCCCGTTTTAGATTCCGATGCTTCACTTCAGGTTTACTGTATACCTTGGACCATCTTATTGACGATGAAACACAGAAACTACATCTGAATTTAATACAAAAGGCACAATGCCGACTTGTGTACAAGAGGACTAACACTCTATCTTCCTATGATTTGAACCTCTCCTGTGAGTCCAGTTTCGGATTCCGATGCTTCACTTCAGGTTTACTGTATACCTTGGACCTTCTTATTGACGATGATATACAGAACTTGCATCCGAATTCAGTACAAAAGGCACAATGCCGACTTAAGTACAAGAGGACTGACTAAATTTCTATGATTTGAACCTCTCCTGTGAGTCCAGTTTTGGATTCCGATGCTTCACTTCAGGTTTAACGTATACCTTGGACCTTCTTATTGACGATGAAAGACAGAAATTGCATCCGAATTTAATACAAAAGCCACAATGCCGACTGAAGTACATGAGGACTGACACTCAAACTTTCTGTGATTTGAACCTCTCCTGTGAGTCCCGTTTTAGATTCCAATGCTTCACTTCAGGTGTACTGTAACCCTTGAACCTTCTTATTAATGATGAAACACAGAAATTGCATCTGAATTTAATACAAACGGCACAATGCCGACTTAAGTACAAGAGGACTGACGCTCTAACATTCTATGATTTGAACCTCTCCTGTGAGCCCAGTTTTAGATTCCGATGCTCTACTTCAGGTTTACTGTATACTTAGGACCTCCTTATTGACGATGAAACACAGAAATTACATCCGAATTTTATACAAAAGGCACAATGCCGACTTGAGTACAAGGGGACTAACACTCTAACTTTCTATGATTTGAACCTCTCCTTTGAGTCCAGTTTTAGATTCCGACGCTTCACTTCAGGTTTACTGTTTGCCTTGGACCAGCTAATTGACGATGATACACAGAAATTGCATCAGAATTTAATACATAAGGCACAATGCCAACTTAAGTACAAGAGGACTGGCACTCTAACTTTCTATGATTTGAACCTCTCCTGTGAATCCAGTTTTAGAATCCGATGCTTCACTTCACTTTTACCGTATCAATTGCACCTTTGTATTGACGATGAAACACAGAAATTCCATCCGAATTTAATGCAAAAGGCACAATGTCGACTTATGTACAGCAGGACAGACACTCTAACTTTCTATGATTTGGACCTCTCCTGTGAGTCCAGTTTTAGATTCCGATGCTTCATTTCGAGTTTACTGTATCCCTTAGACCTTCTTATTGACGATGAAACACAGAAATTGCATCCGAATTCAATACAAAAGGCACAATTTCGACTTAAGTACAAGAGGACTGACACTTTAAATTTCTTTGATTTGAACCACTCCTGTGAGTCCTGTTTTAGATTCCGATGCTTCACTTCAGGTTTACTGTATCAATTGGACCTTCTTATTGACGATGAAACACAGAAATTGCATCCGAATTAAATACAAAAGGCACAATGCCGACTTAAGTACAAGAGGACTGACACTCTAACTTTCTATGATTTGAACCTCTCCTGTGCATCCAGTTTTAGATTCCGATGCTTCACGTGACGTTTACTGCATCCCTTGGACATTCTTATTGACGATGAAACACGGAAATTGCCTCCGCATCTAATACAAAAGGAACAATGCCGACATAAGTGCAAGCGGACTGCCACTCTAACATTCTATGATTTGAACCTCTGCTGTGAGTCCCGTTTTAGATTCCGATGCTTCACTTCAGGTTTACTGTATACCTTGGACATTCTGATTGACGATGAAACACAGAAACTACGTCCGAATTTAATACAAAAGGCACAATGCCGACTTGAGTACAAGAGGACTAACACTCTATCTTTCTATGATTTGAACCTCTCCTTTGAGTCCAGTTTTAGATTCCGATGCTTCACTTCTGGTTTACTGTATCCCTTGGACCTTCTTATTGACGATGATACACGGAAATTGCATCCGAATTTAATACAAAAGGCACAATGCCGACTTAAGTACAAGAGGACTGACTAACTTTCTATGATTTGAACCTCTCCTGTGAGTCCAGTTTCAGATTGCGATGCTTCACTTCAGGTTTACTGTATACCTTGGACATTCTTACTGACGATGAAGCACAGAAGTGTCATCCGAATTTATTACAAAAGGCACAGTTCCGACTTAAGTACAAGAGGACTTACACTCTAACTTTCTATGACTTGAACCTCTCCCGTGTGTCCAGTTTTAGATTCCGATGCTCCACTTCAGGTTTACTGTATACCTTGGACCTTCTTATTGACGATGAAACACAGAAATTGCATCCGAGCTTGATACAAAAGGCACAATGCCGACTTAAGTACAAGAGGACTGACACTCTAAATTTCTATGATTTGAACCTCTCCTGTGAGTCCAGTTTTAGATTCCGACGCTTCACTTCAGGTTTACTGTATCAATTGGACCTTCTTATTGACGATGAAACACAGAAATTCCATCCGAATTTAATACCAAAGGCACAACGCCGACTTAAGTACAAGGGTACTGTCACTCTAACTTTCTGCGATTTGAACCTCTCCTGTGCGTCCAGTTGTAGATTCCAATGCTTCACTTCAGGTTAACTGTATCACTTAGACCTTCTTATTGACGATGAAACACAGAATTTGCATCCGAATTTAATACAAAAGGCACAATGCCGACTTAAGTACAAGAGGACTGACACTCTATCTTCCTATGATTTGAACCTCTCCTGTGAGTCCAATTTTAGATTCCGATGCTTCACTTCAGGTTTACTGTATACCTTGGACTTTCTTATTGACGATGATACACAGAAAATGCATTCGAATTCAATACAAAAGGCACAATGCCGACTTAAGTACAAGAGGACTGACAAACTTCCTATGATTTGAACCTCTCCTGTGAGTCCAGTTTCGGATTCCGATGCTTCACTTGAGGTTTAACTTATACCTTGTACCTTCTTATTGACGATGAAACACAGAAATTGCTTCCGAATTTAATACAAAAGTCACAATGCCGACTTAAGTACAAGAGGACTGTCACTCAAACTTTCTATGATTTGAACCTCTCCTGAGAATCCAGTTTTAGATCCGATGCTTCACTTCAGATTTATTGTATCCCTTAGACCTTCTTATTGAAGATGAAACACAGAAATTGCATCCGAATTTAATACAAAAGGCACAATGCCGATTTAAGTACAAGAGGACTGACACTCTAACTTTCTATGATTTGAACCTCTCCTGAGAATCCAGTTTTAGATTCTGATGCTTCACTTCAGGTTTACTGTATCGCTTGGACCTTCTTATTGAGATGAAACACAGAAATTGCATCCGAATTTAAAACAAAAGTCACAATGCCGACTTAAGTACAAGAGGACTGACACTCTAACTTTCTATGATTTGAACCCCTCCTTTGAGTCCAGTTTTAGATTCCGATGCTTCACTTCAGGTTTACTGTATCCCTGGGACCTTCTTACTGACGATGATACACAGAAATTGCATCTGAATTTAATACAAATGCACAATGCCGACTTAAGTACAAGAGGAGTGACACTCTAACTTTCTATGATTGGAACATCTCCTGTGAGTCCAGTTTTAGATTCCGGTGCTTCACTTCAGGTTTACTGTTTGCCTTGGACCAGCTTATTGATGATGAAAAACAGAAATAGCATCCGACTTTCATACAAAAGGCACAATGACGACTTAAGAACAAGGGGACTGACACTCTAATTTTCTACGATTTGAACCACTCCTGTGAGTCCATTTATAGATTCCGATGCTTCACTTCAGATTTACTGTTTCCCGTTTACCAGCTTATTGACGATGGAGCACAGAAATTGCATCCGAATTGAATACAAATAGCACATTGAAGACTTAAGTACAAGAGGACTGAGACTCTAACTTTCTATGATTGGAACCTCTCCTGTGAGCCCAGTTTTAGATTCCGATGCTCTACTTCAGGTTTACTGTATACTTAGGACCTCCTTATTGACGATGAAACACAGAAATTACATCCGAATTTTATACAAAAGGCACAATGCCGACTTGAGTACAAGGGGACTATCACTCTAACTTTCTATGATTTGAACCTCTCCTTTGAGTCCAGTTTTAGATTCCGACGCTTCACTTCAGGTTTACTGTTTGCCTTGGACCAGCTAATTGACGATGATACACAGAAATTGCATCAGAATTTAATACATAAGGCACAATGCCAACTTAAGTACAAGAGGACTGGCACTCTAACTTTCTATGATTTGAACCTCTCCTGTGAATCCAGTTTTAGAATCCGATGCTTCACTTCACTTTTACCGTATCAATTGCACCTTTGTATTGACGATGAAACACAGAAATTCCATCCGAATTTAATGCAAAAGGCACAATGTCGACTTATGTACAGCAGGACAGACACTCTAACTTTCTATGATTTGGACCTCTCCTGTGAGTCCAGTTTTAGATTCCGATGCTTCATTTCGAGTTTACTGTATCCCTTAGACCTTCTTATTGACGATGAAACACAGAAATTGCATCCGAATTCAATACAAAAGGCACAATTTCGACTTAAGTACAAGAGGACTGACACTTTAAATTTCTTTGATTTGAACCACTCCTGTGAGTCCTGTTTTAGATTCCGATGCTTCACTTCAGGTTTACTGTATCAATTGGACCTTCTTATTGACGATGAAACACAGAAATTCCATCCGAATTTAATACCAAAGGCACAACGCCGACTTAAGTACAAGGGTACTGTCACTCTAACTTTCTGCGATTTGAACCTCTCCTGTGCATCCAGTTTTAGATTCCGATGCTTCACGTGACGTTTACTGCATCCCTTGGACATTCTTATTGACGATGAAACACGGAAATTGCCTCCGCATCTAATACAAAAGGAACAATGCCGACATAAGTGCAAGCGGACTGCCACTCTAACATTCTATGATTTGAACCTCTGCTGTGAGTCCCGTTTTAGATTCCGATGCTTCACTTCAGGTTTACTGTATACCTTGGACATTCTGATTGACGATGAAACACAGAAACTACGTCCGAATTTAATACAAAAGGCACAATGCCGACTTGAGTACAAGAGGACTAACACTCTATCTTTCTATGATTTGAACCTCTCCTTTGAGTCCAGTTTTAGATTCCGATGCTTCACTTCTGGTTTACTGTATCCCTTGGACCTTCTTATTGACGATGATACACGGAAATTGCATCCGAATTTAATACAAAAGGCACAATGCCGACTTAAGTACAAGAGGACTGACTAACTTTCTATGATTTGAACCTCTCCTGTGAGTCCAGTTTCAGATTGCGATGCTTCACTTCAGGTTTACTGTATACCTTGGACATTCTTACTGACGATGAAGCACAGAAGTTGCATCCGAATTTATTACAAAAGGCACAGTTCCGACTTAAGTACAAGAGGACTTACACTCTAACTTTCTATGACTTGAACCTCTCCCGTGTGTCCAGTTTTAGATTCCGATGCTCCACTTCAGGTTTACTGTATACCTTGGACCTTCTTATTGACGATGAAACACAGAAATTGCATCCGAGCTTGATACAAAAGGCACAATGCCGACTTAAGTACAAGAGGACTGACACTCTAAATTCCTATGATTTGAACCACTCCTGTGAGTCCAGTTTTAGATTCCGACGCTTCACTTCAGGTTTACTGTATCAATTGGACCTTCTTATTGACGATGAAACACAGAAATTCCATCCGAATTTAATACCAAAGGCGCAACGCCGACTTAAGTACAAGGGTACTGTCACTCTAACTTTCTGCGATTTGAACCTCTCCTGTGCGTCCAGTTGTAGATTCCAATGCTTCACTTCAGGTTAACTGTATCACTTAGACCTTCTTATTGACGATGAAACACAGAATTTGCATCCGAATTTAATACAAAAGGCACAATGCCGACTTAAGTACAAGAGGACTGACACTCTATCTTCCTATGATTTGAACCTCTCCTGTGAGTCCAATTTTAGATTCCGATGCTTCACTTCAGGTTTACTGTATACCTTGGACTTTCTTATTGACGATGATACACAGAAAATGCATTCGAATTCAATACAAAAGGCACAATGCCGACTTAAGTACAAGAGGACTGACAAACTTCCTATGATTTGAACCTCTCCTGTGAGTCCAGTTTCGGATTCCGATGCTTCACTTTAGGTTTAACATATACCTTGTACCTTCTTATTGACGATGAAACACAGAAATTGCTTCCGAATTTAATACAAAAGTCACAATGCCGACTTAAGTACAAGAGGACTGTCACTCAAACTTTCTGTGATTTGAACCTCTCCTGTGCGTCCAGTTGTAGATTCCAATGCTTCACTTCAGGTTAACTGTATCACTTAGACCTTCTTATTGACGATGAAACACAGAAATTGCATCCGAATTTAATACAAAAGGCACAATGCCGATTTAAGTACAAGAGGACCGACACTCTAACTTTCTATGATTTGAACCATTCCTGTGAGTCCAGCTTTAGATCCGATGCTTCACTTCAGATTTATTGTATCCCTTAGACCTTCTTATTGAAGATGAAACACAGAAATTGCATCCGAATTTAATACAAAAGGCACAATGCCGATTTAAGTACAAGAGGACTGACACTCTAACTTTCTATGATTTGAACCTCTCCTGAGAATCCAGTTTTAGATTCCGATGCTTCACTTCAGGTTTACTGTATCGCTTGGACCTTCTTATTGAGATGAAACACAGAAATTGCATCCGAATTTAAAACAAAAGTCACAATGCCGACTTAAGTACAAGAGGACTGACACTCTAACTTTCTATGATTTGAACCCCTCCTTTGAGTCCAGTTTTAGATTCCGATGCTTCACTTCAGGTTTACTGTATCCCTTGGACCTTCTTACTGACGATGATACACAGAAATTGCATCTGAATTTAATACAAATGCACAATGCCGACTTAAGTACAAGAGGAGTGACACTCTAACTTTCTATGATTGGAACATCTCCTGTGAGTCCAGTTTTAGATTCCGGTGCTTCACTTCAGGTTTACTGTTTGCCTTGGACCAGCTTATTGATGATGAAACACAGAAATAGCATCCGACTTTCATACAAAAGGCACAATGACGACTTAAGAACAAGGGGACTGACACTCTAATTTTCTACGATTTGAACCACTCCTGTGAGTCCATTTATAGATTCCGATGCTTCACTTCAGATTTACTGTTTCCCGTTTACCAGCTTATTGACGATGAAGCACAGAAATTGCATCCGAATTGAATACAAATAGCACATTGCCGACTTAAGTACAAGAGGACTGAGACTCTAACTTTCTATGATTGGAACCTCTCCTGTGAGTCCAGTTTTAGATTCCGATGCTTCACTTCAGGTTTACTGTTTCCCTTGGACCAGCTTATTGACGATGAAACACAGAAATTGCATCCAAATTAAATACAAAAGGCACAATGCCGAATTAAGTACAACAGGACTGACACTCTAACTTTCTATGATTTGAATCTCTCCTGTGAGTCCAGTTTTAGAATCCGATGCTTCACTTCAGCTTTACCGTATCAATTGGACCTTTGTATTGTCGATGAAACACAGAAATTCCATACGAATTTAATGCAAAAGGCACAATGTCGACTAATGTACAAGAGGACAGTATCTCTAACTTTCTATGATTTGGACCTCTCCTGTGAGTCCAGTTTTGGATTCCGATGCTTCACTTCAAGTTTACTGTATCCCGTAAACCTTCCTATTGACGATGAAACACAGAAATTGCATCCGAATTTAATACAAAAGGCACAATGCCGATTTAAGTACAAGAGGACCGACACTCTAACTTTCTATGATTTGAACCTTTCCTGTGAGTCCAGCTTTAGATTCCGATGCTTCACTTCAGGTTTACTGTATCCCTTAGACCTTCTTGTTGAAGATGAAACATAGAAATTGCATCCGAATTTAATACAAAAGGCACAATGCCGATTTAAGTACAACAGGACCGACACTCTAACTTTCTATGAATTGACCACTCCTGTGAGACCAGTTTTAGATTCCGATGCTTCACTTCAGGTTTACTGTATCAATTACACCTTCTTATTGACGATGAAACACAGAAATTCCATCCGAATTTAATACAAAAGGCACAATGCCGACTTAAGTACAAGAGGACTGACACTCTAACTTTCTATGATTTGAACCTCTCCTGTGAGTCCAGTTTTAGATTCCGATGCTTCACTTCAGGTTTACTGTATCGCTTGCACCTTCTTATTGACGATGGAACACAGAAATTGCATCCGAATTTAATACCAAAGGCACAACGCCGACTTAAGTACAAGGGTACTGTCACTCTAACTTTCTATGATTTGAACCTCTCCTGTGAGTCCAGTTTTTGATTCCGATGCTTCACTTAAGGTTTACTGTATCCCTTGGATCTTCTTATTGACGAGGAAACACAGAAATTGCCTCCGCATTTAATATAAAAGGAACAATGCCGATTTAAGTACAAGAGGACTGACACTCTATCTTCCTATGATTTGAAACTCTCCTGTGAGTCCAGTTTCGGATTCCGATGCTTCACTTCAGGTTTACTGTATCCCTTGGACCTTCTTATTGACGATGATACACAGAACCTGCATCCGAATTCAGTACAAAAGGCACAATGCCGACTTAAGTACAAGAGGACTGACTAAATTTCAATGATTTGAACCTCTCCTGTGAGTCCAGTTTTGGATTCCGATGCTTCACTTCAGGCTTAACGTATACCTTGGACCTTCTTATTTACGATGAAACACAGAAATTGCATCCGAATATAATACAAAAGGCACAATGCCGACTGAAGTACAAGAGGACTGACACTCAAACTTTCTGTGATTTGAACCTCTCCTGTGAGTCCCGTTTTAGATTCCGATGCTTCACTTCAGGTGTACTGTAACCCTTGAACTTTCTTATTAATGATGAAACACAGAAATTGCATCTGAATTTAATACAAACGGCACAATGCCGACTTTAGTACAAGAGGACTGACACTCTAACATTCTATGATTTGAACCTCTCCTGTGAGCCCAGTTTTAGATTCCGATGCTTCACTTCAGGTTTACTGTATACCTTAGACCTTCTTATTGACGATGAAACGCAGAAATTACATCCGAATTTAATACAAAAGGCACAATGCCGACTTGAGTACAAGAGGACTAACACTCTAACTTGCTATTATTTGAACCTCTCCTTTGAGTCCAGTTTTAGATTCCGATGTTTCATTCAGGTTTACTGTATGCCTTGGACCTACTTATGGACGATGATACACAGAAATTGCATCCGAATTTAATACAAAAGGCACAATGCCGACTTATGTACAAGAGGACTGACTAACTTTCTATGATTTGAACCTCTCCTGTGAGTCCAGTTTTGGATTTCGATCTTCACTTCAGGTTTACCGTATGCCTTGGACCTTCTTATTGACGATAAAACGCAGAAATTGCATCAGAATTTAATACAAAAGGCACAATGCCGACTTAAGTACTAGAGGACTGACACTCTAACTTACTATGATTGGAACCTCTCCTGTGAGTCCAGTTTTAGATTTCGATGCTTCACTGCAGAAATACTGTGTCCCTTGGACCAGCTTATTGACGATGAAACACAGAAATTGCATCCGAATTTAAAACAAAAGGCACAATGCCGACTTAAGTACAAGAGGACTGACACTTAAACTTTCTATGATTTCAACCTCTCCTGTGAATCCAGTTTTAGATTCCGATGCTTCACTTCAGGTTTACCGTATCAATTGGACCGTTGTATTGACGATGAAACACAGAAATTCCATCCGAATTTAATACAAAAGTCACAATGCCGACTTAAGTACAAGAGGACTGTCACTCTAACTTTATATGATTTGAACCTCTCCTGTGCGTCCAGTTGTAGATTCCAATGCTTCACTTCAGGTTAACTGTATCACTTAGACCTTCTCATTGACGATGAAACACCGAAATTGCATCCGAATTTAATACAAAAGCACCATGCCGATTTAAGTACAAGAGGACCGACACTCTAACTTTCTATGATTTGAACCTTTCCTGTGAGTCCAGCTTTAGATTCCGATGCTTCACTTCAGGTTTACTGTATCCCTTAGACCTACTTATTGAAGATGAAACACAGAAATTCCATTCGAATTTAATACAAAAGGCACAATGCCGATTTAAGTACAAGAGGACCGACACTCTAACTTTCTATGAATTGAAGCACTCCTGTGAGACCAGTTTTAGATTCCGATGCTTCACTTCAGGTTTACTGTATCAATTGGACCTTCTTATTGACGATGAAACACAGAAACTCTATCCGAATGTAATACATAAGGCACAATGCCGACTTAAGTACAAGAGGACTGACACTCTAAACTTTCTATGATTTGAACCTCTCCTGTGAATCCAGTTTTAGATTCCGATGCTTCACTTCAGGTTTACTGTATCGCTTGGACCTTCTTACTGAGATGAAACACAGAAATTGCATCCGAATTTAATACAAAAGGCACAACGCCGACTTAAGTACAAGAGGACTGACACTCTAACTTTCTATGATTTGAACCCCTCCTTTGAGTCCAGTTTTAGATTCCGATGCTTCACTTCAGGTTTACTGTATCCCTTGGACCTTCTTACTGACGATGAAACACAGAAATTGCATCCGAATTAAATACAAAAGGCACAATGCCGAATTAAGTACAAGAGGACCGACACTCTAACTTTCTATGAATTGACCACTCCTGAGAGACCAGTTTTAGATTCCGATGCTTCACTTCATGTTTACTGTATCAATTGGACCTTCTTATTGACGATGAAACACAGATATCCCATCCGAATTTAATACAAAAGGCACAATGCCGACTTAAGTACAAGAGGACTGACACTCTGACTTTCTATGATTTGAACCTCTCCTGTGAGTCCAGTTTTAGATTCCGATGCTTCACTTCAGGTTTACTGTATCGCTTGCACCTTCTTATTGACGATGAAACACAGAAATTGCATACGAATTTAATACAAAAGGCACAATGCCGACTTAAGTACAAGAGGACAGACACTCTAACTTTTTATGATTTGAACCTCTCCTTTGAGTCCAGTTTTAGATTCCGATGCTGCACTTCAGGTTTACTGTATCCCTTGGACCTTCTTACTGACGATGATACACAGAAATTGCATCTGAATTTAATACAAAGGCACAATGCCGACTAAAGTACAAGAGGAGTGACACTCTAACTTTCTATGATTGGAACCTCTCCTGTGAGTCCAGTTTTAGATTCCGATGCTCCACTTCAGGTTTACTGTTTGCCTTGGACCAGGTTATTGACGATGAAACACAGAAATAGCATCCGAATTTAATACAAAAGGCACAATGACGACATAAGTACAAGAGGACTGACACTTTAAATTTCTATGATATGAACCACTCGTGTGAGTCCAGTTTTAGATTCCGATGCTTCACTTCAGGTTTACTGTATCCCGTGGACCAGCTTATTGACGATGAAGCACAGAAATTGCATCCGAATTGAATACAAAAAGCACATTGCCGACTTAAGTACAAGAGGACTGAATTTCTAACTTTCTATGATTTGAATCCCTCCTGTGAGTCCAGTTTTAGATTCCGATGCTTCACTTCAGGTGTACTGTATCAATTGGATATTCTTATTGACGATGAAACACAGAATTTCCTTCCGAATTTAATACAAAAGGCACAAAGCCGACTTAAGTACAAGAGGACTGAGACTCTAACTTTCTATGATTGGAACCTCTCCTGTGAGTCCAGTTTTAGATTCCGATGCTTCACTTCAGGTTTACTGTTTCCCTTGGACCAGCTTATTGACGATGAAACACAGATATTGCATCCGAATTAAATACAAAAGGCACAATGCCGACTTAAGTCCAAGAGGACTGACACTCTAACTTTCTATGATTTGAACCTCTCCTGTGAGTCCAGTTTTAGAATCCGATGCTTCACTTCAGGTTTACCGTATCAATTGGACCTTTGTATTGACGATAAAACACAGAAATTCCATCCGAATTTAATGCAAAATTCACAATGGCGACTAATGTACAAGAGGACAGACACTCTAACTTTCTATGATTTGGACCTCTCCTGTGAGTCCAGTTTTGGATTCCGATGCTTCACTTCAAGTTTACTGTATCCCGTAGACCTTCTTATTAACGATGAAACACAGAAATTGCATCCGAATTTAATACAAAAGGCACAATGCAGACTTAAGTACAAGAGGACTGACACTTTAAATTTCTATGATTTGAACCACTCCTGTGAGTCCAGTTTTAGATTCCGATGCTTCACTTCAGGTTTACTGTAACAATTGGACCTTCTTATTGACGATGATACACGGAAATGGCATCCGAATTTAATACAAAAGGCACAATGCCGACTTAAGTACAAGAGGTCTGACTAACTTTCTATGATTTGAACCTCTCCTGTGAGTCCAGTTTTAGATTGCGATGCTTCACTTCAGGTTTACTGTATACCTTGGACCTTCTTACTGACGATGAAGCACAGAAGTTGCATCCGAATTTATTACAAAAGGCACAGTTCCGTCTTAAGTCCAAGAAGACGGACACTCTAACTTTCTATGACTTGAACCTCTCCTGTGAGTCCAGTTTTAGATTCCGATGCTTCACTTCAGGTTTACTGTATACCTTGGTCCTTCTTATTGAAGATGAAACACAGAAATTGCATCCGAATTTAATACAAAAGGCACAGTGCCGACTTGAGTACAAGAGGAGTGACACTCTAACTTTCTATGATTGGAACCTCTCCTGTGAGTCCAGTTTTAGATTCCGATGCTTCACTTCAGGTTTACTGTATCAATTGGACCTTCTTATTGACGATGGAACACAGAAATTCCATCCGAAGTTAATACCAAAGGCACAATGCTGACTTAAGTACAAGAGGACTGACACTCTAACTTTCTATGATTTGAACCTCTCCTGTGAATCCAGTTTTAGATTCCGATGCTTCACTTAAGGTTTACTGTATACCTTGGACTTTCTTATCGACGGTGATACACAGAAAATGCATTCGAATTCAATACAAAAGGCACAATGCCGACTTAAGTTCAAGAGGACTGACACTCTATCTTTCTATGATTTGAACCTCTCCTGTGAGTCCAGTTTTAGATTCCGATGCTTCACTTCAGGTTTACTGTATACCTTGGACTTTCTTATTGACGATGATATACAGAAAATGCATTCGAATTCAATACAAAAGGCACAATGCCGACTTAAGTACAAGAGGACTGACAAACTTTCTATGATTTGAACCTCTGCTGTGAGTCCAGTTTCGGATTCCGATGCTTCACTTTAGGTTTAACGTATACCTTGTACCTTCTTATTGACGATAAAACACAGAAATTGCTTCCGAATTTAATACAAAATGCACAATGCCGACTTAAGTACAAGAGTACTTACACTCAAACTTTCTGTGATTTGAACCTCTCCTGTGAGTCCCGTTTTAGATTCCGATGCTTCACTTCAGGCGTACTGTAATCCTTGGACATTCTTATTAATGATGAAACACAGAAATTGCATCTGAATTTAATACAAACGGCACAATGCCGACTTAAGTACAAGAGGACTGACACGCTAACAATCTATGATTTGAACCTCTCCTGCGAGTCCAGTTTTAGATTCCGATGCTTCACTTTAGGTTTACTGTATCGCTTGCACCTTCTTATTGACGATGAAACACAGAAACTGCATCCGAATTTAATACAAAAGGCACAATGCCGATTTAAGTACAAGAGTACAGACACTCTAACTCTCTATAATTTGAACCTCTCCTTTGAGTCCAGTTTTAGATTCCGATGCTTCACTTCAGTTTTACTGTATCCCTTGGACCTTCTTACTGACGATGATACACAGAAATTGCATCTGAATTTAATACAAAGGCACAATGCCGACTTAAGTACAAGAGGAGTGAAACTCTAACTTTCTATGATTGGAACCTCTCCTGTGAGCCCAGTTTTAGATTCGGATGCTCCACTTCAGGTTTACTGTTTGCCTTGGACCAGGTTATTGACGATGAAACACAGAAATAGCATCCGAATTTAATACAAAAGGCACAATGACGACTTAAGTACAAGAGGACTGACACTTTAAATTTCTATGATTTGAACCACTCGTGTGAGTCCAGTTTTAGATTCCGATGCTTCACTTCAGGTTTACTGTTTCCCGTGGACCAGCTTATTGACGATGAAGCACAGAAATTGCATCCGAATTGAATACAAAAAGCACATTGTCGACTTAAGTACAAGAGGACTGAATTTCTAACTTTCTATGATTTGAACCTCTCCTGTGAGTCCAGTTTTAGATTCCGATGCTTCACTTCAGGTGTACTGTATCAACTGGATATTCTTATTGACGATGAAACCCAGAATTTCCTTCCGAATTTAATACAAAAGGCACAAAGCCGACTTAAGTACAAGAGGACCGAGACTCTAACTTTCTATGATTGGAACCTCTCCTGTGAGTCCAGTTTTAGATTATGATGCTTCACTTCAGGTTTACTGTTTCCCTTGGACCAGCTTATTGACGATGAAACACAGAAATTGCATCCGAATTAAATACAAAAGGCACATTGCCGACTTAAGTACAAGAGGACTGACACTCTAACTTTCTATGATTTGAACCTCTCCTGTGAGTCCAGTTTTAGAATCCGATGCTTCCTTCAGGTTTACCGTATCAATTGGACCTTTGTATTGACGATAAAACACAGAAATTCCATCCGAATTTAATGCAAAAAGCACAATGTCCACTAATGTACAAGAGGACAGACACTCTAACTTTCTATGATTTGGACCTCTCCTGTGAGTCCAGTTTTGGATTCCGATGCTTCACTTCAAGTTTACTGTATCCCGTAGACCTTCTTATTAACGATGAAACACAGAAATTGCATCCGAATTTAATACAAAAGGCACAATGCAGACTTAAGTACAAGTGGACTGACACTATCAATTTCTATGATTTGAACCACACCTGTGGGTCCAGTTTTAGATTCCGATGCTTCACTTCAGGTTTACTGTATCAAATGGACCTTGTTATTGACGATGAAACACAGAAATTCCATCCGAATTTAATACCAAAGGCACAATGCCGACTTAAGTACAGGAGGACTGACACTCTAACTTTCTATGATTTGAACCTCTCCTGTGAGTCCAGTTTTAGATTACGATGCTTCACTTCAGGTTTACTGTATCCCTTGGACCTTCTTATTGAAGATAAAATACAGAAATTGCTTCCGAATTTAATACAAAAGGCACAATGCCGACTAATGTACAAGAGGACAGACACTCTAACTTTCTATGATTTGGACCTCTCCTGTGAGTCCAGTTTTGGATTCCGATGCTTCACTTCAAGTTTACTGTATCCCGTAGACCTTCTTATTGACGATGAAACACAGAAATTGCATCCGAATTTAATACAAAAGGCACAATGCCGATTTAAGTACAAGAGGACCGACACTCTAACTTTCTATGATTTGAACCTTTCCTGTGAGCCCAGCTTTAGATTCCGATGCTTCATTTCAGGTTTACTGTATCCCTTAGACCTTCTTGTTGAAGATGAAACACAGAAATTAGATCCGAATTCAATACAAAAGGCACAATGCCAATTTAAGTACAAGAGGACCGACACTCTAACTTTCTATGATTTGAACCTTTCCTGTGAGTCCACCTTTTGATTCCGATGCTTCACTTCAGGTTTACTGTATCCCTTAGACCTTCTTGTTGAAGATGAAACACAGAAATTGCATCCGAATTTAATACAAAAGGCACAATGCCGATTTAAGTACAAGAGGACCGACACTCTAACTTTCTATGATTTGAACCTTTCCTGTGAGTCCAGCTTTAGATTCCGATGCTTCACTTCAGGTTTACTGTATCCCTTAGACCTTCTTGTTGAAGATGAAACACAGAAATTGCATCCGAACTTAATACAAAAGGCACAATGCCGATTTAAGTACAAAAGGACCGACACTCTAACTTTCTATGAATTGACCACTCCTGTGAGACCAGTTTTAGATTCCGATGCTTCACTTCAGGTTTACTGTATCCCTTGGACCTTCTTACTGACGATGATACACAGAAATTGCATCTGAATTTAATACAAAGGCACAATGCCCACTTAAGTACAAGAGGAGTGACACACTAACTTTCTATGATTGAAACCTCTCCTGTGAGTACAGTTTTAGATTCCGATGCTTCACTTCAGGTTTACTGTATCCCTTGGACCTTCTTACTGACGATGATACACCGAAATTGCATCTGAATTTAATACAAAGGCACAATGCCGACTTAAGTACAAGAGGAGTGACACTCTAACTTTCTATGATTGGAACCTCCCTGTGAGTCCAGTTTTATATTCCGATGCTCCACTTCAGGTTTACTGTTTGCCTTGGACCAGGTTATTGACGATGAAACACAGAAATAGCATCCGAATTTAATACAAAAGGCACAATGACAACTTAAGTACAAGAGGACTGACACTTTAAATTTCTATGATTTGAACCACTCGTGTGAGTCCAGTTTTAGATTCCGATGCTTCACTTCAGGTTTACTGTTTCCCGTGGACCAGCTTATTGACGATGAAGCACAGAAATTGCATCCGAATTGAATACAAAAAGCACATTGCCGACTTAAGTACAACAGGACTGAATTTCTAACTTTCTATGACTTGAACCTCTCCTGTGAGTCCAGTTTTAGATTCCGATGCTTCACTTCAGGTTTACTGTATCAATTGGACCTTCTTATTGACGATGAAACACAGAAATTGCATCCGAATTTAATACAAAAGGCACAATGCCGACTTAAGTACAAGAGGACAGACACTCTAACTTTCTATGATTTGAACCTCTCCTTTGAGTCCAGTTTAATATTCAGATGCTCCACTTCAGGTTTACTGTTTGCCTTGGAGCAGGTTATTGACGATGAGACACAGAAATAGCATCCGAATTTAATACAAAAGGCACAATGACAACTTAAGTACAAGAGGACTGACACTTTAAATTTCTATGATTTGAACCACTCGTGTGAGTCCAGTTTTAGATTCCGATGCTTCACTACAGGTTTACTGTTTCCCGTGGACCAGCTTATTGACGATAAAGCATAGAAATTGCATCCGAATTGAATACAAAAAGCACATTGCCGACTTAAGTACAACAGGACTGAATTTCTAACTTTCTATGATTTGAACCTCTCCTGTGAGTACAGTTTTAGATTCCGATGCTTCACTTCAGGTTTACTGTATCAATTGGACCTTCTTATTGACGATGAAACACAGAAATTGCATCCGAATTTAATACAAAAGGCACAATGCCGACTTAAGTACAAGAGAACAGACACTCTAACTTTCTATGATTTGAACCTCTCCTTTGAGTCCAGTTTTAGATTCCGATGCTTCACTTCAGGTTTACTGTATCCCTTGGACCTTCTTACTGACGATGATACACAGAAATTGCATCTGAATTTAATACAAAGGCACAATGCCGACTTAAGTACAAGAGGAGTGACACCCTAACTTTCTATGATTGGAAACTTTCCTGTGAGTCCAGCTTTAGATTCCGATGCTTCACTTCAGGTTTACTGTTTCCCTTGGACCAGCTTATTGACGATGAAACACAGAAATTGCATCCGAATTAAATACAAAAGGCACATTGCCGACTTAAGTACAAGAGGACTGACACTCTAACTTTCTATGATTTGAACCTCTCCTGTGAGTCCAGTTTTAGAATCCGATGCTTCCTTCAGGTTTACCGTATCAATTGGACCTTTGTATTGACGATAAAACACAGAAATTCCATCCGAATTTAATGCAAAAAGCACAATGTCCACTAATGTACAAGAGGACAGACACTCTAACTTTCTATGATTTGGACCTCTCCTGTGAGTCCAGTTTTGGATTCCGATGCTTCACTTCAAGTTTACTGTATCCCGTAGACCTTCTTATTAACGATGAAACACAGAAATTGCATCCGAATTTAATACAAAAGGCACAATGCAGACTTAAGTACAAGAGGACTGACACTATCAATTTCTATGATTTGAACCACACCTGTGGGTCCAGTTTTAGATTCTGATGCTTCACTTCAGGTTTACTGTATCAAATGGACCTTGTTATTGACGATGAAACACAGAAATTCCATCCGAATTTAATACCAAAGGCACAATGCCGACTTAAGTACAAGAGGACTGACACTCTAACTTTCTATGATTTGAACCTCTCCTGTGAGTCCAGTTCTGATTACGATGCTTCACTTCAGGTTTACTGTATCCCTTGGACCTTCTTATTGAAGATAAAACACAGAAATTGCGTCCGAATTTAATACAAAAGGCACAATGCCGACTAATGTACAAGAGGACAGACACTCTAACTTTCTATGATTTGGACCTCTCCTGTGAGTCCAGTTTTGGATTCCGATGCTTCACTTCAAGTTTACTGTATCCCGTAGACCTTCTTATTGACGATGAAACACAGAAATTGCATCCGAATTTAATACAAAAGGCACAATGCCGATTTAAGTACAAGAGGACCGACACTCTAACTTTCTATGATTTGAACCTTTCCTGTGAGTCCAGCTTTAGATTCCGATGCTTCATTTCAGGTTTACTGTATCCCTTAGACCTTCTTGTTGAGGAGGAAACACAGAAATTAGATCCGAATTTAATACAAAAGGCACAATGCCGATTTAAGTACAAAAGGACCGACACTCTAACTTTCTATGAATTGACCACTCCTGTGAGACCAGTTTTAGATTCCGATGCTTCACTTCAGGTTTACTGTATCCCTTGGACCTTCTTACTGACGATGATACACAGAAATTGCATCTGAATTTAATACAAAGGCACAATGCCCACTTAAGTACAAGAGGAGTGACACACTAACTTTCTATGATTGGAACCTCTCCTGTGAGTCCAGTTTTAGATTCCGATGCTTCACTTCAGGTTTACTGTATCCCTTGGACCTTCTTACTGACGATGATACACCGAAATTGCATCTGAATTTAATACAAAGGCACAATGCCGACTTAAGTACAAGAGGAGTGACACTCTAACTTTCTATGATTGGAACCTCCCTGTGAGTCCAGTTTTATATTCCGATGCTCCACTTCAGGTTTACTGTTTGCCTTGGACCAGGTTATTGACGATGAAACACAGAAATAGCATCCGAATTTAATACAAGAGGCACAATGACAACTTAAGTACAAGAGGACTGACACTTTAAATTTCTATGATTTGAACCACTCGTGTGAGTCCAGTTTTAGATTCCGATGCTTCACTTCAGGTTTACTGTTTCCCGTGGACCAGCTTATTGACGATGAAGCACAGAAATTGCATCCGAATTGAATACAAAAAGCACATTGCCGACTTAAGTACAACAGGACTGAATTTCTAACTTTCTATGACTTGAACCTCTCCTGTGAGTCCAGTTTTAGATTCCGATGCTTCACTTCAGGTTTACTGTATCAATTGGACCTTCTTATTGACGATGAAACACAGAAATTGCATCCGAATTTAATACAAAAGGCACAATGCCGACTTAAGTACAAGAGGACAGACACTCTAACTTTCTATGATTTGAACCTCTCCTTTGAGTCCAGTTTAATATTCCGATGCTCCACTTCAGGTTTACTGTTTGCCTTGGACCAGGTTATTGACGATGAAACACAGAAATAGCATCCGAATTTAATACAAAAGGCACAATGACAACTTAAGTACAAGAGGACTGACACTTTAAATTTCTATGATTTGAACCACTCGTGTGAGTCCAGTTTTAGATTACGATGCTTCACTACAGGTTTACTGTTTCCCGTGGACCAGCTTATTGACGATGAAGCACAGAAATTGCATCCGAATTGAATACAAAAAGCACATTGCCGACTTAAGTACAACAGGACTGACTTTCTAACTTTCTATGATTTGAACCTCTCCTGTGAGTCCAGTTTTAGATTCCGATGCTTCACTTTAGGTTCACTGTATCAATTGGACCTTCTTATTGACGATGAAACACAGAAATTGCATCCGAATTTAATACAAAAGGCACAATGCCGACTTAAGTACAAGAGAACAGACACTCTAACTTTCTATGATTTGAACCTCTCCTTTGAGTCCAGTTTTAGATTCCGATGCTTCACTTCAGGTTTACTGTATCCCTTGGACCTTCTTACAGACGATGATACACAGAAATTGCATCTGAATTTAATACAAAGGCACAATGCCGACTTAAGTACAAGAGGAGTGACACCCTAACTTTCTATGATTGGAACCTTTCCTGTGAGTCCAGCTTTAGATTCCGATGCTTCACTTCAGGTTTACTGTATCCCTTAGACCTTCTTGTTGAAGATGAAACACAGAAATTGCATCCGAATTTAATACAAAAGGCACAATGCCGATTTAAGTACAAGAGGACGCACACTCTAACTTTCTATGAATTGACCACTCCTGTGAGACCAGTTTCAGATTCCGATGATTCACTTCAGGTTTACTGTATCAATTGGACCTTCTTATTGACAATGAAACACAGAAATTCCATCCGAATTTAATACAAAAGGCACAATGCCGATTAATGTACAAGAGGACTGACACTCTAACATTCTATGATTTGAACCTCTCCTGTGAGTCCAGTTTTAGATTCCGATGCTTCACTTCAGGTTTACTGTATCGCTTGCACCTTCTTATTGACGATGAAACACAGAAATTGCATCCGAATTCAATACAAAGGCACAATGCCGACTTAAGTACAAGAGGAGTGACACTCTAACTTTCTATGATTGGAACCTCTCCTGTGAGTCCAGTTTTAGATTCCGATGCTTCACTTCAGGTTTTCAGTATCCCTTGGACCTTCTTACTGACGATGATACACAGAAATTGCATCTGAATTTAATAGAAAGGCACAACGCCGACTTAAGTACAAGAGGAGTGACACTCTAACTTTCTATGATTGGAACCTCTCCTGTGAGTCCAGTTTTAAATTCCGATGCTCCACTTCAGGTTTACTGTTTGCCTTGGACCAGCTTATTGACGATGAAGCACAGAAATTGCATCCGAATTGAATACAAAAAGCACATTGCCGACTTAAGTACAACAGGACTGAATTTCTAACTTTCTATGATTTGAACCTCTCCTGTGAGTCCAGTTTTAGATTCCGATGCTTCACTTCAGGTGTACTGTATCAATTGGATATTCATATTGACTATGAAACACAGAATTTCCTTCCGAATTTAATACAAAAGGCACAAAGCCGACTTAAGTACAAGAGGACTGAGACTCTAACTTTCTATGATTGGAACCTCAACAGTGAGTCCAGTTTTAGATTCCGATGCTTCACTTCAGGTATACTGTATCAAATGGACCTTGTTATTGACGATTAAACACAGAAATTCCATCCGAATTTAATACCAAAGGCACAATGCCGACTTAAGTACAAGAGGACTGACACTCTAACTTTCTATGATTTGAACCTCTCCTGTGAGTCCAGTTTTAGATTACGAAGCTTCACTTCAGGTTTACTGTATCCCTTGGACCTTCTTATTGAAGATAAAACACAGAAATTGCGTCCGATTTTAATACAAAAGGCACAATGCCGACTAATGTACAAGAGGACAGACACTCTAACTTTCTATGATTTGCACCTCTCCTGTGAGTCCAGTTTTGGATTCCGATGCTTCACTTCAAGTTTACTGTATCCCGTAGACCTTCTTATTGACGATGAAACACAGAAACTGCATCCGAATTTAATACAAAAGGCACAATGCCGATTTAAGTACAAGAGGACCGACACTCTAACTTTCTATGATTTGAACCTTTCCTGTGAGTCCAGCTTTAGATTCCGATGCTTCATTTTAGGTTTACTGTATCCCTTAGACCTTCTTGTTGAAGATGAAACACAGAAATTAGATCCGAATTTAATACAAAAGGCACAATGCCGATTTAAGTACAAGAGGACCGACACTCTAACTTTCTATGATCTGAACCTTTCCTGTGAGTCCAGCTTTTGATTCCGATGCTTCACTTCAGGTTTACTGTATCCCTTAGACCTTCTTGTTGAAGATGAAACACAGAAATTGCATCCGAATTTAATACAAAAGGCACAATGCCGATTTAAGTACAAAAGGACCGACACTCTAACTTTCTATGAATTGACCACTCCTGTGAGACCAGTTTTAGATTCCGATGCTTCACTTCAGGTTTACTGTATCCCTTGGACCTTCTTACTGACGATGATACACCGAAATTGCATCTGAATTTAATACAAAGGCACAATGCCGACTTAAGTACAAGAGGAGTGACACTCTAACTTTCTATGATTGGAACCTCCCTGTGAGTCCAGTTTTATATTCCGATGCTCCACTTCAGGTTTACTGTTTGCCTTGGACCAGGTTATTGACGATGAAACACAGAAATAGCATCCGAATTTAATACAAAAGGCACAATGACAACTTAAGTACAAGAGGACTGACACTTTAAATTTCTATGATTTGAACCACTCGTGTGAGTCCAGTTTTAGATTCCGATGCTTCACTTCAGGTTTACTGTTTCCCGTGGACCAGCTTATTGACGATGAAGCACAGAAATTGCATCCGAATTGAATACAAAAAGCACATTGCCGACTTAAGTACAACAGGACTGAATTTCTAACTTTCTATGACTTGAACCTCTCCTGTGAGTCCAGTTTTAGATTCCGATGCTTCACTTCAGGTTTACTGTATCAATTGGACCTTCTTATTGACGATGAAACACAGAAATTGCATCCGAATTTAATACAAAAGGCACAATGCCGACTTAAGTACAAGAGGACAGACACTCTAACTTTCTATGATTTGAACCTCTCCTTTGAGTCCAGTTTTATATTCCGATGCTCCACTTCAGGTTTACTGTTTGCCTTGGACCAGGTTATTGACGATGAAACACAGAAATAGCATCCGAATTTAATACAAAAGGCACAATGACAACTTAAGTACAAGAGGACTGACACTTTAAATTTCTATGATTTGAACCACTCGTGTGAGTCCAGTTTTAGATTCCGATGCTTCACTACAGGTTTACTGTTTCCCGTGGACCAGCTTATTGACGATGAAGCACAGAAATTGCATCCGAATTGAATACAAAAAGCACATTGCCGACTTAAGTACAACAGGACTGAATTTCTAACTTTCTATGATTTGAACCTCTCCTGTGAGTCCAGTTTTAGATTCCGATGCTTCACTTCAGGTTTACTGTATCAATTGGACCTTCTTATTGACGATGAAACACAGAAATTGCATCCGAATTCAATACAAAAGGCACAATGCCGATTTAAGTACAAGAGGACCGACACTCTAACTTTCTGTGATTTGAACCTTTCCTGTGAGTCCAGCTTTAGATTCCGATGCTTCACTTCAGGTTTACTGTATCCCTTAGACCTTCTTGTTGAAGATGAAACACAGAAATTGCATCCGAATTTAATACAAAAGGCACAATGCCGATTTAAGTACAAGAGGACCCACACTCTAACTTTGTATGAATTGACCACTCCTGTGAGACCAGTTTCAGATTCCGATGATTCACTTCAGGTTTACTGTATCAATTGGACCTTCTTATTGACAATGAAACACAGAAATTCCATCCGAGTTTAATACAAAAGGCACAATGCCGATTAAAGTACAAGAGGACTGACACTCTAACATTCTATGATTTGAACCTCTCCTGTGAGTCCAGTTTTAGATTCCGATGCTTCACTTCAGGTTTACTGTATCGCTTGCACCTTCTTATTGACGATGAAACACAGAAATTGCATCCGAATTCAATACAAAAGGCACAATGCCGATTTAAGTACAAGAGGACCGACACTCTAACTTTCTATGATTTGAACCTTTCCTGTGAGTCCAGCTTTAGATTCCGATGCTTCACTTCAGGTTTACTGTATCCCTTAGACCTTCTTGTTGAAGATGAAACACAGAAATTGCATCCGAATTTAATACAAAAGGCACAATGCCGATTTAAGTACAAGAGGACCGACACTCTAACTTTCTATGAATTGACCACTCCTGTTAGACCAGTTTTAGATTCCGATGCTTAACTTCAGGTTTACTGTATCCCTTGGACCTTCTTACTGACGATGATACACAGAAATTGCATCTGAATTTAATACAAAGGCACAATGCCGACTTAAGTACAAGAGGAGTGACACTCTAACTTTCTATGATTGGAACCTCTCCTGTGAGTCCAGTTTTAGATTCCGATGCTTCACTTCAGGTTTTCAGTATCCCTTGGACCTTCTTACTGACGATGATACACAGAAATTGCATCTGAATTTAATAGAAAGGCACAACGCCGACTTAAGTACAAGAGGAGTGACAGTCTAACTTTCTATGATTGGAACCTCTCCTGTGAGTCCAGTTTTAAATTCCGATGCTCCACTTCAGGTTTACTGTTTGCCTTGGACCAGCTTATTGACGATGAAGCACAGAAATTGCATCCGAATTGAATACAAAAAGCACATTGCCGACTTAAGTACAACAGGACTGAATTTCTAACTTTCTATGATTTGAACCTCTCCTGTGAGTCCAGTTTTAGATTCCGATGCTTCACTTCAGGTGTACTGTATCAATTGGATATTCATATTGACTATGAAACACAGAATTTCCTTCCGAATTTAATACAAAAGGCACAAAGCCGACTTAAGTACAAGAGGACTGAGACTCTAACTTTCTATGATTGGAACCTCTCCTGTGAGTCCAGTTTTAGATTCCGATGCTTCACTTCAGGTATACTGTATCAAATGGACCTTGTTATTGACGATTAAACACAGAAATTCCATCCGAATTTAATACCAAAGGCACAATGCCGACTTAAGTACAAGAGGACTGACACTCTAACTTTCTATGATTTGAACCTCTCCTGTGAGTCCAGTTTTAGATTACGATGCTTCACTTCAGGTTTACTGTATCCCTTGGACCTTCTTATTGAAGATAAAACACAGAAATTGCGTCCGATTTTAATACAAAAGGCACAATGCCGACTAATGTACAAGAGGACAGACACTCTAACTTTCTATGATTTGCACCTCTCCTATGAGTCCAGTTTTGGATTCCGATGCTTCACTTCAAGTTTACTGTATCCCGTAGACCTTCTTATTGACGATGAAACACAGAAATTGCATCCGAATTTAATACAAAAGGCACAATGCCGATTTAAGTACAAGAGGACCGACACTCTAACTTTCTATGATTTGAACCTTTCCTGTGAGTCCAGCTTTAGATTCCGATGCTTCATTTTAGGTTTACTGTATCCCTTAGACCTTCTTGTTGAAGATGAAACACAGAAATTAGATCCGAATTTAATACAAAAGGCACAATGCCGATTTAAGTACAAGAGGACCGACACTCTAACTTTCTATGATTTGAACCTTTCCTGTGAGTCCAGCTTTTGATTAAGATGCTTCACTTCAGGTTTACTGTATCCCTTAGACCTTCTTGTTGAAGATGAAACACAGAAATTGCATCCGAATTTAATACAAAAGGCACAATGCCGATTTAAGTACAAAAGGACCGACACTCTAACTTTCTATGAATTGACCACTCCTGTGAGACCAGTTTTAGATTCCGATGCTTCACTTCAGGTTTACTGTATCCCTTGGACCTTCTTACTGACGATGATACACCGAAATTGCATCTGAATTTAATACAAAGGCACAATGCCGACTTAAGTACAAGAGGAGTGACACTCTAACTTTCTATGATTGGAACCTTCCTGTGAGTCCAGTTTTATATTCCGATGCTCCACTTCAGGTTTACTGTTTGCCTTGGACCAGGTTATTGACGATGAAACACAGAAATAGCATCCGAATTTAATACAAAAGGCACAATGACAACTTAAGTACAAGAGGACTGACACTTTAAATTTCTATGATTTGAACCACTCGTGTGAGTCCAGTTTTAGATTCCGATGCTTCACTTCAGGTTTACTGTTTCCCGTGGACCAGCTTATTGACGATGAAGCACAGAAATTGCATCCGAATTGAATACAAAAAGCACATTGCCGACTTAAGTACAACAGGACTGAATTTCTAACTTTCTATGACTTGAACCTCTCCTGTGAGTCCAGTTTTAGATTCCGATGCTTCACTTCAGGTTTACTGTATCAATTGGACCTTCTTATTGACGATGAAACACAGAAATTGCATCCGAATTTAATACAAAAGGCACAATGCCGACTTAAGTACAAGAGGACAGACACTCTAACTTTCTATGATTTGAACCTCTCCTTTGAGTCCAGTTTTATATTCCGATGCTCCACTTCAGGTTTACTGTTTGCCTTGGACCAGGTTATTGGCGATGAAACACAGAAATAGCATCCGAATTTAATACAAAATTCACAATGACAACTTAAGTACAAGAGGACTGACACTTTAAATTTCTATGATTTGAACCACTCGTGTGAGTCCAGTTTTAGATTCCGATGCTTCACTACAGGTTTACTGTTTCCCGTGGACCAGCTTATTGACGATGAAGCACAGAAATTGCATCCGAATTGAATACAAAAAGCACATTGCCGACTTAAGTACAAGAGGACTGAATTTCTAACTTTCTATGATTTGAACCTCTCCTGTGAGTCCAGTTCTAGATTCCGATGCTTCACTTCAGGTTTACTGTATCAATTGGACCTTCTTATTGACGATGAAACACAGAAATTGCATCCGAATTTAATACAAAAGGCACAATGCCGACTTAAGTACAAGAGAACAGACACTCTAACTTTCTATGATTTGAACCTCTCCTTTGAGTCCAGTTTTAGATTCCGATGCTTCACTTCAGGTTTACTGTATCCCTTGGACCTTCTTACTGACGATGATACACAGAAATTGCATCTGAATTTAATACAAAGGCACAATGCCGACTTAAGTACAAGAGGAGTGACACTCTAACTTTCTATGATTGGAACCTTTCCTGTGAGTCCAGCTTTAGATTTCGACGCTTCACTTCAGGTTTACTGTATCCCTTAGACCTTCTTGTTGAAGATGAAACACAGAAATTGCATCCGAATTTAATACAAAAGGCACAATGCCGATTTAAGTACAAGAGGACCCACACTCTAACTTTCTATGAATTGACCACTCCTGTGAGACCAGTTTTAGATTCCGATGCTTCACTTCAGGTTTACTGTATCAATTGGACCTTCTTATTGACAATGAAACACAGAAATTCCATCCGAATTTAATACAAAAGGCACAATGCCGACTAAAGTACAAGAGGACTGACACTCTAAGTTTCTATGATTTGAACCTCTCCTGTGAGTCCAGTTTTAGATTCCGATGCTTCACTTCAGGTTTACTGTATCGCTTGCACCTTCTTATTGACGATGAAACACAGAAATTGCATCCGAATTCAATACAAAAGGCACAATTCCGATTTAAGTACAAGAGGACCGACACTCTAACTTTCTATGATTTGAACCTTTCCTGTGAGTCCAGCTTTAGATTCCGATGCTTCACTTCAGGTTTACTGTATCCCTTGGACCTTCTTACTGACGATGATACACAGAAATTGCATCTGAATTTAATACAAAGGCACAATGCCGACTTAAGTACAAGAGGAGTGACACTCTAACTTTCTATGATTTGAACCTCTCCTGTGAGTCCACTTTTAGATTCCGATGCTTCACTTCAGGTTTACAGTATCCCTTGGACCTTCTTACTGACGATGATACACAGAAATTGCATCTGAATTTAATAGAAAGGCACAACGCCGACTTAAGTACAAGAGGAGTGACACTCTAACTTTCTATGATTGGAACCTCTCCTGTGAGTCCAGTTTTAGATTCCGATGCTCCACTTCAGGTTTACTGTTTGCCTTGGACCAGCTTATTGACGATGAAGCACAGAAATTGCATCCGAATTGAATACAAAAAGCACATTGCCGACTTATGTACAACAGGACTGAATTTCTAACTTTCTATGATTTGAACCTCTCCTGTGAGTCCAGTTTTAGATTCCGATGCTTCACTTCAGGTGTACTGTATCAATTGGATATTCATATTGACGATGAAACACAGAATTTCCTTCCGAATTTAATACAAAAGGCACAAAGCCGACTTAAGTACAAGAGGACTGAGACTGTAACTTTCTATGATTGGAACCTCTCCTGTGAGTCCAGTTTTAGATTCCGATGCTTCACTTCAGGTATACTGTATCAAATGGACCTTGTGATTGACGATTAAACACAGAAATTCCATCCGAATTTAATACCAAAGGCACAATGCCGACTTAAGTACAAGAGGACTGACACTCTAACTTTCTCTGATTTGAACCTCTCCTGTGAATCCAGTTTTAGATTCCGATGCTTCACTTCAGGTTTACTGTATACCTTGGACCTTCTTATTGACGATGAAACACAGAAATTACATCTGAATTTAATACATTAGGCACAATGCCGACTTGAGTACAAGAGGACTAACACTCTATCTTTCTATGATTTGAACCTCTCCTTTGAGTCCAGTTTTAGATTCCGATGCTTCACTTCAGGTTTAACGTATCCCTTGGACCTTCTTATTGACGATGATACACGGAAATTGCATCCGAATTTAATACAAAAGGCACAATGCCGACTTAAGTACAAGAGGACTGACTAACTTTCTATGATTTGAACCTCTCCTGTGAGTCCAGTTTTAGATTGCGATGCTTCACTTCAGGTTTACTGTATACCTTGGACCTTCTTACTGACGATGAAGCACAGAAGTTGCATCCGAATATATTACAAAAGGCACAGTTCCGACTTAAGTACAAGAAGACGGACACTCTAACTTTCTATGACCTGAACCTCTCCTGTGAGTCCAGTTTTAGATTCCGATGCTTCACTTCAGGTTTACTGTATACCTTGGTCCTTCTTATTGACGATGAAACACAGAAATTGCATCCGAATTTAATACAAAAGGCACAATGCCGACTTGAGTACAAGAGGACTGACACTCTAAGATTCTATGATTTGAACCACTCCTGTGAGTCCAGTTTTAGAATCCGATGCTTCACTTCAGGTTTACTGTATCAATTGGACCTTCTTATTGACGATGGAATACAGAAATTCCATCCGAATTTAATACCAAAGGCACAATGCTGACTTAAGTACAAGAGGACTGACACTCTAAATTTCTATGATTTGAACCTCTCCTGTGAATCCAGTTTTAGATTCCGATGCTTCACTTAAGGTTTACTATATCCCTTGGACCTTCATATTGACGATGAAACACAGAAATTGCCTCCGCATTTAATACAAAAGGAACAATGCCGACTTAAGTACAAGAGGACTGACACTCTATCTTCCTATGATTTGAACCTCTCCTGTGAGTCCAGTTATAGATTCCGATGCTTCACTTCAGGTTTACTGTATACCTTGGACTTTCTTATTGACGATGATACACAGAAAATACATTCGAATTCAATACAAAAGGCACAATGCCGACTTAAGTACAAGAGGACTGAAACTCTTTCTTCCTATGATTTGAACCTCTCCTGTGAGTCCAGTTTTAGATTCCGATGCTTCACTTCAGGTTTACTGTATACCTTAGACTTTCTTATTGACGATGATACACAGAAAATGCATTCGAATTCAATACAAAAGGCACAATGCCGACTTAAGTACAAGAGGACTGACAAACTTTCTATGATTTGAACCTCTCCTGTGAGTCCAGTTTCGGATTCCGATGCTTCACTTTAGGTTTAACGTATACCTTGTACCTTCTTATTGACGATGAAACACAGAAATTGCTTCCGAATTTAATACACAAGGCACAATGCCGACTTAAGTACAAGAATACTTACACTCAAATTTTCTGTGATTTGAACCTCTCCTGTGAGTCCCGTTTTAGATTCCGATGCTTCACTTCAGGCGTACTGTAATCCTTGGACATTCTTATTAATGATGAAACACAGAAATTGCATCTGAATTTAATACAAACGGCACAATGCCGACTTAAGTACAAGAGGACTGACACTCTAACATTCTATGATTTGAACCTTTCCTGTGAGTCCAGTTTTAGATTCCAATGCTTCACTTCAGGTTTACTGTATCGCTTGCACCTTCTTATTGACGATGAAACACAGAAATTGCATCCGAATTTAATACAAAACGCACAATGAAGATTTAAGTACAAGCGGACATACACTCTAACTTTCTATGATTTGAACCTCTCCTTTGAGTCCAGTTATAGATTCCGATGCTTCACTTCAGGTTTACTGTATCCCTTGGACCTTCTTACTGACGATGATACACAGAAATTGCATCTGAATTTAATACAAAGGCACAATGCCCACTTAAGTACAAGAGGAGTGACACTCTAACTTTCTATAATTGGAACCTCTCCTGTGAGTCCAGTTTTAGATTCCGATGCTCCACTTCAGGTTTACTGTTTGCCTTGGACCAGGTTATTGACGATGAAACACAGAAATAGCATCCGAATTTAATACAAAAGGCACAATGACGACTTAAGTACAAGAGGACTGACACTTTAAATTTCTATGATTTGAACCACTCGTGTGAGTCCAGTTTTAGATTCCGATGCTTCACTTCAGGTTTACTGTTTCCCGTGGACCAGCTTATTGACGATGAAGCACAGAAATTGCATCCGAATAGAATACAAAAAGCACATTGCCGACTTAAGTACAAGAGGACTGAATATCTAACTTTCTATGATTTGAACCTCTCCTGTGAGTCCAGTTTAAGATTCCGATGCTTCACTTCAGGTGTACTGTATCAATTGGATATTCTTATTGACGATGAAACACAGAATTTCCTTCCGAATTTAATACAAAAGGCACAAAGCCGTCTTAAGTACAAGAGGACTGAGACTCTAACTTTCTATGATTGGAACCTCTCCTGTGAGTCCAGTTTTAGATTCCGATGCTTCACTTCAGGTTTACTGTTTCCCTTGGACCAGCTTATTGACGATGAAACACAGAAATTGCATCCGAATGAAATACAAAAGGCACAATGCCGACTTAAGTACAAGAGGACTGACACTCTAACTTTCTATGATATGAACCTCTCCTGTGAGTCCACTTTTAGAATCCGATGCTTCACTTCAGGTTTACCGTATCAATTGGACCTTTGTATTGACGATAAAACACAGAAATTCCATCCGAATTTAATGCAAAAAGCACAATGTCGACTAATGTACAAGAGGACAGACACTCTAACTTTCTATGATTTGGACCTCTCCTGTGAGTCCAGTTTTGGATTCCGATGCTTCACTTCAAGTTTACTGTATCCCGTAGACCTTCTTATTAACGATGAAACACAGAAATTGCATCCGAATTTATTACAAAAGGCAAAATGCAGACTTAAGTACAAGAGGACTGACACTTTAAATTTCTATAATTTGAACCACTCCTGTGGGTCCAGTTTTAGATTCCGATGCTTCACTTCAGGTTTACTGTATCAAATGGACCTTGTTATTGACGATGAAACACAGAAATTCCATCCGAATTTAATACCAAAGGCACAATGCCGACTTAAGTACAGGAGGACTGACACTCTAACTTTCTATGATTTGAACCTCTCCTGTGAGTCCAGTTTTAGATTACGATGCTTCACTTCAGATTTACTGTATCCCTTGGAACTTCTTATTTACGATGAAACACAGAAATTGCATCCGAATTTAATACAAAAGGCACAATGCCGACTTAAGTACAAGAGGACTGGCACTCTAACCTTCTCTGATTTGAACCTCTCCTGTGAATTCAGTTTTAGATTCCGATGCTTCACTTCAGGTTTACTGTATACCTTGGACCTTCTTATTGACGATGAAACACAGAAATTACATCTGAATTTAATACATTAGGCACAATGCCGACTTGAGTACAAGAGGACTAACACTCTATCTTTCTATGATTTGAACCTCTCCTTTGAGTCCAGTTTTAGATTCCGATGCTTCACTACAGGTTTAACGTATCCCTTGGCCCTTCTTTGTGACGATGATACACGGAAATTGCATCCGAATTTAATACAAAAGGCACAATGCCGACTTAAGTACAAGAGGACTGACTAACTTTCTATGTTTTGAACCTCTCCTGTGGGTCCAGTTTTAGATTGCGATGCTTCACTTCAGGTTAACTGTATACCTTGTACATTCTTACTGACGATGAAGCACAGAAGTTGCATCCGAATTTATTACAAAAGGCACAGTTCCGACTTAAGTACAAGAAGACGGACACTCTAACTTTCTATGACTTGAACCTCTCCTGTGAGTCCAGTTTTAGATTCCGATGCTTCACTTCAGGTTTACTGTATACCTTGGTCCTTCTTATAGACGATGAAACACAGAAATTGCATCCGAATTTAATACAAAAGGCACAATGCCGACTTAAGTACAAGAGGACTGACACTCTAAATTTCTATGATTTGAACCACTCCTGTGAGTCCAGTTTTAGATTCCGATGCTTCACTTCAGGTTTACTGTATCAATTGGACCTTCTTATTGACGATGGAACACAGAAATTCCATCCGAATTTAATACCAAAGGCACAATGCTGACTTAAGTACAAGAGGACTGACACTCTAACTTTCTATGATTTGAACCTCTAATGTGAGTCCAGTTTTAGATTCCGATGCTTCACTTAAGGTTTACTGAATCCCTTGGACCATCTTGTTGACGATGAAACACAGAAATTGCATCCGAATTTAATACGAAAGGCACAATGCCGACTTAAGTACAAGAGGACTGACACTCTAAATTTCTATGATTTGAACCACTCCTGTGAGTCCAGTTTTAGATTCCGATGCTTCACTTCAGGTTTACTGTATCAATTGGACCTTCTTATTGACGATGGAACACAGAAATTCCATCCGAATTTAATACCAAAGGCACAATGCTGACTTAAGTACAAGAGGACTGACACTCTAACTTTCTATGATTTGAACCTCTAATGTGAGTCCAGTTTTAGATTCCGATGCTTCACTTCAGGTTTACTGAATCCCTTGGACCATCTTGTTGACGATGAAACACAGTAATTGCAACCGAATTTAATACAAAAGGCACAATGCCGACTTAAGTACAAGAGGACTGACACTCTAACTTTCTATGATTTGAACCTCTCCTGTGAATCCAGTTTTAGATTCCGATGCTTCACTTAAGGTTTACTGTATCCCATGGACCTTCATATTGACGATGAAACACAGAAATTGCCTCCGCATTTAATACAAAAGGAACAATGCTGACTTAAGTACAAGAGGACAGACACTCTATCTTCCTATGATTTGAACCTCTCCTGTGAGTCCAGTTTTAGATTCCGATGCTTCACTTCAGGTTTACTGTATACCTTGGACTTTCTTATTGACGATGAAACACAGAAAATGCATTCGAATTCAATACAAAAGGCACAATGCCGACTTGAGTACAAGAGGACCGACAAACTTTCTATGATTTGAACCTCTCCTGTGAGTCCAGTTTCGGATTCCGATGCTTCACTTTATGTTTAACGTATACCTTGTACCTTCTTATTGACGATGAAACACAGAAATTGCTTCCGAATTTAATACAAAAGGCACAATGCCGACTTAAGTACAAGAGTACTTACACTCAAACTTTCTGTGATTTGAACCTCTCCTGTGAGTCCCGTTTTAGATTCCGATGCTTCACTTCAGGCGTACTGTAATCCTTGGACATTCTTATTAATGATGAAACACAGAAATTGCATCTGAATTTAATACAAACGGCACAATGCCGACTTAAGTACAAGAGGACTGACACTCTAACATTCTATGATTTGAACCTCTCCTGTGAGCCCAGTTTTAGATTTCGATGCTTCACTTCAGGTTTACTGTATACCTTGGACCTTCTTATTGACGATGATGCACAGAAATTACATCCGAATTTAACACAAAAGGCTCAATGCCGACTTGAGTACAAGAGCACTAACACCCTAACATTTTATTATTTGAACCTCTCCTTTGATTCCAGTTTTAGATTCCGATGCTTCACTTCAGGTCTACTGTATGCCTTGGACCTTCTTATTGACGATGATACACAGAAATTGCATCCGAATTTAATACAAAAGGCACAATGCCGACTTAAGTACAAGAGGACTGACTAACTTTCTATGATTTGAACCTCTCCTGTGAGTCCAGTTTTGGATTCCGATGCTTCACTTCAGGTTTAACGTATGCCTTGGACCATTTTATTGACGATAAAATGCAGAAATTGCATCAGAATTTAATACAAAAGGCACAATGCCGACTTAAGTATAAGAGGACTGACACTCTAACTTTCTAGAATTGGAACCTCTCCTGTGAGTCCAGTTTTAGATTCCGATGCTTCACTGCAGGTTTACTGTGTCCCTTGGACCAGCTTATTGACGATGAAACACAGAAATTGCATCCGAATTTAATACAAAAGGCACACTGCCGACTTAAGTACAAGAGGACTGACACTCTAACTTTCTATGATTTGAACCTCTCCGGTGAGTCCAAATTTAGATTCCGATGCTTCACTTCCGGTTTGCCGTATCAATTGGACCGTTGTATTGACGATGAAACACAGAAATTGCATCCGAATTTAATACAAAAGGCACAACGCCGACTTAAGTACAAGAGGACTTACACTCTAACTTTCTATGATTTGAACCTCTCCTGTGCGTCCTGTTTTAGATTCCAATGCTTCACTTCAGGTTAACTGTATCCCTTAGACCTTCTTATTGACGATGAAACACAAAAATTGCATCCGAATTTAATACAAAAGGTACAATGCCGACTTAAGTACAAGAGGACTGACGCTCTAACTTTCTATGATTTGAACCTCTCCTGTGAGTCCAGTTTTAGATTCTGAAGCTTCACTTGAGGTTTACTGTATGCCTTGGACCTTCTTAATGACGATGAAACACAGAAATTGCATCCGAATTTAATACAAAAGGCACAATGCCGACTTAAGTACTAGAGGACTGACACTCTAACTTTCTATGATTTGAACCTCTCCTGTGAATCCAGTTTTAGATTCCGATGCCTCACTTCAGGTTTACTGTATCCATTGGCCCTTGTCATTGACGATAAAACACAGAAATTGCATCTGCATTTAATACAAAAGGCACAATGCCGACTTAAGTACATGAGGACTGACACTTTAATTTTTTATGATTTGAACCTCTCCTGTGAGTCCAGTTTTAGATTCCGATGCTTCACTTCATTTATACTGTATACCTTGGACTATCTTATTGACGATGAAACTCAGAAATTGCATCCGAATTTAATACAAAATGCACAATGCCGACTTAAGTACAAGCGGACTGACACTCTAACTTTCTATGATTTGAACCACTTCTGTGAGTCCCGTTTTGGATTCCCATGCATCACTTCAGGTTTACTGTATACCTTGGACCTTCTTATTGACGATGAAACCCAGAAATTCCATCCGAATTTAATGCAAAAGGCACAATGCCGACTTAAGTACAAGAGGACACACACTCTAACTTTCTATGATTTGAACCTCTCCGGTGAGTCCAGTTTTGGATTCCGATGCTTCACTTCAAGTTTACTGTATCCCTTAGACCTTCTTATTGACGATGAAACACAGAAATTGCATCCGAATTTAATACAAAAGGCACAATGATGACTTAAGTACAAGAGGACCGACACTCAAATTTTCTGTGATTTGAACCTCTCCTGTGAGTCCCGTTTTAGATTCCGATGCTTCACTTCAGGTTTACTGTAATCCTTGGACCTTCTTATTGATGATGAAACACAAAAATTACATCTGCATTTAATACAAACGGCACAATGCCGACTTAAGTACAAGAGGACTGACACTCTAACATTCTATGATTTGAACCTCTCCTGTGAGACCAGTTTTAGATTCCGATGCTTCACTTCAGGTTTACTGTATACCTTGGACCTTCTTATTGACGATGAAACACAGAAATTACATCCGAATTTAATACAAAAGGTACAATGCCGACTTGAGTACAAGAGGACTAACACTCTAACTTGCTATTATTTGAACCTCTCCTTTTAGTCCAGTTTTAGATTCCGATGCTTCCCTTCAGGTTTACTGTATGCCTTGGACCTTCTTATTGACGATGATACTCAGAAATTGCATCCGAATTTAATACAAAAGGCACAATGCCGACTTAAGTACAAGAGGACTGACTAACTTTCTATGATTTGAACCTCTCCTGTGAGTCCAGTTTTGGATTCCGATGCTTCACTTCAGGTTTAACGTATGCCTTGGACCTTCTTGTTGACGATAAAACGCAGAAATTGCATCAGAATATAATACAAAATGCACAATGCCGACTTAAGTACAAGAGGACTGACACTCTAACTTTCTATGATTGGAACCTCTCCTGTGAGTCCAGTTTTAGATTCCGATGCTTCACTGCAGGTTTACTGTGTCCCTTGGACCAGCTTATTGACGATGAAACACAGAAATTTCATCCGAATTTAATACAAAAGGCAAAATGCCGACTTAAGTACAAGAGGAATGACACTCTAACTGTCTATGATTTGAACCTCTCCTGTGAGTCCAGTTTTAGATTCCGATGCTTCACTTAAGGTTTACTGTATCCCTTGGACCTTCTATTGACGATGAAACACAGAAATTTCTTCCGCATTTAATACAAAAGGAACAATGCCGACTTAAGTACAAGAGGACTGACACTCTATCTTCCTATGATTTGAACCTCTCCTGTGAGTCCAGTTTTAGATTCCGATGCCTCACTTCAGGTTTACTGTATACCTTGGACCTCCTTATTGACGATGATACACAGAAATTGCATCCGAATTCAATACCAAAGGCACAATGCCGACTTAAGTATAAGAGGACTGACTAATTTTCTATGATTTGAACCTCTCCTGTGAGTCCAGTTTTACATTCCGATGCTTCACTTCAGGTTTAACGTATACCTTGGACCTTCTTATTGACGATGAAACACAGAAATTGCATCCGAATTTAATACAAAAGGCACTATGCCGACTTAAGTACAAGAGGACTGACACTCAAACTTTCTGTGATTTGAACCTCTCCTGTGTGTCCCGTTTTAGATTACGATGCTTCACTTCAGGTGTACTGTAATCCTTGGACCTTCCTTTTAATGATGAAACACAGAAATTGCATCTGAATTCAATACAAACGGCACAATGCCGACTTAAGTATAACAGGACTGACACTCTAACATTCTACGATTTGAACCTCCCCTGTGAGCCCAGTTTTAGATTCTGATGCTTCACTTCAGGTTTTCTGTATCCCTTTGCCCTTGTTAATGATGATGAAACACAGAAATTGCATCTGCATTTTATACAAAAGGCACAATGCCGACTTAAGTACAAGAGGACTGACACTCTAACATTCTATGATTTGAAACTCTCCTGTGAGCCCATTTTTAGATTCCGATGCTTCACTTCAGGTTTACTGTATACCTTGGACCTTCTTATTGACGATGAAGCACAGAAATTACATCCGAATTTAATACAAAAGGCACAATGGCGACTTGAGTACAAGAGGACTAACACTCTAACTTGCTATTATTTGAACCTCTCCTTTGAGTCCAGTTTCAGATTCCGATGCTTCACTTCAGGTTTACTGTATGCCTTGGACCTTCTTATTGACGATGATACACAGAAATTGCATACGATTTTAATATAAAAGGCACAATGACGACTTAAGTACAAGAGGACTGACTAATTTTCTATGATTTGAACCTCTCCTGTAAGTCCAGTTTTGGATTCCGATGCTTCACTTCAGGTTTAACGTATGCCTTGGACCTTCTTATTGACGATAAAACGCATAAATTGCATCAGAATTTAATACAAAAGGCACAATGCCGACTTAAGTAAAAGAGGACTGACACTCTAACTTTCTATGATTGGAACCTCTCCTGTGAGTCCAGTTTTAGATTCCGATACTTCACTGCATGTTTACTGTGTCCCTTCGGCCAGCTTATTGACGATGAAACACAGTAATTGCATCCGAATTTAATACAAAAATGCACAATGCCGACTTAAGTACAAGAGGACTGACACTCTAACTTTCTATGATTTGAACCTCTCCGGTGAGTCCAGTTTTAGATTCCGATGCTTCACTTCCGGTTTACCGTATCAATTGGACCGTTGTATTGACGATGAAACACAGAAATTCCATCCGAATTTAATACAAAAGGCACAATGCCGACTTAAGTACAAGAGGACTGACACTCTAACTTTCTATGATTTGAACCTCTCCTGTGCGTCCAGTTTAGATTCCAATGCTTCACTTCAGGTTAACTGTATCCCGTAGACCTTCTTATTGACAATGAAACAAAAATATTGCATCCGAATTTAATACAAAAGGCACAATGCCGACATAAGAACAAGAGGACTGACGCTCTAACGTTCTATGATTCGAACCTCTCCTATGAGTCCAGTTTTAGATTCTGAAGCTTCACTTCAGGTTTACTGTATGCCTTGGACCTTCTTAATGACACTGAAACTCAGAAATTGCATCCGAATCAAATTCAAAAGGCACAGTGCCGACTTAAGTACTAGAGGACTGACACTCTAACTTTCTATGATTTGAACCTCTCCTGTGATCCAGTTTTAGATTCCGATGCTTCACTTCAGGTTTACTGTATACCTTGGTCCTTCTTATAGACAATGAAACACAGAAATTGCATCCGAATTTAATACAAAAGGCACAATGCCGACTTAAGTACAAGAGGACTGACACTCTAAATTTCTATGATTTGAACCACTCCTGTGAGTCCAGTTTTAGATTCCGATGCTTCACTGCAGGTTTACTGTGTCCCTTGGACCAGCTTATTGACGATGAAACACAGAAATTGCATCCGAATTTAATACAAAAGGCACAATGCCGACTTAAGTACAAGAGGACTGACACTCTAACTTTCTATGATTTGAACCTCTCCGGTGAGTCTAGTTTTAGATTCCGATGCTTCACTTCCGGTTTGCCGTATCAATTGGACCGTTGTATTGACGATGAAACACAGAAATTGCATCCGAATTTAATACAAACGGCACAATGCCGACTTAAGTACAAGAGGACTGACACTCTAACATTCTATGATTTGAACCTCTCCTGTGAGTCCAGTTTTAGGTTCCGATGCTTCACCTCAGGTAAACTGTATCCCTTAGACCTTCTTATTGACGATGAAACACAAAAATTGCATCCGAATTTAATACAAAAGTCACAATGCCGACTTAAGTACAAGAGGACTGACGCTCTAACTTTCTATGATTTGAACCTCTCCTGTGAGTCCAGTTTTAGATTCTGAAGCTTCACTTGAGGTTTACTGTATGCCTTGTACCTTCTTAATGACGATGAAACACAGAAATTGCATCCGAATCAAATTCAAAATGCACAATGCCGATTTAAGTACAAGAGGACTGACACTCTAACTTTCTATGATTTGAACCTCTCCTGTGAGTCCAGTTTTAGAATCCGATGCTTCACTTCAGGTTTACCGTATCAATTGGACATTTGTATTGACGATGAAACCCAGAAATTCCATCCGAATTTAATTCAAAAGGCACAATGCCGACTTAAGTACAAGAGGACACACACTCTAACTTTCTATGATTTGAACCTCTCCTCTGAGTCCAGTTTTGGATTCCGATGCTTCACTTCAAGTTTACTGTATCCCTTAGACCTTCTTATTGACGATGAAACACAGAAATTGCATCCGAATTGAATACAAAAGGCACAATGATGAGTTAAGTACAAGAGGACTGACACTCAAATTTTCTGTGATTTGAACCTCTCCTGTGAGTCCCGTTTTAGATTCCGATGCTTCACTTCAGGTTTACTGTAATCCTTGGACCTTCTTATTGATGATGAAACACAAAAATTACATCTGCATTTAATACAAACGGCACAATGCCGACTTAAGTACAAGAGGACTGACGCTCTAACATTCTATGATTTGAACCTCTCCTGTGAGTCCAGTTTTAGATTCCGATGCTTCACCTCGGGTTTACTGTATACCTTGGACCTTCTTATTGAGGATGAAACACAGAAATTACATCCGAATTTAATACAAAAAGCACAATGCCGACTTGAGTACAAGAGGACTAACACTCTAACTTGCTATTATTTGAACCTCTCCTTTGAGTCCAGTTTTAGATTCCGATGCTTCACTTCAGGTTTACTGTATGCCTTGGACCTTCTTATTGACGATGATACACAGAAATTGCATCCGAATTTAATACAAAAGGCACAATGCCGACTTAAGTACAAGAGGACTGACTAACTTTCTATGATTTGAACCTCTCCTGTGAGTCCAGTTTTGGATTCCGATGCTTCACTTCAGGTTTAACGTATGCCTTGGACCTTCTTATTGACGATAAAACGCATAAATTGCATCAGAATTTAATACAAAAGGCACAATGCCGACTTAAGTAAAAGAGGACTGACACTCTAACTTTCTATGATTGGAGCCTCTCCTGTGAGTCCAGTTTTAGATTCCGATGCTTCACTGCATGTTTACTGTGTCCCTTCGGCCAGCTTATTGACGATGAAACACAGTAATTGCATCCGAATTTAATACAAAAATGCACAATGCCGACTTAAGTACAAGAGGACTGACACTCTAACTTTCTATGATTTGAACCTCTCCGGTGAGTCCAGTTTTAGATTCCGATGCTTCACTTCCGGTTTACCGTATCAATTGGACCGTTGTATTGACGATGAAACACAGAAATTCCATCCGAATTTAATACAAAAGGCACAATGCCGACTTAAGTACAAGAGGACTGACACTCTAACTTTCTATGATTTGAACCACTCCTGTGCGTCCAGTTTAGATTCCAATGCTCACTTCAGGTTAACTGTATCCCGTAGACCTTCTTATTGACGATGAAACAAAGAAATTGCATCCGAATTTAATACAAAAGGCACAATGCCGACGTAAGTACAAGAGGACTGACGCTCTAACTTTCTATGATTCGAACCTCTCCTATGAGTCCAGTTTTAGATTCTGAAGCTTCACTTCAGGTTTACTGTATGCCTTGGACCTTCTTAATGACAATGAAACTCAGAAATTGCATCCGAATCAAATTCAAAAGGCACAGTGCCGACTTAAGTACTAGAGGACTGACACTCTAACTTTATATGATTTGAACCTCTCCTGTGATCCAGTTTTAGATTCCGATGCTTCACTTCAGGTTTACTGTATACCTTGGTCCTTCTTATAGACGATGAAACACAGAAATTGCATCCGAATTTAATACAAAAGGCACAATGCCGACTTAAGTACAAGAGGACTGACACTCTAAATTTCTATGATTTGAACCACTCCTGTGAGTCCAGTTTTAGATTCCGATGCTTCACTGCAGGTTTACTGTGTCCCTTGGACCAGCTTATTGACGATGAAACACAGAAATTGCATCCGAATTTAATACAAAAGGCACAATGCCGACTTAAGTACAAGAGGACTGACACTCTAACATTCTATGATTTGAACCTCTCCTGTGAGTCCAGTTTTAGATTCCGATGCTTCACCTCAGGTAAACTGTATCCCTTAGACCTTCTTATTGACGATGAAACACAAAAATTGCATCCGAATTTAATACAAAAGGCACAATGCCGACTTAAGTACAAGAGGACTGACGCTCTAACTTTCTATGATTTGAACCTCTCCTGTGAGTCCAGTTTTAGATTCTGAAGCTTCACTTGAGGTTTTTTGTATGCCTTGTACCTTCTTAATGACGATGAAACACAGAAATTGCATCCGAATCAAATTCAAAATGCACAATGCTTACTTAAGTACAAGAGGACTGACACTCTAACTTTCTATGATTTGAACCTCTCCTGTGAGTCCAGTTTTAGAATCCGATGCTTCACTTCAGGTTTACCGTACCAATTGGACCTTTGTATTGACGATGAAACCCAGAAATTCCATCCGAATTTAATGCAAAAGGCACAATGCCGACTTAAGTACAAGAGGACACACACTCTAACTTTCTATGAGTTGAACCTCTCCTGTGAGTCCAGTTTTGGATTCCGATGCTTCACTTCAAGTTTACTGTATGCCTTGGACCTTCTTATTGACGATGATGCACAGAAATTGCATCCGAATTTAATACAAAAAGCACAATGCCGACTTAAGTACAAGAGGACTGACTAACTTTCTATGATTTGAACCTCTCCTGTGAGTCCAGTTTTGGATTCCGATGCTTCACTTCAGGTTTAACGTATGCCTTGGACCTTCTTATTGACGATAAAACGCAGAAATTGCATCAGAATATAATACAAAAGGCACAATACCGACTTAAGTACAAGAGGACTGACACTCTAACTTTCTATGATTGGAACCTCTCCTGTGAGTCCAGTTTTAGATTGCGATGCTTCACTGCAGGTTTACTGTGTCCCTTGGACCAGATTATTCACGATGAAACACAGAAATTGCATCCGAATTTAATACAAAAGGCAAAATGCCGACTTAAGTACAAGAGGACTGACACTCTAACTGTCTATGATTTGAACCTCTCCTGTGAGTCCAGTTTTAGATTCCGATGCTTCACTTAAGGTTTACTGTATCCCTTGGACCTTCTATTGACGATGATACACAGAAATTGCATCCGAATTTAATACAAAAGGCACAATGCCGACTTAAGTATACGAGGACTGACTAAATTTCTATGATTTGAACCTCTCCTGTGAGTCCAGTTTTACATTCCGATGCTTAACTTCAGGTTTAACGTATACCTTGGACCTTCTTATTGACGATGAAACACAGAAATTGCATCCGAATTTAATACAAAAGGCACTATGCCGACTTAAGTACAAGAGGACTGACACTCAAACTTTCTGTGATTTGAACCTCTCCTGTGTGTCCCGTTTTAGATTACGATGCTTCACTTCAGGTGTACTGTAATCCTTGGACCTTCCTTTTAATGATGAAACACAGAAATTGCATCTGAATTTAATACAAACGGCACAATGCCGACTTAAGTATAACAGGACTGACACTCTAACATTCTACGATTTGAACCTCTCCTGTGAGCCAAGTTTTAGATTCTGATGCTTCACTTCAGGTTTACTGTGTCCCTTTGCCCTTGTTATTGACGATGAAACACAGAAATTGCATCTGCATTTTATACAAAAGGCACAATGCCGACTTAAGTACAAGAGGACTGACACTCTAACATTCTATGATTTGTAACTCTCCTGTGAACCCATTTTTAGATTCCGATGCTTCACTTCAGGTTTACTGTATACCTTGGACCTTCTTATTGACGATGAAGCACAGAAATTACATCCGAATTTAATACAAAAGGCACAATGGCGACTTGAGTACAAGAGGACTAACACTCTAACTTGCTATTATTTGAACCTCTCCTTTGAGTCCAGTTTCAGATTCCGATGCTTCACTTCAGGTTTACTGTATGCCTTGGACCTTCTTATTGACGATGATACACAGAAATTGCATGCGATTTTAATACAAAAGGCACAATGCCGACTTAAGTACAAGAGGACTGACTAATTTTCTATGATTTGAACCTCTCCTGTGAGTCCAGTTTAGGATTCCGATGCTTCACTTCAGGTTTAACTTATGCCTTGGACCTTCTTATTGACGATAAAACGCATAAATTGCATCAGAATTTAATACAAAAGGCACAATGCCGACTTAAGTAAAAGAGGACTGACACTCTAACTTTCTATGATTGGAACCTCTCCTGTGAGTCCAGTTTTAGATTCCGATACTTCACTGCATGCTTACTGTGTCCCTTCGGCCAGCTTATTGACGATGAAACACAGTAATTGCATCCGAATTTAATACAAAAATGCACAATGCCGACTTTAGTACAAGAGGACTGACACTCTAACTTTCTATGATTTGAACCTCTCCGGTGAGTCCAGTTTTAGATTCCGATGCTTCACTTCCGGTTTACCGTATTAATTGGACCGTTGTATTGACGATGAAACACAGAAATTCCATCCGAATTTAATACAAAAAGCACAATGCCGACTTAAGTACAAGAGGACTGACACTCTAACTTTCTATGATTTGAACCTCTCCTGTGCGTCCAGTTTAGATTCCAATGCTTCACTTCAGGTTAACTGTATCCCGTAGGCCTTCTTATTGACGATGAAACAAAAAAATTGCATCCGAACTTAATACAAAAGGCACAATGCCGACATAAGTACAAGAGGACTGACGCTCTAACTTTCTATGATTCGAACCTCTCCTATGAGTCCAGTTTTAGATTCTGAAGCTTCACTTCAGGTTAACTGTATCCCGTAGACCTTCTTATTGACGATGAAACAAAAAAATTGCATCCGAATTTAATACAAAAGGCACAATGCCGACATAAGTACAAGAGGACTAACACTCTAACTTTCTATGATTTAAACCTCTCCTTTGAGTCCAGTTTCAGATTCCGATGCTTCACTTCAGGTTTACTGTATCCGTTGGACCTTCTTATTGACGATGATACACAGAAATTGCATCCGAATTTAATACAAAAGGCACAATGCCGACTTAAGTACAAGAGGACTGACAAACTTTCTATGATTTGAACCTCTCCTGTGAGTCCAGTTTTAGAATCCGATGCTTTACTTCAGGTCTACCGTATCAATTGGACCTTTGTATTGACGGTGAAACACAGAAATTCCATCCGACTTTAATGCAAAAGGCACAGTGCCGACTTAAGTGCAAGAGGACACACACTCTAACTTTCTACGATTTGAACCTCTCCTGTGAGTCCAGTTTTGGATTCCGATGCTTCACTTCCAGTTTACTGTATCACTTAGACCTTCTTATTGACGATGAAACACAGAAATTGCATCCGAATTTAATACAAAAGGCACAACGCCGACATAAGTACAACAGGACTGACACTCTAAGTTTCTATGATTTGAACCACTCCTGTGAGTCCAGTTTTAGATTCCGATGCTTCACTTCAGGTTTACTGTATCAATTGGAGCTTCTTAGTGACGATGAAACACAGAAATTCCATCCGAATTTAATACCAAAGGCACAATGCCGACTTAAGTACAAGAGGACTGACAACCTAACTTTCTATGATTTGAACCTCTCCTGTGAGTCCAGTTTTAGATTCTGAAGCTTCACTTGAGGTTTTTTGTATGCCTTGTACCTTCTTAATGACGATGAAACACAGAAATTGCATCCGAATCAAATTCAAAATGCACAATGCTTACTTAAGTACAAGAGGACTGACACTCTAACTTTCTATGATTTGAACCTCTCCTGTGAGTCCAGTTTTAGAATCCGATGCTTCACTTCAGGTTTACCGTATCAATTGGACCTTTGTATTGACGATGAAACCCAGAAATTCCATCCGAATTTAATGCAAAAGGCACAATGCCGACTTAAGTACAAGAGGACACACACTCTAACTTTCTATGAGTTGAACCTCTCCTGTGAGTCCAGTTTTGGATTCCGATGCTTCACTTCAAGTTTACTGTATGCCTTGGACCTTCTTATTGACGATGATGCACAGAAATTGCATCCGAATTTAATACAAAAAGCACAATGCCGACTTAAGTACAAGAGGACTGACTAACTTTCTATGATTTGAACCTCTCCTGTGAGTCCAGTTTTGGATTCCGATGCTTCACTTCAGGTTTAACGTATGCCTTGGACCTTCTTATTGACGATAAAACGCAGAAATTGCATCAGAATATAATACAAAAGGCACAATACCGACTTAAGTACAAGAGGACTGACACTCTAACTTTCTATGATTGGAACCTCTCCTGTGAGTCCAGTTTTAGATTGCGATGCTTCACTGCAGGTTTACTGTGTCCCTTGGACCAGATTATTCACGATGAAACACAGAAATTGCATCCGAATTTAATACAAAAGGCAAAATGCCGACTTAAGTACAAGAGGACTGACACTCTAACTGTCTATGATTTGAACCTCTCCTGTGAGTCCAGTTTTAGATTCCGATGCTTCACTTAAGGTTTACTGTATCCCTTGGACCTTCTATTGACGATGATACACAGAAATTGCATCCGAATTTAATACAAAAGGCACAATGCCGACTTAAGTATACGAGGACTGACTAAATTTCTATGATTTGAACCTCTCCTGTGAGTCCAGTTTTACATTCCGATGCTTAACTTCAGGTTTAACGTATACCTTGGACCTTCTTATTGACGATGAAACACAGAAATTGCATCCGAATTTAATACAAAAGGCACTATGCCGACTTAAGTACAAGAGGACTGACACTCAAACTTTCTGTGATTTGAACCTCTCCTGTGTGTCCCGTTTTAGATTACGATGCTTCACTTCAGGTGTACTGTAATCCTTGGACCTTCCTTTTAATGATGAAACACAGAAATTGCATCTGAATTTAATACAAACGGCACAATGCCGACTTAAGTATAACAGGACTGACACTCTAACATTCTACGATTTGAACCTCTCCTGTGAGCCCAGTTTTAGATTCTGATGCTTCACTTCAGGTTTACTGTGTCCCTTTGCCCTTGTTATTGACGATGAAACACAGAAATTGCATCTGCATTTTATACAAAAGGCACAATGCCGACTTAAGTACAAGAGGACTGACACTCTAACATTCTATGATTTGTAACTCTCCTGTGAGCCCATTTTTAGATTCCGATGCTTCACTTCAGGTTTACTGTATACCTTGGACCTTCTTATTGACGATGAAGCACAGAAATTACATCCGAATTTAATACAAAAGGCACAATGGCGACTTGAGTACAAGAGGACTAACACTCAAACTTGCTATTATTTGAACCTCTCCTTTGAGTCCAGTTTCAGATTCCGATGCTTCACTTCAGGTTTACTGTATGCCTTGGACCTTCTTATTGACGATGATACACAGAAATTGCATGCGATTTTAATACAAAAGGCACAATGCCGACTTAAGTACAAGAGGACTGACTAATTTTCTATGATTTGAACCTCTCCTGTGAGTCCAGTTTAGGATTCCGATGCTTCACTTCAGGTTTAACTTATGCCTTGGACCTTCTTATTGACGATAAAACGCATAAATTGCATCAGAATTTAATACAAAAGGCACAATGCCGACTTAAGTAAAAGAGGACTGACACTCTAACTTTCTATGATTGGAACCTCTCCTGTGAGTCCAGTTTTAGATTCCGATACTTCACTGCATGCTTACTGTGTCCCTTCGGCCAGCTTATTGACGATGAAACACAGTAATTGCATCCGAATTTAATACAAAAATGCACAATGCCGACTTTAGTACAAGAGGACTGACACTCTAACTTTCTATGATTTGAACCTCTCCGGTGAGTCCAGTTTTAGATTCCGATGCTTCACTTCCGGTTTACCGTATTAATTGGACCGTTGTATTGACGATGAAACACAGAAATTCCATCCGAATTTAATACAAAAGGCACAATGCCGACTTAAGTACAAGAGGACTGACACTCTAACTTTCTATGATTTGAACCTCTCCTGTGCGTCCAGTTTAGATTCCAATGCTTCACTTCAGGTTAACTGTATCCCGTAGGCCTTCTTATTGACGATGAAACAAAAAAATTGCATCCGAATTTAATACAAAAGGCACAATGCCGACATAAGTACAAGAGGACTGACGCTCTAACTTTCTATGAATCGAACCTCTCCTATGAGTCCAGTTTTAGATTCTGAAGCTTCACTTCAGGTTAACTGTATCCCGTAGACCTTCTTATTGACGATGAAACAAAAAAATTGCATCCGAATTTAATACAAAAGGCACAATGCCGACATAAGTACAAGAGGACTAACACTCTAACTTTCTATGATTTAAACCTCTCCTTTGAGTCCAGTTTCAGATTCCGATGCTACACTTCAGGTTTACTGTATCCGTTGGACCTTCTTATTGACGATGATACACAGAAATTGCATCCGAATTTAATACAAAAGGCACAATGCCGACTTAAGTACAAGAGGACTGACAAACTTTCTATGATTTGAACCTCTCCTGTGAGTCCAGTTTTAGAATCCGATGCTTTACTTCAGGTCTACCGTATCAATTGGACCTTTGTATTGACGGTGAAACACAGAAATTCCATCCGAATTTAATGCAAAAGGCACAGTGCCGACTTAAGTGCAAGAGGACACACACTCTAACTTTCTACGATTTGAACCTCTCCTGTGAGTCCAGTTTTGGATTCCGATGCTTCACTTCCAGTTTACTGTATCACTTAGACCTTCTTATTGACGATGAAACACAGAAATTGCATCCGAATTTAATACAAAAGGCACAATGCCGACATAAGTACAAGAGGACTGACACTCTAAGTTTCTATGATTTGAACCACTCCTGTGAGTCCAGTTTTAGATTCCGATGCTTCACTTCAGGTTTACTGTATCAATTGGAGCTTCTTAGTGACGATGAAACACAGAAATTCCATCCGAATTTAATACCAAAGGCACAATGCCGACTTAAGTACAAGAGGACTGAGACTCTAACTTTCTATGATTTGAACCTCTCCTGTGAGTCCAGTTTTAGATTCCGATACTTCACTTCAGGTTTACTGTATACCTTGGACCTTCTTATTGACGATTAAACACAGATATTGCATCCGAATTTAGTACAAAAGGCACAACGGCGACTTAAGTACAAAAGGACTGACACTCTAACTTTCTATGATTTGATCCTCTCCTGTGAATATAGTTTTAGATTCCGAAGCTTCACTTCAGGTTTACTGTATCCCTTGGACCTTCTTATAGACGATGAAATACAGAAATTGCCTCCGCATTTAATACAAATAGAACAATGCCGACTTAATTACAAGAGGACTGACACTCTAACTTTCTATGATTTGAACCTCTCCTGTGAGTCCAGTTTTAGATTCCGATGCTTCACTTCAGGTTTACTGTATACCTTGGACCTTCTTATTGACGATGAAACGTAGAAATTGCATCCGAATGTAATGCAAAAGGCACAATGCCGACTTAAGTACAAGAGGACAGACACTCTAACTTTCAATGATTTGAACCACTCCTGTGAGTCTTGTTTTGGTATCCCATGCTTCACTTCAGGTTTACTGTATACCTTGGACCTTCTTATTGACGATGAAACACAGAAATTGCTTCCGAATTTAATACAAAATGCACAATGCCGACATAAGTCCAAGAGGACTGACACTCTAACGTTCTATGATTTAAACCTCTCCTGTGAATCCAGTCTTAGTTTCCGATGCTTCACTTCAGGTATACTGTATCTATTGGACCTACTTATTAACGATGAAACACAGAAATTGCATACGAATTTAATACAAAAGGCACAATGCCGACTTAAGTACAAGAGGATTGACGCTCTAACTTTTTATGATTTGAACCTCTCCTGTGAGTCCAGTTTTAGATTCCGATGCCTCACATCAGGTTTACTGTATCCCTTGGACCTTCTTATTGACTATGAAACACAGAAATTGCATCCGTATTTAATACAAAAGGCACAATGCCGACTTAAGTACAAGAGGACTGACACTCTACTTTCTATGATTTGAACCTCTCCTGTGAATCCAGTTTTAGATTCCGATGCTTCATTTCAGGTTTACTGTATCCCTTGGACCTTCTTATTGACGATGAAACACAGAAATTGCATCCGCATTTAATACAAAAGGCACAATGCCGACTTAAGTACAAGAGGACTGACACTCTATTTTCTATGTTCTGAACCTCTCCTGCGTGTCCAGTTTTAGATTCCGATGCTTCATTTCAGGTTTACTGTATACCTTGGACCTTCTTATTGACGATGGAACACAGAAATTGCAACCGATTTTAATACAAAAGGCACAATGCCGACTTAAGTACAAGAGGACTGACACTCTAACTTTCTATGATTTGAACCACTCCTGTGAGTCCCGTTTTGGATTCCCATGCTTCACTTCAGGTTTACTGTATACCTAGGACTTTCTTATTGACGATGAGACACAGAAATTACATAAGAATTTAATACAAAAGGCACAATGCTGACTTGAGTACAAGAGGACTAATCCTCTAACTTTCTATGACTTGAACCTCACCTGTGAGTCGAGTTTTAGATTCCGATGTTTCACTTCAGGTTTACTGTATGCCTTGGACCTTCCTATTGACGATGAAACACAGAGATTGCATCCCAATTTAATACTAACGGCACAATGCCGACTTAAGTACAAGAGGACTGACAAACTTTCTATGATTTGAACCTCTCATGTGAGTCCAGTTTTGGATTCCGATGCCTCACTTCAGGTTTAACGTATGCCTTGGACCTTCTTATTGACGATAAAGCACAGAAATTGCATCCGAATTTGATACAAAAGGCACAATGCCGACTTAAGTACAAGAGGACCGACACTCTATTTTCTATGTTCTGAACCTCTCCTGTGTGTCCAGTTTTAGATTCCGATGCTACACTTCAGGTTTTCTGTATACCTTGGACCTTCTTATTGACGATGATACACAGAAATTGCATCCGAATTCAATACAAAAGGCACAATGCCGACTTAAGTACAAGAGGACTAACACTCTAACTTTCTATGATTTAAACCTCTACTTTGAGTCCAGTTTCAGATTCCGATGCTTCACTTCAGGTTTACTGTATCCGTTGGACCTTCTTATTGACGATGATACACAGAAATTGCATCCGAATTTAATACAAAAGGCACAATGCCGACTTAAGTACAAGAGGACTGACAAACTTTCTATGATTTGAACCTCTCCTGTGAGTCCAGTTTTGGATTCCGATGCCTCACTTCAGGTTTAACGTATGCCTTGGACCTTCTTATTGACGGTAAAACACAGAAATTGCATCCGAATTTCATACAAGAGGCACAATGCCGACTTAAGTACAAGAGGACTGAAACTCTAACTTTCTCTGATTTGAACCTTTCCTTTGAGTCCAGTTTTAGATTCCGATGCTTCACTTCCAGTTTACTGTATCACTTAGACCTTCTTATTGACGATGAAACACAGAAATTGAATCCGAATTTAATACGAAAGGCACAATGCCGACTTAAGTACAAGAGGACTGACACTCTAATTTTTTATGATTTGAACCTCTCCTATGAGTCAAGTTTTAGATTCCGATGCTTCACTTCAGGTTTACTGTATCCCTTGGACCTCCTTATTGACGATTAAACACAGAAATTGCATCCGAATTTAATACAATAGGCACAATGGCGACTTAAGTACAAGAGGACTGACACTCTAACTTTCTATGATTTGAACCTCTCCTGTGAATATAGTTTTAGATTCCGAATCTTCACTTCAGGTTTACTGTATCCCTTGGACCTTCTTATAGACGATGAAACACAGAAATTGATTCCGCATTTAATACAAAAGGAAAAATGCCGACTTAAGTACAAGAGGATTGGCACTCTAACTTTCTATGATTTGAACCTCTCCTGTGGGTCCAGTTTTAGATTCCGATGCTTCACTTCAGGTTTACTGTATACCTGGGACCTTCTTATTGAGGATGAAACACAGAAATTGCATCCGAATTTAATACAAAAGGCACAATGCCGACTTAAGTACAAGAGGACTGACACTCTAACTTTCTATGATTTGAACCTCTCCTGTGAGTCCAGTTTTAGATTCCGTTGCCTCACTTCAGGTTTACTGTATCCCTTGGACCTTCTTATTGACGATGTAACACAGAAATTGCATCCGAATTTAATACAAAAGGCACAATGCCGACTTAAGTACAAGAGGACTGACACTCTAACTTTCTACGATTTGAACCTCTCCTGTGAATCCAGTTTTAGATTCCGATGCTTCACTTCATGTTTACTGTGTCCCTTGGACCTTCTTATTGACGATGAAACACAGATATTGCATCCGCATTTAATACAAAGGGCACAATGCCGACTTAAGTACAAGAGAACTGACACACTAACTTTCTATGTTCTGAACCTCTCCTGTGTGTCCAGTTTTAGAATCCGATGGTTCACTTCAGGTTTACTGTATACCTTGGACCATCTTATTGACGATGGAACACAGAAATTGCATCCGACTTTAATACAAAAGGCACAATGCCGACTTAAGTACAAGAGGACTGACACTCTAACTTTCTATGATTTGAGCCACTCCTGTGTGTCCCGTTTTGGATTCCCATGCTTCACTTCAGGTTTACTGTATACCTTGGACCTTCTTATTGACGATGATACACAGAAATTGCATCCGAATTCAATACAAAAGGCACAATGCCGACTTAAGTACAAGAGGACTGACACTCTAACTTTCTATGATTGGAACCTCTCCTGTGAGTTCCGTTTCAGATTCCGACGCTTCCCTTCAGGTTTACTGTTTGCCTTGGACCAGCTTATTGACGACGAAACACAGAAATTGCATCAGAATTTAATACATAAGGCACAATGCCAACTTAAGTACAAGAGGACTGGCACTCTAACTTTCTATGGTTTGAACCTCTCCTGTGGGTCGCGTTGTAGATTCCGATGCTTCACTTCAGGTCTACTGTAATCCTTGGACCTTCGTATTGACGATGAAACACAGAAATTGCATCTGTATTTAATACAAACGGCACAATGCCGACTTAAGTACAAGAGGGCTGACACTATAACATTCTACGATTTCAACATTTCCTGAGAGGTCAGTTTTAGATTCCGATGCTGTACTTCAGGTTTACTGTATACCTAGGACCTCCTTATTGACGATGAAACACAGAAATTTCATCCGAATTTAATACAAAAGGCACAATGCAGATTTGAGTACAAGAGGACTAACACTCTAACTTTCTATGATTTGAACCTCTCCTTTAAGTCCAGTTTTAGATTCCGATGCTTCACTTCAGGTTTACTGTATCCCTTGGACCTTCTTATTGACGATGATACACAGAAATTGCATCCGAATTTAATACAAAAGGCACAATGCCGACTAAAATACAAGAGGACTGACAAATTTGATATTATTTGAGCATCTCCTGTGAGTCCAGTTTTGGATTCCGATGCCTCACTTCAGGTTTAACGTATGCCTTGGACCTTCTTATTGACGATAAAACACAGAAATTGCATCCGAATTTGATACAAAAGGCACAATGCCGACTTAATTACAAGCGGACTGACACTCTAACTTTCTATGATTTGAACCTCTCCTGTGAGTCCAGCTTTAGATTCCGATGCTTCACTTCAGGTTTACTGCATCTCTTAGGCCTTCTTATTAAAGATGAAACACAGAAATTCCTTCCGAATTTAATACAAAAGGCACAATGCCGACTTAAGTACAAGAGGACTGAGACTCTAACTTTCTATGATTGGAACCTCTCCTGTGAGTCCAATTTTAGATTCCGATGCTTCACTTCTGGTTTACTGTTTCCCTTCTACCAGCTTATTGACGATGAAACACAGAAATTGCATCCGAATTTAATACAAAAGGCACAATGCCGACTTAAGTACAAGAGGACTGACACTCTAACTTTCTATGATTTGAACCTCTGCTGCGAATCCAGTTTTAGATTCCGATGCTTCACGTGACGTTTACTGTATCCCTTGGACATTCTTATTGACGATGAGACACAGAAATTGCCTCCGCATTTAATACAAAAGGAACAATGCCGACTTAAGTACAAGAGGACTGAAACTCAAACTTTCTATGGTTTTAACCCTTCCTGTGAGTCCAGTTTTAGATTCCGATGCTTCACTTCAGGTTTACTGTATACCTTGGATCTTCCTATTGATGATGAAACACAGAAATTGCTTCCGAATTTAATACAAAATGCACAATGCCGACTTAAGTCCAAGAGGACTGGCACTCTAACGTTCTATGATTTAAACCTCTCCTGTGAGTCCAGTTTTAGATTCCGATGCTTCACTTCAGGTATACAGTATCAATTGGACCTACTTATTAACGATGAAACACAGAAATTGCATCCGAATTTAATACAAAAGGCACAATGCCGACTTAAGTACAAGAGGACTGACACTCTAACTTTCTATGATTTGAACCTCTCCTGCGAATCCAGTTTTAGATTCCGATGCTTCACGTGACGTTTACTGTATCCGTTGGACATTCTTATTGACGATGAAACACAGAAATTGCATCCGCATTTAATACAAAAGGCACAATGCCGACTTAAGTACAAGAGGACTGACACTCTAACTTTCTATGTTCTGAACCTCTCCTGTGGGTCCCGTTGTAGATTCCGATGCTTCACTTCAGGCTTACTGTAATCCTTGGACCTTCTTATTGACGATGAAACACAGAAATTGCATCTGTATTTAATACAAACGGCACAATGCCGACTCAAGTACAAGAGGACTGACACTGTAACATTCTACGATTTCAACCTCTCCTGTGAGTTCAGTTTTAGATTCCGTTGCTTTACTTCAGGTTTACTGTATACCTAGGACCTCCTTATTGACGATGAAACACAGAAATTACATCCGAATTTAATACAAAAGGCACAATGCCGACTTGAGTACAAGAGGACTAACACTTTAACTTTCTATGATTTGAACCTCTCCTTTGAGTCCAGTTTTAGATTACGATGCTTCACTTCAGGTTTACTGTATACCTTGGACCTTCTTATTGACGATGAAACACAGAATTTGCTTCCGAATTTAATACAAAATGCACAATGCCGACTTAAGTCCAAGAGGACTGACACTCTAACGTTCTATGATTTAAACCTCTCTTGTGAGTCCAGTTTTCGATTCCGATGCTTCACTTCAGGTATACTGTATCAATTGGACCTACTTATTAACGATGAAACACTGAAATTGCATCCGAATTTAATATAAAAGGCACAATGCCGACTTAAGTACAAGAGGACTGACACTCTAACTTTCTATGATTTGAACCTCTCCAGTGAATCCAGTTTTAGATTCCGATGCTTCACTTCAGGTTTTCTGTATCCCTTGGACGTTCTTATTGACGATGAAACACAGAAATTGCATCCGCATTTAATACAAAAGGCACAATGCTGACTTAAGTACAAGAGGACTGATACTCTAACTTTCTATGTTCTGAACCTCTCCAGTGTGTCCAGTTTTAGATTCCGATGCTTCACTTCAGGTTTACTGTATACCTTGGACCTTCTTATTGACGATGGAACACAGAAATTGCATCCAATTTTAATACAAAAGGCACAATGCCGACTTAAGTACAAGAGGACTGACACTATAACATTCTACGATTTCAACCTCTCCTGTGAGTTCAGTTTTAGATTCCGATGCTTTACTTCAGGTTTACTGTATACCTAGGACCTCCTTATTGACGATGAAACACAGAAATTACATCCGAATTTAATACAAAAGGCACAATGCCGACATGAGTACAAGAGGACTAACACTCTAACTTTCTATGATTTGAACCTCTCCTTTGAGTCCAGTTTTAGATTCCGATGCTTCACTTCAGGTTTACTGTATCAATTGGACGTTTGTATTGACGATGAAACACAGAAATTCCATCCGAATTTAATACAAAAGGCACAATGCCGACTTAAGTACAAGAGGACACACACTCTAACTTTCTACGATTTGAACCTCTCCTGTGAGTCCAGTATTGGACTCCGATGCTTCACTTCCAGTTTACTGTATCACTTAGACCTTCTTATTGACGATGAAACACAGAAATTGCATCCAAATTTAATACAAAAGGCACAATGCCGACTTAAGTACAAGAGGACTGATACTCTAAGTTTCTATGATTTGAACAACTCCTGTGAGTCCAGTTTCAGATTCCGATGCTTCACTTCAGGTTTACTGTATCAATTGGAACTTCTTAGTGACGATGAAACACAGAAATTCCATCCGAATTTAATACCAAAGGCACAATGCCGACTTAAGTACAAGAGGATTGACACTCTAACTTTCTACGATTTGAACCTCTCCTGTGAGTCCAATTTTAGATTCCGATGCTTCATTTCAGGTTTACTGTATCCCTCGGCCCTTCTTATTGACGATTAAACACTGAAATTGCATCCGAATTTAATACAAAAGGCACAATGGCGACTTAAGTACAAGAGGACTGACACTCTAACTTTCTATGATTTGACCCTCTCCTGTGAATATAGTTTAAGATTCCGAAGCTTCACTTCAGGTTTACTGTATCCCTTGGACCTTCTTATAGACGATAAAACACAGAAATTGATTCCGCATTTAATACAAAAGGAACAATGCCGCCTTAAGTACAAGAGGACTGATACTCTAACTTTCTATGATTTGAACCTCTCCTGTGAGTCCAGTTTTAGATTCCGATGCTTCACTTCAGGTTTACTGTATACCTGGGACCCTCTTATTGAGGATGAAACACAGAAATTGCATCCGAATTTAATACAAAAGGCACAATGCCGCCTTAAGGACAAGAGGACTGACACTCTAACTTTCAATGATTTGAACCACTCCTGTGAGTCCCGTTTTGGTTTCCCATGCTTCACTTCAGGTTTACTCTATACCTTGGACCTTCTTATTGACGATGAAACACAGAAATTGCATCCGAATTTAATACAAAAGGCACAATGCCGACTTAAGTACAAGAGGACTGACACTCTAACTTTCTATGATTTGAACCTCTCCTGTGAATATAGTTTAAGATTCCGAAGCTTCACTTCAGGTTTACTGTATACCTTGGACCTTCTTATAGACGATGAAACACAGAAATTGATTCCGCATTTAATACAAAAGGAACAATGCCGACATAAGTACAAGACGACTGATACTCTAACTTTCTATGATTTGAACCTCTCCTGTGAATCCAGTTTTAGATTCCGATGCTTCACTTCATGTTTACTGTATCCCTTGGTCCTTCTTATTGACGATGAAACACAGATATTGCATCCGCATTTAATACAAAAGGCACAATTTCGACTTAAGTACAAGAGGACTGACACTCTAACTTTCTATGTTCTGAACCTCTCCTGTGTGTACAGTTTTAGATTCCGATGGTTTACTTCAGGTTTACCGTATACCTTGTACCTTCTTATTGATGATGGAACACAGAAATTGCATCCGATTTTAATACAAAAGGCACAATGCCGACTTAAGTACAAGAGGACTGACACTCTAACATTCTATGATTTGAGCCACTCCTGTGAGTCCCGTTTTAGATTCCCATGCTTCACTTCAGGTTTACTGTATACCTAGGACTTTCTAATTGACGATGAAACACAGAAATTACATCAGAATTTAATACAAAAGGCACAATGCTGACTTGAGTACAAGAGGACTAGCCCTCTAACTTTCTATGACTTGAACCTCACCTGTGAGTCCAGTTTTAGATTCCGATGCTTCACTTCAGGTTTATTGTATACCTTGGACCTTCTAATTGACGATGAAACACAGAGATTGCATCCCATTTTAATACTAACGGCACAATGCCGACCTAAGTACAAGAGGACTGACACACTATCTTTCTATGATTTGAACCTCTCCTGTGAGTCCAGATTTAGATTCCGATGCTTCACTTCAGGTTTACTGTATACCTTGGACCTTCTTATTGACGATGATACACAGAAATTGCATCCGAATTCAATACAAAAGGCACAATGCCAACTTAAGTACAAGAGGACTGACACTCTAACTTTCTATGATTGGAACCTCTCCTGTGAGTTCCGTTTCAGATTCCGACGCTTCACTTCAGGTTTACTGTTTGCCTTGGACCAGCTTATTGACGATGAAACACAGAAATTGCATCAGAATTTAATACATAAGGCACAATGCCAACTTAAGTACAAGAGGACTGGCACTCTAACTTTCTATGATTTGAACCTCTCCTGTGGGTCCCGTTGTAGATTCCGATGCTTCACTTCAGGTCTACTGTAATCCTTGGACCTTCTTATTGACGATGAAACACAGAAATTGCATCTGTATTTAATACAAACGGCACAATGCCGACATAAGTACAAGAGGGCTGACACTATAACATTCTACGATTTCAACCTCTCCTGTGAGTTCAGTTTCAGATTCCGATGCTTTACTTCAGGTTTACTGTATACCTAGGACCTCCTTATTGACGATGAAACACAGAAATTACATCCGAATTTTATACAAAAGGAACAATGAAGACTTGTGTACAAGGGGACTAACACTCTAACTTTCTATGATTTGAACCTCTCCTTTGAGTCCAGTTTTAGATTCCGACGCTTCACTTCAGGTTTTTTTGTTTGCCTTGGACCAGCTTATTGACGATGAAACACAGAAATTGCGTCAGAATTTAATACATAAGGCACAATGCCAACTTAAGTACAAGAGGACTGGCACTCTAACTTTCTATGATTGGAACCTCTGCTGTGAGTTCCGTTTCAGATTCCGACGCTTCACTTCAGGTTTACTGTTTGCCTTGGACCAGTTTATTGACGATGAAACACAAGAATTGCATCAGAATTTAATACATAAGGCACAATGCCAACTTAAGTACAAGAGGACTGACACTCTAACTTTCTATGATTTGAACCTCTCCTGTGGGTCCCGTTGTAGATTCCGATGCTTCACTTCAGGTCTACTGTAATCCTTGGACCTTCTTATTGACGATGAAACACAGAAATTGCATCTGTATTTAAAACAAACGGCACAATGCCGACCTAAGTACAAGAGGACTGGCACACTAACTTTCTATGATTTGAACCTCTCCTGTGAGTCCAGTTTTAGATTCCGATGCTTCTCTTCAGGTTTACTGTATCAATTGGATATTCTTATTGACGATGAAACACAGAAATTCCTTCCGAATTTAATACAAAAATCACAATACAGGCTTAAGTACAAGAGGACTGAGACACTAACTTTCTATGATTGGAACCTCTCGTGTGAGTCCAGTTTTAGATTCCGATGCTTCACTTCAGGTTTACTGTTTCCCTTCTACCAGCTTATTGACGAAGAAACACAGAAATTGCATCCGAATTAAATACAAAAGGCACAATGCCGACTTAAGTACAAGAGGACTGTCACTCTAACTATCTATGATTTGAACCTCTCCTGTGAATCCAATTTTAGAATCCGATGCTTCACTTCAGGTTTACCGTATCAATTGGACCTTTGTATTGACGATGAAACACAGAAAATCCATCCGAATTTAATGCAAAAGGCACAATGTCGACCTATGTACAGGAGGACAGACACTCTAACTTTCTACGATTTGGACCTCTCCTGTGAGTCCAGTTTTGGATTCCGATGCTACACTTCGAGTTTACTGTATCCCTTAGACCTTCTTATTGACGATGAAACACAGAAATTGCATCCGAATTTACTACAAAAGGCACAATGCCGACTTAAGTACAAGGGGACTGACACTCTATCTTTCTATGATTTGAACCTCTCCTGTGCATCCAGTTTTAGATTCCGATGCTTCACGTGACGTTTACTGTATCCCTTGGACATTCTTATTGACGATGAAACACAGAAATTGCCTCCGCATCTAATACAAAAGGAACAATGCCGACATAAGTGCAAGCGGACTGCCACTCTAACATTCTATGATTTGAACCTCTCCTGTGAGTCCCGTTTTAGATTCCGATGCTTCACTTCAGGTTTACTGTATACCTTGGACCATCTTATTGATGATGAAACACAGAAACTACATCTGAATTTAATACAAAAGGCACAATGCCGACTTGAGTACAAGAGGACTAACACTCTATCTTTCTATGATTTGAACCTCTCCTTTGAGTGCAGTTATAAATTCCGATGCTTCACTTCTGGTTTACCGTATCCCTTGGACCTTCTTATTGACGATGATACACGGAAATTGCATCCGAATTTAATACAAAAGGCACAATGCCGACTTAAGTACAAGAGGACTGACTAACTTTCTATGATTTGAACCACTCCTGTGAGTCCAGTTTCAGATTGCGATGCTTCACTTCAGGTTTACTGTATGCCTTGGACCTTCTTACTGACGATGAAGCACAGAAGTTGCATCCAAATTAATTACAAAAGGCACAGTTCCGACTTAAGTAGAAGAGGACTGACACTCTAACTTTCTATGACTTGAACCTCTCCTGTGTGTCCAGTTTTAGATTCCGATGCTTCACTTCAGGTTTACTGTATACCTTGGACCTTCTTATTGACGATGAAACACAGAAATTGCATCCGAGCTTGATACAAAAGGCACAATGCGGACTTAAGTACAAGAGGACTGACACTCTAAATTTCTATGATTTGAACCACTCCTGTGAGTCCAGTTTTAGATTCCGATGCTTCACTTCAGGTTTACTGTATCAATTGGACCTTCTTTTTTAGGATGAAACACAGAAATTCCATCCGAATTTAATACCAAAGGCACAATGCCGACTTAAGTACAAGAGTACTGTCACTCTAACTTTCTATGATTTGAACCTCTCCTGTGAGTCCAATTTTTATATTCCGATGCTTCACTTAAGGTTTACTGTATCCCTTGGACCTTCTTATTGACGAGAAAACACAGAAAATCCATCCGAATTTAATGCAAAAGGCACAATGTCGACCTATGTACAGGAGGACAGACACTCTAACTTTCTACGATTTGGACCTCTCCTGTGAGTCCAGTTTTGGATTCCGATGCTTCACTTCGAGTTTACTGTATCCCTTAGACCTTCTTATGACGATGAAACACAGAAATTGCATCCGAATTTACTACAAAAGGCACAATGTCGACTTAAGTACAAGAGGTCTGAGACTTTAAATTTCTATGATTTGAACCACTCCTCTGAGTCCTCTTTTAGATTCCGATGCTTGACTTCAGGTTTACTGTATCAATTGGATCTTCTTATTGACGATGAAACACAGAAATTGCATCCGAATTTAATACAAAAGGCACAATGCCGACTTAAGTACAAGAGGACTGACACTCTAACTTTCTATGATTTGAACCTCTCCTGTGCATCCAGTTTTAGATTCCGATGCTTCACGTGACGTTTACTGTATCCCTTGGACATTCTTATTGACGATGAAACACAGAAATTGCCTCCGCATCTAATACAAAAGGAACAATGCCGACATAAGTGCATGCGGACTGCCACTCTAACATTCTATGATTTGAACCTCTCCTGTGAGTCCCGTTTTAGATTCCGATGCTTCACTTCAGGTTTACTGTATACCTTGGACCATCTTATTGACGATGAAGCACAGAAACTACATCTGAATTTAATACAAAAGGCACAATGCCGACTTGAGTACAAGAGGACTAACACTCTATCTTCCTATGATTTGAACCTCTCCTGTGAGTCCAGTTTCGGATTCCGATGCTTCACTTCAGGTTTACTGTATACCTTGGACCTTCTTATTGACGATGATATACAGAACTTGCATCCGAATTCAGTACAAAAGGCACAATGCCGACTTAAGTACAAGAGGACTGACTAAATTTCTATGATTTGAACCTCTCCTGTGAGTCCAGTTTTGGATTCCGATGCTTCACTTCAGGTTTAACGTATACCTTGGACCTTCTTATTGACGATGAAAGACAGAAATTGCATCCGAATTTAATACAAAAGCCACAATGCCGACTGAAGTACATGAGGACTGACACTCAAACTTTCTGTGATTTGAACCTCTCCTGTGAGTCCCGTTTTAGATTCCAATTCTTCACTTCAGGTGTACTGTAACCCTTGAACCTTCTTATTAATGATGAAACACAGAAATTGCATCTGAATTTAATACAAACGGCACAATGCCGACTTAAGTACAAGAGGACTGACGCTCTAACATTCTATGATTTGAACCTCTCCTGTGAGCCCAGTTTTAGATTCCGATGCTCTACTTCAGGTTTACTGTATACTTAGGACCTCCTTATTGACGATGAAACACAGAAATTACATCCGAATTTTATACAAAAGGCACAATGCCGACTTGAGTACAAGGGGACTAACACTCTAACTTTCTATGATTTTAACCTCTCCTTTGAGTCCAGTTTTAGATTCCGACGCTTCACTTCAGGTTTACTGTTTGCCTTGGACCAGCTAATTGACGATGATACACAGAAATTGCATCAGAATTTAATACATAAGGCACAATGCCAACTTAAGTACAAGAGGACTGGCACCCTAACTTTCTATGATTTGAACCTCTCCTGTGAGTCCAGTTTTAGATTCCGATGCTTCTCTTCAGGTTTACTGTATCAATTGGATATTCTTATTGACGATGAAACACAGAAATTCCTTCCGAATTTAATACAAAAGTCACAATACAGACTTAAGTACAAGAGGACTGAGACTCTAACTCTCTGTGGTTGGAACCTCTCCTGTGAGTCCAGTTTTAGATTCAGATGCTTCACTTCAGGTTTACTGTTTCCCTTCTACCAGCTTATTGACGATGAAACACAGAAATTGCATCCGAATTAAATACAAAAGGCACAATGCCGACTCAAGTACAAGAGGACTGACACTCTAACTTTCTATGATTTGAACCTCTCCTGTGAATCCAGTTTTAGAATCCGATGCTTCACTTCACTTTTACCGTATCAATTGCACCTTTGTATTGACGATGAAACACAGAAATTCCATCCGAATTTAGTGCAAAAGGCACAATGTCGACTTATGTACAGCAGGACAGACACTCTAACTTTCTATGATTTGGACCTCTCCTGTGAGTCCAGTTTTGGATTCCGATGCTTCATTTCGAGTTTACTGTATCCCTTAGACCTTCTTATTGACGATGAAACACAGAAATTGCATCCGAATTCAATACAAAAGGCACAATTTCGACTTAAGTACAAGAGGACTGGCACTTTAAATTTCTATGATTTGAACCCCTCCTGTGAGTCCTGTTTTAGATTCCGATGCTTCACTTCAGGTTTACTGTATCAATTGGACCTTCTTATTGACGATGAAACACAGAAATTGCATCCGAATTAAATACGAAAGGCACAATGCCGACTTAAGTACAAGAGGACTGACACTCTAACTTTCTATGATTTGAACCTCTCCTGTGCATCCAGTTTTAGATTCCGATGCTTCACGTGACGTTTACTGTATCCCTTGGACATTCTTATTGACGATGAAACACAGAAATTGCCTCCGCATCTAATACAAAAGGAACAATGCCGACATAAGTGCAAGCGGACTGCCACTCTAACATTCTATGATTTGAACCTCTCCTGTGAGTCCCGTTTTAGATTCCGATGCTTCACTTCAGGTTTACTGTATACCTTGGACATTCTGATTGACGATGAAACACAGAAACTACGTCCGAATTTAATACAAAAGGCACAATGCCGACTTGAGTACAAGAGGACTAACACTCTATCTTTCTATGATTTGAACCTCTCCTTTGAGTCCAGTTTTAGATTCCGATGCTTCACTTCTGGTTTACTGTATCCCTTGGACCTTCTTATTGACGATGATACACGGAAATTGCATCCGAATTTAATACAAAAGGCACAATGCCGACTTAAGTACGAGAGGACTGACTAACTTTCTATGATTTGAACCTCTCCTGTGAGTCCAGTTTCAGATTGCGATGCTTCACTTCAGGTTTACTGTATACCTTGGACATTCTTACTGACGATGAAGCACAGAAGTTGCATCCGAATTTATTACAAAAGGCACAGTTCCGACTTAAGTACAAGAGGACTTACACTCTAACTTTCTATGACTTGAACCTCTCCCGTGTGTCCAGTTTTAGATTCCGATGCTCCACTTCAGGTTTACTGTATACCTTGGACCTTCTTATTGACGATGAAACACAGAAATTGCATCCGAGCTTGATACAAAAGGCACAATGCCGACTTAAGTACAAGAGGACTGACACTCTAAATTTCTATGATTTGAACCACTCCTGTGAGTCCAGTTTTAGATTCCGACGCTTCACTTCAGGTTTACTGTATCAATTGGACCTTCTTATTGACGATGAAACACAGAAATTCCATCCGAATTTAATACCAAAGGCACAACGCCGACTTAAGTACAAGGGTACTGTCACTCTAACTTTCTGTGATTTGAACCTCTCCTGTGCGTCCAGTTGTAGATTCCAATGCTTCACTTCAGGTTAACTGTATCACTTAGACCTTCTTATTGACGATGAAACACAGAAATTGCATCCGAATTTAATACAAAAGGCACAATGCCGACTTAAGTACAAGAGGACTGACACTCTATCTTCCTATGATTTGAACCTCTCCTGTGAGTCCAATTTTAGATTCCGATGCTTCACTTCAGGTTTACTGTATACCTTGGACTTTCTTATTGACGATGATACACAGAAAATCCATTCGAATTCAATACAAAAGGCACAATGCCGACTTAAGTACAAGAGGACTGACAAACTTCCTATGATTTGAACCTCTCCTGTGAGTCCAGTTTCGGATTCCGATGCTTCACTTTAGGTTTAACATATACCTTGTACCTTCTTATTGACGATGAAACACAGAAATTGCTTCCGAATTTAATACAAAAGTCACAATGCCGACTTAAGTACAAGAGGACTGTCACTCAAACTTTCTGTGATTTGAACCTCTCCTGTGCGTCCAGTTGTAGATTCCAATGCTTCACTTCAGGTTAACTGTATCACTTAGACCTTCTTATTGACGATGAAACACAGAAATTGCATCCGAATTTACTACAAAAGGCACAATGTCGACTTAAGTACAAGAGGACTGAGACTTTAAATTTCTATGATTTGAACCACTCCTCTGAGTCCTGTTTTAGATTCCGATGCTTCACTTCAGGTTTACTGTATCAATTGGACCTTCTTATTGACGATGAAACACAGAAATTGCATCCGAATTTAATACAAAAGGCACAATGCCGACTTAAGTACAAGAGGACTGACACTCTATCTTTCTATGATTTGAACCTCTCCTGTGCATCCAGTTTTAGATTCCGATGCTTAACGTGACGTTTACTGTATCCCTTGGACATTCTTATTGACGATGAAACACAGAAATTGCCTCCGCATCTAATACAAAAGGAACAATGCCGACATAAGTGCAAGCGGACTGCCACTCTAACATTCTATGATTTGAACCTCTCCTGTGAGTCCCGTTTTAGATTCCGATGCTTCACTTCAGGTTTACTGTATACCTTGGACCATCTTATTGATGATGAAACACAGAAACTACATCTGAATTTAATACAAAAGGCACAATGCCGACTTGAGTACAAGAGGACTAACACTCTATCTTTCTATGATTTGAAGCTCTCCTTTGAGTGCAGTTTTAGATTCCGATGCTTCACTTCTGGTTTACCATATCCCTTGGACCTTCTTATTGACGATGATACACGGAAATTGCATCCGAATTTAATACAAAAGGCACAATGCCGACTTAAGTACAAGAGGACTGACTAACTTTCTATGATTTGAACCACTCCTGTGAGTCCAGTTTCAGATTGCGATGCTTCACTTCAGGTTTACTGTATGCCTTGGACCTTCTTACTGACGATGAAGCACAGAAGTTGCATCCAAATTTATTACAAAAGGCACAGTTCCGACTTAAGTAGAAGAGGACTGACACTCTAACTTTCTATGACTTGAACCTCTCCTGTGTGTCCAGTTTTAGATTCCGATGCTTCACTTCAGGTTTACTGTATACCTTGGACCTTCTTATTGACGATGAAACACAGAAATTGCATCCGAGCTTGATACAAAAGGCACAATGCCGACTTAAGTACAAGAGGACTGTCACTCTAAATTTCTATGATTTGAACCACTCCTGTGAGTCCAGTTTTAGATTCCGATGCTTCACTTCAGGTTTACTGTATCAATTGGACCTTCTTATTGAGGATGAAACACAGAAATTCCATCCGAATTTAATACCAAAGGCACAATGCCGACTTAAGTACAAGAGTACTGTCACTCTAACTTTCTATGATTTGAACCTCTCCTGTGAGTCCAGTTTTATATTCCGATGCTTCACTTAAGGTTTACTGTATCCCTTGGACCTTCTTATTGACGAGAAAACACAGAAAATCCATCCGAATTTAATGCAAAAGGCACAATGTCGACCTATGTACAGGAGGACAGACACACTAATTTTCTACGAATTGGACCTCTCCTGTGAGTCCAGTTTTGGATTCCGATGCTTCACTTCGAGTTTACTGTATCCCTTAGACCTTCTTATGACGATGAAACACAGAAATTGCATCCGAATTTACTACAAAAGGCACAATGTCGACTTAAGTACAAGAGGTCTGAGACTTTAAATTTCTATGATTTGAACCACTCCTCTGAGTCCTCTTTTAGATTCCGATGCTTCACTTCAGGTTTACTGTATCAATTGGACCTTCTTATTGTTGATGAAACACAGAAATTGCATCCGAATTTAATACAAAAGGCACAATGCCGACTTAAGTACAAGAGGACTGACACTCTAACTTTCTATGATTTGAACCTCTCCTGTGCATCCAGTTTTAGATTCCGATGCTTCACGTGACGTTTACTGTATCCCTTGGACATTCTTATTGACGATGAAACACAGAAATTGCCTCCGCATCTAATACAAAAGGAACAATGCCGACATAAGTGCATGCGGACTGCCACTCTAACATTCTATGATTTGAACCTCTCCTGTGAGTCCCGTTTTAGATTCCGATGCTTCACTTCAGGTTTACTGTATACCTTGGACCATCTTATTGACGATGAAACACAGAAACTACATCTGAATTTAATACAAAAGGCACAATGCCGACTTGTGTACAAGAGGACTAACACTCTATCTTCCTATGATTTGAACCTCTCCTGTGAGTCCAGTTTCGGATTCCGATGCTTCACTTCAGATTTACTGTATACCTTGGACCTTCTTATTGACGATGATATACAGAACTTGCATCCGAATTCAGTACAAAAGGCACAATGCCGACATAAGTACAAGAGGACTGACTAAATTTCTATGATTTGAACCTCTCCTGTGAGTCCAGTTTTGGATTCCGATGCTTCACTTCAGGTTTAACGTATACCTTGGACCTTCTTATTGACGATGAAAGACAGAAATTGCATCCGAATTTAATACAAAAGCCACAATGCCGACTGAAGTACATGAGGACTGACACTCAAACTTTCTGTGATTTGAACCTCTCCTGTGAGTCCCGTTTTAGATTCCAATGCTTCACTTCAGGTGTACTGTAACCCTTGAACCTTCTTATTAATGGTGAAACACAGAAATTGCATCTGAATTTAATACAAACGGCACAATGCCGACTTAAGTACAAGAGGACTGACGCTCTAACATTCTATGATTTGAACCTCTCCTGTGAGCCCAGTTTTAGATTCCGATGCTCTACTTCAGGTTTACTGTATACTTAGGACCTCCTTATTGACGATGAAACACAGAAATTACATCCGAATTTTATACAAAAGGCACAATGCCGACTTGAGTACAAGGGGACTAACACTCTAACTTTCTATGATTTGAACCTCTCCTTTGAGTCCAGTTTTAGATTCCGACACTTCACTTCAGGTTTACTGTTTGCCTTGGACCAGCTAATTGACGATGATACACAGAAATTGCATCAGAATTTAATACATAAGGCACAATGCCAACTTAAGTACAAGAGGACTGGCACTCTAACTTTCTATGATTTGAACCTCTCCTGTGAGTCCAGTTTTAGATTCCGATGCTTCTCTTCAGGTTTACTGTATCAATTGGATATTCGTATTGACGATGAAACACAGAAATTCCTTCCGAATTTAATACAAAAGTCACAATACAGACTTAAGTACAAGAGGACTGAGACTCTAACTCTCTGTGATTGGAACCTCTCCTGTGAGTCCAGTTTTAGATTCAGATGCTTCACTTCAGGTTTACTGTTTCCCTTCTACCAGCTTATTGACGATGAATCACAGAAATTGCATCCGAATTAAATACAAAAGGCACAATGCCGACTCAAGTACAAGAGGACTGACACTCTAACTTTCTATGATTTAAACCTCTCCTGTGAGTCCAGTTTTAGATTCCGATGCTTCATTTCGAGTTTACTGTATCCCTTAGACCTTCTTATTGACGATGAAACACAGAAATTGCATCCGAATTCAATACAAAGGGCACAATTTCGACTTAAGTACAAGAGGACTGACACTTTAAATTTCTTTGATTTGAACCACTCCTGTGAGTCCTGTTTTAGATTCCGATGCTTCACTTCAGGTTTACTGTATCAATTGGACCTTCTTATTGACGATGAAACACAGAAATTGCATCCGAATTAAATACAAAAGGCACAATGCCGACTTAAGTACAAGAGGACTGACACTCTAACTTTCTATGATTTGAACCTCTCCTGTGCATCCAGTTTTAGATTCCGATGCTTCACGTGACGTTTACTGCATCCCTTGGACATTCTTATTGACGATGAAACACGGAAATTGCCTCCGCATCTAATACAAAAGGAACAATGCCGACATAAGTGCAAGCGGACTGCCACTCTAACATTCTATGATTTGAACCTCTGCTGTGAGTCCCGTTTTAGATTCCGATGCTTCACTTCAGGTTTACTGTATACCTTGGACATTCTGATTGACGATGAAACACAGAAACTACGTCCGAATTTAATACAAAAGGCACAATGCCGACTTGAGTACAAGAGGACTAACACTCTATCTTTCTATGATTTGAACCTCTCCTTTGAGTCCAGTTTTAGATTCCGATGCTTCACTTCTGGTTTACTGTATCCCTTGGACCTTCTTATTGACGATGATACACGGAAATTGCATCCGAATTTAATACAAAAGGCACAATGCCGACTTAAGTACAAGAGGACTGACTAACTTTCTATGATTTGAACCTCTCCTGTGAGTCCAGTTTCAGATTGCGATGCTTCACTTCAGGTTTACTGTATACCTTGGACATTCTTACTGACGATGAAGCACAGAAGTTGCATCCGAATTTATTACAAAAGGCACAGTTCCGACTTAAGTACAAGAGGACTTACACTCTAACTTTCTATGACTTGAACCTCTCCCGTGTGTCCAGTTTTAGATTCCGATGCTCCACATCAGGTTTACTGTATACCTTGGACCTTCTTATTGACGATGAAACACAGAAATTGCATCCGAGCTTGATACAAAAGGCACAATGCCGACTTAAGTACAAGAGGACTGACACTCTAAATTTCTATGATTTGAACCACTCCTGTGAGTCCAGTTTTAGATTCCGACGCTTCACTTCAGGTTTACTGTATCAATTGGACCTTCTTATTGACGATGAAACACAGAAATTCCATCCGAATTTAATACCAAAGGCACAACGCCGACTTAAGTACAAGGGTACTGTCACTCTAACTTTTTGCGATTTGAACCTCTCCTGTGCGTCCAGTTGTAGATTCCAATGCTTCACTTCAGGTTAACTGTATCACTTAGACCTTCTTATTGACGATGAAACACAGAATTTGCATCCGAATTTAGTACAAAAGGCACAATGCCGACTTAAGTACAAGAGGACTGACACTCTATCTTCCTATGATTTGAACCTCTCCTGTGAGTCCAATTTTAGATTCCGATGCTTCACTTCAGGTTTACTGTATACCTTGGACTTTCTTATTGACGATGATACACAGAAAATGCATTCGAATTCAATACAAAAGGCACAATGCCGACTTAAGTACAAGAGGACTGACAAACTTCCTATGATTTGAACCTTTCCTGTGAGTCCAGTTTCGGATTCCGATGCTTCACTTTAGGTTTAACATATACCTTGTACCTTCTTATTGACGATGAAACACAGAAATCGCTTCCGAATTTAATACAAAAGTCACAATGCCGACTTAAGTACAAGAGGACTGTCACTCAAACTTTCTGTGATTTGAACCTCTCCTGTGCGTCCAGTTGTAGATTCCAATGCTTCACTTCAGGTTAACTGTATCACTTAGACCTTCTTATTGACGATGAAACACAGAAATTGCATCCGAATTTAATACAAAAGGCACAATGCCGATTTAAGTACAAGAGGACCGACACTCTAACTTTCTATGATTTGAACCATTCCTGTGAGTCCAGCTTTAGATCCGATGCTTCACTTCAGATTTATTGTATCCCTTAGACCTTCTTATTGAAGATGAAACACAGAAATTGCATCCGAATTTAATACAAAAGGCACAATGCCGATTTAAGTACAAGAGGACCGACACTCTAACTTTCTATGAATTGAAGCACTCCTGTGAGACCAGTTTTAGATTCCGATGCTTCACTTCAGGTTTACTGTATCAATTGGACCTTCTTATTGACGATGAAACACAGAAATTCTATCCGAATTTAATACAAAAGGCACAATGCCGACTTAAGTACAAGAGGACTGACACTCTAACTTTCTATGATTTGAACCTCTCCTGAGAATCCAGTTTTAGATTCCGATGCTTCACTTCCGGTTTACTGTATCGCTTGGACCTTCTTATTGAGATGAAACACAGAAATTGCATCCGAATTTAAAACAAAAGTCACAATGCCGACTTAAGTACAAGAGGACTGACACTCTAACTTTCTATGATTTGAACCCCTCCTTTGAGTCCAGTTTTAGATTCCGATGCTTCACTTCAGGTTTACTGTATCCCTTGGACCTTCTTACTGACGATGATACACAGAAATTGCATCTGAATTTAATACAAATGCACAATGCCGACTTAAGTACAAGAGGAGTGACACTCTAACTTTCTATGATTGGAACATCTCCTGTGAGTCCAGTTTTAGATTCCGGTGCTTCACTTCAGGTTCACTGTTTGCCTTGGACCAGCTTATTGATGATGAAACACAGAAATAGCATCCGACTTTCATACAAAAGGCACAATGACGACTTAAGAACAAGGGGACTGACACTCTAATTTTCTACGATTTGAACCACTCCTGTGAGTCCATTTACAGATTCCGATGCTTCACTTCAGATTTACTGTTTCCCGTTTACCAGCTTATTGACGATGAAGCACAGAAATTGCATCCGAATTGAATACAAATAGCACATTGCCGACTTAAGTACAAGAGGACTGAGACTCTAACTTTCTATGATTGGAACCTCTCCTGTGAGTCCAGTTTTAGATTCCGATGCTTCACTTCAGGTTTACTGTTTCCCTTGGACCAGCTTATTGACGATGAAACACAGAAATTGCATCCAAATTAAATACAAAAGGCACAATGCCGAATTAAGTACAACAGGACTGACACTCTAACTTTCTATGATTTGAATCTCTCCTGTGAGTCCAGTTTTAGAATCCGATGCTTCACTTCAGCTTTACCGTATCAATTGGACCTTTGTATTGTCGATGAAACACAGAAATTCCATACGAATTTAATGCAAAAGGCACAATGTCGACTAATGTACAAGAGGACAGTATCTCTAACTTTCTATGATTTGGACCTCTCCTGTGAGTCCAGTTTTGGATTCCGATGCTTCACTTCAAGTTTACTGTATCCCGTAAACCTTCCTATTGACGATGAAACACAGAAATTGCATCCGAATTTAATACAAAAGGCACAATGCCGATTTAAGTACAAGAGGACCGACACTCTAACTTTCTATGATTTGAACCTTTCCTGTGAGTCCAGCTTTAGATTCCGATGCTTCACTTCAGGTTTACTGTATCCCTTAGACCTTCTTGTTGAAGATGAAACATAGAAATTGCATCCGAATTTAATACAAAAGGCACAATGCCGATTTAAGTACAAGAGGACCGACACTCTAACTTTCTATGAATTAACCACTCCTGTGAGACCAGTTTTAGATTCCGATGCTTCACTTCAGGTTTACTGTATCAATTACACCTTCTTATTGACGATGAAACACAGAAATTCCATCCTAATTTAATACAAAAGGCACAATGCCGACTTAAGTACAAGAGGACTGACACTCTAACTTTCTATGATTTGAACCTCTCCTGTGAGTCCAGTTTTAGATTCCGATGCTTCACTTCAGGTTTACTGTATCGCTTGCACCTTCTTATTGACGATGAAACACAGAAATTGCATCCGAATTTAATACCAAAGGCACAACGCCGACTTAAGTACAAGGGTACTGTCACTCTAACTTTCTATGATTTGAACCTCTCCTGTGAGTCCAGTTTTTGATTCCGATGCTTCACTTAAGGTTTACTGTATCCCTTGGATCTTCTTATTGACGAGGAAACACAGAAATTGCCTCCGCATTTAATATAAAAGGAACAATGCCGATTTAAGTACAAGAGGACTGACACTCTATCTTCCTATGATTTGAAACTCTCCTGTGAGTCCAGTTTCGGATTCCGATGCTTCACTTCAGGTTTACTGTATCCCTTGGACCTTCTTATTGACGATGATACACAGAACCTGCATCCGAATTCAGTACAAAAGGCACAATGCCGACTTAAGTACAAGAGGACTGACTAAATTTCAATGATTTGAACCTCTCCTGTGAGTCCAGTTTTGGATTCCGATGCTTCACTTCAGGTTTAACGTATACCTTGGACCTTCTTATTTACGATGAAACACAGAAATTGCATCCGAATTTAATACAAAAGGCACAATGCCGACTGAAGTACAAGAGGACTGACACTCAAACTTTCTGTGATTTGAACCTCTCCTGTGAGTCCCGTTTTAGATTCCGATGCTTCACTTCAGGTGTACTGTAACCCTTGAACCTTCTTATTAATGATGAAACACAGAAATTGCATCTGAATTTAATACAAACGGCACAATGCCGACTTTAGTACAAGAGGACTGACACTCTAACATTCTATGATTTGAACCTCTCCTGTGAGCCCAGTTTTAGATTCCGATGCTTCACTTCAGGTTTACTTTATACCTTAGACCTTCTTATTGACGATGAAACGCAGAAATTACATCCGAATTTAATACAAAAGGCACAATGCCGACTTGAGTACAAGAGGACTAACACTCTAACTTGCTATTATTTGAACCTCTCCTTTGAGTCCAGTTTTAGATTCCGATGTTTCATTCAGGTTTACTGTATGCCTTGGACCTACTTATGGACGATGATACACAGAAATTGCATCCGAATTTAATACAAAAGGCACAATGCCGACTTATGTACAAGAGGACTGACTAACTTTCTATGATTTGAACCTCTCCTGTGAGTCCAGTTTTGGATTTCGATCTTCACTTCAGGTTTACCGTATGCCTTGGACCTTCTTATTGACGATAAAACGCAGAAATTGCATCAGAATTTAATACAAAAGGCACAATGCCGACTTAAGTACTAGAGGACTGACACTCTAACTTACTATGATTGGAACCTCTCCTGTGAGTCCAGTTTTAGATTTCGATGCTTCACTGCAGAAATACTGTGTCCCTTGGACCAGCTTATTGACGATGAAACACAGAAATTGCATCCGAATTTAAAACAAAAGGCACAATGCCGACTTAAGTACAAGAGGACTGACACTTAAACTTTCTATGATTTCAACCTCTCCTGTGAGTCCAGTTTTTGATTCCGATGCTTCACTTCAGGTTTACCGTATCAATTGGACCGTTGTATTGACGATGAAACACAGAAATTCCATCCGAATTTAATACAAAAGTCACAATGCCGACTTAAGTACAAGAGGACTGTCACTCTAACTTTATATGATTTGAACCTCTCCTGTGCGTGCAGTTGTAGATTCCAATGCTTCACTTCAGGTTAACTGTATCACTTAGACCTTCTCATTGACGATGAAACACCGAAATTGCATCCGAATTTAATACAAAAGCACCATGCCGATTTAAGTACAAGAGGACCGACACTCTAACTTTCTATGATTTGAACCTTTCCTGTGAGTCCAGCTTTAGATTCCGATGCTTCACTTCAGGTTTACTGTATCCCTTAGACCTACTTATTGAAGATGAAACACAGAAATTCCATTCGAATTTAATACAAAAGGCACAATGCCGATTTAAGTACAAGAGGACCGACACTCTAACTTTCTATGAATTGAAGCACTCCTGTGAGACCAGTTTTAGATTCCGATGCTTCACTTCAGGTTTACTGTATCAATTGGACCTTCTTATTGACGATGAAACACAGAAACTCTATCCGAATGTAATACATAAGGCACAATGCCGACTTAAGTACAAGAGGACTGACACTCTAAACTTTCTATGATTTGAACCTCTCCTGTGAATCCAGTTTTAGATTCCGATGCTTCACTTCAGGTTTACTGTATCGCTTGGACCTTCTTACTGAGATGAAACACAGAAATTGCATCCGAATTTAATACAAAAGGCACAACGCCGACTTAAGTACAAGAGGACTGACACTCTAACTTTCTATGATTTGAACCCCTCCTTTGAGTCCAGTTTTAGATTCCGATGCTTCACTTCAGGTTTACTGTATCCCTTGGACCTTCTTACTGACGATGAAACACAGAAATTGCATCCGAATTAAATACAAAAGGCACAATGCCGAATTAAGTACAAGAGGACTGACACTCTAACTATCTATGATTTGAATCTCTCCTGTGAGTCCAGTTTTAGAATCCGATGCTTCACTTCAGCTTTACCGTATCAATTGGACCTTTGTATTGTCGATGAAACACAGAAATTCCATACGAATTTAATGCAAAAGGCACAATGTCGACTAATGTACAAGAGGACAGACACTCTAACTTTCTATGATTTGGACCTCTCCTGTGAGTCCAGTTTTGGATTCCGATGCTTCACTTCAAGTTTACTGTATCCCGTAGACCTTCTTATTGACGATGAAACACAGAAATTGCATCCGAATTTAATACAAAAGGCACAATGCCGATTTAAGTACAAGAGGACCGACACTCAAACTTTCTATGATTTGAACCTTTCCTGTGAGTCCAGCTTTAGATTCCGATGCTTCACTTCAGGTTTACTGTATCCCTTAGACCTTCTTGTTGAAGATGAAACACAGAAATTGCATCCGAATTTAATACAAAAGGCACAATGCCGATTTAAGTACAAGAGGACCGACACTCTAACCTTCTATGAATTGACCACTCCTGAGAGACCAGTTTTAGATTCCGATGCTTCACTTCATGTTTACTGTATCAATTGGACCTTCTTATTGACGATGAAACACAGATATCCCATCCGAATTTAATACAAAAGGCACAATGCCGACTTAAGTACAAGAGGACTTACACTCTGACTTTCTATGATTTGAACCTCTCCTGTGAGTCCAGTTTTAGATTCCGATGCTTCACTTCAGGTTTACTGTATCGCTTGCACCTTCTTATTGACGATGAAACACAGAAATTGCATACGAATTTAATACAAAAGGCACAATGCCGACTTAAGTACAAGAGGACAGACACTCTAACTTTTTATGATTTGAACCTCTCCTTTGAGTCCAGTTTTAGATTCCGATGCTGCACTTCAGGTTTACTGTATCCCTTGGACCTTCTTACTGACGATGATACACAGAAATTGCATCTGAATTTAATACAAAGGCACAATGCCGACTAAAGTACAAGAGGAGTGACACTCTAACTTTCTATGATTGGAACCTCTCCTGTGAGTCCAGTTTTAGATTCCGATGCTCCACTTCGGGTTTGCTGTTTGCCTTGGACCAGGTTATTGACGATGAAACACAGAAATAGCATCCGAATTTAATACAAAAGGCACAATGACGACATAAGTACAAGAGGACTGACACTTTAAATTTCTATGATATGAACCACTCGTGTGAGTCCAGTTTTAGATTCCGATGCTTCCCTTCAGGTTTACTGTATCCCGTGGACCAGCTTATTGACGATGAAGCACAGAAATTGCATCCGAATGGAATACAAAAAGCACATTGCCGACTTAAGTACAAGAGGACTGAATTTTTAACTTTCTATGATTTGAATCCCTCCTGTGAGTCCAGTTTTAGATTCCGATGCTTCACTTCAGGTGTACTGTATCAATTGGATATTCTTATTGACGATGAAACACAGAATTTCCTTCCGAATATAATACAAAAGGCACAAAGCCGACTTAAGTACAAGAGGACAGACACTCTAACTTTTTATGATTTGAACCTCTCCTTTGAGTCCAGTTTTAGATTGCGATGCTTCACTTCAGGTTTACTGTATACCTTGGACCTTCTTACTGACGATGAAGCACAGAAGTTGCATCCGAATTTATTACAAAAGGCACAGTTCCGTCTTAAGTCCAAGAAGACGGACACTCTAACTTTCTATGACTTGAACCTCTCCTGTGAGTCCAGTTTTAGATTCCGATGCTTCACTTCAGGTTTACTGTATACCTTGGTCCTTCTTATTGAAGATGAAACACAGAAATTGCATCCGAATTTAATACAAAAGGCACAATGCCGACTTGAGTACAAGAGGAGTGACACTCTAACTTTCTATGATTGGAACCTCTCCTGTGAGTCCAGTTTTAGATTCCGATGCTTCACTTCAGGTTTACTGTATCAATTGGACCTTCTTATTGACGATGGAACACAGAAATTCCATCCGAAGTTAATACCAAAGGCACAATGCTGACTTAAGTACAAGAGGACTGACACTCTAACTTTCTATGATTTGAACCTCTCCTGTGAATCCAGTTTTAGATTCCGATGCTTCACTTAAGGTTTACTGTATACCTTGGACTTTCTTATCGACGATGATACACAGAAAATGCATTCGAATTCAATACAAAAGGCACAATGCCGACTTAAGTTCAAGAGGACTGACACTCTATCTTTCTATGATTTGAACCTCTCCTGTGAGTCCAGTTTTAGATTCCGATGCTTCACTTCAGGTTTACTGTATACCTTGGACTTTCTTATTGACGATGATATACAGAAAATGCATTCGAATTCAATACAAAAGGCACAATGCCGACTTAAGTACAAGAGGACTGACAAATTTTTTATGATTTGAACCTCTGCTGTGAGTCCAGTTTCGGATTCCGATGCTTCACTTTAGGTTTAACGTATACCTTGTACCTTCTTATTGACGATAAAACACAGAAATTGCTTCCGAATTTAATACAAAATGCACAATGCCGACTTAAGTACAAGAGTACTTACACTCAAACTTTCTGTGATTTGAACCTCTCCTGTGAGTCCCGTTTTAGATTCCGATGCTTCACTTCAGGCGTACTGTAATCCTTGGACATTCTTATTAATGATGAAACACAGAAATTGCATCTGAATTTAATACAAACGGCACAATGCCGACTTAAGTACAAGAGGACTGACACGCTAACAATCTATGATTGGAACCTCTCCTGCGAGTCCAGTTTTAGATTCCGATGCTTCACTTCAGGTTTACTGTATCGCTTGCACCTTCTTATTGACGATGAAACACAGAAACTGCATCCGAATTTAATACAAAAGGCACAATGCCGATTTAAGTACAAGAGTACAGACACTCTAACTCTCTATAATTTGAACCTCTCCTTTGAGTCCAGTTTTAGATTCCGATGCTTCACTTCAGTTTTACTGTATCCCTTGGACCTTCTTACTGACGATGATACACAGAAATTGCATCTGAATTTAATACAAAGGCACAATGCCGACTTAAGTACAAGAGGAGTGAAACTCTAACTTTCTATGATTGGAACCTCTCCTGTGAGCCCAGTTTTAGATTCGGATGCTCCACTTCAGGTTTACTGTTTGCCTTGGACCAGGTTATTGACGATGAAACACAGAAATAGCATCCGAATTTAATACAAAAGGCACAATGACGACTTAAGTACAAGAGGACTGACACTTTAAATTTCTATGATTTGAACCACTCGTGTGAGTCCAGTTTTAGATTCCGATGCTTCACTTCAGGTTTACTGTTTCCCGTGGACCAGCTTATTGACGATGAAGCACAGAAATTGCATCCGAATTGAATAAAAAAGCACATTGCCGACTTAAGTACAAGAGGACTGAATTTCTAACTTTCTATGATTTGAACCTCTCCTGTGAGTCCAGTTTTAGATTCCGATGCTTCACTTCAGGTGTACTGTATCAATTGGATATTCTTATTGACGATGAAACACAGAATTTCCTTCCGAATTTAATACAAAAGGCACAAAGCCGACTTAAGTACAAGAGGACCGAGACTCTAACTTTCTATGATTGGAACCTCTCCTGTGAGTCCAGTTTTAGATTATGATGCTTCACTTCGGGTTTACTGTTTCCCTTGGACCAGCTTATTGACGATGAAACACAGAAATTGCATCCGAATTAAATACAAAAGGCACATTGCCGACTTAAGTACAAGAGGACTGACACTCTAACTTTCTATGATTTGAACCTCTCCAGTGAGTCCAGTTTTAGAATCCGATGCTTCCTTCAGGTTTACCGTATCAATTGGACCTTTGTATTGACGATAAAACACAGAAATTCCATCCGAATTTAATGCAAAAAGCACAATGTCCACTAATGTACAAGAGGACAGACACTCTAACTTTCTATGATTTGGACCTCTCCTGTGAGTCCAGTTTTGGATTCCGATGCTTCACTTCAAGTTTACTGTATCCCGTAGACCTTCTTATTAACGATGAAACACAGAAATTGCATCCGAATTTAATACAAAAGGCACAATGCAGACTTAAGTACAAGTGGACTGACACTATCAATTTCTATGATTTGAACCACACCTGTGGGTCCAGTTTTAGATTCCGATGCTTCACTTCAGGTTTACTGTATCAAATGGACCTTGTTATTGACGATGAAACACAGAAATTCCATCCGAATTTAATACCAAAGGCACAATGCCGACTTAAGTACAAGAGGACTGACACTCTAACTTTCTATGATTTGAACCTCTCCTGTGAGTCCAGTTTTAGATTACGATGCTTCACTTCAGGTTTACTGTATCCCTTGGACCTTCTTATTGAAGATAAAATACAGAAATTGCGTCCAAATTTAATACAAAAGGCACAATGCCGACTAATGTACAAGAGGACAGACACTCTAACTTTCTATGATTTGGACCTCTCCTGTGAGTCCAGTTTTTGATTCCGATGCTTCACTTCAAGTTTACTGTATCCCGTAGACCTTCTTATTGACGATGAAACACAGAAATTGCATCCGAATTTAATACAAAAGGCACAATGCCGATTTAAGTACAAGAGGACCGACACTCTAACTTTCTATGATTTGAACCTTTCCTGTGAGTCCAGCTTTAGATTCCGATGCTTCATTTCAGGTTTACTGTATCCCTTAGACCTTCTTGTTGAAGATGAAACACAGAAATTAGATCCGAATTCAATACAAAAGGCACAATGCCAATTTAAGTACAAGAGGACCGACACTCTAACTTTCTATGATTTGAACCTTTCCTGTGAGTCCACCTTTTGATTCCGATGCTTCACTTCAGGTTTACTGTATCCCTTAGACCTTCTTGTTGAAGATGAAACACAGAAATTGCATCCGAATTTAATACAAAAGGCACAATGCCGATTTAAGTACAAGAGGACCGACACTCTAACTTTCTATGATTTGAACCTTTCCTGTGAGTCCAGCTTTAGATTCCGATGCTTCACTTCAGGTTTACTGTATCCCTTAGACCTTCTTGTTGAAGATGAAACACAGAAATTGCATCCGAACTTAATACAAAAGGCACAATGCCGATTTAAGTACAAAAGGACCGACACTCTAACTTTCTATGAATGGACCACTCCTGTGAGACCAGTTTTAGATTCCGATGCTTCACTTCCGGTTTACTGTATCCCTTGGACCTTCTTACTGACGATGATACACAGAAATTGCATCTGAATTTAATACAAAGGCACAATGCCCACTTAAGTACAAGAGGAGTGACACACTAACTTTCTATGATTGAAACCTCTCCTGTGAGTACAGTTTTAGATTCCGATGCTTCACTTCAGGTTTACTGTATCCCTTGGACCTTCTTACTGACGATGATACACCGAAATTGCATCTGAATTTAATACAAAGGCACAATGCCGACTTAAGTACAAGAGGAGTGACACTCTAACTTTCTATGATTGGAACCTCCCTGTGAGTCCAGTTTTATATTCCGATGCTCCACCTCAGGTTTACTGTTTGCCTTGGACCAGGTTATTGACGATGAAACACAGAAATAGCATCCGAATTTAATACAAAAGGCACAATGACAACTTAAGTACAAGAGGACTGACACTTTAAATTTCTATGATTTGAACCACTCGTGTGAGTCCAGTTTTAGATTCCGATGCTACACTTCAGGTTTACTGTTTCCCGTGGACCAGCTTATTGACGATGAAGCACAGAAATTGCATCCGAATTGAATACAAAAAGCACATTGCCGACTTAAGTACAACAGGACTGAATTTCTAACTTTCTATGACTTGAACCTCTCCTGTGAGTCCAGTTTTAGATTCCGATGCTTCACTTCAGGTTTACTGTATCAATTGGACCTTCTTATTGACGATGAAACACAGAAATTGCATCCGAATTTAATACAAAAGGCACAATGCCGACTTAAGTACAAGAGGACAGACACTCTAACTTTCTATGATTTGAACCTCTCCTTTGAGTCCAGTTTAATATTCCGATGCTCCACTTCAGGTTTACTGTTTGCCTTGGACCAGGTTATTGACGATGAAACACAGAAATAGCATCCGAATTTAATACAAAAGGCACAATGACAACTTAAGTACAAGAGGACTGACACTTTAAATTTCTATGATTTGAACCACTCGTGTGAGTCCAGTTTTAGATTCCGATGCTTCACTACAGGTTTACTGTTTCCCGTGGACCAGCTTATTGACGATAAAGCACAGAAATTGCATCCGAATTGAATACAAAAAGCACATTGCCGACTTAAGTACAACAGGACTGAATTTCTAACTTTCTATGATTTGAACCTCTCCTGTGAGTCCAGTTTTAGATTCCGATGCTTCACTTCAGGTTTACTGTATCAATTGGACCTTCTTATTGACGATGAAACACAGAAATTGCATCCGAATTTAATACAAAAGGCACAATGCCGACTTAAGTACAAGAGAACAGACACTCTAACTTTCTATGATTTGAACCTCTCCTTTGAGTCCAGTTTTAGATTCCGATGCTTCACTTCAGGTTTACTGTATCCCTTGGACCTTCTTACTGACGATGATACACAGAAATTGCATCTGAATTTAATACAAAGGCACAATGCCGACTTAAGTACAAGAGGAGTGACACCCTAACTTTCTATGATTGGAACCTTTCCTGTGAGTCCAGCTTTAGATTCCGATGCTTCACTTCAGGTTTACTGTTTCCCTTGGACCAGCTTATTGACGATGAAACACAGAAATTGCGTCCGAATTAAATACAAAAGGCACATTGCCGACTTAAGTACAAGAGGACTGACACTCTAACTTTCTATGATTTGAACCTCTCCTGTGAGTCCAGTTTTAGAATCCGATGCTTCCTTCAGGTTTACCGTATCAATTGGACCTTTGTATTGACGATAAAACACAGAAATTCCATCCGAATTTAATGCAAAAAGCACAATGTCCACTAATGTACAAGAGGACAGACACTCTAACTTTCTATGATTTGGACCTCTCCTGTGAGTCCAGTTTTGGATTCCGATGCTTCACTTCAAGTTTACTGTATCCCGTAGACCTTCTTATTAACGATGAAACACAGAAATTGCATCCGAATTTAATACAAAAGGCACAATGCAGACTTAAGTACAAGAGGACTGACACTATCAATTTCTATGATTTGAACCACACCTGTGGGTCCAGTTTTAGATTCCGATGCTTCACTTCGGGTTTACTGTATCAAATGGACCTTGTTATTGACGATGAAACACAGAAATTCCATCCGAATTTAATACCAAAGGCACAATGCCGACTTAAGTACAAGAGGACTGACACTCTAACTTTCTATGATTTGAACCTCTCCTGTGAGTCCAGTTCTGATTACGATGCTTCACTTCAGGTTTACTGTATCCCTTGGACCTTCTTATTGAAGATAAAACACAGAAATTGCTTCCGAATTTAATACAAAAGGCACAATGCCGACTAATGTACAAGGGGACAGACACTCTAACTTTCTATGATTTGGACCTCTCCTGTGAGTCCAGTTTTGGATTCCGATGCTTCACTTCAAGTTTACTGTATCCCGTAGACCTTCTTATTGACGATGAAACACAGAAATTGCATCCGAATTTAATACAAAAGGCACAATGCCGATTTAAGTACAAGAGGACCGACACTCTAACTTTCTATGATTTGAACCTTTCCTGTGAGTCCAGCTTTAGATTCCGATGCTTCATTTCAGGTTTACTGTATCCCTTAGACCTTCTTGTTGAGGAGGAAACACAGAAATTAGATCCGAATTTAATACAAAAGGCACAATGCCGATTTAAGTACAAGAGGACCGACACTCTAACTTTCTATGATTTTAACCTTTCCTGTGAGTCCAGCTTTAGATTCCGATGCTTCACTTCAGGTTTACTGTATCCCTTAGACCTTCTTGTTGAAGATGAAACACAGAAATTGCATCCGAACTTAATACAAAAGGCACAATGCCGATTTAAGTACAAAAGGACCGACACTCTAACTTTCTATGAATTGACCACTCCTGTGAGACCAGTTTTAGATTCCGATGCTTCACTTCAGGTTTACTGTATCCCTTGGACCTTCTTACTGACGATGATACACAGAAATTGCATCTGAATTTAATACAAAGGCACAATGCCCACTTAAGTACAAGAGGAGTGACACACTAACTTTCTATGATTGGAACCTCTCCTGTGAGTCCAGTTTTAGATTCCGATGCTTCACTTCAGGTTTACTGTATCCCTTGGACCTTCTTACTGACGATGATACACCGAAATTGCATCTGAATTTAATACAAAGGCACAATGCCGACTTAAGTACAAGAGGAGTGACACTCTAACTTTCTATGATTGGAACCTCCCTGTGAGTCCAGTTTTATATTCCGATGCTCCACTTCAGGTTTACTGTTTGCCTTGGACCAGGTTATTGACGATGAAACACAGAAATAGCATCCGAATTTAATACAAAAGGCACAATGACAACTTAAGTACAAGAGGACTGACACTTTAAATTTCTATGATTTGAACCACTCGTGTGAGTCCAGTTTTAGATTCCGATGCTTCACTTCAGGTTTACGGTTTCCCGTGGACCAGCTTATTGACGATGAAGCACAGAAATTGCATCCGAATTGAATACAAAAAGCACATTGCCGACTTAAGTACAACAGGACTGAATTTCTAACTTTCTATGACTTGAACCTCTCCTGTGAGTCCAGTTTTAGATTCCGATGCTTCACTTCAGGTTTACTGTATCAATTGGACCTTCTTATTGACGATGAAACACAGAAATTGCATCCGAATTTAATACAAAAGGCACAATGCCGACTTAAGTACAAGAGGACAGACACTCTAACTTTCTATGATTTGAACCTCTCCTTTGAGTCCAGTTTAATATTCCGATGCTCCACTTCAGGTTTACTGTTTGCCTTGGACCAGGTTATTGACGATGAAACACAGAAATAGCATCCGAATTTAATACAAAAGGCACAATGACAACTTAAGTACAAGAGGACTGACACTTTAAATTTCTATGATTTGAACCACTCGTGTGAGTCCAGTTTTAGATTCCGATGCTTCACTACTGGTTTACTGTTTCCCGTGGACCAGCTTATTGACGATGAAGCACAGAAATTGCATCCGAATTGAATACAAAAAGCACATTGCCGACTTAAGTACAACAGGACTGAATTTCTAACTTTCTATGATTTGAACCTCTCCTGTGAGTCCAGTTTTAGATTCCGATGCTTCACTTTAGGTTCACTGTATCAATTGGACCTTCTTATTGACGATGAAACACAGAAATTGCATCCGAATTTAATACAAAAGGCACAATGCCGACTTAAGTACAAGAGAACAGACACTCTAACTTTCTATGATTTGAACCTCTCCTTTGAGTCCAGTTTTAGATTCCGATGCTTCACTTCAGGTTTACTGTATCCCTTGGACCTTCTTACTGACGATGATACACAGAAATTGCATCTGAATTTAATACAAAGGCACAATGCCGACTTAAGTACAAGAGGAGTGACACCCTAACTTTCTATGATTGGAACCTTTCCTGTGAGTCCAGCTTTAGATTCCGATGCTTCACTTCAGGTTTACTGTATCCCTTAGACCTTCTTGTTGAAGATGAAACACAGAAATTGCATCCGAATTTAATACAAAAGGCACAATGCCGATTTAAGTACAAGAGGACCCACACTCTAACTTTCTATGAATTGACCACTCCTGTGAGACCAGTTTCAGATTCCGATGATTCACTTCAGGTTTACTGTATCAATTGGACCTTCTTATTGACAATGAAACACAGAAATTCCATCCGAATTTAATACAAAAGGCACAATGCCGATTAAAGTACAAGAGGACTGACACTCTAACATTCTATGATTTGAACCTCTCCTGTGAGTCCAGTTTTAGATTCCGATGCTTCAATTCAGGTTTACTGTATCGCTTGCACCATCTTATTGACGATGAAACACAGAAATTGCATCCGAATTCAATACAAAAGGCACAATGCCGATTTAAGTACAAGAGGACCGACACTCTAACTTTCTATGATTTGAACCTTTCCTGTGAGTCCAGCTTTAGATTCCGATGCTTCACTTCAGGTTTACTGTATCCCTTAGACCTTCTTGTTGAAGATGAAACACAGAAATTGCATCCGAATTTAATACAAAAGGCACAATGCCGATTTAAGTACAAGAGGACCGACACTCTAACTTTCTATGAATTGACCACTCCTGTTAGACCAGTTTTAGATTCCGATGCTTAACTTCAGGTTTACTGTATCCCTTGGACCTTCTTACTGACGATGATACACAGAAATTGCATCTGAATTTAATACAAAGGCACAATGCCGACTTAAGTACAAGAGGAGTGACACTCTAACTTTCTATGATTGGAACCTCTCCTGTGAGTCCAGTTTTAAATTCCGATGCTCCACTTCAGGTTTACTGTTTGCCTTGGACCAGCTTATTGACGATGAAGCACAGAAATTGCATCCGAATTGAATACAAAAAGCACATTGCCGACTTAAGTACAACAGGACTGAATTTCTAACTTTCTATGATTTGAACCTCTCCTGTGAGTCCAGTTTTAGATTCCGATGCTTCACTTCAGGTGTACTGTATCAATTGGATATTCATATTGACTATGAAACACAGAATTTCCTTCCGAATTTAATACAAAAGGCACAAAGCCGACTTAAGTACAAGAGGACTGAGACTCTAACTTTCTATGATTGGAACCTCTCCTGTGAGTCCAGTTTTAGATTCCGATGCTTCACTTCAGGTATACTGTATCAAATGGACCTTGTTATTGACGATTAAACGCAGAAATTCCATCCGAATTTAATACCAAAGGCACAATGCCGACTTAAGTACAAGAGGACTGACACTCTAACTTTCTATGATTTGAACCTCTCCTGTGAGTCCAGTTTTAGATTACGATGCTTCACTTCAGGTTTACTGTATCCCTTGGACCTTCTTACTGAAGATAAAACACAGAATTTCCTTCCGAATTTAATACAAAAGGCACAAAGCCGACTTAAGTACAAGAGGACTGAGACTCTAACTTTCTATGATTGGAACCTCTCCTGTGAGTCCAGTTTTAGATTCCGATGCTTCACTTCAGGTATACTGTATCAAATGGACCTTGTTATTGACGATTAAACACAGAAATTCCATCCGAATTTAATACCAAAGGCACAATGCCGATTTAAGTACAAGAGGACCGACACACTAACTTTCTATGATTTGAACCTTTCCTGTGAGTCCAGCTTTAGATTCCGATGCTTCATTTTAGGTTTACTGTATCCCTTAGACCTTCTTGTTGAAGATGAAACACAGAAATTAGATCCGAATTTAATACAAAAGGCACAATGCCGATTTAAGTATAAGAGGACCGACACTCTAACTTTCTATGATTTGAACCTTTCCTGTGAGTCCAGCTTTTGATTCCGATGCTTCACTTCAGGTTTACTGTATCCCTTAGACCTTCTTGTTGAAGATGAAACACAGAAATTGCATCCGAATTTAATACAAAAGGCACAATGCCGATTTAAGTACAAAAGGACCGACACTCTAACTTTCTATGAATTGACCACTCCTGTGAGACCAGTTTTAGATTCCGATGCTTCACTTCAGGTTTACTGTATCCCTTGGACCTTCTTACTGACGATGATACACCGAAATTGCATCTGAATTTAATACAAAGGCACAATGCCGACTTAAGTACAAGAGGAGTGACACTCTAACTTTCTATGATTGGAACCTCCCTGTGAGTCCACTTTTATATTCCGATTCTCCACTTCAGGTTTACTGTTTGCCTTGGACCAGGTTATTGACGATGAAACACAGAAATAGCATCCGAATTTAATACAAAAGGCACAATGACAACTTAAGTACAAGAGGACTGACACTTTAAATTTCTATGATTTGAACACTCGTGTGAGTCCAGTTTTAGATTCCGATGCTTCACTTCAGGTTTACTGTTTCCCGTGGACCAGCTTATTGACGATGAAGCACAGAAATTGCATCCGAATTGAATACAAAAAGCACATTGCCGACTTAAGTACAACAGGACTGAATTTCTAGCTTTCTATGACTTGAACCTCTCCTGTGAGTCCAGTTTTAGATTCCGATGCTTCACTTCAGGTTTACTGTATCAATTGGACCCTCTTATTGACGATGAAACACAGAAATTGCATCCGAATTTAATACAAAAGGCACAATGCCGACTTAAGTACAAGAGGACAGACACTCTAACTTTCTATGATTTGAACCTCTCCTTTGAGTCCAGTTTTATATTCCGATGCTCCACTTCAGGTTTACTGTTTGCCTTGGACCAGGTTATTGACGATGAAACACAGAAATAGCATCCGAATTTAATACAAAAGGCACAATGACAACTTAAGTACAAGAGGACTGACACTTTAAATTTCTATGATTTGAACCACTCGTGTGAGTCCAGTTTTAGATTCCGATGCTTCACTACAGGTTTACTGTTTCCCGTGGACCAGCTTATTGACGATGAAGCACAGAAATTGCATCCGAATTGAATACAAAAAGCACATTGCCGACATAAGTACAACAGGACTGAATTTCTAACTTTCTATGATTTGAACCTCTCCTGTGAGTCCAGTTTTAGATTCCGATGCTTCACTTCAGGTTTACAGTATCAATTGGACCTTCTTATTGACGATGAAACACAGAAATTGGATACGAATTCAATACAAAAGGCACAATGCCGATTTAAGTACAAGAGGACCGACACTCTAACTTTCTATGATTTGAACCTTTCCTGTGAGTCCAGCTTTAGATTCCGATGCTTCACTTCAGGTTTACTGTATCCCTTAGACCTTCTTGTTGAAGATGAAACACAGAAATTGCATCCGAATTTAATACAAAAGGCACAATGCCGATTTAAGTACAAGAGGACCCACACTCTAACTTTCTATGAATTGACTACTCCTGTGAGACCAGTTTCAGATTCCGATGATTCACTTCAGGTTTACTGTATCAATTGGACCTTCTTATTGACAATGAAACACAGAAATTCCATCCGAATTTAATACAAAAGGCACAATGCCGATTAAAGTACAAGAGGACTGACACTCTAACATTCTATGATTTGAACCTCTCCTGTGAGTCCAGTTTTAGATTCCGATGCTTCACTTCAGGTTTACTGTATCGCTTGCACCTTCTTATTGACGATGAAACACAGAAATTGCATCCGAATTCAATACAAAAGGCACAATGCCGATTTAAGTACAAGAGGACCGACACTCTAACTTTCTATGATTTGAACCTTTCCTGTGAGTCCAGCTTTAGATTCCGATGCTTCACTTCAGGTTTACTGTATCCCTTAGACCTTCTTGTTGAAGATGAAACACAGAAATTGCATCCGAATTTAATACAAAAGGCACAATGCCGATTTAAGTACAAGAGGACCGACACTCTAACTTTCTATGAATTGACCACTCCTGTTAGACCAGTTTTAGATTCCGATGCTTAACTTCAGGTTTACTGTATCCCTTGGACCTTCTTACTGACGATGATACACAGAAATTGCATCTGAATTTAATACAAAGGCACAATGCCGACTTAAGTACAAGAGGAGTGACACTCTAACTTTCTATGATTGGAACCTCTCCTGTGAGTCCAGTTTTAGATTCCGATGCTTCACTTCAGGTTTTCAGTATCCCTTGGACCTTCTTACTGACGATGATACACAGAAATTGCATCTGAATTTAATAGAAAGGCACAACGCCGACTTAAGTACAAGAGGAGTGACAGTCTAACTTTCTATGATTGGAACCTCTCCTGTGAGTCCAGTTTTAAATTCCGATGCTCCACTTCAGGTTTACTGTTTGCCTTGGACCAGCTTATTGACGATGAAGCACAGAAATTGCATCCGAATTGAATACAAAAAGCACATTGCCGACTTAAGTACAACAGGACTGAATTTCTAACTTTCTATGATTTGAACCTCTCCTGTGAGTCCAGTTTTAGATTCCGATGCTTCACTTCAGGTGTACTGTATCAATTGGATATTCATATTGACTATGAAACACAGAATTTCCTTCCGAATTTAATACAAAAGGCACAAAGCCGACTTAAGTACAAGAGGACTGAGACTCTAACTTTCTATGATTGGAACCTCACCTGTGAGTCCAGTTTTAGATTCCGATGCTTCACTTCAGGTATACTGTATCAAATGGACCTTGTTATTGACGATTAAACACAGAAATTCCATCCGAATTTAATACCAAAGGCACAATGCCGACTTAAGTACAAGAGGACTGACACTCTAACTTTCTATGATTTGAACCTCTCCTGTGAGTCCAGTTTTAGATTACGATGCTTCACTTCAGGTTTACTGTATCCCTTGGACCTTCTTATTGAAGATAAAACACAGAAATTGCGTCCGATTTTAATACAAAAGGCACAATGCCGACTAATGTACAAGCGGACAGACACTCTAACTTTCTATGATTTGCACCTCTCCTGTGAGTCCAGTTTTGGATTCCGATGCTTCACTTCAAGTTTACTGTATCCCGTAGACCTTCTTATTGACGATGAAACACAGAAATTGCATCCGAATTTAATACAAAAGGCACAATGCCGATTTAAGTACAAGAGGACCGACACTCTAACTTTCTATGATTTGAACCTTTCCTGTGAGTCCAGCTTTAGATTCCGATGCTTCATTTTAGGTTTTCTGTATCCCTTAGACCTTCTTGTTGAAGATGAAACACAGAAATTAGATCCGAATTTAATACAAAAGGCACAATGCCGATTTAAGTACAAGAGGACCGACACTCTAACTTTCTATGATTTGAACCTTTCCTGTGAGTCCAGCTTTTGATTCCGATGCTTCACTTCAGGTTTACTGTATCCCTTAGACCTTCTTGTTGAAGATGAAACACAGAAATTGCATCCGAATTTAATACAAAAGGCACAATGCCGATTTAAGTACAAGAGGACCCACACTCTAACTTTCTATGAATTGACCACTCCTGTGAGACCAGTTTCAGATTCCGATGATTCACTTCAGGTTTACTGTATCAATTGGACCTTCTTATTGACAATGAAACACAGAAATTCCATCCGAATTTAATACAAAAGGCACAATGCCGATTAAAGTACAAGAGGACTGACACTCTAACATTCTATGATTTGAACCTCTCCTGTGAGTCCAGTTTTAGATTCCGATGCTTCACTTCAGGTTTACTGTATCGCTTGCACCTTCTTATTGACGATGAAACACAGAAATTGCATCCGAATTCAATACAAAAGGCACAATGCCGATTTAAGTACAAGAGGACCGACACTCTAACTTTCTATGATTTGAACCTTTCCTGTGAGTCCAGCTTTAGATTCCGATGCTTCACTTCAGGTTTACTGTATCCCTTAGACCTTCTTGTTGAAGATGAAACACAGAAATTGCATCCGAATTTAATACAAAAGGCACAATGCCGATTTAAGTACAAGAGGACCGACACTCTAACTTTCTATGAATTGACCACTCCTGTTAGACCAGTTTTAGATTCCGATGCTTAACTTCAGGTTTACTGTATCCCTTGGACCTTCTTACTGACGATGATACACAGAAATTGCATCTGAATTTAATACAAAGGCACAATGCCGACTTAAGTACAAGAGGAGTGACACTCTAACTTTCTATGATTGGAACTTCTCCTGTGAGTCCAGTTTTAGATTCCGATGCTTCACTTCAGGTTTTCAGTATCCCTTGGACCTTCTTACTGACGATGATACACAGAAATTGCATCTGAATTTAATAGAAAGGCACAACGCCGACTTAAGTACAAGAGGAGTGACAGTCTAACTTTCTATGATTGGAACCTCTCCTGTGAGTCCAGTTTTAAATTCCGATGCTCCACTTCAGGTTTACTGTTTGCCTTGGACCAGCTTATTGACGATGAAGCACAGAAATTGCATCCGAATTGAATACAAAAAGCACATTGCCGACTTAAGTACAACAGGACTGAATTTCTAACTTTCTATGATTTGAACCTCTCCTGTGAGTCCAGTTTTAGATTCCGATGCTTCACTTCAGGTGTACTGTATCAATTGGATATTCATATTGACTATGAAACACAGAATTTCCTTCCGAATTTAATACAAAAGGCACAAAGCCGACTTAAGTACAAGAGGACTGAGACTCTAACTTTCTATGATTGGAACCTCTCCTGTGAGTCCAGTTTTAGATTCCGATGCTTCACTTCAGGTATACTGTATCAAATGGACCTTGTTATTGACGATTAAACACAGAAATTCCATCCGAATTTAATACCAAAGGCACAATGCCGACTTAAGTACAAGAGGACTGACACTCTAACTTTCTATGATTTGAACCTCTCCTGTGAGTCCAGTTTTAGATTACGATGCTTCACTTCAGGTTTACTGTATCCCTTGGACCTTCTTATTGAAGATAAAACACAGAAATTGCGTCCGATTTTAATACAAAAGGCACAATGCCGACTAATGTACAAGCGGACAGACACTCTAACTTTCTATGATTTGCACCTCTCCTGTGAGTCCAGTTTTGGATTCCGATGCTTCACTTCAAGTTTACTGTATCCCGTAGACCTTCTTATTGACGATGAAACACAGAAATTGCATCCGAATTTAATACAAAAGGCACAATGCCGATTTAAGTACAAGAGGACCGACACTCTAACTTTCTATGATTTGAACCTTTCCTGTGAGTCCAGCTTTAGATTCCGATGCTTCATTTTAGGTTTTCTGTATCCCTTAGACCTTCTTGTTGAAGATGAAACACAGAAATTAGATCTGAATTTAATACAAAAGGCACAATGCCGATTTAAGTACAAGAGGACCGACACTCTAACTTTCTATGATTTGAACCTTTCCTGTGAGTCCAGCTTTAGATTCCGATGCTTCATTTTAGGTTTTCTGTATCCCTTAGACCTTCTTGTTGAAGATGAAACACAGAAATTGCATCCGAATTTAATACAAAAGGCACAATGCCGATTTAAGTACAAAAGGACCGACACTCTAACTTTCTATGAATTGACCACTCCTGTGAGACCAGTTTTAGATTCCGATGCTTCACTTCAGGTTTACTGTATCCCTTGGACCTTCTTACTGACGATGATACACCGAAATTGCATCTGAATTTAATACAAAGGCACAATGCCCACTTAAGTACAAGAGGAGTGACACTCTAACTTTCTATGATTGGAACCTCCCTGTGAGTCCAGTTTCATATTCCGATGCTCCACTTCAGGTTTACTGTTTGCCTTGGACCAGGTTATTGACGATGAAACACAGAAATAGCATCCGAATTTAATACAAAAGGCACAATGACAACTTAAGTACAAGAGGACTGACACTTTAAATTTCTATGATTTGAACCACTCGTGTGAGTCCAGTTTTAGATTCCGATGCCTCACTTCAGGTTTACTGTTTCCCGTGGACCAGCTTATTGACGATGAAGCACAGAAATTGCATCCGAATTGAATACAAAAAGCACATTGCCGACTTAAGTACAACAGGACTGAATTTCTAACTTTCTATGACTTGAACCTCTCCTGTGAGTCCAGTTTTAGATTCCGATGCTTCACTTCAGGTTTACTGTATCAATTGGACCTTCTTATTGACGATGAAACACAGAAATTGCATCCGAATTTAATACAAAAGGCACAATGCCGACTTAAGTACAAGAGGACAGACACTCTAACTTTCTATGATTTGAACCTCTCCTTTGAGTCCAGTTTTATATTCCGATGCTCCACTTCAGGTTTACTGTTTGCCTTGGACCAGGTTATTGACGATGAAACACAGAAATAGCATCCGAATTTAATACAAAAGGCACAATGACAACTTAAGTACAAGAGGACTGACACTTTAAATTTCTATGATTTGAACCACTCGTGTGAGTCCAGTTTTAGATTCCGATGCTTCACTACAGGTTTACTGTTTCCCGTGGACCAGCTTATTGACGATGAAGCACAGACATTGCATCCGAATTGAATACAAAAAGCACATTGCCGACTTAAGTACAACAGGACTGAATTTCTAACTTTCTATGATTTGAACCTCTCCTGTGAGTCCAGTTTTAGATTCCGATGCTTCACTTCAGGTTTACTGTATCAATTGGACCTTCTTATTGACGATGAAACACAGAAATTGCATCCGAATTTAATACAAAAGGCACAATGCCGACTTAAGTACAAGAGAACAGACACTCTAACTTTCTATGATTTGAACCTCTCCTTTGAGTCCAGTTTTAGATTCCGATGCTTCACTTCAGGTTTACTGTATCCCTTGGACCTTCTTACTGACGATGATACACAGAAATTGCATTTGAATTTAATACAAAGGCACAATGCCGACTTAAGTACAAGAGGAGTGACACTCTAACTTTCTATGATTGGAACCTTTCCTGTGAGTCCAGCTTTAGATTTCGACGCTTCACTTCAGGTTTACTGTATCCCTTAGACCTTCTTGTTGAAGATGAAACACAGAAATTGCATCCGAATTTAATACAAAAGGCACAATGCCGATTTAAGTACAAGAGGACCCACACTCTAACTTTCTATGAATTGACCACACCTGTGAGACCAGTTTTAGATTCGGATGCTTCACTTCAGGTTTACTGTATCAATTGGACCTTCTTATTGACAATGAAACACAGAAATTCCATCCGAATTTAATACAAAAGGCACAATGCCGACTAAAGTACAAGAGGACTGACACACTAAGTTTCTATGATTTGAACCTCTCCTGTGAGTCCAGTTTTAGATTCCGATGCTTCACTTCAGGTTTACTGTATCGCTTGCACCTTCTTATTGACGATGAAACACAGAAATTGCATCCGAATTCAATACAAAAGGCACAATGCCGATTTAAGTACAAGAGGACCGACACTCTAACTTTCTATGATTTGAACCTTTCCTGTGAGTCCAGCATTAGATTCCGATGCTTCACTTCAGGTTTACTGTATCCCTTAGACCTTCTTGTTGAAGATGAAACACAGAAATTGCATCCGAATTTAATACAAAAGGCACAATGCCGATTTAAGTACAAGAGGACCGACACTCTAACTTTCTATGAATTGACCACTCCTGTGAGACCAGTTTTAGATTCCGATGCTTCACTTCAGGTTTACTGTATCCCTTGGACCTTCTTACTGACGATGATACACAGAAATTGCATCTGAATTTAATACAAAGGCACAATGCCGACTTAAGTACAAGAGGAGTGACACTCTAACTTTCTATGATTTGAACCTCTCCTGTGAGTCCACTTTTAGATTCCGATGCTTCACTTCAGGTTTACAGTATCCCTTGGACCTTCTTACTGACGATGATACACAGAAATTGCATCTGAATTTAATAGAAAGTCACAACGCCGACTTAAGTACAAGAGGAGTGACACTCTAACTTTCTATGATTGGAACCTCTCCTGTGAGTCCAGTTTTAGATTCCGATGCTCCACTTCAGGTTTACTGTTTGCCTTGGACCAGCTTATTGACGATGAAGCACAGAAATTGCATCCGAATTGAATACAAAAAGCACATTGCCGACTTATGTACAACAGGACTGAATTTCTAACTTTCTATGATTTGAACCTCTCCTGTGAGTCCAGTTTTAGATTCCGATGCTTCACTTCAGGTGTACTGTATCAATTGGATATTCATAATGACGATGAAACACAGAATTTCCTTCCGAATTTAATAAAAATGCACAAAGCCGACTTAAGTACAAGAGGACTGAAACTCTAACTTTCTATGATTGGAACCTCTCCTGTGAGTCCAGTTTTAGATTCCGATGCTTCACTTCAGGTATACTGTATCAAATGGACCTTGTGATTGACGATTAAACACAGAAATTCCATCCGAATTTAATACCAAAGGCACAATGCCGACTTAAGTACAAGAGGACTGACACTCTAACTTTCTCTGATTTGAACCTCTCCTGTGAATCCAGTTTTAGATTCCGATGCTTCACTTCAGGTTTACTGTATACCTAGGACCTTCTTATTGACGATGAAACACAGAAATTACATCTGAATTTAATACATTAGGCACAATGCCGACTTGAGTACAAGAGGACTAACACTCTATCTTTCTATGATTTGAACCTCTCCTTTGAGTCCAGTTTTAGATTCCGATGCTTCACTTCAGGTTTAACGTATCATTTGGACCTTCTTATTGACGATGATACACGGAAATTGCATCCGAATTTAATACAAAAGGCACAATGCCGACTTAAGTACAAGAGGACTGACTAACTTTCTATGATTTGAACCTCTCCTGTGAGTCCAGTTTTAGATTGCGATGCTTCACTTCAGGTTTACTGTATACCTTGGACCTTCTTACTGACGATGAAGCACAGAAGTTGCATCCGAATATATTACAAAAGGCACAGTTCCGACTTAAGTACAAGAAGACGGACACTCTAACTTTCTATGACCTGAACCTCTCCTGTGACTCCAGTTTTAGATTCCGATGCTTCACTTCAGGTTTACTGTATACCTTGGTCCTTCTTATTGACGATGAAACACAGAAATTGCATCCGAATTTAATACAAAAGGCACAATGCCGACTTGAGTACAAGAGGACTGACACTCTAAATTTCTATGATTTGAACCACTCCTGTGAGTCCAGTTTTAGATTCCGATGCTTCACTTCAGGTTGACTGTATCAATTGGACCTTCTTATTGACGATGGAACACAGAAATTCCATCCGAATTTAATACCAAAGGCACAATGCTGACTTAAGTACAAGAGGACTGACACTCTAAATTTCTATGATTTGAACCTCTCCTGTGAATCCAGTTTTAGATTCCGATGCTTCACTTAAGGTTTACTATATCCTTTGGACCTTCATATTGACGATGAAACACAGAAATTGCCTCCGCATTTAATACAAAAGGAACAATGCCGACTTAAGTACAAGAGGTCTGACACTCTATCTTCCTATGATTTGAACCTCTCCTGTGAGTCCAGTTATAGATTCCGATGCTTCACTTCAGGTTTACTGTATACCTTAGACTTTCTTATTGACGATGATACACAGAAAATGCATTCGAATTCAATACAAAAGGCACAATGCCGACTTAAGTACAAGAGGACTGACAAACTTTCTATGATTTGAACCTCTCCTGTGAGTCCAGTTTCGGATTCCGATGCTTCACTTTAGGTTTAACGTATACCTTGTACCTTCTTATTGACGATGAAACACAGAAATTGCTTCCGAATTTAATACAAAAGGCACAATGCCGACTTAAGTACAAGAGTACTTACACTCAAATTTTCTGTGATTTGAACCTCTCCTGTGAGTCCCGTTTTAGATTCCGATGCTTTACTTCAGGCGTACTGTAATCCTTGGACATTCTTATTAATGATGAAACACAGAAATTGCATCTGAATTTAATACAAACGGCACAATGCCGACTTAAGTACAAGAGGACTGACACTCTAACATTCTATGATTTGAACCTTTCCTGTGAGTCCAGTTTTAGATTCCAATGCTTCACTTCAGGTTTACTGTATCGCTTGCACCATCATATTGACGATGAAACACAGAAATTGCATCCGAATTTAATACAAAACGCACAATGAAGATTTAAGTACAAGCGGACATACACTCTAACTTTCTATGATTTGAACCTCTCCTTTGAGTCCAGTTATAGATTCCGATGCTTCACTTCAGGTTTACTGTATCCCTTGGACCTTCTTACTGACGATGATACACAGATATTGCATCTGAATTTAATACAAAGGCACAATGCCCACTTAAGTACAAGAGGAGTGACACTCTAACTTTCTATAATTGGAACCTCTCCTGTGAGTCCAGTTTTAGATTCCGATGCTCCACTTCAGGTTTACTGTTTACCTTGGACCAGGTTATTGACGATGAAACACAGAAATAGCATCCGAATTTAATACAAAAGGCACAATGACGACTTAAGTACAAGAGGACTGACACTTTAAATTTCTATGATTTGAACCACTCGTGTGAGTCCAGTTTTAGATTCCGATGCTTCACTTCAGGTTTACTGTTTCCCGTGGACCAGCTTATTGACGATGAAGCACAGAAATTGCATCCGAATAGAATACAAAAAGCACATTGCCGACTTAAGTACAAGAGGACTGAATATCTAACTTTCTATGATTTGAACCTCTCCTGTGAGTCCAGTTTAAGATTCCGATGCTTCACTTCAGGTGTACTGTATCAATTGGATATTCTTATTGACGATGAAACACAGAATTTCCTTCCGAATTTAATACAAAAGGCACAAAGCCGTCTTAAGTACAAGAGGACTGAGACTCTAACTTTCTATGATTGGAACCTCTCCTGTGAGTCCAGTTTTAGATTCCGATGCTTCACTTCAGGTTTACTGTTTCCCTTGGACCAGCTTATTGACGATGAAACACAGAAATTGCATCCGAATGAAATACAAAAGGCACAATGCCGACTTAAGTACAAGAGGACTGACACTCTAACTTTCTATGATATGAACCTCTCCTGTGAGTCCACTTTTAGAATCCGATGCTTCACTTCAGGTTTACCGTATCAATTGGACCTTTGTATTGACGATAAAACACAGAAATTCCATCCGAATTTAATGCAAAAAGCACAATGTCGACTAATGTACAAGAGGACAGACACTCTAACTTTCTATGATTTGGACCTCTCCTGTGAGTCCAGTTTTGGATTCCGATGCTTCACTTCAAGTTTACTGTATCCCGTAGACCTTCTTATTAACGATGAAACACAGAAATTGCATCCGAATTTATTACAAAAGGCACAATGCAGACTTAAGTACAAGAGGACTGACACTTTAAATTTCTATAATTTGAACCACTCCTGTGGGTCCAGTTTTAGATTCCGATGCTTCACTTCAGGTTTACTGTATCAAATGGACCTTGTTATTGACGATGAAACACAGAAATTCCATCCGAATTTAATACCAAAGGCACAATGCCGACTTAAGTACAGGAGGACTGACACTCTAACTTTCTATGATTTGAACCTCTCCTGTGAGTCCAGTTTTAGATTACGATGCTTCACTTCAGGTTTACTGTATCCCTTGGAACTTCTTATTTACGATGAAACACAGAAATTGCATCCGAATTTAATACAAAAGGCACAATGCCGACTTAAGTACAAGAGGACTGGCACTCTAACCTTCTCTGATTTGAACCTCTCCTGTGAATCCAGTTTTAGATTCCGATGCTTCACTTCAGGTTTACTGTATACCTTGGACCTTCTTATTGACGATGAAACACAGAAATTACATCTGAATTTAATACATTAGGCACAATGCCGACTTGAGTACAAGAGGACTAACACTCTATCTTTCTATGATTTGAACCTCTCCTTTGAGTCCAGTTTTAGATTCCGATGCTTCACTACAGGTTTAACGTATCCCTTGGCCCTTCTTTGTGACGATGATACACGGAAATTGCATCCGAATTTAATACAAAAGGCACAATGCCGACTTAAGTACAAGAGGACTGACTAACTTTCTATGTTTTGAACCTCTCCTGTGGGTCCAGTTTTAGATTGCGATGCTTCACTTCAGGTTAACTGTATACCTTGTACATTCTTACTGACGATGAAGCACAGAAGTTGCATCCGAATTTATTACAAAAGGCACAGTTCCGACTTAAGTACAAGAAGACGGACACTCTAACTTTCTATGACTTGAACCTCTCCTGTGAGTCCAGTTTTAGATTCCGATGCTTCACTTCAGGTTTACTGTATACCTTGGTCCTTCTTATAGACGATGAAACACAGAAATTGCATCCGAATTTAATACAAAAGGCACAATGCCGACTTAAGTACAAGAGGACTGACACTCTAAATTTCTATGATTTGAACCACTCCTGTGAGTCCAGTTTTAGATTCCGATGCTTCACTTCAGGTTTACTGTATCAATTGGACCTTCTTATTGACGATGGAACACAGAAATTCCATCCGAATTTAATACCAAAGGCACAATGCTGACTTAAGTACAAGAGGACTGACACTCTAACTTTCTATGATTTGAACCTCTAATGTGAGTCCAGTTTTAGATTCCGATGCTTCACTTCAGGTTTACTGAATCCCTTGGACCATCTTGTTGACGATGAAACACAGTAATTGCAACCGAATTTAATACAAAAGGCACAATGCCGACTTAAGTACAAGAGGACTGACACTCTAACTTTCTATGATTTGAACCTCTCCTGTGAATCCAGTTTTAGATTCCGATGCTTCACTTAAGGTTTACTGTATCCCATGGACCTTCATATTGACGATGAAACACAGAAATTGCCTCCGCATTTAATACAAAAGGAACAATGCTGACTTAAGTACAAGAGGACAGACACTCTATCTTCCTATGATTTGAACCTCTCCTGTGAGTCCAGTTTTAGATTCCGATGCTTCACTTCAGGTTTACTGTTTACCTTGGACTTTCTTATTGACGATGAAACACAGAAAATGCATTCGAATTCAATACAAAAGGCACAATGCCGACTTAAGTACAAGAGGACCGACAAACTTTCTATGATTTGAACCTCTCCTGTGAGTCCAGTTTCGGATTCCGATGCTTCACTTTATGTTTAACGTATACCTTGTACCTTCTTATTGACGATGAAACACAGAAATTGCTTCCGAATTTAATACAAAAGGCACAATGCCGACTTAAGTACAAGAGTACTTACACTCAAACTTTCTGTGATTTGAACCTCTCCTGTGAGTCCCGTTTTAGATTCCGATGCTTCACTTCAGGCGTACTGTAATCCTTGGACATTCTTATTAATGATGAAACACAGAAATTGCATCCGAATTTAATACAAACGGCACAATGCCGACTTAAGTACAACAGGACTGACACTCTAACATTCTATGATTTGAACCTCTCCTGTGAGCCCAGTTTTAGATTCCGATGCTTCACTTCAGGTTTACTGTATACCTTGGACCTTCTTATTGACGATGATGCACAGAAATTACATCCGAATTTAACACAAAAGGCTCAATGCCGACTTGAGTACAAGAGCACTAACACCCTAACTTGCTATTATTTGAACCTCTCCTTTGATTCCAGTTTTAGATTCCGATGCTTCACTTCAGGTCTACTGTATGCCTTGGACCTTCTTATTGACGATGATACACAGAAATTGCATCCGAATTTAATACAAAAGGCACAATGCCGACTTAAGTACAAGAGGACTGACTAACTTTCTATGATTTGAACCTCTCCTGTGAGTCCAGTTTTGGATTCCGATGCTTCACTTCAGGTTTAACGTATGCCTTGGACCATTTTATTGACGATAAAACGCAGAAATTGCATCAGAATTTAATACAAAAGGCACAATGCCGACTTAAGTATAAGAGGACTGACACTCTAACTTTCTAGAATTGGAACCTCTCCTGTGAGTCCAGTTTTAGATTCCGATGCTTCACTGCAGGTTTACTGTGTCCCTTGGACCAGCTTATTGACGATGAAACACAGAAATTGCATCCGAATTTAATACAAAAGGCACACTGCCGACTTAAGTACAAGAGGACTGACACTCTAACTTTCTATGATTTGAACCTCTCCGGTGAGTCCAAATTTAGATTCCGATGCTTCACTTCCGGTTTGCCGTATCAATTGGACCGTTGTATTGACGATGAAACACAGAAATTGCATCCGAATTTAATACAAAAGGCACAACGCCGACTTAAGTACAAGAGGACTTACACTCTAACTTTCTATGATTTGAACCTCTCCTGTGCGTCCTGTTTTAGATTCCAATGCTTCACTTCAGGTTAACTGTATCCCTTAGACCTTCTTATTGACGATGAAACACAAAAATTGCATCCGAATTTAATACAAAAGGTACAATGCCGACTTAAGTACAAGAGGACTGACGCTCTAACTTTCTATGATTTGAACCTCTCCTGTGAGTCCAGTTTTAGATTCTGAAGCTTCACTTGAGGTTTACTGTATGCCTTGGACCTTCTTAATGACGATGAAACACAGAAATTGCATCCGAATTTAATACAAAAGGCACAATGCCGACTTAAGTACTAGAGGACTGACACTCTAACTTTCTATGATTTGAACCTCTCCTGTGAATCCAGTTTTAGATTCCGATGCCTCACTTCAGGTTTACTGTATCCATTGGCCCTTGTCATTGACGATAAAACACAGAAATTGCATCTGCATTTAATACAAAAGGCACAATGCCGACTTAAGTACATGAGGACTGACACTTTAATTTTTTATGATTTGAACCTCTCCTGTGAGTCCAGTTTTAGATTCCGATGCTTCACTTCATTTATACTGTATACCTTGGACTATCTTATTGACGATGAAACTCAGAAATTGCATCCGAATTTAATACAAAATGCACAATGCCGACTTAAGTACAAGAGGACTGACACTCTAACTTTCTATGATTTGAACCACTTCTGTGAGTCCCGTTTTGGATTCCCATGCATCACTTCAGGTTTACTGTATACCTTGGACCTTCTTATTGACGATGAAACCCAGAAATTCCATCCGAATTTAATGCAAAAGGCACAATGCCGACTTAAGTACAAGAGGACACACACTCTAACTTTCTATGATTTGAACCTCTCCGGTGAGTCCAGTTTTGGATTCCGATGCTTCACTTCAAGTTTACTGTATCCCTTAGACCTTCTTATTGACGATGAAACACAGAAATTGCATCCGAATTTAATACAAAAGGCACAATGATGACTTAAGTACAAGACCACTGACACTCAAATTTTCTGTGATTTGAACCTCTCCTGTGAGTCCCGTTTTAGATTCCGATGCTTCACTTCAGGTTTACTGTAATCCTTGGACCTTCTTATTGATGATGAAACACAAAAATTACATCTGCATTTAATACAAACGGCACAATGCCGACTTAAGTACAAGAGGTCTGACACTCTAACATTCTATGATTCGAACCTCTCCTGTGAGACCAGTTTTAGATTCCGATGCTTCACTTCAGGTTTACTGTATACCTTGGACCTTCTTATTGACGATGAAACACAGAAATTACATCCGAATTTAATACAAAAGGTACAATGCCGACTTGAGTACAAGAGGACTAACACTCTAACTTGCTATTATTTGAACCTCTCCTTTTAGTCCAGTTTTAGATTCCGATGCGTCCCTTCAGGTTTACTGTATGCCTTGGACCTTCTTATTGACGATGATACACAGAAATTGCATCCGAATTTAATACAAAAGGCACAATGCCGACTTAAGTACAAGAGGACTGACTAACTTTCTATGATTTGAACCTCTCCTGTGAGTCCAGTTTTGGATTCCGATGCTTCACTTCAGGTTTAACGTATGCCTTGGACCTTCTTGTTGACGATAAAACGCAGAAATTGCATCAGAATATAATACAAAATGCACAATGCCGACTTAAGTACAAGAGGACTGACACTCTAACTTTCTATGATTGGAACCTCTCCTGTGAGTCCAGTTTTAGATTCCGATGCTTCACTGCAGGTTTACTGTGTCCCTTGGACCAGCTTATTGACGATGAAACACAGAAATTTCATCCGAATTTAATACAAAAGGCAAAATGCCGACTTAAGTACAAGAGGAATGACACTCTAACTGTCTATGATTTGAACCTCTCCTGTGAGTCCAGTTTTAGATTCCGATGCTTCACTTAAGGTTTACTGTATCCCTTGGACCTTCTATTGACGATGAAACACAGATATTTCTTCCGCATTTAATACAAAAGGAACAATGCCGACTTAAGTACAAGAGGACTGACACTCTATCTTCCTATGATTTGAACCTCTCCTGTGAGTCCAGTTTTAGATTCCGATGCCTCACTTCAGGTTTACTGTATACCTTGGACCTCCTTATTGACGATGATACACAGAAATTGCATCCGAATTCAATACCAAAGGCACAATGCCGACTTAAGTATAAGAGGACTGACTAAATTTCTATGATTTGAACCTCTCCTGTGAGTCCAGTTTTACATTCCGATGCTTCACTTCAGGTTTAACGTATACCTTGGACCTTCTTATTGACGATGAAACACAGAAATTGCATCCGAATTTAATACAAAAGGCACTATGCCGACTTAAGTACAAGAGGACTGACACTCAAACTTTCTGTGATTTGAACCTCTCCTGTGTGTCCCGTTTTAGATTCTGATGCTTCACTTCAGGTTTTCTGTATCCCTTTGCCCTTGTTATTGATGATGAAACACAGAAATTGCATCTGCATTTTATACAAAAGGCACAATGCCGACTTAAGTACAAGAGGACTGACACTCTAACATTCTATGATTTGAAACTCTCCTGTGAGCCCATTTTTAGATTCCGATGCTTCACTTCAGGTTTTCTGTATCCCTTTGCCCTTGTTATTGATGATGAAACACAGAAATTGCATCTGCATTTTATACAAAAGGCACAATGCCGACTTAAGTACAAGAGGACTGACACTCTAACATTCTATGATTTGAAACTCTCCTGTGAGCCCATTTTTAGATTCCGATGCTTCACTTCAGGTTTACTGTATACCTTGGACCTTCTTATTGACGATGAAGCACAGAAATTACATCCGAATTTAATACAAAAGGCACAATGGCGACTTGAGTACAAGAGGACTAACACTCTAACTTGCTATTATTTGAACCTCTCCTTTGAGTCCAGTTTCAGATTCCGATGCTTCACTTCAGGTTTACTGTATGCCTTGGACCTTCTTATTGACGATGATACACAGAAATTGCATACGATTTTAATATAAAAGGCACAATGACGACTTAAGTACAAGAGGACTGACTAATTTTCAATGATTTTAACCTCTCCTGTAAGTCCAGTTTTGGATTCCGATGCTTCACTTCAGGTTTAACGTATGCCTTGGACCTTCTTATTGACGATAAAACGCATAAATTGCATCAGAATTTAATACAAAAGGCACAATGCCGACTTAAGTAAAAGAGGACTGACACTCTAACTTTCTATGATTGGAACCTCTCCTGTGAGTCCAGTTTTAGATTCCGATACTTCACTGCATGTTTACTGTGTCCCTTCGGCCAGCTTATTGACGATGAAACACAGTAATTGCATCCGAATTTAATACAAAAATGCACAATGCCGACTTAAGTACAAGAGGACTGACACTCTAACTTTCTATGATTTGAACCTCTCCGGTGAGTCCAGTTTTAGATTCCGATGCTTCACTTCCGGTATACCGTATCAATTGGACCGTTGTATTGACGATGAAACACAGAAATTCCATCCGAATTTAATACAAAAGGCACAATGCCGACTTAAGTACAAGAGGACTGACACTCTAACTTTCTATGATTTGAACCTCTCCTGTGCGTCCAGTTTAGATTCCAATGCTTCACTTCAGGTTAACTGTATCCCGTAGACCTTCTTATTGACAATGAAACAAAAATATTGCATCCGAATTTAATACAAAAGGCACAATGCCGACATAAGAACAAGAGGACTGACGCTCTAACGTTCTATGATTCGAACCTCTCCTATGAGTCCAGTTTTAGATTCTGAAGCTTCACTTCAGGTTTACTGTATGCCTTGGACCTTCTTAATGACACTGAAACTCAGAAATTGCATCCGAATCAAATTCAAAAGGCACAGTGCCGACTTAAGTACTAGAGGACTGACACTCTAAATTTCTATGATTTGAACCTCTCCTGTGATCCAGTTTTAGATTCCGATGCTTCACTTCAGGTTTACTGTATACCTTGGTCCTTCTTATAGACAATGAAACACAGAAATTGCATCCGAATTTAATACAAAAGGCACAATGCCGACTTAAGTACAAGAGGACTGACACTCTAAATGTCTATGATTTGAACCACTCCTGTGAGTCCAGTTTTAGATTCCGATGCTTCACTGCAGGTTTACTGTGTCCCTTGGACCAGCTTATTGACGATGAAACACAGAAATTGCATCCGAATTTAATACAAAAGGCACAATGCCGACTTAAGTACAAGAGGACTGACACTCTAACTTTCTATGATTTGAACCTCTCCGGTGAGTCTAGTTTCAGATTCCGATGCTTCACTTCCGGTTTGCCGTATCAATTGGACCGTTGTATTGACGATGAAACACAGAAATTGCATCCGAATTTAATACAAACGGCACAATGCCGACTTTAGTACAAGAGGACTGACACTCTAACATTCTATGATTTGAACCTCTCCTGTGAGTCCAGTTTTAGGTTCCGATGCTTCACCTCAGGTAAACTGTATCCCTTAGACCTTCTTATTGACGATGAAACACAAAAATTGCATCCGAATTTAATACAAAAGTCACAATGCCGACTTAAGTACAAGAGGACTGACGCTCTAACTTTCTATGTTTTGAACCTCTCCTGTGAGTCCAGTTTTAGATTCTGAAGCTTCACTTGAGGTTTACTGTATGCCTTGTACCTTCTTAATGACGATGAAACACAGAAATTGCATCCGAATCAAATTCAAAATGCACAATGCCGACTTAAGTACAAGAGGACTGACACTCTAACTTTCTATGATTTGAACCTCTCCTGTGAGTCCAGTTTTAGAATCCGATGCTTCACTTCAGGTTTACCGTATCAATTGGACCTTTGTATTGACGATGAAACCCAGAAATTCCATCCGAATTTAATTCAAAAGGCACAATGCCGACTTAAGTACAAGAGGACACACACTCTAACTTTCTATGATTTGAACCTCTCCTCCGAGTCCAGTTTTGGATTCCGATGCTTCACTTCAAGTTTACTGTATCCCTTAGACCTTCTTATTGACGATGAAACACAGAAATTGCATCCGAATTGAATACAAAAGGCACAATGATGAGTTAAGTACAAGAGGACTGACACTCAAATTTTCTGTGATTTGAACCTCTCCTGTGAGTCCCGTTTTAGATTCCGATGCTTCACTTCAGGTTTACTGTAATCCTTGGACCTTCTTATTGATGATGAAACACAAAAATTACATCTGCAATTAATACAAACGGCACAATGCCGACTTAAGTACAAGAGGACTGACGCTCTAACATTCTATGATTTGAACCTCTCCTGTGAGTCCAGTTTTAGATTCCGATGCTTCACCTCGGGTTTACTGTATACCTTGGACCTTCTTATTGAGGATGAAACACAGAAATTACATCCGAATTTAATACAAAAAGCACAATGCCGACTTGAGTACAAGAGGACTAACACTCTAACTTGCTATTATTTGAACCTCTCCTTTGAGTCCAGTTTTAGATTCCGATGCTTCACTTCAGGTTTACTGTATGCCTTGGACCTTCTTATTGACGATGATACACAGAAATTGCATCCGAATTTAATACAAAAGGCACAATGCCGACTTAAGTACAAGAGGACTGACTAACTTTCTATGATTTGAACCTCTCCTGTGAGTCCAGTTTTGGATTCCGATGCTTCACTTCAGGTTTAACGTATGCCTTGGACCTTCTTATTGACGATAAAACGCATAAATTGCATCAGAATTTAATACAAACGGCACAATGCCGACTTAAGTAAAAGAGGACTGACACTCTAACTTTCTATGATTGGAGCCTCTCCTGTGAGTCCAGTTTTAGATTCCGATGCTTCACTGCATGTTTACTGTGTCCCTTCGGCCAGCTTATTGACGATGAAACACAGTAATTGCATCCGAATTTAATACAAAAATGCACAATGCCGACTTAAGTACAAGAGGACTGACACTCTAACTTTCTATGATTTGAACCTCTCCGGTGAGTCCAGTTTTAGATTCCGATGCTTCACTTCCGGTTTACCGTATCAATTGGACCGTTGTATTGACGATGAAACACAGAAATTCCATCCGAATTTAATACAAAAGGCACAATGCCGACTTAAGTACAAGAGGACTGACACTCTAACTTTCTATGATTTGAACCACTCCTGTGCGTCCAGTTTAGATTCCAATGCTCACTTCAGGTTAACTGTATCCCGTAGACCTTCTTATTGACGATGAAACAAAGAAATTGCATCCGAATTTAATACAAAAGGCACAATGCCGACATAAGTACAAGAGGACTGACGCTCTAACTTTCTATGATTCGAACCTCTCCTATGAGTCCAGTTTTAGATTCTGAAGCTTCACTTCAGGTTTACTGTATGCCTTGGACCTTCTTAATGACAATGAAACTCAGAAATTGCATCCGAATCAAATTCAAAAGGCACAGTGCCGACTTAAGTACTAGAGGACTGACACTCTAACTTTATATGATTTGAACCTCTCCTGTGATCCAGTTTTAGATTCCGATGCTTCACTTCAGGTTTACTGTATACCTTGGTCCTTCTTATAGACGATGAAACACAGAAATTGCATCCGAATTTAATACAAAAGGCACAATGCCGACTTAAGTACAAGAGGACTGACACTCTAAATTTCTATGATTTGAACCACTCCTGTGAGTCCAGTTTTAGATTCCGATGCTTCACTGCAGGTTTACTGTGTCCCTTGGACCAGCTTATTGACGATGAAACACAGAAATTGCATCCGAATTTAATACAAAAGGCACAATGCCGACTTAAGTACAAGAGGACTGACACTCTAACATTCTATGATTTGAACCTCTCCTGTGAGTCCAGTTTTAGATTCCGATGCTTCACCTCAGGTAAACTGTATCCCTTAAACCTTCTTATTGACGATGAAACACAAAAATTGCATCCGAATTTAATACAAAAGGCACAATGCCGACTTAAGTACAAGAGGACTGACGCTCTAACTTTCTATGATTTGAACCTCTCCTGTGAGTCCAGTTTTAGATTCTGAAGCTTCACTTGAGGTTTTTTGTATGCCTTGTACCTTCTTAATGACGATGAAACACAGAAATTGCATCCGAATCAAATTCAAAATGCACAATGCTTACTTAAGTACAAGAGGACTGACACTCTAACTTTCTATGATTTGAACCTCTCCTGTGAGTCCAGTTTTAGAATCCGATGCTTCACTTCAGGTTTACCGTATCAATTGGACCTTTGTATTGACGATGAAACCCAGAAATTCCATCCGAATTTAATGCAAAAGGCACAATGCCGACTTAAGTACAAGAGGACACACACTCTAACTTTCTATGAGTTGAACCTCTCCTGTGAGTCCAGTTTTGGATTCCGATGCTTCACTTCAAGTTTACTGTATGCCTTGGACCTTCTTATTGACGATGATGCACAGAAATTGCATCCGAATTTAATACAAAAAGCACAATGCCGACTTAAGTACAAGAGGACTGACTAACTTTCTATGATTTGAACCTCTCCTGTGAGTCCAGTTTTGGATTCCGATGCTTCACTTCAGGTTTAACGTATGCCTTGGACCTTCTTATTGACGATAAAACGCAGAAATTGCATCAGAATATAATACAAAAGGCACAATACCGACTTAAGTACAAGAGGACTGACACTCTAACTTTCTATGATTGGAACCTCTCCTGTGAGTCCAGTTTTAGATTGCGATGCTTCACTGCAGGTTTACTGTGTCCCTTGGACCAGATTATTCACGATGAAACACAGAAATTGCATCCGAATTTAATACAAAAGGCAAAATGCCGACTTAAGTACAAGAGGACTGACACTCTAACTGTCTATGATTTGAACCTCTCCTGTGAGTCCAGTTTTAGATTCCGATGCTTCACTTAAGGTTTACTGTATCCCTTGGACCTTCTATTGACGATGATACACAGAAATTGCATCCAAATTTAATACAAAAGGCACAATGCCGACTTAAGTATACGAGGACTGACTAAATTTCTATGATTTGAACCTCTCCTGTGAGTCCAGTTTTACATTCCGATGCTTAACTTCAGGTTTAACGTATACCTTGGACCTTCTTATTGACGATGAAACACAGAAATTGCATCCGAATTTAATACAAAAGGCACTATGCCGACTTAAGTACAAGAGGACTGACACTCAAACTTTCTGTGATTTGAACCTCTCCTGTGTGTCCCGTTTTAGATTACGATGCTTCACTTCAGGTGTACTGTAATCCTTGGACCTTCCTTTTAATGATGAAACACAGAAATTGCATCTGAATTTAATACAAACGGCACAATGCCGACTTAAGTATAACAGGACTGACACTCCAACATTCTACGATTTGAACCTCTCCTGTGAGCCCAGTTTTAGATTCTGATGCTTCACTTCAGGTTTACTGTGTCCCTTTGCCCTTGTTATTGACGATGAAACACAGAAATTGCATCTGCATTTTATACAAAAGGCACAATGCCGACTTAAGTACAAGAGGACTGACACTCTAACATTCTATGATTTGTAACTCTCCTGTGAGCCCATTTTTAGATTCCGATGCTTCACTTCAGGTTTACTGTATACCTTGGACCTTCTTATTGACGATGAAGCACAGAAATTACATCCGAATTTAATACAAAAGGCACAATGGCGACTTGAGTACAAGAGGACTAACACTCTAACGTGCTATTATTTGAACCTCTCCTTTGAGTCCAGTTTCAGATTCCGATGCTTCACTTCAGGTTTACTGTATGCCTTGGACCTTCTTATTGACGATGATACACAGAAATTGCATGCGATTTTAATACAAAAGGCACAATGCCGACTTAAGTACAAGAGGACTGACTAATTTTCTATGATTTGAACCTCTCCTGTGAGTCCAGTTTAGGATTCCGATGCTTCACTTCAGGTTTAACTTATGCCTTGGACCTTCTTATTGACGATAAAACGCATAAATTGCATCAGAATTTAATACAAAAGGCACAATGCCGACTTAAGTAAAAGAGGACTGACACTCTAACTTTCTATGATTGGAACCTCTCCTGTGAGTCCAGTTTTAGATTCCGATACTTCACTGCATGCTTACTGTGTCCCTTCGGCCAGCTTATTGACGATGAAACACAGTAATTGCATCCGAATTTAATACAAAAATGCACAATGCCGACTTTAGTACAAGAGGACTGACACTGTAACTTTCTATGATTTGAACCTCTCCGGTGAGTCCAGTTTTAGATTCCGATGCTTCACTTCCGGTTTACCGTATTAATTGGACCGTTGTATTGACGATGAAACACAGAAATTCCATCCGAATTTAATACAAAAGGCACAATGCCGACTTAAGTACAAGAGGACTGACACTCTAACTTTCTATGATTTGAACCTCTCCTGTGCGTCCAGTTTAGATTCCAATGCTTCACTTCAGGTTAACTGTATCCCGTAGGCCTTCTTATTGACGATGAAACAAAAAAATTGCATCCGAATTTAATACAAAAGGCACAATGCCGACATAAGTACAAGAGGACTGACGCTCTAACTTTCTATGATTCGAACCTCTCCTATGAGTCCAGTTTTAGATTCTGAAGCTTCACTTCAGGTTAACTGTATCCCGTAGACCTTCTTATTGACGATGAAACAAAAAAATTGCATCCGAATTTAATACAAAAGGCACAATGCCGACATAAGTACAAGAGGACTGACACTCTAACTTTCTATGATTTGAACCTCTCCTGTTATCCAGTTTTAGATTCCGATGCTTCACTTCAGGTTTACTGTATACCTTGGTCCTTCTTATAGACGATGAAACACAGAAATTGCATCCGAATTTAATACAAAAGGCACAATGCCGACTTAAGTACAAGAGGACTGACACTCTAAATTTCTATGATTTGAACCACTCCTGTGAGTCCAGTTTTAGATTCCGATGCTTCACTTCAGGTTTACTGTATCAATTGGACCTTCTTATTGACGATGGAACACAGAAATTCCATCCGAATTTAATACCAAAGGCACAATGCTGACTTAAGTACAAGAGGACTGACACTCTAACTTTCTATGATTTGAACCTCTAATGTGAGTCCAGTTTTAGATTCCGATGCTTCACTTCAGGTTTACTGAATCCCTTGGACCATCTTGTTGACGATGAAACACAGTAATTGCAACCGAATTTAAAACAAAAGGCACAATGCAGACTTAAGTACAAGAGGACTGACACTCTAACTCTCTATGATTTGATCCTCTCCTGTGAATCCAGTATTAGATTCCGATGCTTCACTTAAGGTTTACTGTATCCCTTGGACCTTCATATTGACGATGAAACACAGAAATTGCCTCCGCATTTAATACAAAAGGAACAATGCCGACTTAAGTACAAGAGGACTGACACTCTATCTTCCTATGATTTGAACCTCTCCTGTGAGTCCAGTTTTAGATTCCGATTCTTCACTTTAGGTTTACCGTATACCTTGGACTTTCTTATTGACGATGATACACAGAAAATGCATTCGAATTCAATACAAAAGGCACAATGCCGACTTAAGTACAAGAGTACTTACACTCAAACTTTCTGTGATTTGAACCTCTCCTGTGAGTCCCGTTTTAGATTCCGATGCTTCACTTCAGGCGTACTGTAATCCTTGGACATTCTTGTTAATGATGAAACACAGAAATTGCATCTGAACTTAATACAAACGGCACAATGCCTACTTAAGTACAAGAGGACTGACACTCTAACAATCTATGATTTGAACCTCTCCTGTGAGCCCAGTTTTAGATTACGATGCTTCACTTCAGGTTTACTGTATACCTTGGACCTTCTTATTGACGATGAAGCACAGAAATTACATCCGAATTTAATACAAAAGGCTCAATGCCGACTTGAGTACAAGAGGACTAACACTCTAACTTGCTATTATTTGAACCTCTCCTTTGATTCCAGTTTTAGATTCCGATGCTTCACTTCAGGTCTACTGTATGCCTTGGACCTTCTTATTGACGATGATACACAGAAATTGCATCCGAATTTAATACAAAAGGCACAATGCCGACTTAAGTACAAGAGGACTGACTAACTTTCTATGATTTGAACCTCTCCTGTGAGTCCAGTTTTGGATTCCGATGCTTCACTTCAGGTTTAACGTACGCCTTGGACCTTCTTATTGACGATAAAACGCAGAAATTGCATCAGAATTTAATACAAAAGGCACAATACCGACTTAAGTACAAGAGGACTGACACTCTAACTTTCTAGAATTGGAATCTCTCCTGTGAGTCCAGTTTTAGATTCTGATGCTTCACTGCAGGTTTACTGTGTCCCTTGGACCAGCTTATTGACGATGAAACACAGAAATTGCATCCGAATTTAATACAAAAGGCACAATGCCGACTTCTACATCTACATCTACATTGATACTCCGCAAGCCACCCAACGGTGTGTGGCGGAGGGCACTTTACGTGCCACTGTCATTACCTCCCTTTCCTGTTCCAGTCGCGTATGGTTCGCGGGAAGAACGACTGTCTGAAAGCCTCCGTGCGCGCTCTAATCTCTCTAATTTTACATTCGTGATCTCCTCGGGAAGTATAAGTAGGGGGAAGCAATATATTCGATACCTCATCCAGAAGCGCACCCTCTCGAAACCTGGCGAGCAAGCTACACCGCGATGCAGAGCGCCTCTCTTGCAGAGTCTGCCACTTGAGTTTATTAAACATCTCCGTAACGCTATCACGGTTACCAAATAACCCAGTGACGAAACGCGCCGCTCTTCTTTGGATCTTCTCTATCTCCTCCGTCAACCCGACCTGGTACGGATCCCACACTGATGAGCAATACTCAAGTATAGGTCGAACGAGTGTTTTGTAAGCCACCTCCTTTGTTGATGGACTACATTTTCTAAGCACTCTCCCAATGAATCTCAACCTGGTACCCGCCTTACCAACAATTAGTTTTATATGATCATTCCACTTCAAATCGTTCCGTACGCATACTCCCAGATATTTTACAGAAGTAACTGCTACCAGTGTTTGTTCCGCTATCATATAATCATACAATAAAGGATCCTTCTTTCTATGTATTCGCAATACATTACATTTGTCTATGTTAAGCGCTATCATATAATCATACAATAAAGGATCCTTCTTTCTATGTATTCGCAATACATTACATTTGTCTATGTTAAGGGTCAGTTGCCACTCCCTGCACCTAGTGCCTATCCGCTGCAGATCTTCCTGTATTTCGCTACAATTTTCTAATGCAGCAACTTCTCTGTATACTACAGCATCATCCGCGAAAAGCCGCATGGAACTTCCGACACTATCTACTAAGTCATTTATATATATTGTGAAAAGCAATGGTCCCATAACACTCCCCTGTGGCACGCCAGAGGTTACTTTAACGTCTGTAGACGTCTCTCCATTGATAACAACATGCTGTGTTCTGTTTGCTAAAAACTCTTCAATCCAGCCACACAGCTGGTCTGATATTCCGTAGGCTCTTACTTTGTTTATCAGGCGACAGTGCGGAACTGTATCGAACGCCTTAAGGAAGTCAAGAAAAATAGCATCTACCTGGGAGCCTGTATCTAATATTTTCTGGGTCTCATGAACAAATAAGGCGAGTTGGGTCTCACACGATCGCTGTTTCCGGAATCCATGTTGATTCCTACATAGTAGATTCTGGGTTTCCAGAAATGACATGATACGCGAGCAAAAAACATGTTCTAAAATTCTACAAGAGATCGACGTAAGAGATATAGGTCTATAGTTTTGCGCATCTGCTCGACGACCCTTCTTGAAGACTGGGACTATCTGTGCTCTTTTCCAATCATTTGGAACCCTCCGTTCCACTAGAGACTTGCGGTACACGGCTGTTAGAAGGGGGGCAAGTTCTTTCGCGTACTCTGTGTAGAATCGAATTGGTATCCCGTCAGGTCCAGTGGACTTTCCTCTATTGAGTGATTCCAGTTGCTTTTCTATTCCTTGGACACTTATTTCGATGTCAGCCATTTTTTCGTTTGTGCAACAGGACTGACACTCTAACTCTCTATGATTTGAACCTCTCCGGTGAGTCCAGTTTTAGACTCCGATGCTTCACTTCCGGTTTGAGGTATCAATTGGACCGTTGTATTGACGATGAAACACAGAAATTGCATCAGAATTTAATACAAACGGCACAATGCCGACTTAAGTACAAGAGGACTGACGCTCTAACTTTCTATGATTTGAACCTCTCCTGTGAGTCCAGTTTTAGATTCTGAAGCTTCACTTGAGGTTTACGGTATGCCTTGTACCTCCTTAATGACGATGAAACACAGAAATTGCATCCGAATCAAATTCAAAACGCACAGTGCCGACTTAAGTACTAGAGGACTGACACTCTAACTTTCTATGATTTGAAACTCTCCTGTGAATCCAGTTTTAGATTCCGATGCTTCACTTCAGGTTTACTGTATCCCTTGGCCCTTGTTATTGACGATAAAACACAGAAATTGCATCTGCATTTAATACAAAAGGCACAATGCCGACTTAAGTACATGAGGACTGACACTTTAATTTTTTATGATTTGAACCTCTCCTGTGAGTGCAGTTTTAGATTCCGATGCTTCACTTCAGGATTACTGTATACCTTGGACAATCTTACTGACGATGAAACTCAGAAATTGCATCCGAATTTAATACAAAATGCACAATGCCGACTTAAGTACAAGAGGAATGACACTCTAACTTTCTATGATTTGAACCACTTCTGTGAGTCCCGTTTTGGGTTCCCATGCATCACTTCAGGTTTACTGTATACCTTGGACAATCTTATTGACGAAGAAACACAGAAATTACATCTGAATTTAATACAAAAGGCACAATGCCGACTTGAGTACAAAAGGACCAACCCTGTAACTTTCTTTGATTTGAACATCTCCTTTGAGTCCAGTTTTAGATTCCGATGCTTCACTTCAGGTTTACTGTATCTCTTGGACCTTCTTATTGACGATGATACACAGAAATTGCATCCGAATTTAATACAAAACGCACAATGCCGACTTAAGTACTAGAGGACTGACTAACTTTCTATGATTTGAACCTCTCCTGTGAGTCCAGTTTTGGATTCCGATGCTTCACTTCAGGTTTAACGTATGCCTTGGACCTTCTTATTGACGATAAAACGCAGAAATTGCATCAGAATATAATACAAAAGGCACAATGCCGACTTAAGTACAAGAGGACTGACACTCTAACTTTCTATGATTTGAACCTCTCCTGTGCGTCCTGTTTTAGATTCCAATGCTTCACTTCAGGTTAACTGTATCCCTTAGACCTTCTTATTGACGATGAAACACAAAAATTGCATCCGAATTTAATACAAAAGGCACAATGCCGACTTAAGTACAAGAGGACTGACACTCTAGCTTTCTATGATTTGAACCTCTCCGGTGAGTCCAAATTTAGATTCCGATGCTTCACTTCCGGTTTGCCGTATCAATTGGACCGTTGTATTGACGATGAAACACAGAAATTGCATCCGAATTTAATACAAAATGTACAATGCCGACTTAAGTACAAGAGGACTGACACTCTAACTTTCTATGATTTGAACCTCTCCTGTGCGTCCTGTTTTAGATTCCAATGCTTCACTGCAGGTTTACTGTGTCCCTTGGACCAGCTTATTGACGATGAAACACAGAAATTGCATCCGAATTGAATACAAAAGGCAAAATGCCGACTTAAGTACAAGAGGACTGCCACTCTAACTGTCTATGATTTGAACCTCTCCTGTGAGTCCAGTTTTAGATTCCGATGCTTCACTTAAGGTTTACTGTATCCCTTGGACCTTCTATTGGCGATGAAACACAGAAATTTCTTCCGCATTTAATACAAAAGGAACAATGCCGACTTAAGTACAAGAGGACTGACACTCTATCTTCCTATGTTTTGAACCTCTCCTGTGAGTCCAGTTTTAGATTCCGATGCCTCACTTCAGGTTTACTTTATAACTTGGACCTTCTTATTGACGATGATACACAGAAATTGCATCCGAATTTAATACAAACGGCACAATGCCGACTTAAGTACAAGAGGACTGACACTCTAACATTCTATGATTTGAACCTCTCCTGTGAGTCCAGTTTTAGATTCCGATGCTTCACCTCAGGTTTACTGTATACCTTGGACCTTCTTATTGACGATGAAACACAGAAATTACATCCGAATTTAATACAAAAAGCACAATGCCGACTTGAGTACAAGAGGACTAACACTCTAACTTGCTATTATTTGAACCTCTCCTTTGAGTCCTGTTTTAGATTCCGATGCTTCACTTCAGGTTTACTGTATGCCTTGGACCTTGTTATTGACGATGAAACACAAAAATTGCATCCGAATTTAATACAAAAGGCACCATGCCGACTTAAGTACAAGAGGACTGACGCTCTAACTTTCTATGATTTGAACCTCTCCTGTGAGTCCAGTTTTAGATTCTGAAGCTTCACTTGAGGTTTACTGTATGCCTTGGACCTTCTTAAGGACGATGAAACACAGAAACTGCATCCGAATTTAATACAAAAGGCACAATGCCGACTTAAGTACTTGAGGACTGACACTCTAACTTTCTATGATTTGAACCTCTCCTGTGAATCCAGTTTTAGATTCCGATGCCTCACTTCAGGTTTACTGTATCCCTTGGCCCTTGTCATTGACGATAAAACACAGAAATTGCATCTGCATTTAATACAAAAGACACAATGCCGACTTAAGTACATGAGGACTGACACTTTAATTTTTTATGATTTGAACCTCTCCTGTAAGTCCAGTTTTAGATTCCGATGCTTCACTTCAGGTATACAGTATACCTTGGACTATCTTATTGACGATGAAACTCAGAAATTGCATCTGAATTTAATACAAAATGCACAATGCCGACTTAAGTACAAGTGGACTGACACTCTAACTTTCTATGATTTGAACCACTTCAATGAGTCCCGTTTTGGATTCCCATGCATCACTTCAGGTTTACTGTATACCTTGGACCTTCTTATTGACGAAGAAACACAGAAATTACATCCGAATTTAATACAAAAGGCACAATGCCGACTTGAGTACAAAAGGACCAACCCTCTAACTTTCTATGATTTGAACCTCTCCTTTGAGTCCAGTTTTAGATTCCGATGCTTCACTTCAGGTTTACTGTATCCCTTGGACCTTCTTATTGACGATGATACACAGAAATTGCATCCGAATTTAATACAAAACGCACAATGCCGACTTAAGTACTAGAGGACTGACTAACTTTCTATGATTTGAACCTGTCGTGTGAGTCCAGTTTTGTATCCCGATGCTTCACTTCAGGTTTACTGTTTCCCTTGGACCAGCTAATTGACGATGAAATATTGAAATTGCATCCGAATTAAATACAAAATGCACAATGCCGACTTAAGTACAAGAGGACTGACACTCTAACTTTCTATGATTTGAACCTCTCCTGTGAGTCCAGTTTTAGAATCCGATGCTTCACTTCAGGTTTACCGTATCAATTGGACCTTTGTATTGACGATGAAACCCAGAAATTCCATCCGAAATTAATGCAAAAGGCACAATGCCCACTTAAGTACAAGAGGACACGCACTCTAACTTTCTATGATTGGAACCTCTCCTGTGAGTCCAGTTTTAGATTCCGATGCTTCACTGCCGGTTTACTGTGTCCCTTGGACCAGCTTATTGACGATGAAACACAGAAATTGCATCCGAATTTAATACAAAAGGCAAAATTCCGACTTAAGTACAAGAGGACTTACACTCTAACTGTCTATGATTTGAACCTCTCCTGTGAGTCCAGTTTTAGATTCCGATGCTTCACTTCAGGTTTACTGTAATCCTTGGACCTTCTTATTGACGATGAAACACAACAATTACATCTGCATTTAATACAAACGGCACAATGCCGACTTAAGTACAAGAGGACTGTCACTCTAACATTCTATGATTTGAACCTCCCCTGTGAGTCCAGTTTTAGATACCGATGCTTCACCTCAGGTTTACTGTATACCTTGGACCTTCTTATTGACGATGAAACACAGAAATTACATCCGAATTTAATACAAAAGGCACAATGCCGACTTGAGTACAAGAGAAATAACACTGTAACTGGCTTTTATTTGAAAATCTCCTTTGAGTCCAGTTTTAGATTCCGATGCTTCACTTCAGGTTTACTGTATGCCTTGGACCTTCTTATTGACGATGAAGCACAGAAGTTGCATCCGAATTTATTACAAAAGGCACAGTTCCGACTTAAGTACAAGAGGACGGACACTCTAACTTTCTATGACTTGAGCCTCTCCTGTGAGTCCAGTTTTAGATCCCGATGCTTCACTTCAGGTTTAACGTATCTCTTGGACCTTCTTATTGACGATGATACACGGAAATTGCATCCGAATTTAATACAAAATGCACAATGCCGACTTAAGTACAAGAGGAGTGACTAACTATCTATGATTTGAACCTCTCCTGTGAGTCCAGTTTTAGATTGCGATGCTTCACTTCAGGTTTACTGTATACCTTGGACCTTCTTACTGAAGATGAAGCACAGAAGTTGCATCCGAATTTATTACAAAAGGCACAGTTCCGACTTAAGTACAAGAGGACGGACACTCTAACTTTCTATGACTTGAACCTCTCCTGTGAGTCCAGTTTTAGATTCCGATGCTTCACTTCAGGTTTACTGTATACCTTGGTCCTTCTTATTGACGATGAAACACAGAAATTGCATCCGAATTTAATACAAAAGGCACAATGCCGACGTAAGTACAAGAGGACTGACTAACTTTCTATGATTTAAACCTCTCCTGTGAGTCCAGTTTCGGATTCCGATGCTTCACTTTAGGTTTAACGTATACCTTGTACCTTCTTATTGACGATGAAACACAGAAATTGCTTCCGAATTTAATACAAAAGGCACAATGCCGACTTAAGTACAAGAGGACTTACACTCAAACTTTCTGTGATTTGAACCTCTCCTGTGAGTCCCGTTTTAGATTCCGATGCTTCACTTAAGGTTTACTGTATACCTTGGACCTTCTTATTGACGATGAAGCACAGAAATTACATCCGAATTTAATACAAAAGGCACAATGCCGACTTGAGTACAAGCGGAATAACACTCTAACTTGCTATTATTTGAACCTCTCCTTTGATTCCAGTTTTAGATTCCAATGCTTCACTTCAGGTCTACTGTATGCCTTGGACCTTCTTACTGACGATGATACACAGAAATTGCATCCGAATTTAATACAAAAGGCACAATGCCGACTTAAGTACAAGAGGACTGACTAACTTTCTATGATTTAAACCTCTCCTGTGAGTCCAGTTTTGGATTCCGATGCTTCACTTCAGGTTCAATGTATGCCTTGGACCTTCTTATTGACGATAAAACGCAGAAATTGCATCAGAATATAATACAAAAGGCACAATGCCGACTTAAGTACAAGAGGACTGACACTCTAACTTTCTATGATTGGAACCTCTCCTGTGAGTCCAGTTTTAGATTCCGATGCTTCCCTGCAGGTTTACTGTGTCCCTTGGACCAGCTTATTGACGATGAAACACAGAAATTGCATCCGAATTTAATACAAAAGGCAAAATGCCGACTTAAGTACAAGAGGACTGACACTCTAACTGTCTATGATTTGAACCTCTCCTGTGAGTCCAGTTTTAGATTCCGATGCTTCACTTAAGGTTTACTGTATCCCTTGGACCTTCTATTGACGATGAAACACAGAAATTTCTTCCGCATTTAATACAAAAGGAACAATGCCGACTTAAGTACAAGAGGTCTGACACTCTATCTTCCTATGTTTCGAACCTCTCCTGTGAGTCCAGTTTTAGATTCCGATGCTTCACTTCAGGTTTACTGTATACCTTGGACCTTCTTATTGACGATGATACACAGAAATTGCATCCGAATTCAATACAAAAGGCACAATGCCGACTTAAGTATAAGAGGACTGACTAAATTTCTATGATTTGAACCTCTCCTGTGAGTCCAGTTTTACATTCCGATGCTTCACTTCAGGTTTAACGTATACCTTGGACCTTCTTATTGACGATGAAACACAGAAATTGCATCCGAATTTTATACAAAAGGGCACTATGCCGACTTAAGTACAAGAGGACTGACACTCAAACTTTCTGTGATTTTAACCTCTCCTGTGTGTCCCGTTTTAGATTATGATGCTTCACTTTAGGTGTACTGTAATCCTTGGACCTTCCTTTTAGTGATGAAACACAGAAATTGCATCTGAATTTAATACAAACGGCACAATGCCGCCTTAAGTATAACAGGACTGACACTCTAACATTCTACGATTTGAACCTCTCCTGTGAGCGCAGTTTTAGATTCTGATGCTTCACTTCAGTTTTACTGTATCCCTTTGCCCTTGTTATTGACGATGAAACACAGAAATTGCATCTGCATTTTATACAAAAGGCATAATGCCGACTTAAGTACAAGAGGACTGACACTCTAACATTCTATGATTTGAAACTCTCCTGTGAGCCCAGTTTTAGATTCCGATGCTTCACTTCAGGTTTACTGTATACCTTGGACCTTCTTATTGACGATGAAGCACAGAAATTACATCCGAATTTAATACAAAAGGCACAATGGCGACTTGAGTACAGGAGGACTAACACTCTAACTTGCTATTATTTGAACGTCTCCTTTGAGTCCAGTTTTAGATTCCGATGCTTCACTTCAGGTTTACTGTATGCCTTGGACCTTCTTATTGACGATGATACACAGAAATTGCATACGATTTTAATACAAAATGCACAATGCCGACTTAAGTACAAGTGGACTGACTAATTTTCTATGATTTGAACCTCTCCTGTGAGACCAGTTTTGGATTCCGATGCTTCACTTCAGGTTTAACGTATGCCTTGGACCTTCTCATTGACGATAAAACGCATAAATTGCATCAGAATTTAATACAAAAGGCACAATGCCGACTTAAGTAAAAGAGGACTGACACTCTAACTTTCTATGATTGGAACCTCTCCTGTGAGTCCAGTTTTAGATTCCGATGCTTCACTGCATGTTTACTGTGTTCTTTCGGCCAGCTTATTGACGATGAAACACAGAAATTTCTTCCGCATTTAATACAAAAGGAACAATGCCGACTTAAGTACAAGAGGACTGACACTCTATCTTCCTATGTTTTGAACCTCTCCTGTGAGTCCAGTTTTAGATTCCGATGCCTCACTTCAGGTTTACTGTATAACTTGGACCTTCTTATTGACGATGATACACAGAAATTGCATCTGCATTTTATACAAAAGGCACAATGCCGACTTAAGTACAAGAGGACTGACTAACTTTCTATGATTTGAACCTCTCCTGTGAGTCCAGTTTTGGATTCCGATGCTTCACTTCAGGTTTAACGTATGCCTTGGACCATCTTATTGACCATAAAACGCAGAAATTGCATCAGAATTTAATACAAAAGGCACAATGCCGACTTAAGTACAAGAGGACTGACACTCTAACTTTCTATGATTTGAACCTCTCCTGTGCGTCCTGTTTTAGATTCCAATGCTTCACTTCAGGTTAACTGTATCCCTTAGACCTTCTTATTGACGATGAAATACAAAAATTGCATCCGAATTTAATACAAAAGGCACCATGCCGACTTAAGTACAAGAGGACTGACGCTCTAACTTTCTATGATTTGAACCTCTCCTGTGAGTCCAGTTTTAGATTCTGAAGCTTCACTTGAGGTTTACTGTATGCCTTGGACCTTCTTAAGGACGATGAAACACAGAAATTGCATCCGAATTTAATACAAAAGGCACAATGCCGACTTAAGTACTAGAGGACTGACACTCTAACTTTCTATGATTTGAACCTCTCCTGTGAATCCAGTTTTAGATTCCGATGCCTCACTTCAGGTTTACTGTATCCCTTGGCCCTTGTCATTGACGATAAAACACAGAAATTGCATCTGCATTTAATACAAAAGACACAATGCCGACTTAAGTACATGAGGACTGACACTTTAATTTTTTATGATTTGAACCTCTCCTGTAAGTCCAGTTTTAGATTCCGATGCTTCACTTCAGGTATACTGTATACCTTGGACTATCTTATTGACAATGAAACTCAGAAATTGCATCTGAATTTAATACAAAATGCACAATGCCGACTTAAGTACAAGTGGACTGACACTCTAACTTTCTATGATTTGAACCACTTCTATGAGTCCCGTTTTGGATTCCCATGCATCACTTCAGGTTTACTGTATACCTTGGACCTTCTTATTGACGAAGAAACACAGAAATTACATCCGAATTTAATACAAAAGGCACAATGCCGACTTGAGTACAAAAGGACCAACCCTCTAACTTTCTATGATTTGAACCTCTCCTTTGAGTCCAGTTTTAGATTCCGATGCTTCACTTCAGGTTTACTGTATCCCTTGGACCTTCTTATTGACGATGATACACAGAAATTGCATCCGAATTTATTACAAAACGCACAATGCCGACTTAAGTACTAGAGGACTGACTAACTTTCTATGATTTGAACCTGTCGTGTGAGTCCAGTTTTGTATCCCGATGCTTCACTTCAGGTTTACTGTTTCCCTTGGACCAGCTAATTGACGATGAAATTTTGAATTTGCATCCGAATTAAATACAAAATGCACAATGCCGACTTAAGTACAAGAGGACTGACACTCTAACTTTCTATGATTTGAACCTCTCCTGTGAGTCCAGTTTTAGAATCCGATGCTTCACTTCAGGTTTACCGTATCAATTGGACCTTTGTATTGACGATGAAACCCAGAAATTCCATCCGAATTTAATGCAAAAGGCACAATGCCGACTTAAGTACAAGAGGACACACACTCTAACTTTCTATGATTGGAACCTCTCCTGTGAGTCCAGTTTTAGTATCCGATGCTTCACTGCCGGTTTACTGTGTCCCTTGGACCAGCTTATTGACGATGAAACACAGAAATTGCATCCGAATTTAATACAAAAGGCAAAATTCCGACTTAAGTACAAGAGGACTTACACTCTAACTGTCTATGATTTGAACCTCTCCTGTGAGTCCAGTTTTAGATTCCGATGCTTCACTTCAGGTTTACTGTAATCCTTGGACCTTCTTATTGACGATGAAACACAAAAATTACATCTGCATTTAATACAAACGGCACAATGCCGACTTAAGTACAAGAGGACTGTCACTCTAACATTCTATGATTTGAACCTCCCCTGTGAGTCCAGTTTTAGATTCCGATGCTTCACCTCAGGTTTACTGTATACCTTGGACCTTCTTATTGACGATGAAACACAGAAATTACATCCGAATTTAATACAAAAGGCACAATGCCGACTTGAGTACAAGAGAAATAACACTCTAACTGGCTTTTATTTGAAAATCTCCTTTGAGTCCAGTTTTAGATTCCGATGCTTCACTTCAGGTTTACTGTATGCCTTGGACCTTCTTATTGACGATGAAGCACAGAAGTTGCATCCGAATTTATTACAAAAGGCACAGTTCCGACTTAAGTACAAGAGGACGGACACTCTAACTTTCTATGACTTGAGCCTCTCCTGTGAGTCCAGTTTTAGATCCCGATGCTTCACTTCAGGTTTAACGTAACCCTTGGACCTTCTTATTGACGATGATACACGGAAATTGCATCCGAATTTAATACAAAATGCACAATGCCAACTTAAGTACAAGAGGAGTGACTAACTTTCTATGATTTGAACCTCTCCTGTGAGTCCAGTTTTAGATTACGATGCTTCACTTCAGGTTTACTGTATTTCTTGGACCTTCTTACTGAAGATGAAGCACAGAAGTTGCATACGAATTTATTACAAAAGGCACAGTTCCGACTTAAGTACAAGAGGACGGACACTCTAACTTTCTATGACTTGAACCTCTCCTGTGAGTCCAGTTTTAGATTCCGATGCTTCACTTCAGGTTTACTGTATACCTTGGTCCTTCTTATTGACGATGAAACACAGAAATTGCATCCGAATTTAATACAAAAGGCACAATGCCGACTTAAGTACAAGAGGACTGACACACTAAATTTCTATGATTTGAACCACTCCTGTGAGTCCAGTTTTAGATTCCGATGCTTCCTTCAGGTTTACTGTATCAATTGGACCTTCTTATTGACGATGAAACACAGAAATTCCATCCGAATTTAATACCAAAGGCACAATGCTGACTTAAGTACAAGAGGAGTGACACTCTAACTTTCTATGATTTGAACCTCTAATGTGAGTCCAGTTTTAGATTCCGATGCTTCAATTCAGGTTTACTGAATCCCTTGGACCATCTCGTTGACGATGAAACACAGTAATTGCAACCGAATTTAATACAAAAGGCACAATGCCGACTCAGGTACAAGAGGACTGACACTCTAACTTTCTATGATTTGAACCTCTACTGTGAATCCAGTTTTAGATTTCGATGCTTCACTTAAGGTTTACTGTATCCCTTGGACCTTCTTATTGACGATGAAACACAGAAATTGCCTCCGCATTTAATACAAAAGGAACAATGCCGACTTAAGTACAAGAGGACTGACACTCTATCTTCCTATGATTTGAACCTCTCCTGTGAGTCCAGTTTTAGATTCCGATGCTTCATTTCAGGTTTACTGTATACCTTGGACCTTCTTATTGACGATGATACACAGAAATTGCATTCGAATTCAATACAAAAGGCACAATGCCGACTTAAGTACAAGAGGACTGCTTAACTTTCTATGATTTAAACCTCTCCTGTGAGTCCAGTTTCGGATTCCGATGCTTCACTTTAGGTTTAACGTATACCTTGTACCTTCTTATTGACGATGAAACACAGAAATTGCTTCCGAATTTAATACAAAAGGCACAATGCCGACTTAAGTACAAGAGGACTTACACTCAAACTTTCTGTGATTTGAACCTCTCCTGTGAGTCCCGTTTTAGATTCCAATGCACCACTTCAGGCGTACTGTAATCCTTGGACATTATTATTTATGATGAAACACAGAAATTGCATCTGAATTTAATACAAACGGCACAATGCCGACTTAAGTACAAGAGGACGGACACTCTAACATTCTATGATTTGAACCTCTCCTGTGAGCCCAGTTTTAGATTCCGATGCTTCACTTAAGGTTTACTGTATACCTTGGACCTTCTTATTGACGATGAAGCACAGAAATTACATCCGAATTTAATACAAAAGGCACAATGCCGACTTGAGTACAAGAGGAATAACACTCTGACTTGCTATTATTTGAACCTCTCCTTTGATTCCAGTTTTAGATTCCAATGCTTCACTTCAGGTCTACTGTATGCCTTGGACCTTCTTATTGATGATGATACACAGAAATTGCATCCGAATTTAATACAAAAGGCACAATGCCGACTTAAGTACAAGAGGACTGACTAACTTTCTATGATTTAAACCTCTCCTGTGAGTCCAGTTTTGGATTCCGATGCTTCACTTCAGGTTCAATGTATGCCTTGGACCTTCTTATTGACGATAAAACGCAGAAAATGCATCAGAATTTAATACAAAAAGCACAATGCCGACTTAAGTACAAGAGGACTGACACACTAACTTTCTAGAATTGGAACCTCTCCTGTGAGTCCAGTTTTAGATTCCGATGCTTCACTGCAGGTTTACTGTGTCCCTTGGACCAGCTTATTGACGATGAAACACAGAAATTGCATCCGAATTTAATACAAAAGGCACAATGCCGACTTAAGTACAAGAGGACTGACACTCTAACTTTCTATGATTTGAACCTCTCCGGTGAGTCCAGTTTTAGATTCCGATGCTTCACTTCCGGTTTGCCGTATCAATTGGACCATTGTAATTGCGATGAAACACAGAAATTGCATCCGAATTTAATACAAACGGCACAATGCCGACTTAAGTACAAGAGGACTGACACTCTAACATTCTATGATTTGTACCTCTCCTGTGAGTCCAGTATCAGATTCCGATGCTTCACCTCAGGTTCACTGTATACCTTGGACCTTCTTATTGACGATGAAACACAGAAATTACATCCGAATTTAATACAAAAAGCACAATGCCGACTTGAGTACAAGAGGACTAACACTCTAACTTGCTATTATTTGAACCTCTCCTTTGAGTCCTGTTTTAGATTCCGATGCTTCACTTCAGGTTTACTGTATGCCTTGGACCTTGTTATTGACGATGATACACAGAAATTGCATCCGAATTTAATACAAAAGGCACAATGCCGACTTAAGTACAAGGGGACTGACTAACTTTCTATGATTTGAACCTCTCCTGTGAGTCCAGTTTTGGATTCCGATGCTTCACTTCAGGTTTAACGTATGCCTTGGACCTTCTTATTGACGATAAAACGCAGAAATTGCATCAGAATATAATACAAAAGGCACAATGCCGACTTAAGTACAAGAGGACTGACACTCTAACTTTCTATGATTGGAACCTCTCCTGTGAGTCCAGTTTTAGATTCCGATGCTTCCCTGCAGGTTTACTGTGTCCCTTGGACCAGCTTATTGACGATGAAACACAGAAATTGCATCCGAATTTAATACAAAAGGCAAAATGCCGACTTAAGTACAAGAGGACTGACACTCTAACTGTCTATGATTTGAACCTCTCCTGTGAGTCCAGTTTTAGATTCCGATGCTTCACTTAAGGTTTACTGTATCCCTTGGACATTCTATTGACGATGAAACACAGAAATTTCTTCCGCATTTAATACAAAAGGAACAATGCCGACTTAAGTACAAGAGGTCTGACACTCTATCTTCCTATGTTTCGAACCTCTCCTGTGAGTCCAGTTTTAGATTCCGATGCCTCACTTCAGGTTTACTGTATACCTTGGACCTTCTTATAGACGATGATACACAGAAATTGCATCCGAATTCAATACAAAAGACACAATGCCGACTTAAGTATAAGAGGACTGACTAAATTTCTATGATTTGAAACTCTCCTGTGAGTCCAGTTTTACATTCCGATGCTTCACTTCAGGTTTAACGTATACCTTGGACCTTCTTATTGACGATGAAACACAGAAATTGCATCCGAATTTAATACAAAAGGGCACTATGCCGACTTAAGTACAAGAGGACTGACACTCAAACTTTCTGTGATTTTAACCTCTCCTGTGTTTCCCGTTTTAGATTACGATGCTTCACTTTAGGTGTACTGTAATCCTTGGACCTTCCTTTTAATGATGAAACACAGAAATTGCATCTGAATTTAATACAAACGGCACAATGCCGACTTAAGTATAACAGGACTGACACTCTAACATTCTACGATTTGAACCTCTCCTGTGAGCGCAGTTTTAGATTCTGATGCTTCACTTCAGGTTTACTGTATCCCTTTGCCCTTGTTATTGACGATGAAACACAGAAATTGCATCTGCATTTTATACAAAAGGCATAATGCCGACTTAAGTACAAGAGGACTGACACTCTAACATTCTATGATTTGAAACTCTCCTGTTAGCCCAGTTTTAGATTCCGATGCTTCACTTCAGGTTTACTGTATACCTTGGACCTTCTTATTGACGATGAAGCACAGAAATTACATCCGAATTTAATACAAAAGGCACAATGGCGACTTGAGTACAGGAGGACTAACACTCTAACTTGCTATTATTTGAACGTCTCCTTTGAGTCCAGTTTTAGATTCCGATGCTTCACTTCAGGTTTACTGTATGCCTTGGACCTTCTTATTGACGATGATACACAGAAATTGCATACGATTTTAATACAAAAGGCACAATGCCGACTTAAGTACAAGAGGACTGACTAATTTTCTATGATTTGAACCTCTCCTGTGAGACCAGTTTTGGATTCCGATGCTTCACTTCAGGTTTAACGTATGCCTTGGACCTTCTTATTGACGATAAAACGCATAAATTGCATCAGAATTTAATACAAAAGGCACAATGCCGCCTTAAGTAAAAGAGGACTGACACTCTAACTTTCTATGATTGGAACCTCTCCTGTGAGTCCAGTTTTAGATTCCGATGCTTCACTGCATGTTTACTGTGTTCTTTCGGCCAGCTTATTGACGATGAAACACAGATATTGCATCCGAATTTAATACAAAAGGCACAATGCCGACTTAAGTACAAGACGACTGACACTCTAACTTTCTATGATTTGAACCTCTCTGGTGAGTCCAGTTTTAGATTCCGATGCATCACTTCCGGTTTACCGTATCAATTGGACCGTTGTATTGACGATGAAACACATAAATTCCATCCGAATTTTATACAAAAAGCACAATGCCGACTTAAGTACAAGAGGACTGACACTCTAACTTTCTATGATTTGAACCTCTCCTGTGCGTCCAGTTTAGATTCCAACGCTTCACTTCAGGTTAACTGTATCCCGTAGACCTTCTTACTGACGATGAAACAAAAAAATTGCATCCGAATTTAATACAAAAGGCACAATGCCGACATAAGTACAAGAGGACTGACGCTCTAATTTTCTATGATTTGAACCTCTCCTATGAGTCCAGTTATAGATTCTGAAGCTTCACTTCAGGTTTACTGTATGCCTTGGACCTTCTTAATGACAATGAAACTCAGAAATTGCATCCGAATCAAATTCAAAAGGCACAGTGCCGACTTAAGTAATAGAGGACTGACACTCTAACTTTCTATGATTTGAACCTCTCCTGTGATCCAGTTTTAGATTCCGATGCTTTACTTCAGGTTTACTGTATCCCTTGGACCTTCTTATTGACGATGATACACAGAAATTGCATCCGAATTTAATACAAAAGGCACAATGCCGACTTAAGTACTAGAGGACTGACTAACTTTCTATGATTTGAACCTGTCCAGTGAGTCCAGTTTTGTATTCCGATGCCTCACTTCTGGTTTACTGTTTCCCTTGGACCAGCTTATTGACTATGAAATACTGAAATTGCATCCGAATTAAATACAAAATGCACAATGCCGACTTAAGTACAAGGGAACTGACACTCTAACTTTCTATGATTTGAACCTCTCCTGTGAGTCCAGTTTTAGAATCCGATGCTTCACTTCAGGTTTACCGTATCAATTGGGCCTATGTATTGACGATTAAACCCAGAAATTCCATCCGAATTTAATGCAAAAGGCACAATGCCGACTTAAGTACAAGAGGACACATACTCTAACTTTCTATGATTTGAACCTCACCTGTGAGTCCAGTTTTGGATTCCAATGCTTCACTTCAAGGTTACTGTATCCCTTAGACGTTCTTATTGACGATGAAACACAGAAATTGCATCCGAATTTAATACAAAAGGCACAATGCCGACTTAAGTACAAGAGGACTGACACTCAAACTTTCTGTGATTTGAACCTCTCCTGTGAGTCCCGCTTTAGTTTCCGATGCTTCACTTCAGGTTTACTGTAATCCTTGGACCTTCTTATTGATGATGAAACAAAGAAATTACATCTGCATTTAATACAAACGGCACAATGCCGACTTAAGTACAAGAGGACTGACACTCTAACATTCTATGATTTGATCCTCTCCTGTGAGTCCAGTTTTAGATTCCGATCCTTCACTTCAGGTTTACTGTATCCCTTGGACCATCTTATTGACGATGAAACACAGAAATTGCATCCGAATTTAATACAAAAGGCACAATGCCGACTAAAGTACAGGAGGACTGACACTCTAACTTTCTATGATTTGAACCTCTCCTGTGAATCCAGTTTTAGATTCCGATGCTTCACTTAATGTTTACTGTATCCCTTGGACCTTCTTACTGACGATGAAACACATAAATATCCTCCGCATTTAATACAAAAGGAACAATGCCGACTTAAGTACAAGAGGACTGACACTCTATCTTCCTATGTTTTGAACCTCTCCTGTGAGTCCAGTTTTAGATTCCGATGCCTCACTTCAGGTTTACTGTATACCTTGAACCTCCTTATTGACGATGATACACAGAAATTGCATCCGAATTCAATACAAAAGGCACAATGCCGACTTAAGTACAAGAGGACTGACTAAATTTCAATGATTTGAACCTCTCCTGTGAGTCCAGTTTTGGATTCCGATGCTTGACTTCAGGTATAACGTATACCTTAAACCTTCTTACTGTCGATAAAACACAGAAATTGCATCCGAATTTAATACAAAAGGAACTATGCCGACTTAAGTACAAGAGGACTGACACTCAAACTTTCTGTGATTGGAACCTCTCCTGTTAGTCCCGTTTTAGATTCCGATGCTTCACTTCAGGTGTACTGTAATCCTTGGACTTTCCTATTAATGATGAAACACAGAAATTGCATCTGAATTTAATACAAACGGCACAATGCCGACTTTAGTACAAGAGGACAGACACACTAACATTCTATGATTTGAACCTCTCCTGTGAGCCCATTTTTAGATTCTGATGCTTCACTTCAGGTTTACTGTATACCTTGGACCTTCTTATTGACGATGAAACACAGAAATTACATCCGAATTTAATACAAAATGCACAATGCCGACTTGAGTACAAGAGGACTAACACTCTAACTTGCTATTATTTGAACCTCTCCTTTGAGTCCAGTTTTAGATTCCGATGCTTCACTTCAGGTTTACTGTATGCCTTGGACCTTCTTATTGACGATGATACACAGGAATTGCATCCGTATTTAATACAAAAGGCACAAAGCCGACTGAAGTACAAGAGGACTGACTAACTTTCTATGATTTGAACCTCTCCTGTGAGTCCAGTTTTGGATTCCGATGCTTCACTTCAGGGTTTACGTATGCCTTGGACCTTCTTATTGACGATGAAACGCAGAAATTGCATCAGAATTTAATACAAAAATCACAATGCCGAATTAAGTACAAGAGGACTGACACTCTAACTTTCTATGATTGGAACCTCTCCTGTGAGTCCAGTTTTAGATTCCGATGCTTCACTTCAGGTTTACTGTTTCCCTTGGACCAGCTTATTGACGATGAAATACTGAAATTGCATCCGAATTAAATACAAAATGCACAATGCCCACTTTAGTACAAGAGGACTGACACTCTAACTTTCTATGATTTGAACCTCTTCTGTGAGTCCAGTTTTAGAATCCGATGCATCACTTCAGGTTTACCGTATCAATTGGACCTTTGTATTGACGATGAAACCCAGAAATTCCATCCGAATTTAATGCAAAAGGCACAATGCCGACTTAAGTACAAGAGGACACACACTCTAACTTTCTATGATTTGAACCTCTCCTGTGAGCCCAGTTTTAGATTCTGATGCTTCACTTCAGGTTTACTGTATACCTTGGACCTTCTTATTGACGATGGTACACAGAAATTGCATCCGAATTTAATACAAAAGGCACAATGCCGACTTAAGTACAAGAGGACTGACACTCTACCTATCTATGATTTGAACCTCTCCTGTGAGTCCAGTTTTAGATTCCGTGCTTCACTTCAGGTTTACCGTATCAATTGGACCGTTGTATTGACGTTGAAACACAGAAATTCCATCCGATTTTAATACAAAATGCACAATGCCGACTTAAGTACAAGAGGACTGACGCTCTAACTTTCTATGATTTGAACTTCTCCTGTGAGTCCAGTTTTAGATTCTGGTGCTTCACTTCAGGTTTACTGTATCCCTTGGACCTTCTTAATGACGATGAAACACAGAAATTGTATCCGAATTAAATACAAAAAGCACAGTGCCGACTTAAGTACTAGACGACTGACACTCTAACTTTCTATGATTTGAACCTCTCCTGTGAATCCAGTATTAGATTCCGATGCTTCACTGCAGGTTTACTGTATCCCTTGGCCCTTGTTATTGACGATGAAAAACAGAAATTGCATCTGCATTTAATACAAAAGGCACAATGCCGACTTAAGTACATGAGGACTGACACTCTAATTTTTTATGATTTGAACCTCTCCTATGAGTCCAGTTTTAGATTCCGATGCTTCACTTCAGGTTTGCTGTATACCTTGGACCTTCTTATTGACGATGAAACACAGAAATTGCATCCGAATTTAATACAAAAGGCACAATGCCGACTTAAGTACAAGAGGACTGACACACTAACTCCCTATGATTTGAACCACTAATGTGAGTCCCGTTTTGGATTACCATGCTTCACCTCAGGTTTACTGCATCCCTTGGACCTTCTTATTGACGATGATACACAGAAATTGCATCCGAATTTAATACAAGAGACACATTGCCGACTTAAGTACAAGAGGACTGCCTAACTTTCTATGATTTGAACCTGTCCTGTGAGTCCAGTTTTTTATTCCGATGCTTCACTTCAGGTTTACCGTATCAATTGGACCTTTGTATTGACGATGAAACACAGAAATTCCATCCGAATTTAATGCAAAAGACACAATGCCGACTTAAGTACAAGAGGACACACACTCTAACTTTCTATGATTTGAACCTCTCCTCTGAGTCCAGTTTTGGATTCCGATGCTTCACTTCAAGTTTACTGTATCCCTTAGACCTTCGTGTTGACGATGAAACACAGAAATTGCATCCGAATTTAATACAAAAGGCACAATGCCGACTCAAGTACAAGAGTACTGACACTCTAACTTTCTGTGATTTGAACCTCTCCTGTGAGTCCCGTTTTAGAATCCGATGCTTCACTTCAGGTTTACTGTAATCCTTGGACCTTCTTATTGATGATGAAACACAGAAATTACATCTGCAATTAATACAAAAGGCACAATGCCGACTTAAGTAAAAGAGGACTGACTAACTTTCTATGATTTGAACCTGTCCTGTGAGTCCAGTTTTGGATTCCGATGCTTTACTTCAGGTTTAACGTAGGCCTTGGACCTTCTTATTGACGATAAAACGCAGAAATTGCATCAGAATTTAATACAAAAGGCACAATGCCGACTTAAGTACAAAGGGACTGACACTCTAACTTTCTATGATTGGAACCTCTCCTGTGAGTCCAGTTTTAGATTCCGATGCTTCACTGCAGGTTTACTGTGTCCCTTGGACTAGCTTATTGACGATGAAACACAGAAATTGCATCCGAATTTAATACAAAAGGCACAATGCCGACTTAAGTACAAGAGAACTGACACACTAACTTTCAATGATCTGAACCTCTCCTGTGAGTCCAGTTTTAGAATCCGATGCTTCACTTCAGGTTTACCGTATCAATTGGACCGTTGTATTGACGATGAAACACAGAAATCCCATCCGAATTTAATACAAAAGGCACAATGCCGACTTAAGTACAAGAGGACTGACACTCTAACTTTCTATGATTTGAACCTCTCCTGTGCGTCCAGTTTTAGATTCCAATGCTTCACTTCAGGTTAACTGTATCCCTTAGACCTTCTTATTGACGATGAAACACAAAAATTGCATCCGAATTTAATACAAAAGGAACAATGCCGACTTAAGTACAAGAGGACTGACGCTCTAACTTTCTATGATTTGAACCTCTCCTGTGAGTCGAGTTTTAGATTCTGATGCTTCACTTCAGGTTTACAGTATCCCTTGCACCTTCTTAATGACGACGAAACACAGAAATTGCATCCGAATGTAATACAAAAGGCACAGTGCCGACTTAAATACTAGAGGACTGACACTCTAACTTTCTATGATTTGAACCTCTCCTGTAAATCCAGTTATAGATTCCGATGCTTCACTTTAGGTTTCCTGTATCCCTTGGCCCTTGTTATTGACTATGAAACACGGAAATTGCATCCGCATTTAATACAAAAGGCACATTGCCGACTTAAGTACATGAGGACTGACAAACTTTCTATGATTTGAACCTCTCCTGTGAGTCCAGTTTTGTATTCCGATGCTTCACTTCAGGTTTAACGTATACCTTGGACCTTCTTATTGACGATGAAACACAGAAATTGCATCCGAATTTAATACAAAAGGCACAATGCCGACTTAAGTACAAGAGGACTGACACTCAAACTTTCCGTGATTTGAACCTCTCCTGTGAGCCCCGTTTTAGATTCCGATGCTTCACTTCAGGTTTACCGTATCAATTGGACCGTTGTATTGACGATGAAACACAGAAATTCCCTCCAAATTTAATACAAAAGGCACAATGCCGACTTAAGTACAGGAGGACTGACGCTCTAACTTTCTATGATTTGAACCTCTCCTGTGCGTTCAGTTCTAGATTCCAATGCTTCACTACAGGTTAACTGTATTCCTTAGAACTTCTTAATGACAATGAAACACAAAAATTGAATCCGAGTTTAATACAAAAGGCACAATGCCGACTTAAGTACAAGAGGACTGACGCTCTAACTTTCTATGATTTGAACCTCTCCTGTGTGTCCAGTTTTAGATTCTGAAGCTTCACTTCAGGTTTACTGTATCCCTTAGAACTTCTTAATGACGCTGAAACACAGAAATTGCATCCGAATCAAATACAAAAGGCACAGTTCCGACTTAAGTAATAGAGGACTGACTAACTTTCTATGATTTTAACCTGTCCTATGAGTCCAGTTTTGTATTCCGATGCTTCATTTCAGGTTTACTGTTTCCCTTGGACCAGCTTATTGACGATGAAATACTGAAATTGCATCCGAATTAAATACAAAATGCACAATGCCGACTTAAGTACTAGAGGACTGACTAACTTTCTATGATTTGAACCTCTCCTGTGAGTCCCGTTTTAGATTCCGATGCTTCACTTCAGGTTTACTGTAATCCTTGGACCTTCTTATTGATGATGAAACACAGAAATTACATCTGCATTTAATACAAACGGCACAATGCCGACTTCTGTACAAGAGGACTGACACTCTAACATTCTATGATTTGAACCGTTCCTGTGAGTCCAGTTATAGATTCCGATGCTTCACTTCAGGTTTACTGTATCCCTTGGCCCTTGTTATTGACGATGAAACACAGAAATTGCATCTGCATTTAATACAAAAGGCACAATGCCGACTTAAGTACATGAGAACTGACACTCTAATTTTTTATGACTTGAACCTGTCCTGTGAGTCCAGTTTTGGATTACGATGCTTCACTTCAGGTTTACTGTATACCTTAGACCTTGTTATTAACGATGAAACACAGAAATTACATCCGAATTTAATACAAAAGGCACAATGCCGACTTGAGTACAAGAGGACCAACCCTCTAACTTTCTATGATTTGAACCTCTCCTTTGAGTCCAGTTTTAGATTCCGATGCTTCACTTCAGGTTTACTGTATCCCTTGGACCATCTTATTGACGATGATACACAGAAATTGCATCCAAATTTAATAGAAAAGGCACAATGCCGACCTAAGTACAAGAGGAATGACTAACTTTCTATGATTTGAACCTGTCTTGTGAGTCCAGTTTGGTATTCCGATGATTCACTTCAGGTTTACTGGTTCCCTTGGACCAGCTTATTGACGATGAAATACTAAAATTGCATCCGAATTAAATACAAAATGTACAATGCCGACTTAAGCACAAGAGGACTGACACTCTAACTTTCTATGATTTGAACCTCTCCTGTGAGTCCAGGTTTAGAATCCGATGCTTCACTGCAAGTTTACCGTATCAATTGGACCTTTGTATTGACGATGAAACACAGAAATTCCATCCGAATTTAATGCAAAAGGCACAATGCCGACTTAAGTACAAGAGGACACACACTCTAACTTTCAATGATTTGAACCTCTCCTGTGAGTCCAGTTTTAGATTCCGATGCTTCACTTCAAGTTCACTGTATCCCGTAGACCTTCTTATTGACGATGAAACACAGAAATTGCATCCGAATTTAATACAAAAGGCGCAATGCCGACTTAAGTACAAGAGGACTGACACTCTAACTTTCTGTATTTTGAACCTCTCCTGTGAGTCCCGTTTTAGAATCCGATGCTTTACTTCAAGTTTACTGTAATCCTTGGACCTTCTTATTGATGATGAAACACAGAAATTACATCTGCATTTAATACAAACGGCACAATGCCGACTTAAGTAAAAGAGGACTGACACTCTAACATTCTATGATTTGAACCTCTCCTGTGAGTCAGGTTTCAGATTCCGATGCTTCACTTCAGGTTTACTGTATACCTTGGACCATCTTATTGACGATGAAACACAGAAATTACATCCCAATTTAATACAAAAGGCACAATGCCGACTTGAGTACTAGAGGACTAACACTCTAACTTGCTATTATTTGAACCTCTCCTTTGAGTCCAGTTTTAGATTCCGATGCTTCACTTCAGGTTTATTGTATCCCTTGGACCTTCTTATTGACGATGATACACAGAAATTGCATCCGAATTTAATACAAAAGGCACAATGCCGACTTAAGTACAAGAGGACTGACTAACTTTCTAAGATTTGAACCTCTCCTGTGAGTCCAGTTTTGGATTCCGATGCTTCACTTCAGGTTTAACGTATGCCTTGGACCTTCTTAATGACGATAAAACACAGAAATTGCATCAGAATTTAATACAAAAGGCACAATGCCGACTTAAGTACAAGAGGACTGACGCTCTAACTTTCTATGATTTGAACCTCTCCTGTGTGTCCAGTTTTAGATTCTGAAGCTTCACTTCAGGTTTACTGTATCCCTTAGACCTTCTTAATGACGATGAAACACAGAAATTGCATCCGAATCAAATACAAAAGGCACAGTGCCGACTTAAGTACTAGAGGACTGACACTCTAACTTTCTATGATTTGAACCTCTCCTGTGAATCCAGTTTTAGATTCCGATGCTTCACATCAGGTTTACTGTATCCCTTGGCCCTTGTTATTGACGATGAAACACAGAAATTGCATCTGCTTTTAATACAAAAGGCACAATGCCGACTTAAGTACATGAGGACTAGCACTTTGATTTTTTAAGATTTGAACCTCTCCTGTGAGTCCAGTTTTAGATTCCGATGCTTCACTTCAGGTATACTGTATACCTTGGACCTTCTTATTGACGATGAAACTCAGAAATTGCATCCGAATTTAATACAAATGGCACAATGCCGAATTAAGTACAAGAGGACTGACACTCTAAGTTTCTATGATTTGAACTACTCCGGTGAGTCCCGTTTTGGATTCCCATGCATCACTTCAGGTTTACTGTATACCTTGGACCTTCTTATTGTCGAAGAAACACAGAAAATACATCTGAATGTAATACAAAAGGCACAATTCCGACTTGAGTACAAGAGGACCAACCCTCTAACTTTTTATGATTTGAACCTCTCCTTTGAGTCCAGTTTTAGATTCCGATGCTTCACTTCCAGTTTACTGTATCCCTTGGACCTTCTTATTGACGATGATACACAGAATTTGCATCCGAATTTAATACAAAAGGCACAATGCCGACTTAAATAATAGAGGACTGACTAACTTTCTATGATTTGAACCTGTCCTGTGAGTCCAGTTTTGTATTCCGATGCTTCATTTCAGGTTTACTGTTTCCCTTGGACCAGCTTATTGACGATGTAATACTGAAATTGCATCCGAATTAAATACAAAATGCACAATGCCGACTTGAGTACTAGAGGACTGACTAACTTTCTATGATTTGAACCTCTCCTGTGGGTCCCGTTTTGGATTTCGATGCTTCACTTCAGGTTTACGGTAATCCTTGGACCTTCTTATTGATGATGAAACACAGAAATTACATCTGCATTTAATACAAACGGCACAATGCCGACTTAAGTACAAGAGGACTGACACTCTAACATTCTATGATTTGAACCTCTCCTGTGAGTCCAGTTTGAGATTCCGATGCTTCACTTCAGGTTTACTGTATCCCTTGGCCCTTGTTATTGACGATGAAACACAGAAATTGCATCTGCATTTAATACAAAAGGCACAATGCCGACTTAAGTACATGAGGACTGACACTCTAATTTCTTATGACTTGAACCTCTCCTGTGAGTCCAGTTTTGGATTCCGATGCCTCACTTCAGGTTTACTGTATACCTTGGACATTGTTATTGACGATGAAACACAGAAATTACATCCGAATTTAATACAAAAGGCACAATGCCGACTTGAGTACAAGAGGACCAACCCTCTAACTCTCTATGATTTGAACCTCTCCTGTGAGTCCAGTTTTAGAATCCGATGCTTCACTGCAGGTTTACCGTATCAATTGGACCTTTGTATTGACGATGAAACACAGAAATTCCATCCGAATTTATTGCAAAAGGCACAATGCCGACTTAAGTACGAGAGGACACACACTCTAACTTTCTATGATTTGAACCCCTCCTGTGAGTCCAGTTTTGAATTTCGGTGCTTCACTTCAAGTTTACTGTATCCCGTAGACCTTCTTATTGACGATGAAACACAGAAATTGCATCCGAATTTAATACAAAAGGCACAATGCCGACTTAAGTACAAGAGGACTGACACTCTAACTTTCTGTGTTTTGAACCTCTCCTGTGAGTCCCGTTTTAGAATCCGATGCTTTACTTCACGTTTACTGTAATCCTTGGACCTTCTTATAGATGATGAAACACAGAAATTACATCTGCATTTAATACAAACGGCACAATGCCGACTTAAGTACAAGAGGACTGACTAACTTTCTAAGATTTGAACCTCTCCTGTGAGTCCAGTTTTGGATTCCGATGCTTCACTTCAGATTTAACGTATGCCTTGGACCTTCTTATCGACGATAAAACACAGAAATTGCATCAGAATTTAATACAAAAGGCACAATGAAGACTTAAGTACAAGAGGACTGACACTCTAACTTTCAATGATTGGAACCTCTCCTGTGAGTTCAGTTTTAGATTCCGATGCTTCACTGCAGGTTTACAGTGTCCCTTGGACCAGCTTATTGACGATGAAACACAGAAATTGCATCCGAATTTAATACAAAAGGCACAATGCCGACTCAAGTACAAGAGGACTGACACTCTAACTTTCTATGATTTGAACCTCTCCTGTGCGTCCAGTTTTAGATTCCAATGCTTCACTTCAGGTTAACTGCATCCCTTAGACCTTCTTATTGACGATGAAACACAAAAATTGCATCCGAATTTAATACAAAAGGAACAATGCCGACTTAAGTACAGGAGGACAGACGTTTTAACTTTCTATGATTTGAACCTCTCCTGTGAGTCCAGTTTTAGATTCTGATGCTTCACTTCAGGTTGACTGTATCCCTTGGACCTTCTTAATGACGATGAAACACAGAAATTGCATCCGAATTTAATACAAAAAGCACAGTGCCGACTTAAGTACTAGAGGACTGACACTCTAACTTTCTATGATTTGAACCTCTCCTGTGAATCCAGTTTTAGATTCCCATGCTCCACTTCAGGTTTACTGGTTCCCTTGGCCCTTGTTATTGACTATGAAACACAGTAATTGCATCCGCATTTAATACAAAAGGCGCAATGCCGACTTAAGTACAAGAGGACTGACTAACTTTCAATGATTTGAACCTCTCCTGTGAGTCCAGTTTTGTATTCCGATGCTTCACTTCAGGTTTAACGTATGCCTTGGACCTCCTTATTGACGATAAAACACAGAAAATGCATCAGAATTTATTACAAAAGGCACAATGCCGACTTAAGTACAAGAGGACTGACACTCTAACTTTCTATGATTTGAACCTCTCCTGTGCGTCCAGTTTTAGATTCCAATGCATCACTACAGGTTAACTGTATCCCTTAGACCTTCCTATTGTCGATGAAACACAAATATTGCTTCCGAATTTAATACAAAAGGCAAAGTGCCGACTTAAGTACTAAAGGACTGACACTCTAACTTTCTATGATTTGAACCTCTCCTGTGAATGCAGTTTTAGATTCCGATGCTTCACTTCAGGTTTACTGTATCCCTTGGCCCTTGTTATTGACTATGAAACACAGAAATTGCATACGCATTTAATACAAAAGGCACAATGCCGACTTAAGTACAAGATGACTGACACTCTAACTTTCTATGATTTGAACCTCTTCTGTGACTCCAGTTTTAGATTCCGATGCTTCACTTCAGTTTTACTGTATCCCTTTGATCTTCTTATTGACGATTAAACGCAGAAATTGCATCCGAATTTAATACAAAAGGCACAATGCCGACTTAAGTTCAAGAGGACTGACACTCTAACTTTCTGTGATTTGAACCTCTCCTGTGAGTCCCGTTTTAGATTACGATGCTTCACTTCAGGTTTACTGTAATCCTTGGACCTTCTTATTGATGAAGAAACACAGAACTTACATCTGAATATAATACAAACGGCACAATGCCGACTTCAATACAAGAGGACTGACACTCTAACATTCTATGATTTGAACCTCACCTGTGAGTCCAGTTTTAGATTCCGATGCTTCACTTCAGGTTATAAGTATGCCTTGGACTTTCTTATTGACGATAAAACACAGAAATTGCATCAGAATTTAATACAAAAGGCACAATGCCGACTTAAGTACAAAAGGACTGACACTCTAACTTTCTATGATTGGAACCTCTCCTGTGTGTCCAGTTTTAGATTCCGATGCTTCACTGCAGATTTACTGTCTCCCTTGGACCAGCTTATTGACGATGAAACACAGAAATTGCATCCGCATTTAATACAAAAGGCACAATGCCGACTTAAGTACAAGAGGACTGACTAACTTTCTATGATTTTAACCTCTCCTGTGAGTCCAGTTTTGTATTACGATGCTTCACTTCAGGTTTAACGTATGCCTTGGACCTTCTTATTGACGATAAAACACAGAAATTGCATCCTAATTTAATACAAAAGGCACAATGCCGACTTAAGTACAAGAGGACTGACACTCTAACTTTCTATGATTTGAACCTCTCCTGTGAGTCCAGTTTTAGAATCTGATGCTTCACTTCAGGTTTACCGTATCAATTCGACCTTTTCATTGACGGTGAAACACAGAAATTCCATCCGAATTCAATGCAAAAGGCACAATGCCGACTTAAGTACAAGAGGACACAAACTCTAACTTTCTATGATTTGAACCTCTCCTGTGCGTCCAGTTTTGGATTCCGATGCTTCACTTCACGTTTACTGTATCCCTTAGACCTTCTTATTGACGATGAAACACAGAAATTGCATCCGAATTTAATAAAAAGGCACAATGCTGACTTATGTACAAGAGGACTGACACTCTAAGTTTCTATGATTTGAACCACTCCTGTGAGTCCAGTTTTAGATTCCGATGCTTCACTTCAGGTTTACTGTATCAATTGGACCTTCTTTTTGACGATGAAACACTGAAAATCCATCCGAATTTAATACCAAAGACACAATGCCGACTTAAGTACAAGAGGACTGACACTCTAACTTTCTATGATTTGAACCTCTCCTGTGAGTCCAGTTTTAGAATCCGATGCTTCACTTCAGGTTTACTGTATCCCTTGGACCTTTTTATTGACGATTAAACGCAGAAATTGCATCCGAATTTAATACAAAAGTCACAATGCCGACTTAAGTACAAGAGGACTGACACTCTAACTTTCTGTGATTTGAAGCTCTCCTTTGAGTCCCGTTTTAGATTCCGATGCTTCACTTCAGGTTTACTGTAATCCTTGGACCTTCTTATTGATGAAGAAACACAGAAATTACGTCTGAATTTAATACAAACGGCACAATGCCGACTTAAATACAAGAGGACTGACACTCTAACATTCTATGATTTGAACCTCTCCTGTGAGTCCAGTTTTAGATTCCGATGCTTCACTTCAGGTTTAACGTATGCCTTGGACCTACTTATTGACGATAACACACAGAAATTGCATCAGAATTTAATACAAAAATCACAATGCCGACTTAAGTACAAGAGGACTGACACTCAAACTTTCTATAATTGGAACCTCTCCTGTGAGTCCAGTTTTAGATTCCGATTCTTCACTGCAGGTTTACTGTGTCCCTTGGATCAGCTTATTGACGATGAAGCACAGAAATTGCATCCAAATTTAATACAAAAGGCACAAAGCCGACTTAAGTACTAGAGGACTGACACTCTAACTTTCTATGATTTGAACCTCTCCTGTGAATCCAGTTTTAGATTACGATGCTTCACTTCAGGTTTACTGTATCCCTTGGCCCTTGTTATTGACTATGAAACACAGAAATTGCATCCGCATTTAATACAAAAGGCACAAAGCCGACTTAAGTACTAGAGGACTGACACTCTAACTTTCTATGATTTGAACCTCTCCTGTGAATCCAGTTTTAGATTCCGATGCTTCACTTCAGGTTTACTGTAAACCTTGGACCTTCTTATTGACGATGAAACACAGAAATTGCATCCGAATTTAATAACAAAGGCACAATGCCGACTTAAGTACAAGAGGACTGACAAACTTTCAATGATTTGAACCTCTCCTGTGAGTCCAGTTTTGTATTCCGATGCTTCACTTCAGGTTTAACGTATGCCTTGGACCTTCTTATTGACGATAAAACACAGAAATTGCATCCTAATTTAATACAAAAGGCACAATGCCGACTTAAGTACCAGAGGACTGACACTCTAACTTTCAATGATTGGAGCCTCTCCTGTGAGTCCAGTTTTAGATTCCGATGCTTCACTTCAGGTTTACTGTTTCCCTTGGACCAGCTTATTGACGATGAAATACAGAAATTGCATCCGAATTAAATACAAAATTCACAATGCCGACTTAACTACAAGAGGACTGACACTCTAACTTTCTATGATTTGAACTTCTCCTGTGAGTCCAGTTTTAGAACCCGATGCTTCACTTCAGGTTTACCGTATCAATTGGACCTTTGTATTGACGATGAAACACAGAAATTCCATCCGAATTTAATGCAAAAGGCAAAATGCCGACTTAAGTACAACAGGACACACACTGTAACTTTCTATGATTTAAACCTCTCCTGTGAGTCCAGTTTTGGATTCCGATGCTTTACTTCAAGTTTACTGTATCCCTTGGATCTTCTTAATGACGATGAAACACAGAAATTGCATCCGAATTAAATACAAAAGGCACACTGCCGACTTAAGTACTAGAGGACTGACGCTCTAACTTTCTATGATTTGAACCTCTCCTGTGAATCCAGTTTTATATTCCGATGCTTCACTTCAGGTTTACTGTATCCCTTGGCCCTTGTTATTGACTATGAAACACAGTAATTGCATCCGCATCTAATACAAAAGGCACAATGCCGACTTAAGTACAAGAGGACTGACTAATTTTCTATGATTTGAACCTCTCCTGTGTGTCCAGTTTTAGATTCCGATGCTTCACTTCAGGTTTACTGTATCCCTTGGACCTTCTTATTGACGATTAAACGCAGAAATTGCATCCGAATTTAATACAAAAGGCACAATGCCGACTTACGTACAAGAGGACTGACACTCTAGTTTTCAATGATTTGAACCTCTCCTGTGAGTCCAGTTTTAGATTCCGATGCTTCACTTCAGATTTACTGTATACCTTGGACCTTCTTATTGACGATGAAACACAGAAATTGCATCCGAATTTAATTCAAAAGGTCGAATGCCGACTTAAGTACAAGAGGACTGTACCTCTAACTTTCTATGATTTGAACCACTCCTGTGAGTCCCGTTTTGGATCCCCATGCTTCAATTCAGGTTTACTGTATACCTTGGACCTTCTTATTGACGATGAAACTCAGAAATTACATCCGAATTTAATACAAAGGGCACAATGCCGACTTGAGTACAAGAGGACCAACCCTCTAACTTTCTATGATTTGAACCTCTCCTTTGAGTCCAGTTTTAGATTCCGATGCTTCACTTCAGGTTTACTGTATCCCTTGGACCTTCTTATTGACGATGATACACAGAAATTGCATCCGAATTTAATACAAAATGCACAATGCCGACTTAAGTACAAGAGGACCGACTAACTTTCTATGATTTGAACCTCTCCTGTGAATCCAGTTTTGTCTTCCGATGCTTCACTTCAGGTTTAACGTATGCCTTGGACCTTCTTATTGACGATAAAACACAGAAATTGCATCCTAATTTAATACGAAAGGCACAATGCCGACTTAAGTACCAGAAGACTGACACTCTAACTTTCTAAGATTGGAACCTCTCCTGTGAGTCCAGTTTTAGATTCCGATGCTTCACCTCAGGTTTACTGTTTCCCTCGGACCAGCTTATTGACGATGAAATACAGAAATTGCATCCGAATTAAATACAAAATTCACAATGCCGACTTAAGTACAAGAGGACTGACACTCCAACTTTCTATGATTTGAACCTCTCCTGTTAGTCCAGTTTTAGAACCCGATGCTTCACTTCAGGTTTACCGTATCAATTGGACCTTTGTATTGACGATGAAACACAGAAATTCCATTCGAATTTAATGCAAAAGGCAAAATGCCGACTTAAGTACAAGAGGACACACACTCTAACTTTCTATGATTTGAACCTCTCCTGTGCGTCCAGTTTTGGATTCCGATGCTTCACTTCACGTTTACTGTATCCCTTAGACCTTCTTATTGACGATGAAACACAGAAATTGCATCCGAATTTAATAAAAAGGCACAATGCTGACTTATGTACAAGAGGACTGACACTCTAAGTTTCTATGATTTGAACCACTCCTGTGAGTCCAGTTTTAGATTCCGATGCTTCACTTCAGGTTTACTGTATCAATTGGACCTTCTTTTTGACGATGAAACACAGAAATTGCATCCGAATTTAATACAAAAGGCACAATGCCGACTTAAGTACAAGAGGACTGACACTCTAAGTTTCTATGATTTGAACCACTCCAGTGAGTCCAGTTTTAGATTCCGATGCTTCACTTCAGGTTATCTGTATCAATTGGACCTTCTTTTTGACGATGAAACACAGAAATTGCATCCTAATTTAATACAAAAGGCACAATGCCGACTTAAGTACAAGAGGACTGACACTCTAACTTTCTATGATTTGAACCTCTCCTGTGAGTCCAGTTTTAGAATCTGATGCTTCACTTCAGGTTTACCGTATCAATTCGACCTTTTCATTGACGGTGAAACACAGAAATTCCATCCGAATTCAGTGCAAAAGGCACAATGCCGACTTAAGTACAAGAGGACACACACTCTAACTTTCTATGATTTGAACCTCTCCTGTGCGTCCAGTTTTGGATTCCGATGCTTCACTTCACGTTTACTGTATCCCTTAGACCTTCTTATTGACGATGAAACACAGAAATTGCATCCGAATTTAATAAAAAGGCACAATGCTGACTTATGTACAAGAGGACTGACACTCTAAGTTTCTATGATTTGAACCACTCCTGTGAGTCCAGTTTTAGATTCCGATGCTTCACTTCAGGTTTACTGTATCAATTGGACCTTCTTTTTGACGATGAAACACTGAAAATCCATCCGAATTTAATACCAAAGACACAATGCCGACTTAAGTACAAGAGGACTGACACTCTAACTTTCTATGATTTGAACCTCTCCTGTGAGTCCAGTTTTAGAATCCGATGCTTCACTTCAGGTTTACTGTATCCCTTGGACCTTTTTATTGACGATTAAACGCAGAAATTGCATCCGAATTTAATACAAAAGTCACAATGCCGACTTAAGTACAAGAGGACTGACACTCTAACTTTCTGTGATTTGAAGCTCTCCTTTGAGTCCCGTTTTAGATTCCGATGCTTCACTTCAGGTTTACTGTAATCCTTGGACCTTCTTATTGATGAAGAAACACAGAAATTACATCTGAATTTAATACAAACGGCACAATGCCGACTTAAATAGAAGAGGACTGACACTCTAACATTCTATGATTTGAACCTCTCCTGTGAGTCCAGTTTTAGATTCCGATGCTTCACTTCAGGTTTAACGTATGCCTTGGACCTTCTTATTGACGATAACACACAGAAATTGCATCAGAATTTAATACAAAAATCACAATGCCGACTTAAGTACAAGAGGACTGACACTCAAACTTTCTATAATTGGAACCTCTCCTGTGAGTCCAGTTTTAGATTCCGATTCTTCACTGCAGGTTTACTGTGTCCCTTGGATCAGCTTATTGACGATGAAGCACAGAAATTGCATCCAAATTTAATACAAAAGGCACAAAGCCGACTTAAGTACTAGAGGACTGACACTCTAACTTTCTATGATTTGAACCTCTCCTGTGAATCCAGTTTTAGATTACGATGCTTCACTTCAGGTTTACTGTATCCCTTGGCCCTTGTTATTGACTATGAAACACAGAAATTGCATCCGCATTTAATACAAAAGGCACAAAGCCGACTTAAGTACTAGAGGACTGACACTCTAACTTTCTATGATTTGAACCTCTCCTGTGAATCCAGTTTTAGATTCCGATGCTTCACTTCAGGTTTACTGTAAACCTTGGACCTTCTTATTGACGATGAAACACAGAAATTGCATCCGAATTTAATAACAAAGGCACAATGCCGACTTAAGTACAAGAGGACTGACAAACTTTCAATGATTTGAACCTCTCCTGTGAGTCCAGTTTTGTATTCCGATGCTTCACTTCAGGTTTAACGTATGCCTTGGACCTTCTTATTGACGATAAAACACAGAAATTGCATCCTAATTTAATACAAAAGGCACAATGCCGACTTAAGTACCAGAGGACTGACACTCTAACTTTCAATGATTGGAGCCTCTCCTGTGAGTCCAGTTTTAGATTCCGATGCTTCACTTCAGGTTTACTGTTTCCCTTGGACCAGCTTATTGACGATGAAATACAGAAATTGCATCCGAATTAAATACAAAATTCACAATGCCGACTTAACTACAAGAGGACTGACACTCTAACTTTCTATGATTTGAACTTCTCCTGTGAGTCCAGTTTTAGAACCCGATGCTTCACTTCAGGTTTACCGTATCAATTGGACCTTTGTATTGACGATGAAACACAGAAATTCCATCCGAATTTAATGCAAAAGGCAAAATGCCGACTTAAGTACAACAGGACACACACTGTAACTTTCTATGATTTAAACCTCTCCTGTGAGTCCAGTTTTGGATTCCGATGCTTTACTTCAAGTTTACTGTATCCCTTGGATCTTCTTAATGACGATGAAACACAGAAATTGCATCCGAATTTAATACAAAAGGCACAGTGCCGACTTAAGTACTAGAGGACTGACGCTCTAACTTTCTATGATTTGAACCTCTCCTGTGAATCCAGTTTTATATTCCGATGCTTCACTTCAGGTTTACTGTATCCCTTGGCCCTTGTTATTGACTATGAAACACAGTAATTGCATCCGCATCTAATACAAAAGGCACAATGCCGACTTAAGTACAAGAGGACTGACTAATTTTCTATGATTTGAACCTCTCCTGTGTGTCCAGTTTTAGATTCCGATGCTTCACTTCAGGTTTACTGTATCCCTTGGACCTTCTTATTGACGATTAAACGCAGAAATTGCATCCGAATTTAATACAAAAGGCACAATGCCGACTTACGTACAAGAGGACTGACACTCTAGTTTTCAATGATTTGAACCTCTCCTGTGAGTCCAGTTTTAGATTCCGATGCTTCACTTCAGACTTACTGTATACCTTGGACCTTCTTATTGACGATGAAACACAGAAATTGCATCCGAATTTAATTCAAAAGGTCGAATGCCGACTTAAGTACAAGAGGACTGTACCTCTAACTTTCTATGATTTGAACCACTCCTGTGAGTCCCGTTTTGGATCCCCATGCTTCAATTCAGGTTTACTGTATACCTTGGACCTTCTTATTGACGATGAAACTCAGAAATTACATCCGAATTTAATACAAAGGGCACAATGCCGACTTGAGTACAAGAGGACCAACCCTCTAACTTTCTATGATTTGAACCTCTCCTTTGAGTCCAGTTTTAGATTCCGATGCTTCACTTCAGGTTTACTGTATCCCTTGGACCTTCTTATTGACGATGATACACAGAAATTGCATCCGAATTTAATACAAAATGCACAATGCCGACTTAAGTACAAGAGGACCGACTAAATTTCTATGATTTGAACCTCTCCTGTGAATCCAGTTTTGTCTTCCGATGCTTCACTTCAGGTTTAACGTATGCCTTGGACCTTCTTATTGACGATAAAACACAGAAATTGCATCCTAATTTAATACGAAAGGCACAATGCCGACTTAAGTACCAGAAGACTGACACTCTAACTTTCTATGATTGGAACCTCTCCTGTGAGTCCAGTTTTAGATTCCGATGCTTCACCTCAGGTTTACTGTTTCCCTTTTACCAGCTTATTGACGATGAAATACAGAAATTGCATCCGAATTAAATACAAAATTCACAATGCCGACTTAAGTACAAGAGGACTGACACTCCTACTTTCTATGATTTGAACCTCTCCTGTTAGTCCAGTTTTAGAACCCGATGCTTCACTTCAGGTTTACCGTATCAATTGGACCTTTGTATTGACGATGAAACACAGAAATTCCATTCGAATTTAATGCAAAAGGCAAAATGCCGACTTAAGTACAAGAGGACACACACTCTAACTTCCTATGATTTGAACCTCTCCTGTGAGTCCAGGTTTGGATTCCGATGCTTCACCTGAAGTTTACTGTATCCCTTAGACCTTCTTATTGACGATGAAACACAGAAATTGCATCCGAATTTAATACAAAAGGCACAATGCCGACTTAAGTACAAGAGGACTGACACTCTAAGTTTCTATGATTTGAACCACTCCAGTGAGTCCAGTTTTAGATTCCGATGCTTCACTTCAGGTTATCTGTATCAATTGGACCTTCTTTTTGACGATGAAACACAGAAATTCCATCCGAATCTAATACCAAAGGCACAATGCCGACTTAAGTACAAGAGGACTGACACTCTAACTTTCTATGATTTGAACCTCTCCTGTGTGTCCAGTTTTAGATTCCGATGCTTCACTTCAGGTTTACTGTATCCCTTGGACCTTCTTATTGACGATTAAACTTAGAAATTGCATCCGAATTTAATACAACAGGCACAATGCCGACTGAAGTACAACAGGACTGACACTGTAACTTTCTGTGAATTGAACCTCTCCTGTGAGTGGAGTTTTAGATTCCGATGCTTCACTTCAGGTTTACTGTATCCCTTGGACCTTCTTATTGACGATGATACACAGAAATTGCATCCGAATTAAATACAAACGGCACAATGCCGACTTAAGTACAAGAGGACTGACACTCTAACATTCTATGATTTCAACCTCTCCAGTGAGTCCAGTTTTAGATTCCGATGCTTGACTTCAGGTTAACTGTATCCCTTAGACCTTCCTATTGACGATGAAACACAAAAATTGCATCCGAATTTAATACAAAAGGCACAATGCCGACTTAAGTACAAGAGGACTGACGCTCTAACTTTCTATGATTTGAACCTCTCCTGTGAGTCCAGTTTTAGATTCTGATGCTTCACTTCAGGTTTACTGTATCCCTTGGACCTTCTTAATGACGATGAAAGACAGAAATTGCATCCGAATTTAATACAAATGTCACAGTGCCGACTTAAGTACTAGAGGACTGACATTCTAACTTTGTATGATTTGAACCTCTCCTGTGATTGCAGTTTTAGATTCCGATGCTTCACTTCAGGTTTACTGTATCCCTTGGCCCTTGTTATTGACTATGAAACACAGAAATTGCATCCGCAATTAATACAAAAGGCACAATGCCGACTTAAGTGCAAGAGGACTGACACTCTAATTTTCTGTGATTTGAACCTCTCCTGTGAGTCCAGTTTTAGATTCCGATGCTTCACTTCAGGTTTACTGTATACCTTGGACCTTCTTATTGACGATGAAACACAGAAATTGCATCCGAATTTAATACAATAGGCAGAATGCCGACTTAAGTACAAGAGGACTGTCACTCCAACTTTCTATGATTTGAACCACTCCTGTGAGCCCCGTTTCGGAGTCCCATGCTTCACTTCAGGTTTACTGTATACCTTGGACCTTCTTATTGACGATGAAACACAGAAATTACATCCGAATTTAATACAAAAGGCACAATGCCGTCTTGAGTACAAGAGGACCACCCCCTATATTTCTATGATTTGAACATCTCCTTTGAGTCCAGTTTTAGATTCAGATGCTTCACTTCAGGTTTACTGTATCCCTTGGACCTTCTTATTGACGATGATTAACAGAAATTGCATCCGAATTTAATACAAAATGCACAATGCCGACTTAAGTACAAGAGGACTGACTAACTTTCTATGATTTGAACCTCTCCTGTGAGTCCAGTTTTGTATTCCGATGCATCACTTCAGGTTTAACGTATGCCTTGGACCTTCTTATTGACGATAAAACACAGAAATTGCTTCCTAATTTAATACAAAAGGCACAATGCCGACTTAAGTACCAGAGGACTGACACTCTAACTTTCTATGATTGGAACCTCTCCTGTGAGTCCAGTTTTAGATTCCGATGCTTCACCTCAGGTTTACTGTTTCCCTTGGACCAGCTTATTGACGATGAAATACAGAAATTGCATCCGAATTAAATACAAAATTCACAATGCCGACTTAAGTACAAGAGGACTGACACTCTAACTTCCTATGATTTGAACCTCTCCTGTGAGTCCAGTTTTTAATTCCGATGCTTCACTTCAGGTTTACCGTATCAATTGGACCGATGTATTGACGATGAAACACAGAAATTCCATCCGAATTTAATACAAAAGGCACAATGCCGACTTAAGTACAAGAGGACTGACACTCTAACTTTCTATGATTTGAACCTCTCCTGTGCGTCCAGTTTTAGATTCCAATGCTTCACTTCAGGTTAACTATATCCCTTAGACCTTCTTATTGACGATGAAACACAAAAATTGCATCCGAGTTTAATACAAAAGGCACAATGCCGACTTAAGTACAAGAGGACTGACGCTCTAATTTTCTATGATTTGAACCTCTCCTATGAGTCCAGTTTTAGATTCTGATGCTTCACTTCAGGTTTACTGTATCCCTTGGACCTTCTTAATGACGATGAAAAACAGAAATTGCATCCGAATTTAATAACAAAGGCACAATGCCGACTTAAGTACAAGAGGACTGTCACTCCAACTTGCTATGATTTGAACCACTGCTGTGAGTCCCGTTTTGGATTCCCATGCTTCACTTCAGGTTTACTGTATACCTTAACCCTCTTACTGACGATGAAACACAAAAATTACATCCGAATTTAATACAAAAATCACAATGCCGACTTGAGTACAAGAGGACCAACCCTCTAACTTTCTTTGATTTGAACCTCTCATTTGAGTCCAGTTTTAGATTCCGATGCTTCACTTCAGGTTTACTGTATCCCTTGGACCTTCTTATTGACGATGATTCACAGAAATTGCATCCGAATTTAATACAAAAGGCACAATGCCGACTTAAGTACAAGAGGACTGACAAACTTTCTATGATTTGAACCTCTCCTGTGAGTCCAGTTTTGTATTCCGATGCTTCACTTCAGGTTTAACGTATGCCTTGGACCTTCTTATTGACGATAAAACACAGAAATTGCATCCTAATTTAATACAAAAGGCACAATGCCGACTTAAGTACCAGAGGACTGACGCTCTAATTTTCTATGATTGGAACCTCTCCTGTGAGTCCAGTTTTAGATTCCGATGCTTCACTTCAGGTTTACTGTTTCCCTTGGACCAGCTTATTGACGATGAAATACAGAAATTGCATTCGAATTAAAAACAAAATTCACAATGCCGACTTAACTACAAGAGGACTGACACTCTGACTTTCTATGATTTGAACATCTCCTGTGAGTCCAGTTTTAGAACCCGATGCTTCACTTCAGGTTTACCGTATCAATTGGACCTTTGTATTGACGATGAAACACAGAAATTCCATCCGAATTTAATGCAAAAGGCAAAATGCCGACTTAAGTACAACAGGACACACACTGTAACTTTCTATGATTTGAACCTCTCCTGTGAGTCCAGTTTTGGATTCCGATGCTTTACTTCAAGTTTACTGTATCCCTTGGATCATCTTAATGACGATGAAACACAGAAATTGCATCCGAATTTAATACAAAAGGCACAGTGCCGACTTAAGTACTAGAGGACTGACGCTCTAACTTTCTATGATTTGAACCTCTCCTGTGAATCCAGTTTTAGATTCCGATGCTTCACTTCAGGTTTACTGTATCCCTTGGCCCTTGTTATTGACTACGAAACACAGTAATTGCATACGCATCTAATACAAAAGGCACAATGCCGACTTAAGTACAAGAGGACTGACTAATTTTCTATGATTTGAACCTCTCCTGTGTGTCCAGTTTTAGATTCCGATGCTTCACTTCAGGTTTACTGTATCCCTTGGACGTTCTTATTGACGATTAAACGCAGAAATTGCATCCGAATTTAATACAAAAGGCACAATGCCGACGGAAGTACAAGAGGACTGACACTGTAACTTTCTGTGAATTGAACCTCTCCTGTGAGTCCAGTTTTAAATTCCGATGCTTCACTTCAGGTTAACTAAATCCCTTAGACCTTCTTATTGACGATGAAACACAAAAATTGCATCCGAATTTAATACAAAAGGCACAATGCCGACTTAAGTACAACAGGACCGACGCTCTTACTTTCTATGATTTGAACCTCTCCTGTGAGTCCAGTTTTAGATTCTGATGCTTCACTTCAGGTTTACTGTATCCCTTGGACCTTCTTAATTACGATGAAACACAGAAATTTTATCCAAATATTATACAAAAGGCACCGTGCCGACTTAAGTACTAGAGGACTGACACTCTAACTTTCTCTGATTTTAACCTCTCCTATGAATCCAGTTTTAGATTCAGATGCTTCACTTCAGGTTTACTGTATCCCTTGGCCCTTGTTATTGACTATGAAACACAGAAATAGCATCCGCATTTAATACAAAAGGCACAATGCTGACTTACGTACAAGAGGACTGACACTCTAATTTTCAATGATTTGAACCTCTCCTGTGAGTCCAGTTTTAGATTCCGATCCTTCACTTCAGATTTACTGTATACCTTGGACCTTCTTATTGACGATGAAACACAGAAATTGCATCCGAATTTAATTCAAAAGGTAGAATGCCGACTTAAGTACAAGAGGACTGTACCTCTAACTTTCTATGATTTGAATCACTCCTGTGAGTCCCGTTTTGGATTCCCATGCTTCAATTCAGGTTTAATGTATACCTTGGACCTTCTTATTGACGATGAAACTCAGAAATTACATCCGAATTTAATACAAAAGGCACAATGCCGACTTGAGTACAAGAGGACCAACCCTCTAACTTTCTATGATTTGAACCTCTCCTTTGAGTCCAGTTTTAGATTCCGATGCTTCACTTCAGGTTTACCGTATCAATTGGACCGATGTATTGACGATGAAACACAGAAATTCCATCCGAATTTAATACAAAAGGCACAATGCCGACTTAAGTACAAGAGGACTGACACTCTAACTTTCTATGATTTGAACCTCTCCTGTGCGTCCAGTTTTAGATTCCAATGCTTCACTTCAGGTTAACTATATCCCTTAGACCTTCTTATTGACGATGAAACACAAAAATTGCATCCGAGTTTAATATAAAAGGCACAATGCCGACTTAAGTACAAGAGGACTGACGCTCTAATTTTCTATGATTTGAACCTCTCCTATGAGTCCAGTTTTAGATTCTGATGCTTCACTTCAGGTTTACTGTATCCCTTGGACCTTCTTAATGACGATGAAAAACAGAAATTGCATCCGAATTTAATAACAAAGGCACAATGCCGACTTAAGTACAAGAGGACTGTCACTCCAACTTGCTATGATTTGAACCACTGCTGTGAGTCCCGTTTTGGATTCCGATGCTTCACTTCAGGTTTACTGTTTCCCTTGGACCAGCTTATTGACGATGAAATGCAGAAATTGCATCCGAATTAAATACAAAATTCACAATGGCGACTTAAGTACAAGAGGACTGACACTCCAACTTTCTATGATTTGAACCTCTCCTTTGAGTCCAGTTTTAGAACCCGATGCTTCACTTCAGGTTTACCGTATCAATTGGACCTTTGTATTGACGATGAAACACAGAAATTCCATCCGAATTTAATGCAAAAGGCAAAATGCCGACTTAAGTACAAGAGGACGCACACTCTAACTTCCTATGATTTGATCCTCTCCTGTGAGTCCAGGTTTGGATTCCGATGCTTCACCTGAAGATTACTGTATCCCTTAGACCTTCTTATTGACGATGAAACACAGAAATTGCATCCGAATTTAATACAAAAGGCACAATGCCGACTTAAGTACAAGAGGACTGACACTCTAAGTTTCTATGATTTGAACCACTCCTGTGAGTCCAGTTTTAGATTCCGATGCTTCACTTCAGGTTATCTGTATCAATTGGACCTTCTTTTTGACGATGAAACACAGAAATTCCATCCGAATCTAATACCAAAGGCACAATGCCGACTTAAGTACAAGAGGACTGACACTCTAACTTTCTATGATTTGAACCTCTCCTGTGTGTCCAGTTTTAGATTCCGCTGCTTCACTTCAGGTTTACTGTATCCCTTGGACCTTCTTATTGACGATGATACACAGAAATTGCATCCGAATTTAATACAAACGGCACAATGCCGACTTAAGTACAAGAGGACTGACACTCTAACATTCTATGATTTCAACCTCTCCAGTGAGTCCAGTTTTAGATTCCGATGCTTCACTTCAGGTTAACTGTATCCCTTAGACCTTCCTATTGACGATGAAACACAAAAATTGCATCCGAATTTAATACAAATGTCACAGTGCCGACTTAAGTACTAGAGGACTGACACTCTAACTTTGTATGATTTGAACCTCTCCTGTGATTGCAGTTTTAGATTCCGATGCTTCACTTCAGGTTTACTGTATACCTTGGACCTTCTTATTGACGATGAAACACAGAAATTGCATCCGAATTTAATACAATAGGCAGAATGCCGTCTTGAGTACAAGAGGACCACCCCCTATATTTCTATGATTTGAACATCTCCTTTGAGTCCAGTTTTAGATTCAGATGCTTCACTTCAGGTTTACTGTATCCCTTGGACCTTCTTATTGACGATGATTAACAGAAATTGCATCCGAATTTAATACAAAATGCACAATGCCGACTTAAGTACAAGAGGACTGACTAACTTTCTATGATTTGAACCTCTCCTGTGAGTCCAGTTTTGTATTCCGATACATCACTTCAGGTTTAACGTATGCCTTGGACCTTCTTATTGACGATAAAACACAGAAATTGCTTCCTAATTTAATACAAAAGGCACAATGCCGACTTAAGTACCAGAGGACTGACACTCTAACTTTCTATGATTGGAACCTGTCCTGTGAGTCCAGTTTTAGATTCCGATGCTTCACTGCAGGTTTGCTGTGTCCCTTGGACCAGCTTATTGACGATGAAACACAGAAATTGCATCCGAATTGAATACAAAAGGCACAATGCCGACTCAAGTACAAGAGGACTGACACTCTAACTTCCTATGATTTGAACCTCTCCTGTGAGTCCAGTTTTAGATTCCGATGCTTCACTTCAGGTTTACCGTATCAATTGGACCGATGTATTGACGATGAAACACAGAAATTCCATCCGAATTTAATACAAAAGGCACAATGCCGACTTAAGTACAAGAGGACTGACACTCTAACTTTCTATGATTTGAACCTCTCCTGTGCGTCCAGTTTTACATTCCAATGCTTCACTTCAGGTTAACTATATCCCTTAGACCTTCTTATTGACGATGAAACACAAAAATTGCATCCGAGTTTAATACAAAAGGCACAATGCCGACTTAAGTACAAGAGGACTGACGCTCTAATTTTCTATGATTTGAACCTCTCTTATGAGTCCAGTTTTAGATTCTGATGCTTCACTTCAGGTTTACTGTATCCCTTGGACCTTCTTAATGACGATGAAAAACAGAAATTGCATCCGAATTTAATAACAAAGGCACAATGCCGACTTAAGTACAAGAGGACTGTCACTCCAACTTGCTATGATTTGAACCACTGCTGTGAGTCCCGTTTTGGATTCCGATGCTTCACTTCAGGTTTACTGTTTCCCTTGGACCAGCTTATTGACGATGAAATGCAGAAATTGCATCCGAATTAAATACAAAATTCACAATGCCGACTTAAGTACAAGAGGACTGACACTCCAACTTTCTATGATTTGAACCTCTCCTTTGAGTCCAGTTTTAGAACCCGATGCTTCACTTCAGGTTTACCGTATCAATTGGACCTTTGTATTGACGATGAAACACAGAAATTCCATCCGAATTTAATGCAAAAGGCAAAATGCCGACTTAAGTACAAGAGGACACACACTCTAACTTCCTATGATTTGAACCTCTCCTGTGAGTCCAGGTTTGGATTCCGATGCTTCACCTGAAGTTTACTGTATCCCTTAGACCTTCTTATTGACGATGAAACACAGAAATTGCATCCGAATTTAATACAAAAGGCACAATGCCGACTTAAGTACAAGAGGACTGACACTCTAAGTTTCTATGATTTGAACCACTCCTGTGAGTCCAGTTTTAGATTCCGATGCTTCACTTCAGGTTATCTGTATCAATTGGACCTTCTTTTTGACGATAAAACACAGAAATTCCATCCGAATCTAATACCAAAGGCACAATGCCGACTTAAGTACAAGAGGACTGACACTCTAACTTTCTATGATTTGAACCTCTCCTGTGTGTCCAGTTTTAGATTCCGATGCTTCACTTCAGGTTTACTGTATCCCTTGGACCTTCTTATTGACGATGATACACAGAAATTGCATCCGAATTTAATACAAACGGCACAATGCCGACTTAAGTACAAGAGGACTGACACTCTAACATTCTATGATTTCAACCTCTCCAGTGAGTCCAGTTTTAGATTCCGATGCTTCACTTCAGGTTTACTGTATCCCTTGGACCTTCTTATTGACGATGATACACAGAAATTGCATCCGAATTAAATACAAACGGCACAATGCCGACTTAAGTACAAGAGGACTGACACTCTAACATTCTATGATTTCAACCTCTCCAGTGAGTCCAGTTTTAGATTCCGATGCTTGACTTCAGGTTAACTGTATCCCTTAGACCTTCCTATTGACGATGAAACACAAAAATTGCATCCGAATTTAATACAAAAGGCACAATGCCGACTTAAGTACAAGAGGACTGACGCTCTAACTTTCTATGATTTGAACCTCTCCTGTGAGTCCAGTTTTAGATTCTGATGCATCACTTCAGGTTTACTGTATCCCTTGGACCTTCTTAATGACGATGAAAGACAGAAATTGCATCCGAATTTAATACAAATGTCACAGTGCCGACTTAAGTACTAGAGGACTGACATTCTAACTTTGTATGATTTGAACCTCTCCTGTGATTGCAGTTTTAGATTCCGATGCTTCACTTCAGGTTTACTGTATCCCTTGGCCCTTGTTATTGACTATGAAACACAGAAATTGCATCCGCAATTAATACAAAAGCAACAATGCCGACTTAAGTGCAAGAGGACTGACACTCTAATTTTCTATGATTTGAACCTCTCCTGTGAGTCCAGTTTTAGATTCCGATGCTTCACTTCAGGTTTACTGTATACCTTGGACCTTCTTATTGACGATGAAACACAGAAATTGCATCCGAATTTAATACAATAGGCAGAATGCCGACTTAAGTACAAGAGGACTGTCACTCCAACTTTCTATGATTTGAACCACTCCTGTGAGTCCCGTTTCGGAGTCCCATGCTTCACTTCAGGTTTACTGTATACCTTGGACCTTCTTATTGACGATGAAACACAGAAATTACATCCGAATTTAATACAAAAGGCACAATGCCGTCTTGAGTACAAGAGGACCACCCCCTATATTTCTATGATTTGAACATCTCCTTTGAGTCCAGTTTTAGATTCAGATGCTTCACTTCAGGTTTACTGTATCCCTTGGACCTTCTTATTGACGATGATTAACAGAAATTGCATCCGAATTTAATACAAAATGCACAATGCCGACTTACGTACAAGAGGACTGACTAACTTTCTATGATTTGAACCTCTCCTGTGAGTCCAGTTTTGTATTCCGATGCATCACTTCAGGTTTAACGTATGCCTTGGACCTTCTTATTGACGATAAAACACAGAAATTGCTTCCTAATTTAATACAAAAGGCACAATGCCGACTTAAGTACCAGAGGACTGACACTCTAACTTTCTATGATTGGAACCTCTCCTGTGAGTCCAGTTTTAGATTCCGATGCTTCACCTCAGGTTTACTGTTTCCCTTGGACCAGCTTATTGACGATGAAATACAGAAATTGCATCCGAATTAAATACAAAATTCACAATGCCGACTTAAGTACAAGAGGACTGACACTCTAACTTCCTATGATTTGAACCTCTCCTGTGAGTCCAGTTTTAGATTCCGATGCTTCACTTCAGGTTTACCGTATCAATTGGACCGATGTATTGACGATGAAACACAGAAATTCCATCCGAATTTAATACAAAAGGCACAATGCCGACTTAAGTACAAGAGGACTGACACTCTAACTTTCTATGATTTGAACCTCTCCTGTGCGTCCAGTTTTAGATTCCAATGCTTCACTTCAGGTTAACTATATCCCTTAGACCTTCTTATTGACGATGAAACACAAAAATTGCATCCGAGTTTAATACAAAAGGCACAATGCCGACTTAAGTACAAGAGGACTGACGCTCTAATTTTCTATGATTTGAACCTCTCCTATGAGTCCAGTTTTAGATTCTGATGCTTCACTTCAGGTTTACTGTATCCCTTGGACCTTCTTAATGACGATGAAAAACAGAAATTGCATCCGAATTTAATAACAAAGGCACAATGCCGACTTAAGTACAAGAGGACTGTCACTCCAACTTGCTATGATTTGAACCACTGCTGTGAGTCCCGTTTTGGATTCCCATGCTTCACTTCAGGTTTACTGTATACCTTAACCCTCTTACTGACGATGAAACACAAAAATTACATCCGAATTTAATACAAAAATCACAATGCCGACTTGAGTACAAGAGGACCAACCCTCTAACTTTCTTTGATTTGAACCTCTCATTTGAGTCCAGTTTTAGATTCCGATGCTTCACTTCAGGTTTACTGTATCCCTTGGACCTTCTTATTGACGATGATTCACAGAAATTGCATCCGAATTTAATACAAAAGGCACAATGCCGACTTAAGTACAAGAGGACTGACAAACTTTCTATGATTTGAACCTCTCCTGTGAGTCCAGTTTTGTATTCCGATGCTTCACTTCAGGTTTAACGTATGCGTTGGACCTTCTTATTGACGATAAAACACAGAAATTGCATCCTAATTTAATACAAAAGGCACAATGCCGACTTAAGTACCAGAGGACTGACGCTCTAATTTTCTATGATTGGAACCTCTCCTGTGAGTCCAGTTTTAGATTCCGATGCTTCACTTCAGGTTTACTGTTTCCCTTGGACCAGCTTATTGACGATGAAATACAGAAATTGCATTCGAATTAAAAACAAAATTCACAATGCCGACTTAACTACAAGAGGACTGACACTCTAACTTTCTATGATTTGAACATCTCCTGTGAGTCCAGTTTTAGAACCCGATGCTTCACTTCAGGTTTACCGTATCAATTGGACCTTTGTATTGACGATGAAACACAGAAATTCCATCCGAATTTAATGCAAAAGGCAAAATGCCGACTTAAGTACAACAGAACACACACTGTAACTTTCTATGATTTGAACCTCTCCTGTGAGTCCAGTTTTGGATTCCGATGCTTTACTTCAAGTTTACTGTATCCCTTGGATCATCTTAATGACGATGAAACACAGAAATTGCATCCGAATTTAATACAAAAGGCACAGTGCCGACTTAAGTACTAGAGGACTGACGCTCTAACTTTCTATGATTTGAACCTCTCCTGTGAATCCAGTTTTAGATTCCGATGCTTCACTTCAGGTTTACTGTATCCCTTGGCCCTTGTTATTGACTACGAAACACAGTAATTGCATACGCATCTAATACAAAAGGCACAATGCCGACTTAAGTACAAGAGGACTGACTAATTTTCTATGATTTGAACCTCTCCTGTGTGTCCAGTTTTAGATTCCGATGCTTCACTTCAGGTTTACTGTATCCCTTGGACGTTCTTATTGACGATGAAACGCAGAAATTGCATCCGAATTTAATACAAAAGGCACAATGCCGACGGAAGTACAAGAGGACTGACACTGTAACTTTCTGTGAATTGAACCTCTCCTGTGAGTCCAGTTTTAAATTCCGATGCTTCACTTCAGGTTAACTAAATCCCTTAGACCTTCTTATTGACGATGAAACACAAAAATTGCATCCGAATTTAATACAAAAGGCACAATGCCGACTTAAGTACAACAGGACCGACGCTCTTACTTTCTATGATTTGAACCTCTCCTGTGAGTCCAGTTTTAGATTCTGATGCTTCACTTCAGGTTTACTGTATCCCTTGGACCTTCTTAATTACGATGAAACACAGAAATTTTATCCAAATATTATACAAAAGGCACCGTGCCGACTTAAGTACTAGAGGACTGACACTCTAACTTTCTCTGATTTTAACCTCTCCTATGAATCCAGTTTTAGATTCAGATGCTTCACTTCAGGTTTACTGTATCCCTTGGCCCTTGTTATTGACTATGAAACACAGAAATAGCATCCGCATTTAATACAAAAGGCACAATGCTGACTTACGTACAAGAGGACTGACACTCTAATTTTCAATGATTTGAACCTCTCCTGTGAGTCCAGTTTTAGATTCCGATCCTTCACTTCAGATTTACTGTATACCTTGGACCTTCTTATTGACGATGAAACACAGAAATTGCATCCGAATTTAATTCAAAAGGTAGAATGCCGACTTAAGTACAAGAGGACTGTACCTCTAACTTTCTATGATTTGAATCACTCCTGTGAGTCCCGTTTTGGATTCCCATGCTTCAATTCAGGTTTAATGTATACCTTGGACCTTCTTATTGACGATGAAACTCAGAAATTACATCCGAATTTAATACAAAAGGCACAATGCCGACTTGAGTACAAGAGGACCAACCCTCTAACTTTCTATGATTTGAACCTCTCCTTTGAGTCCAGTTTTAGATTCCGATGCTTCACTTCAGGTTTACCGTATCAATTGGACCGATGTATTGACGATGAAACACAGAAATTCCATCCGAATTTAATACAAAAGGCACAATGCCGACTTAAGTACAAGAGGACTGACACTCTAACTTACTATGATTTGAACCTCTCCTGTGCGTCCAGTTTTAGATTCCAATGCTTCACTTCAGGTTAACTATATCCCTTAGACCTTCTTATTGACGATGAAACACAAAAATTGCATCCGAGTTTAATACAAAAGGCACAATGCCGACTTAAGTACAAGAGGACTGACGCTCTAATTTTCTATGATTTGAACCTCTCCTATGAGTCCAGTTTTAGATTCTGATGCTTCACTTCAGGTTTACTGTATCCCTTGGACCTTCTTAATGACGATGAAAAACAGAAATTGCATCCGAATTTAATAACAAAGGCACAATGCCGACTTAAGTACAAGAGGACTGTCACTCCAACTTGCTATGATTTGAACCACTGCTGTGAGTCCCGTTTTGGATTCCGATGCTTCACTTCAGGTTTACTGTTTCCCTTGGACCAGCTTATTGACGATGAAATGCAGAAATTGCATCCGAATTAAATACAAAATTCACAATGCCGACTTAAGTACAAGAGGACTGACACTCCAACTTTCTATGATTTGAACCTCTCCTTTGAGTCCAGTTTTAGAACCCGATGCTTCACTTCAGGTTTACCGTATCAATTGGACCTTTGTATTGACGATGAAACACAGAAATTCCATCCGAATTTAATGCAAAAGGCAAAATGCCGACTTAAGTACAAGAGGACGCATACTCTAACTTCCTATGATTTGATCCTCTCCTGTGAGTCCAGGTTTGGATTCCGATGCTTCACCTGAAGTTTACTGTATCCCTTAGACCTTCTTACTGACGATGAAACACAGAAATTGCATCCGAATTTAATACAAAAGGCACAATGCCGACTTAAGTACAAGAGGACTGACACTCTAAGTTTCTATGATTTGAACCACTCCTGTGAGTCCAGTTTTAGATTCCGATGCTTCACTTCAGGTTATCTGTATCAATTGGACCTTCTTTTTGACGATGAAACACAGAAATTCCATCCGAATCTAATACCAAAGGCACAATGCCGACTTAAGTACAAGAGGACTGACACTCTAACTTTCTATGATTTGAACCTCTCCTGTGTGTCCAGTTTTAGATTCCGATGCTTCACTTCAGGTTTACTGTATCCCTTGGACCTTCTTATTGACGATGATACACAGAAATGGCATCCGAATTTAATACAAACGGCACAATGCCGACTTAAGTACAAGAGGACTGACACTCTAACATTCTATGATTTCAACCTCTCCAGTGAGTCCAGTTTTAGATTCCGATGCTTCACTTCAGGTTAACTGTATCCCTTAGACCTTCCTATTGACGATGAAACACAAAAATTGCATCCGAATTTAATACAAAAGGCACAATGCCGACTTAAGTACAAGAGGACTGACGCTCTAACTTTCTATGATTTGAACCTCTCCTGTGAGTCCAGTTTTAGATTCTGATGCTTCACTTCAGGTTTACTGTATCCCTTGGACCTTCTTAATGACGATGAAAGACAGAAATTGCATCCGAATTTAATACAAATGTCACAGTGCCGACTTAAGTACTAGAGGACTGACACTCTAACTTTGTATGATTTGAACCTCTCCTGTGATTGCAGTTTTAGATTCCGATGCTTCACTTCAGGTTTACTGTATCCCTTGGCCCTTGTTATTGACTATGAAACACAGAAATTGCATCCGCAATTAATACAAAAGGCACAATGCCGACTTAAGTGCAAGAGGACTGACACTCTAATTTTCTATGATTTGAACCTCTCCTGTGAGTCCAGTTTTAGATTCCGATGCTTCACTTCAGGTTTACTGTATACCTTGGACCTTCTTATTGACGATGAAACACAGAAATTGCATCCGAATTTAATACAATAGGCAGAATGCCGACTTAAGTACAAGAGGACTGTCACTCCAACTTTCTATGATTTGAACCACTCCTGTGAGTCCCGTTTCGGAGTCCAATGCTTCACTTCAGGTTTACTGTATACCTTGGACCTTCTTATTGACGATGAAACACAGAAATTACATCCGAATTTAATACAAAAGGCACAATGCCGTCTTGAGTACAAGAGGACCACCCCCTATATTTCTATGATTTGAACATCTCCTTTGAGTCCAGTTTTAGATTCAGATGCTTCACTTCAGGTTTACTGTATCCCTTGGACCTTCTTATTGACGATGATTAACAGAAATTGCATCCGAATTTAATACAAAATGCACAATGCCGACTTAAGTACAAGAGGACTGACTAACTTTCTATGATTTGAACCTCTCCTGTGAGTCCAGTTTTGTATTCCGATGCATCACTTCAGGTTTAACGTATGCCTTGGACCTTCTTATTGACGATAAAACACAGAAATTGCTTCCTAATTTAATACAAAAGGCACAATGCCGACTTAAGTACCAGAGGACTGACACTCTAACTTTCTATGATTGGAACCTCTCCTGTGAGTCCAGTTTTAGATTCCGATGCTTCACTGCAGGTTTGCTGTGTCCCTTGGACCAGCTTATTGACGATGAAACACAGAAATTGCATCCGAATTGAATACAAAAGGCACAATGCCGACTCAAGTACAAGAGGACTGACACTCTAACTTCCTATGATTTGAACCTCTCCTGTGAGTCCAGTTTTAGATTCCGATGCTTCACTTCAGGTTTACCGTATCAATTGGACCGATGTATTGACGATGAAACACAGAAATTCCATCCGAATTTAATACAAAAGGCACAATGCCGACTTAAGTACAAGAGGACTGACACTCTAACTTTCTATGATTTGAACCTCTCCTGTGCGTCCAGTTTTAGATTCCAATGCTTCACTTCAGGTTAACTATATCCCTTAGACCTTCTTATTGACGATGAAACACAAAAATTGCATCCGAGTTTAATACAAAAGGCACAATGCCGACTTAAGTACAAGAGGACTGACGCTCTAATTTTCTATGATTTGAACCTCTCCTATGAGTCCAGTTTTAGATTCTGATGCTTCACTTCAGGTTTACTGTATCCCTTGGACCCTCTTAATGACGATGAAAAACAGAAATTGCATCCGAATTTAATAACAAAGGCACAATGCCGACTTAAGTACAAGAGGACTGTCACTCCAACTTGCTATGATTTGAACCACTGCTGTGAGTCCCGTTTTGGATTCCGATGCTTCACTTCAGGTTTACTGTTTCCCTTGGACCAGCTTATTGACGATGAAATGCAGAAATTGCATCCGAATTAAATACAAAATTCACAATGCCGACTTAAGTACAAGAGGACTGACACTCCAACTTTCTATGATTTGAACCTCTCCTTTGAGTCCAGTTTTAGAACCCGATGCTTCACTTCAGGTTTACCGTATCAATTGGACCTTTGTATTGACGATGAAACACAGAAATTCCATCCGAATTTAATGCAAAAGGCAAAATGCCGACTTAAGTACAAGAGGACACACACTCTAACTTCCTATGATTTGAACCTCTTCTGTGAGTCCAGGTTTTGATTCCGATGCTTCACCTGAAGTTTACTGTATCCCTTAGACCTTCTTATTGACGATGAAACACAGAAATTGCATCCGAATTTAATACAAAAGGCACAATGCCGACTTAAGTACAAGAGGACAGACACTCTAAGTTTCTATGATTTGAACCACTCCTGTGAGTCCAGTTTTAGATTCCGATGCTTCACTTCAGGTTATCTGTATCAATTGGACCTTCTTTTTGACGATAAAACACAGAAATTCCATCCGAATCTAATACCAAAGGCACAATGCCGACGTAAGTACAAGAGGACTGACACTCTAACTTTCTATGATTTGAACCTCTCCTGTGTGTCCAGTTTTAGATTCCGATGCTTCACTTCAGGTTTACTGTATCCCTTGGACCTTCTTATTGACGATGATACACAGAAATTGCATCCGAATTTAATACAAACGGCACAATGCCGACTTAAGTACAAGAGGACTGACACTCTAACATTCTATGATTTCAACCTCTCCAGTGAGTCCAGTTTTAGATTCCGATGCTTCACTTCAGGTTAACTGTATCCCTTAGACCTTCCTATTGACGATGAAACACAAAAATTGCATCCGAATTTAATACAAAAGGCACAATGCCGACTTAAGTACAAGAGGAATGACGCTCTAACTTTCTATGATTTGAACCTCTCCTGTGAGTCTAGTTTTAGATTCTGATGCTTCACTTCAGGTTTACTGTATCCCTTGGACCTTCTTAATGACGATGAAAGACAGAAATTGCATCCGAATTTAATACAAATGTCACAGTGCCGACTTAAGAACTAGAGGACTGACACTCTAACTTTGTATGATTTGAACCTCTCCTGTGATTGCAGTTTTAGATTCCGATGCTTCACTTCAGGTTTACTGTATCCCTTGGCCCTTGTTATTGACTATGAAACACAGAAATTGCATCCGCAATTAATACAAAAGGCACAATGCCGACTTAAGTGCAAGAGGACTGACACTCTAATTTTCTATGATTTGAACCTCTCCTGTGAGTCCAGTTTTAGATTCCGATACTTCACTTCAGGTTTACTGTATACCTTGGACCTTCTTATTGACGATGAAACACAGAAATTGCATCCGAATTTAATACAATAGGCAGAATGCCGACCTAAGTACAAGAGGACTGTCACTCCAACTTTCTATGATTTGAACCACTCCTGTGAGTCCCGTTTCGGAGTCCCATGCTTTACTTCAGGTTTACTGTACACCTTGGACCTTCTTATTGACGATGAAACGCAGAAATTACATCCGAATTTAATACAAAAGGCACAATGCCGTCTTGAGTACAAGAGGTCCACCCCCTATATTACTATGATTTGAACATCTCCTTTGAGTCCAGTTTTAGATTCAGATGCTTCACTTCAGGTTTACTGTATCCCTTGGACCTTCTTATTGACGATGATTAACAGAAATTGCATCCGAATTTAATACAAAATGCACAATGCCGACTTAAGTACAAGAGGACTGACTAACTTTCTATGATTTGAACCTCTCCTGTGAGTCCAGTTTTGTATTCCGATGCATCACTTCAGGTTTAACGTATGCCTTGGACCTTCTTATTGACGATAAAACACAGAAATTGCTTCCTAATTTAATACAAAAGGCACAATGCCGACTTAAGTACCAGAGGACTGACACTCTAAATTTCTATGATTGGAACCTCTCCTGTGAGTCTAGTTTTAGATTCCGATGCTTCACTGCAGGTTTGCTGTGTCCCTTGGACCAGCTTATTGACGATGAAACACAGAAATTGCATCCGAATTGAATACAAAAGGCACAATGCCGACTCAAGTACAAGAGGACTGACACTCTAACTTCCTATGATTTGAACCTCTCCTGTGAGTCCAGTTTTAGATTCCGATGCTTCACTTCAGGTTTACCGTATCAATTGGACCGATGTATTGACGATGAAACACAGAAATTCCATCCGAATTTAATACAAATGGCACAATGCCGACTTAAGTACAAGAGGACTGACACTCTAACTTTCTATGATTTGAACCTCTCCTGTGCGTCCAGTTTTAGATTCCAATGCTTCACTTCAGGTTAACTATATCCCTTAGACCTTCTTATTGACGATGAAACACAAAAATTGCATCCGAGTTTAATACAAAAGGCACAATGCCGACTTAAGTACAAGAGGACTGACGCTCTAATTTTCTATGATTTGAACCTCTCCTATGAGTCCAGTTTTAGATTCTGATGCTTCACTTCAGGTTTACTGTATCCCTTGGACCTTCTTAATGACGATGAAAAACAGAAATTGCATCCGAATTTAATAACAAAGGCACAATGCCGACTTAAGTACAAGAGGACTGTCACTCCAACTTGCTATGATTTGAACCACTGCTGTGAGTCCCGTTTTGGATTCCCATGCTTCACTTCAGGTTTACTGTATACCTTAACCCTCTTACTGACGATGAAACACAGAAATTGCATCCGAATTTAATACAAAAATCACAATGCCGACTTGAGTACAAGAGGACCAACCCTCTAACTTTCTTTGATTTGAACCTCTCCTTTGAGTCCAGTTTTAGATTCCGATGCTTCACTTCAGGTTTACTGTATCCCTTGGACCTTCTTATTGACGATGATTCACAGAAATTGTATCCGAATTTAATACAAAAGGCACAATGCCGACTTAAGTACAAGAGGACTGACAAACTTTCTATGATTTGAACCTCTCCTGTGAGTCCAGTTTTGTATTCCGATGCTTCACTTCAGGTTTAACGTATGCCTTGGACCTTCTTATTGACGATAAAACAAAGAAATTGCATCCTAATTTAATACAAAAGGCACAATGCCGACTTAAGTACCAGAGGACTGACGCTCTAATTTTCTATGATTGGAACCTCTCCTGTGAGTCCAGTTTTAGATTCCGATGCTTCACTTCAGGTTTACTGTTTCCCTTGGACCAGCTTATTGACGATGAAATACAGAAATTGCATTCGAATTAAAAACAAAATTCACAATGCCGACTTAACTACAAGAGGACTGACACTCTAACTTTCTATGATTTGAACATCTCCTGTGAGTCCAGTTTTAGAACCCGATGCTTCACTTCAGGTTTACCGTATCAATTGGACCTTTGTAATGACGATGAAACACAGAAATTCCATCCGAATTTAATGCAAAAGGCAAAATGCCTACTTAAGTACAACAGGACACACACTGTAACTTTCTATGATTTGAACCTCTCCTGTGAGTCCAGTTTTGGATTCCGATGCTTTACTTCAAGTTTACTGTATCCCTTGGATCTTCTTAATGACGATGAAACACAGAAATTGCATCCGAATTTAATACAAAAGGCACAGTGCCGACTTAAGTACTAGAGGACTGACGCTCTAACTTTCTATGATTTGAACCTCTCCTGTGAATCCAGTTTTAGATTCCGATGCTTCACTTCAGGTTTACTGTATCCCTTGGCCCTTGTTATTGACTATGAAACACAGTAATTGCATACGCATCTAATACAAAAGGCACAATGCCGACTTAAGTACAAGAGGACTGACTAATTTTCTATGATTTGAACCTCTCCTGTGTGTCCAGTTTTAGATTCCGATGCTTCACTTCAGGTTTACTGTAACCCTTGGACGTTCTTATTGACGATTAAACGCAGAAATTGCATCCGAATTTAATACAAAAGGCACAATGCCGACGGAAGTACAAGAGGATTGACACTGTAACTTTCTGTGAATTGAACCTCTCCTGTGAGTCCAGTTTTAGATTCCGATGCTTCACTTCAGGTTAACTAAATCCCTTAGACCTTCTTATTGACGATGAAACACAAAAATTGCATCCGAATTTAATACAAAAGGCACAATGCCGACTTAAGTACAACAGGACCGACGCTCTTACTTTCTATGATTTGAACCTCTCCTGTGAGTCCAGTTTTAGATTCTGATGCTTCACTTCAGGTTTACTGTATCCCTTGGACCTTCTTAATTACGATGAAACACAGAAATTTTATCCGAATATTATACAAAAGGCACCGTGCCGACTTAAGTACTAGAGGACTGACACTCTAACTTTCTCTGATTTTAACCTCTCCTATGAATCCAGTTTTAGATTCAGATGCTTCACTTCAGGTTTACTGTATCGCTTGGCCCTTGTTATTGACTATGAAACACTGAAATGGCATCCGCATTTAATACAAAAGGCACAATGCTGACTTACGTACAAGAGGACTGACACTCTAATTTTCAATGATTTGAACCTCTCCTGTGAGTCCAGTTTTAGATTCCGATCCTTCACTTCAGATTTACTGTATACCTTGGACCTTCTTATTGACGATGAAACACAGAAATTGCATCCGAATTTAATTCAAAAGGTAGAATGCCGACTTAAGTACAAGAGGACTGTACCTCTAACTTTCTATGATTTGAATCACTCCTGTGAGTCCCGTTTTGGATTCCCATGCTTCAATTCAGGTTTACTGTATACCTTGGACCTTCTTATTGACGATGAAACTCAGAAATTATATCCGAATTTAATACAAAAGGCACAATGCCGACTTGAGTACAAGAGGACCAACCCTCTAACTTTCTATGATTTGAACCTCTCCTTTGAGTCCAGTTTTAGATTCCGATGCTTCACTTCAGGTTTACCGTATCAATTGGACCGATGTATTGACGATGAAACACAGAAATTCCATCCGAATTTAATACAAAAGGCACAATGCCGACTTAAGTACAAGAGGACTGACACTCTAACTTTCTATGATTTGAACCTCTCCTGTGCGTCCAGTTTTAGATTCCAATGCTTCACTTCAGGTTAACTATATCCCTTAGACCTTCTTATTGACGATGAAACACAAAAATTGCATCCGAGTTTAATACAAAAGGCACAATGCCGACTTAAGTACAAGAGGACTGACGCTCTAATTTTCTATGATTTGAACCTCTCCTATGAGTCCAGTTTTAGATTCTGATGCTTCACTTCAGGTTTACTGTATCCCTTGGACCTTCTTAATGACGATGAAAAACAGAAATTGCATCCGAATTTAATAACAAAGGCACAATGCCGACTTAAGTACAAGAGGACTGTCACTCCAACTTGCTATGATTTGAACCACTGCTGTGAGTCCCGTTTTGGATTCCGATGCTTCAATTCAGGTTTACTGTTTCCCTTGGACCAGCTTATTGACGATGAAATGCAGAAATTGCATCCGAATTAAATACAAAATTCACAATGCCGACTTAAGTACAAGAGGACTGACACTCCAACTTTCTATGATTTGAACCTCTCCTTTGAGTCCAGTTTTAGAACCCGATGCTTCACTTCAGGTTTACCGTATCAATTGGACCTTTGTATTGACGATGAAACACAGAAATTCCATCCGAATTTAATGCAAAAGGCAAAATGCCGACTTAAGTACAAGAGGACACACACTCTAACTTCCTATGATTTGAACCTCTCCTGTGAGTCCAGGTTTGGATTCCGATGCTTCACCTGAAGTTTACTGTTTCCCTTAGACCTTCTTATTGACGATGAAACACAGAAATTGCATCCGAATTTAATACAAAAGGCACAATGCCGACTTAAGGACAAGAGGACTGACACTCTAAGTTTCTATGATTTGAACCACTCCTGTGAGTCCAGTTTTAGATTCCGATGCTTCACTTCAGGTTATCTGTATCAATTGGACCTTCTTTTTGACGATGAAACACAGAAATTCCATCCGAATCTAATACCAAAGGCACAATGCTGACTTAAGTACAAGAGGACTGACACTCTAACTTTCTATGATTTGAACCTCTCCTGTGAATCCAGTTTTAGATTCCCATGCTCCACTTCAGGTGTACTGTATCCCTTGGACCTTCTTATTGACGATGATACACAGAAATTGCATCCGAATTTAATACAAACGGCACAATGCCGACTTAAGTACAAGAGGACTGACACTCTAACATTCTATGATTTCAACCTCTCCAGTGAGTCCAGTTTTATATTCCGATGCTTCACTTCAGGTTAACTGTATCCCTTAGACCTTCCTATTGACGATGAAACACAAAAATTGCAACCGAATTTAATACAAAAGGCACAATGCCGACTCAAGTACAAGAGGACTGACGCTCTAACTTTCTACGATTTGAACCCCTCCTGTGAGTCCAGTTTTAGTTTCTGATGCTTCACTTCAGAATTACTGTATCCCTTGGACCTTCTTAATGGAGATGAAACACAGAAATTGCATCCGAATTTAATACAAAAGTCACAGTGCCGACTTAAGTACTAGAGGACTGACACTCTAACTTTGTATGATTTGAACCTCTCCTGTGAATGCAGTTTTAGATTCCGATGCTTCTCTTCAGGTTTACTGTATCCCTTGGCCCTTGTTATTGACTATGAAACACAGAAATTGCATCCGCAATTAATACAAAAGTCACAATGCCGACTTAAGTACAAGAGGACTGACACTCTAATTTTCTATGATTTGAACCTCTCCTGTGAGTCCAGTTTTAGATCCGATGCTTCACTTCAGGTTTACTGTATACCTTGGACCTTCTTATTGACGATGAAACACAGAAATTGCATCCGAATTTAATACAATAGGCAGAATGCCGACTTAAGTACAAGAGGACTGTCACTCCAAGTTTCTATGATTTGAACCACTCCTGTAAGTCCCGTTTCGGATTCCCATGCTTCACTTCAGGTTTACTGTATACCTTGGACCTTCTTATTGACGATGAAACACAGAAATTACATCCGAATTAAATACAAAAGGCACAATGCCGACTTGAGTACAAGAGGACAACCCCCTATATTTCAATGATTTGGACCTCTCCTTTGAGTCCAGTTTTAGATTCAGATGCTTCACTTCAGGTTTACTGTATCCCTTGGACCTTCTTATTGACGATGATTAACAGAAATTGCATCCGAATTTAATACAAAATGCACAATGCCGACTTAAGTACAAGAGGACTGACTAACTTTCTATGATTTGAACCTCTCCTGTGAGTCCAGTTTTGTTTTCCGATGCATCACTTCAGGTTTAACGTATGCCTTGGAATTTATTATTGACGATAAAACACAGAAGTTGCATCCTAATTTAATACAAAAGGCACAATGCTGACTTAAGTTCCAGAGGACTGACACTCTAACTTTCTATGATTGGAACCTCTCCTGTGAGTCCAGTTTTAGATTCCGATGCTTCACTTCAGGTTTACTGTATCAATTGGACCTTCTTTTTGACGATGAAACACAGATATTCCATCCGAATCTAATACCAAAGGCACAATGCCGACTTAAGTACAAGAGGACTGACACTCTAACTTTCTATAATTTGAACCTCTCCTGTGAGTCCAGGTTTGGATTCCGATGCTTCACTTGAAGTTTACTGTATCCCTTAGACCTTCTTATTGACGCTGAAACACAGAAATTGCATACGAATTTAATACAAAAGGCACAATGCCGACTTGAGTACAAGAGGACCACCCCCTATATTTCTATGATTTGAACCTCTCCTTTGAGTCCAGTTTTAGATTCAGATGCTTCACTTCAGGTTTACTGTATCCCTTGGACCTTCTTATTGACGATGATTAACAGAAATTGCATCCGAATTTAATACAAAATGCACAATGCCGACTTAAGTACAAGAGGACTGACTAACTTTCTATGATTTGAACCTCTCCTGTGAGTCCAGTTTTGTATTCCGATGCATCACTTCAGGTTTAACGTATGCCTTGGACCTTCTTGTTGACGATGAAATACAGAAATTGCATCCGAATTAAATACAAAATTCACAATGCCGCCTTAAGTAGAAGAGGACTGACACTCCAACTTTCTATGATTTGAACCTCTCCTGTGAGTACAGTTTTAGAACCCGATGCTTCACTTCAGGTTTACCGTATCAATTGGACCGTTGTATTGACGATGAAACACAGAAATTCCATCCGAATTTAATGCAAAAGGCAAAATGGCGACTTAAGTACAAGAGGACACACACTCTAACTTTCTATAATTAGAACCTCTAGTGTGAGTCCAGGTTTGGATTCCGATGCTTCACTTGAAGTTTACTGTATCCCTTAGACCTTCTTATTGACGATGAAACACAGAAATTGCATCCGAATTTAATACAAAAGGCACAATGCCGACTTAAGCACAAGAGGACTGACACTCTAAGTTTCTATGATTGGAACCACTCCTGTGAGTCCAGTTTTAGATTCCGATGCTTCACTTCAGGTTTACTGTATCAATTGGACCTTCTTTTTGACGATGAAACACAGATATTCCATCCGAATCTAATACCAAAGGCACAATGCCGACTTAAGTACAAGAGGACTGACACTCTAACTTTCTATGATTTGAACCTCTCCTGTGTGTCCAGTTTTAGATTCCGATGCTTCACTTCAGGTTTACTGTATCCCTTGGACCTTCTTATTGACGATTAAACGCAGAAATTGCATCCGAATTTAATACAAAAGGCACAATGCCGACTGAAGTACAACAGGACTGACACTGTAACTTTCTGTGAATTGAACCTGTCCTGTGAGCCCAGTTTTAGATTCCGATGCTTCACTACAGGTTTACTGTATCCCTTGGACCTTCTTATTGACGATGATACACAGAAATTGCATCCGAATTTAATACAAACGGCACAATGCCGACTTAAGTACAAGAGGACTGACACTCTAACATTCTATGATTTGAACCTCTCCTGTGAGTCCAGTTTTAGATTCCGATGCTTCACTTCAGGTTAACTGTATCCCTTAGACCTTCTTATTGACGATGAAACACAAAAATTGCATCCGAATTTAGTACAAAAGGCACAATGCCGACTTAAGTACAAGAGGACTGACGCTCTAACTTTCTATGATTTGAACCTCTCCTGTGAGTCCAGTTTTAGATTCCGATGCTTCACTTCAGGTTTACTGTATACCTTGGACCTTCTTATTGACGATGAAACACAGAAATTACATCCGAATTTAATACAAAAGGCACAATGCCGACTTGGGTACAAGAGGAGCACCCACTATATTTCTATGATTTGAACCTCTCCTTTGAGTCCAGTTTTAGATTCCGATGCTTCACTTCAGGTTTACTGTATACCTTGGACCTTCTTATTGACGATGATACACAGAAATTACATCCGAATTTAATACAAAAGGCGCAATGCCGACTTAAGTACAAGAGGACTGACTAACTTTCTATGATTTGAACCTCTCCTGTCAGTCCAGTTTTAGATTCCGATGCTTCACTTCAGGTTTACTGTTTCCCTTAGACCAGCTTATTGACGATGAAATACAGATATTGCATCCGACTTAATTTCAAAATTCACAATGCCGACTTAAGTACAAGAGGACTGACACTCTAACTTTCCATGATTTGAACCTCTCCTGTGAGTCCAGTTTTAGAATCCGATGATTCACTTCAGGTTTACCGTATCAATTGGACCTTTGTATTGACGATGAAACACAGAAATTCCATCCGAATTTAATGAAAAAGGCAAAATGCCGACTTAAGTACAAGAGGACACACACTCTAACTTTCTATGATTTGAACCTCTCCTGTGAGTCCAGGTTTGGATTCCGATGCTTCACTTCAAGTTTACTGTATCCCCTATACCTTCTTATTGACGATGAAACACAGAAATTGCATCCGAATTTAATACAAAAGGCACAGTGCCGACTTAAGTACAAGAGGACTAACACTCTAAGTTTCTATGATTTGAACTACTCCTGTGAGTCCAGTTTTAGATTCCGATGATTCACTTCAGGTTTACTGTATCCCTTGGACCTTCTCATTGACGATTAAACGCAGAAATTGCATCCGAATTTAATACAAAAGGGACAATGCCGACTGAAGTACAACAGGACTGACACTGTAACTTTCTGTGAATTGAACCTCTCCTGTGAGTCCAGTTTTAGATTCCGACGCTTCACTTCAGGTTTACTGTATCCCTTGGACCTTCTTATTGACGATGATACACATAAATTGCATCCGAATTTAATACAAACGGCACAATGCCGACTTAAGTACAAGAGGACAGACACTCTAACATTCTATGATTTGAACCTCTCCTGTGAGTCCAGTTTTAGATTCCGATGCTTCACTTCAGGTTAACTGTATTCCTTAGACCTTCTTATTGACGATGAAACACAAAAATTGCATCCGAATTTAATACAAAAGGCACAATGCCGACTTAAGTACAAGAGGACTGACGCTCTAACTTTCAATGATTTTAACCTCACCTGTGAGACCAGTTTTAGATTCTGACGCTTCACATCAGGTTTACTGTATCCCTTAAACCTTCTTAATGACGATGAAACACAGAAATTGCATCCGAATTTAATACAAAAGGCAGAATGCCGACTTAAGTACAAGAGGACTGTACCTCTAACTTTCTATGATTTGAACCACTCCTGTGAGTCCCGTTTTGGATTCCTTATGCTTCAATTCAGGTTTACTGTATACCTTGGACCTTCTTATTGACGATGAAACACAGAAATTACATCCGAATTTAATACAAAAGGCCAAATGCCGACTTGAGTACAAGAGGACCAACCCTCTAACTTTCTATGATTTGAAGCTCTCCTTTGAGTCCAGTTTTAGATTCCGATGCTTCACTTCAGGTTTACTGTATCCCTTGGACCTTCTTATTGACGATGATACACAGAAATTGCATCGGAATTTAATACAAAAGGCACAATGCCGACTTAAGTACAAGAGGACTGACTAACTTTCTATGATTTGAACCTCTCCTGTGAGTCCAGGTTTGTATTCCGATGCTTCACTTCAGGTTTAACGTATGCCTTGGAACTTCTTATTGACGATAAAACACAGAAATTGCATCCTAATTTAATACAAAAGGCACAATGCCGACTTAAGTACCAGAGGACTGACACTCTAACTTTCTATGATTGAAACCTCTCCTGTGAGTCCAGTTTTAGATTCCGATGCTTCACTTCAGGTTTACTGTTTCCCTTGGACCAGCTTATTGACGATGAAATACAGAAATTGCATCCGAATTAAATACAAAATTCACAATGGCGACTTAAGTACAAGAGGACTGACACTCCAACTTTCTATGATTTGAACCTCTCCTATGAGTCCAGTTTTAGAACCCGATGCTTCACTTCAGGTTTACCGTATCAATTGGACCTTTGTATTGACGATGAAACACAGAAATTGCATCGGAATTTAATACAAAGGGCACAATGCCGACTTAAGTACAAGAGGACTGACACTCTAAGTTTCTATGATTTGAACCACTCCTGTGAGTCCAGTTTTAGATTCCGATGCTTCACTTCAGGTTAACTGTATCCCTTAGAAATTCTTATTGACGATGAAACACAAAACTTGCATCCGAATTTAGTACAAAAGGCACAATGCCGACTTAAGTACAAGAGGACTGGCGCTCTAACTTTCTATGATTTGAACCTCACCTGTGAGTCCAGTTTTAGAACCCGATGCTTCACTTCAGGTTTACCGTATCAATTGGACCTTTGTATTGACGATGAAACACAGAAATTCCATCCGAATTTAATGCAAAAGGCAAAATGCCGACTTAAGTACAAGAGGACACACACTCTAACTTTCCATGATTTGAACCTCTCCTGTGAGTCCAGGTTTGGATTCCGTTGCTTCACTTGAAGTTTACTGTATCCCTTAGACCTTCTTATTGACGATGAAACACAGAAATTGCATCCGAATTTAATACAAACGGCACAATGCCGACTTAAGTACGAGAGGACTGACACTCTAACATTCTATGATTTGAACCTCTCCTGTGAGTCCAGTTTTAGATTCCGATGCTTCACTTCAGGTTAACTGTATCCCTTAGACCTTCTTATTGACGAAGAAACACAAAACTTGCATCCGAATTTAATACAAAAGGCACAATGCCGACGTAAGTACAAGAGGACTGACGCTCTAACTTTCTATGATTTGAACCTCTCCTGTGAGTCCAGTTTTTGATTCTGATGCTACACTTCAGGTTTACTGTATCCCTTGGACCTTCTTAATGACGATGAAACACAGAAATTGCATCCGAATTTAATACAAAAGTCACAGTGCCGACTTAAGTACTAGAGGACTGACACTCTAACTTTCTATGATTTGAACCTCTCCTGTGAATCCAGTTTTAGATTCCGATGCTTCACTTCAGGTTTACTGTATACCTTGGACCTTCTTATTGACGATGATACACAGAAATTGCATCCGAATTTAATACAAACGGCACAATGCCGACTTAAGTACAAGAGGACTGACACTCTAACATTCTATGATTTGAACCTCTCCTGTGAGTCCAGTTTTAGATTCCGATGCTTCACTTCAGGTTAACTGTATCCCTTAGACCTTCTTATTGACGATGAAACACAAAACTTGCATCCGAATTTAAAACAAAAGGCACAATGCCGACTTAAGTACAAGAGGACTGACGCTCTAATTTTCTATGATTTGAACCTCTCCTGTGAGTCCAGTTTTAGATTCCGATGCTTCACTTCAGGTTTACTGTATACCTTGGACCTTCTTATTGACGATGAAACACAGAAATTGCATCCGAATTTAATACAATAGGCAGAATGCCGACTTAAGTACAAGAGGACTGTCACTCTAACTTTCTATGATTTGAACCACTCCTGTGAGTCCCGTTTTGGATTCCCATGCTTCACTTCAGGTTTACTGTATACCTTGGACCTTCTTATAGACATGAAACACAGAAATTACATCCGAATTTAATACAAAAGGCACAATTCCGACTTGAGTACAAGATGACCACCCCCTATATTTCTATGATTTGAACCTCTCCTTTGAGTCTAGTTTTTGATTCCGATGCTTCACTTCAGGTTTACTGTTTCCCTTGGACCAGCATATTGACGATGAAATACAGAAATTGCATCCGAATTAAATACAAAATTCACAATGCCGACTTAAGTACAAGAGGACTGACACTCTAACTTTCTATGATTTGAACCTCTTTTGTGAGTCCAGTTTTAGAACCCGATGCTTCACTTCAGGTTTACGGTATCAATTGAACCTTTGTATTGACGATGAAACACAGAAATTCCATCCGAATATAATGCAAAAGCAAAATGCCGACTTAAGTACAAGAGGACACACACTCTAACTTTCTATGATTTGAACCTCTCCTGTGAGTCCAGGTTTGGATTCCGATGCTTCACTTCAAGTTTACTGTATCCCTTAGACCTTCTTATTGATGATGAAACACAGAAATTGCATCCGAATTTAATACAAAGCACAATGCCGACTTAAGTACAAGAGGACTGACACTCTAAGTTTCTATGATTTGAACCACTCCTGTTAGTCCAGTTTTAGATTCCGATGCTTCACTTCAGGTTTACTGTATCAATTGGACCTTCTTTTTGACGATGAAACACAGAAACTCCATCCGAATCTAATACCAAAATCACAATGCCGACTTAAGTACAAGAGGACTGACACTCTAACTTTCTATGATTTGAACCGCTCCTGTGTGTCCAGTTTTAGATTCCGATGCTTCACTTCAGGTTTACTGTATCCCTTGGACCTTCTTATTGACGATTAAACGCAGAAACTGCATCCGAATTTTATACAAAAGGGACAATGCCGACTGAGTACAACAGGACTGACACTGTAACTTTCTGTGAATTGAACCTCTCCTGTGAGTATAGTTTCAGATTCCGATGCTTCACTTCAGGTTTTCTGTATCCCTTGGACCTTCTTATTGACGATGATACACAGAAATTGCATCCTAATTTAATACAAAAGGGACAATGCCGACTGAAGTACAACAGGACTGACACTGTAACTTTCTGTGAATTGAACCTCTCCTGTGAGTCCAGTTTTAGAACCCGATGCTTCACTTCAGGTTTAGCGTATCAATTGAACCTTTGTATTGACGATGAAACACAGAAATTCCATCCGAATTTAATGCAAAAGGCAAAATGCCGACCTAAGTACAAGAGGACACACACTCTAACTTTCTATGATTTGAACCTCTCCTGTGAGTCCAGGTTTGGATTCCGATGCTTCACTTGAAGTTTACTGTATCCCTTAGACCTTCTTATTGACGATGAAACACAGAAATTGCATCCGAATTTAATACAAACGGCACAATGCCGACTTAAGTACAAGAGGACTGACACTCTAAGTTTCTACGATTTGAACCACTATTGTGAGTCCAGTTTTAGATTCCGACGCTTCACTTCAGGTTTACTGTATCCCTTGGACCTTCTTATTGACGATCATACACAGAAATTGCATCCGAATTTAATACAAACGGCAGAATGCCGACTTGAGTACAAGAGGACTGACACTATAACATTCTATGATTTGAACCTGTCCTGTGAGTCCAGTTTTAGATTCCGATGCTTCACTTCAGGTTAACTGTATCCCTTAGACCTTCTTATTGACGATGAAACACAAATCTTGCATCCGAATTTAATACAAAGGGCACAATGCCGACATAAGTACAAGAGGACTGACGCTCTAATTTTCTATGATTTGAACCTCTCGTGTGAGTCCAGTTTTAGATTCCGATGATTCACTTCAGGTTTACTGTATCCCTTGGACCTTCTTAATGACGATGAAACACAGAAATTGCATCCGAATTTAATACAAAAGTCACAGTGCCGATTTAAGTACTGGAGGACTGACACTCTAACTTTCTATGATTTGAATCTCTCCTGTGAGTCCAGTTTTCGATTCCGATGCTTCACTTCAGGTTTACTGTATCCCTTGGCCCTTGTTACTGACTATGAAACACAGAAATTGCATCCGCATTTAATACAGAAGGCACAATGCCGACTTAAGTACAAGAGAACTGACACTCTAATTTTCTATGATTTGAACCTCTCCTGTGAGTCCAGTTTTAGATTCCGATGCTTCACTTCAGGTTTACTGTATACCTTGGACCTTCTTATTGACGATGAAACACAGAAATTGCATCCGAATTTAATACAATAGGCAGAATGCCGACTTAAGTACAAGAGGACTGTCACTCTAACTTTCTATGATTTGAACCACTCCTGTGAGTCCCGTTTTGGATTCCCATGCTTCACTTCAGGTTTACTGTATACTTTGGACCTTCTTATTGACGATGAAACACAGAAATTACATCCGAATTTAATACAAAAGGCACAATTCCGACTTGAGTACAAGGTGACCACCCCCTATATTTCTATGATTTGAACCTCTCCTTTGAGTCCAGTTTTAGATTCCGATACTTCACTTCAGGTTTACTGTTTCCCTTGCACCAGCTTATTGACGATGAAATACAGAAATTGCATCTGAATGAAATACAAAATTCACAATGCCGACTTAAGTACAAGAGGACTGACACTCTAACTTTCTATGATTTGAACCTCTTTTGTGAGTCCAGTTTTAGAACCCGATGCTTCACTTCAGGTTTACGGTATCAATTGAACCTTTGTATTGACGATGAAACACAGAAATTCAATCCGAATTTAATGCAAAAGCAAAATGCCGACTTAAGTACAAGAGGACACACACTCAAACTTTCTATGATTTGAACCTCTCCTGTGAGTCCAGGTTTGGATTCCGATGCTTCACTTCAAGTTTACTGTATCCCTTAGACCTTCTTATTGATGATGAAACACAGAAATTGCATCCGAATTTAATACAAAGCAAAATGCCGACTTAAGTACAAGAGGACTGACACTCTAAGTTTCTATGATTTGAACCACTCCTGTGAGTCCAGTTTTAGATTCCGATGCTTCACTTCAGGTTTACTGTATCAATTGGACCTTCTTTTTGACGATGAAACACAGAAACTCCATCCGAATCTAATACCAAAGGCACAATGCCGACTTAAGTACAAGAGGAATGACACTCTAACTTTCTATGATTTGAACCGCTCCTGTGTGTCCAGTTTTAGATTCCGATGCTTCACTTCAGGTTTACTGTATCCCTTGGACCTTCTTATTGACGATTAAACGCAGAAATTGCATCCGAATTTAATACAAAAGGGACAAAGCCGACTGAGTACAACAGGACTGACACTGTAACTTTCTGTGAATTGAACCTCTCCTGTGAGTATAGTTTTAGATTCCGATGCTTCACTTCAGGTTTACTGTATCCCTTGGACCTTCTTATTGACGATGATACACAGAAATTGCATCCTAATTTAATACAAAAGGGACAATGCCGACTGAAGTACAACAGGACTGACACTGTAACTTTCTGTGAATTGAACCTCTCCTGTGAGTCCAGTTTTAGAACCCGATGCTTTACTTCAGGTTAACCGTATCAATTGGACCTTTGTATTGACGATGACACACAGAAATTCCATCCGAATTTAATGCAAAAGGCAAAATGCCGACTTAAGTACAAGAGGACACACACTCTAACTTTCTATGATTTGAACCTCTCCTGTGAGTCCAGGTTTGGATTCCGATGCTTCACTTGAAGTTTACTGTATCCCTTAGACCTTCTTATTGACGATGAAACACAGAAATTGCATCCGAATTTAATACAAAAGGCACAATGCCGACTTAAGTACAAGAGGACTGACACCTTAAGTTTCTATGATTTGAACCACTCCTGTGAGTCCAGTTTTAGATTCCGATGCTTCACTTCAGGTTAACTGTATCCCTTAGACCTTCTTATTGACGATGAAACACAAAACTTGCATCCGAATTTAATACAAAAGGCACAATGCCGACTTAAGTACAAGAGGACTGACGCTCTAACTTTCTATGATTTGAACCTCCTCTGTGAGTCCAGTTTTAGAGTCTGATGCTTCACTTCAGGTTTACTGTATCCCTTGGACCTTCTTAATGACGATGAAACACAGAAATTGCATCCGAATTTAATACAAAAGTCACAGTGCCGAATTAAGTACTAGAGGACTGACACTCTAACTTTCTATGATGTGAACCTCTCCTGTGAATCCAGTTTTAGATTCCGATGCTTCACTTCAGGTTTTCTGTATACCTTGGCCCTTGTTATTGACTATGAAACACAGAAATTGCATCCGCATTTAATACAAAAGGCACAATGCCGACTTAAGTACAAGAGGACTGACACTCTAATTTTCTATCATTTGAACCTCTCCTGTGAGTCCAGTTTTAGATTCCGATGCTTCACTTCAGGTTTACTGTATACCTTGGACCTTCTTATTGACGATGAAACACAGAAATTGCATCCGAATTTAATACAATAGGCAGAATGCCGACTTAAGCACAAGAGGACTGTCACTCTAACTTTCTATGATTTGAACCACTCCTGTGAGTCCCGTTTTGGATTCCCATGCTTCACTTCAGGTTTACTGTATACCTTGGACCTTCTTATTGACGATGAAACACAGAAATTACATCCGAATTTAATACAAAAGGCACAATTCCGACTTGAGTACAAGAGGACCACCCCCTATATTTCTATGATTTGAACCTCTCCTTTGAGTCCAGATTTAGATTCCGATGCTTCACTTCAGGTTTACTGTATCCCTTGGACCTTCTTATTGACGATGATACACAGAAATTGCATCCGAATTTAATACAAAAGGCACAATGCCGACTTAAGTACAAGAGGACTGACTAACTTTCTATGATTTGAACCTCTCCTGTGAGTCCAGTTTTAGATTCCGATGCTTCACTTCAGGTTTTCTGTTTCCCTTGGACCAGCTTATTGACGATGAAATACAGAAATTGCATCCGAATTAAATACAAAATTCACAATGCCGACTTAAGTACAAGAGGACTGACACTCTAACTTTCTATGATTTGAACCTCTCCTGTGAGTCCAGTTTTAGAACCCGATGCTTCACTTCAGGTTTACCGTATCAATTGGACCTTTGTATTGACGATGAAACACAGAAATTCCATCCGAATTTAATGCAAAAGTCAAAGTGCCGACTTAAGTACAAGAGGACACACACTCTAACTTTCTATGATTTGAACTTCTCCTGTGAGTCCAGGTTTGGATTCCGATGCTTCACTTCAAGTTTACTGTATCCCTTAGACCTTCTTATTGACGATGAAACACAGAAATTGCATCCGAATTTAATACAAAAGGCACAATGCCGACTTAAGTACAAGAGGACTGACACTCTAAGTTTCTATGATTTGAACCACTCCTGTGAGTCCAGTTTTAGATTCCGATGCTTCACTTCAGGTTTACTGTATCCCTTGGACCTTCTTATTGACGATCATACACAGAAATTGCATCCGAATTTAATACAAACGGCAGAATGCCGACTTGAGTACAAGAGGACTGACACTATAACATTCTATGATTTGAACCTGTCCTGTGAGTCCAGTTTTAGATTCCGATGCTTAACTTCAGGTTAACTGTATCCCTTAGACCTTCTTATTGACGATGAAACACAAATCTTGCATCCGAATTTAATACAAAAGGCACAATGCCGACTTAAGTACAAGAGGACTGACGCTGTAATTTTCTATGATTTGAACCTCTCCTGTGAGTCCAGTTCTTGATTCTGATGCTTCACTTCAGGTTTACTGTATCCCTTGGCCCTTCTTAATGACGATGAAACACAGAAATTGCATCCGAATTTAATACAAAAGTCACAGTGCCGACTTAAGTACTGGAGGACTGACACTCTAACTTTCTATGATTTGAACCTCTCCTGTGAGTCCAGTTTTCGATTCCGATTCTTCACTTCAGGTTTACTGTATCCCTTGGCCCTTCTTTTTGACGATGAAACACAGAAACTCCATCCGAATCTAATACCAAAGGCACAATGCCGACTTAAGTACAAGAGGACTGACACTCTAACTTTCTATGATTTGAACCGCTCCTGTGTGTCCAGTTTTAGATTCCGATGCTTCACTTCAGGTTTACTGTATCCCTTGGACCTTCTTATTGACGATTAAACGCAGAAATTGCATCCGAATTTAATACAAAAGGGACAAAGCCGACTGAGTACAACAGGACTGACACTGTAACTTTCTGTGAATTGAACCTCTCCTGTGAGTATAGTTTTAGATTCCGATGCTTCACTTCAGGTTTACTGTATCCCTTGGACCTTCTTATTGACGATGATACACAGAAATTGCATCCTAATTTAATACAAAAGGGACAATGCCGACTGAAGTACAACAGGACTGACACTGTAACTTTCTGTGAATTGAACCTCTCCTGTGAGTCCAGTTTTAGAACCCGATGCTTTACTTCAGGTTAACCGTATCAATTGGACCTTTGTATTGACGATGACACACAGAAATTCCATCCGAATTTAATGCAAAAGGCAAAATGCCGACTTAAGTACAAGAGGACACACACTCTAACTTTCTATGATTTGAACCTCTCCTGTGAGTCCAGGTTTGGATTCCGATGCTTCACTTGAAGTTTACTGTATCCCTTAGACCTTCTTATTGACGATGAAACACAGAAATTGCATCCGAATTTAATACAAAAGGCACAATGCCGACTTAAGTACAAGAGGACTGACACCTTAAGTTTCTATGATTTGAACCACTCCTGTGAGTCCAGTTTTAGATTCCGATGCTTCACTTCAGGTTAACTGTATCCCTTAGACCTTCTTATTGACGATGAAACACAAAACTTGCATCCGAATTTAATACAAAAGGCACAATGCCGACTTAAGTACAAGAGGACTGACGCTCTAACTTTCTATGATTTGAACCTCCTCTGTGAGTCCAGTTTTAGAGTCTGATGCTTCACTTCAGGTTTACTGTATCCCTTGGACCTTCTTAATGACGATGAAACACAGAAATTGCATCCGAATTTAATATAAAAGTCACAGTGCCGAATTAAGTACTAGAGGACTGACACTCTAACTTTCTATGATGTGAACCTCTCCTGTGAATCCAGTTTTAGATTCCGATGCTTCACTTCAGGTTTTCTGTATACCTTGGCCCTTGTTATTGACTATGAAACACAGAAATTGCATCCGCATTTAATACAAAAGGCACAATGCCGACTTAAGTACAAGAGGACTGACACTCTAATTTTCTATGATTTGAACCTCTCCTGTGAGTCCAGTTTTAGATTCCGATGCTTCACTTCAGGTTTACTGTATACCTTGGACCTTCTTATTGACGATGAAACACAGAAATTGCATCCGAATTTAATACAATAGGCAGAATGCCGACTTAAGCACAAGAGGACTGTCACTCTAACTTTCTATGATTTGAACCACTCCTGTGAGTCCCGTTTTGGATTCCCATGCTTCACTTCAGGTTTACTGTATACCTTGGACCTTCTTATTGACGATGAAACACAGAAATTACATCCGAATTTAATACAAAAGGCACAATTCCGACTTGAGTACAAGAGGACCACCCCCTATATTTCTATGATTTGAACCTCTCCTTTGAGTCCAGATTTAGATTCCGATGCTTCACTTCAGGTTTACTGTATCCCTTGGACCTTCTTATTGACGATGATACACAGAAATTGCATCCGAATTTAATACAAAAGGCACAATGCCGACTTAAGTACAAGAGGACTGACTAACTTTCTATGATTTGAACCTCTCCTGTGAGTCCAGTTTTAGATTCCGATGCTTCACTTCAGGTTTTCTGTTTCCCTTGGACCAGCTTATTGACGATGAAATACAGAAATTGCATCCGAATTAAATACAAAATTCACAATGCCGACTTAAGTACAAGAGGACTGACACTCTAACTTTCTATGATTTGAACCTCTCCTGTGAGTCCAGTTTTAGAACCCGATGCTTCACTTCAGGTTTACCGTATCAATTGGACCTTTGTATTGACGATGAAACACAGAAATTCCATCCGAATTTAATGCAAAAGTCAAAGTGCCGACTTAAGTACAAGAGGACACACACTCTAACTTTCTATGATTTGAACTTCTCCTGTGAGTCCAGGTTTGGATTCCGATGCTTCACTTCAAGTTTACTGTATCCCTTAGACCTTCTTATTGACGATGAAACACAGAAATTGCATCCGAATTTAATACAAAAGGCACAATGCCGACTTAAGTACAAGAGGACTGACACTCTAAGTTTCTATGATTTGAACCACTCCTGTGAGTCCAGTTTTAGATTCCGATGCTTCACTTCAGGTTTACTGTATCCCTTGGACCTTCTTATTGACGATCATACACAGAAATTGCATCCGAATTTAATACAAACGGCAGAATGCCGACTTGAGTACAAGAGGACTGACACTATAACATTCTATGATTTGAACCTGTCCTGTGAGTCCAGTTTTAGATTCCGATGCTTAACTTCAGGTTAACTGTATCCCTTAGACCTTCTTATTGACGATGAAACACAAATCTTGCATCCGAATTTAATACAAAAGGCACAATGCCGACTTAAGTACAAGAGGACTGACGCTCTAATTTTCTATGATTTGAACCTCTCCTGTGAGTCCAGTTCTTGATTCTGATGCTTCACTTCAGGTTTACTGTATCCCTTGGCCCTTCTTAATGACGATGAAACACAGAAATTGCATCCGAATTTAATACAAAAGTCACAGTGCCGACTTAAGTACTGGAGGACTGACACTCTAACTTTCTATGATTTGAACCTCTCCTGTGAGTCCAGTTTTCGATTCCGATTCTTCACTTCAGGTTTACTGTATCCCTTGGCCCTTGTTACTGACTATGAAACACAGAAATTGCATCCGCATTTAATACAAAAGGCACAATGCCGACTTAAGTACAAGAGAACTGACACTCTAATTTTCTATGATTTGAACCTCTCCTGTGAGTCCAGTTTTAGATTCCGATGCTTCACTTCAGGTTTACTGTATACCTTGGACCTTCTTATTGACGATGAAACACAGAAATTGCATCCGAATTTAATACAATAGGCAGATTGCCGACTTAAGTACAAGAGGACTGTCACTCTAACTTTCTATGATTTGAACCACTCCTGTGAGTCCCGTTTTGGATTCCCATGCTTCACTTCAGGTTTACTGTATACCTTGGACCTTCTTATTGACGATGAAGCACAGAAATTACATCCGAATTTAATACAAAAGGCACAATTCCGACTTGAGTACAAGATGACCACCCCCTATATTTCTATGATTTGAACCTCTCCTTTGAGTCCAGTTTTAGATTCCGATACTTCACTTCATTGTGTGATACTAATCAAGCCTGGAACGCTCTGAAAGAAAATATCACACGAGCAACTACCTCAGTTTTGGGACATTTTACTACAACTAAGAACCCCTGGTTTGATGCCGAGTGCTCGAACGCTATCGAAGATAGAAAATTAGCAAGGGAAAAATTCCTACAAAAACCAATAACACAAAACAAACTTATTTTTGAAGAGAAACAGAAACTTGCCAGGAAACTCATTAGGAAAAAGAAAAGGGATTTTATGAATTACAAATTAAAAAGAGCTGAGAATGACCGTACCACAGACTCCAGAGGATTTTTCAAGAGCATAAATATGTTTAAAAGTGGGAATATAAAAAATTATGGACAGTTCATAACAGACCCAGATGGCTCCTTGCTAACAGAAAGAAGTGACATTGCTAACAGATGGAAGGAATATTTTAATGAGTTACTAAATGCTCCAACTATAAGCGTCTCTCAGGAAGATGACAATGAATATCTTACTGCTGACCCATCGGATGAAGAGCCCAGCTTAGCAGAAATTAAAGAAAGCATCAAGAAGCTGAAGAGACATAAAGCTCCTGGAAGTGATGGTATAGACACAGATATATGGAAGCTCAGTAAATTTCCTTTTGTAAACTGCTTACACAAAATCATCACCAACATCTGGAAGCAGGAACAGGTCCCACATGATTGGAAAGAAGTAGTTGTGTGCCCTATATACAAGAAGGGGGACCCAACAAATTGTTCAAACTACAGAGGAATTGCGTTACTAAACACAACATATAAAATTCTGACAAATATACTGTTAGCAAGGATACGCCCTTACGTTGAAGACTCCCTAGATGATGCCCAATGTGGATTTAGACCTAACAGATCGACTATTGACAATATATATGTCCTAAGGATGTTGGGTGAAAAGAAATATGAATTCAATCAAAATGTACATATGCTTTTCATTGATTTTAAAAAAGCTTTTGACAGTATCAACAGGGAATATTTATGGAAGTGCATGAGGCAGATTGGCATCCCTAACAAATTGATAAATTTAATAAAATCTTGCACTTTAAACTCAAAATACAAAATAAAAGTAGCTAGCAAACTTTCTGAAGACTTTGAGGTTAAAACTGGAGTCAAACAAGGGGATTCACTCTCACCAGTTCTTTTTAACATAGTAATCAATAGAATAATCCAAAAAGTAAAGCTACTACAAATTGGAGCACAACTGGAAAGCAAAATTAACATTGTAGCATACGCTGATGACATTGCATTATTATCTGACAGTGAGAATGATTTGAAGCTTCTTACAGCACAATTAATTAAAGCCACAAATGGCACAGGCCTCCAGCTGAATACAGACAAAACAATGTACTTTATCTTATCTTGCTATCCATCAAATAATAATGTACTGCAAATTAATAACACAGCTTTCACAAAGACAAATGAATTTAATTACCTTGGTACAATAGTAACCTCTGACAACTCCATAAAAATTGAAATAGAATCACGAATTCAGAAGGCTAACAAATGCTACTATAGTCTCTTGACAGTTTTCAAAAGCAAGTTAATTTCTAGGAACACCAAACTACAAGTATACAAATCATTGATTATACCAGTACTCACCTATGGATCTGAAACCTGGACTCTCACAAAAAAAGAGGAAAACAGATTAAGAGTATTTGAACGAAAAATTTTGAGAAAAATATTTGGACCCATAAGAGATAGGATCAGTGATGAATGGAGATTGCTAAATAACAATGAAATTTACAAATTATATAAAGACTCCGATATAGTGGCCAAAATTAAAGCCAAAAGACTGAAATGGATAGGACATGTCATCAGAGCACCACCAAACAGGACCATCAAGAAAGTGACTGAAGAGATTCCCACCGGAAGACGACCTCTTGGACGCCCACGCATGAGATACTTGGACAATATTCAAGACGATCTCAGAAAACTAGGACATGACAGACAGTGGCAAATTACTTGTAAAGACAGAGCAAAGTGGTTAAACATTGTCCATTCTGCAGCAAAAAGCCTTCATGGATTGTAATGCTTAATAATAATAATAATAATAATACTTCACTTCAGGTTTACTGTTTCCCTTGGACCAGCTTATTGACGATGAAATACAGAAATTGCATCTGAATGAAATACAAAATTCACAATGCCGACTTAAGTACAAGAGGACTGACACTCTAACTTTCTATGATTTGAACCGCTCCTGTGTGTCCAGTTTTAGATTCCGATGCTTCACTTCAGGTTTACTGTATCCCTTGGACCTTCTTATTGACGATTAAACGCAGAAATTGCATCCGAATTTAATACAAAAGGGACAAAGCCGACTGAGTACAACAGGACTGACACTGTAACTTTCTGTGAATTGAACCTCTCCTGTGAGTATAGTTTTAGATTCCGATGCTTCACTTCAGGTTTACTGTATCCCTTGGACCTTCTTATTGACGATGATACACAGAAATTGCATCCTAATTTAATACAAAAGGGACAATGCCGACTGAAGTACAACAGGACTGACACTGTAACTTTCTGTGAATTGAACCTCTCCTGTGAGTCCAGTTTTAGAACCCGATGCTTTACTTCAGGTTAACCGTATCAATTGGACCTTTGTATTGACGATGACACACAGAAATTCCATCCGAATTTAATGCAAAAGGCAAAATGCCGACTTAAGTACAAGAGGACACACACTCTAACTTTCTATGATTTGAACCTCTCCTGTGAGTCCAGGTTTGGATTCCGATGCTTCACTTGAAGTTTACTGTATCCCTTAGACCTTCTTATTGACGATGAAACACAGAAATTGCATCCGAATTTAATACAAAAGGCACAATGCCGACTTAAGTACAAGAGGACTGACACCTTAAGTTTCTATGATTTGAACCACTCCTGTGAGTCCAGTTTTAGATTCCGATGCTTCACTTCAGGTTAACTGTATCCCTTAGACCTTCTTATTGACGATGAAACACAAAACTTGCATCCGAATTTAATACAAAAGGCACAATGCCGACTTAAGTACAAGAGGACTGACGCTCTAACTTTCTATGATTTGAACCTCCTCTGTGAGTCCAGTTTTAGAGTCTGATGCTTCACTTCAGGTTTACTGTATCCCTTGGACCTTCTTAATGACGATGAAACACAGAAATTGCATCCGAATTTAATACAAAAGTCACAGTGCCGAATTAAGTACTAGAGGACTGACACTCTAACTTTCTATGATGTGAACCTCTCCTGTGAATCCAGTTTTAGATTCCGATGCTTCACTTCAGGTTTTCTGTATACCTTGGCCCTTGTTATTGACTATGAAACACAGAAATTGCATCCGCATTTAATACAAAAGGCACAATGCCGACTTAAGTACAAGAGGACTGACACTCTAATTTTCTATGATTTGAACCTCTCCTGTGAGTCCAGTTTTAGATTCCGATGCTTCACTTCAGGTTTACTGTATACCTTGGACCTTCTTATTGACGATGAAACACAGAAATTGCATCCGAATTTAATACAATAGGCAGAATGCCGACTTAAGCACAAGAGGACTGTCACTCTAACTTTCTATGATTTGAACCACTCCTGTGAGTCCCGTTTTGGATTCCCATGCTTCACTTCAGGTTTACTGTATACCTTGGACCTTCTTATTGACGATGAAACACAGAAATTACATCCGAATTTAATACAAAAGGCACAATTCCGACTTGAGTACAAGAGGACCACCCCCTATATTTCTATGATTTGAACCTCTCCTTTGAGTCCAGATTTAGATTCCGATGCTTCACTTCAGGTTTACTGTATCCCTTGGACCTTCTTATTGACGATGATACACAGAAATTGCATCCGAATTTAATACAAAAGGCACAATGCCGACTTAAGTACAAGAGGACTGACTAACTTTCTATGATTTGAACCTCTCCTGTGAGTCCAGTTTTAGATTCCGATGCTTCACTTCAGGTTTTCTGTTTCCCTTGGACCAGCTTATTGACGATGAAATACAGAAATTGCATCCGAATTAAATACAAAATTCACAATGCCGACTTAAGTACAAGAGGACTGACACTCTAACTTTCTATGATTTGAACCTCTCCTGTGAGTCCAGTTTTAGAACCCGATGCTTCACTTCAGGTTTACCGTATCAATTGGACCTTTGTATTGACGATGAAACACAGAAATTCCATCCGAATTTAATGCAAAAGTCAAAGTGCCGACTTAAGTACAAGAGGACACACACTCTAACTTTCTATGATTTGAACTTCTCCTGTGAGTCCAGGTTTGGATTCCGATGCTTCACTTCAAGTTTACTGTATCCCTTAGACCTTCTTATTGACGATGAAACACAGAAATTGCATCCGAATTTAATACAAAAGGCACAATGCCGACTTAAGTACAAGAGGACTGACACTCTAAGTTTCTATGATTTGAACCACTCCTGTGAGTCCAGTTTTAGATTCCGATGCTTCACTTCAGGTTTACTGTATCCCTTGGACCTTCTTATTGACGATCATACACAGAAATTGCATCCGAATTTAATACAAACGGCAGAATGCCGACTTGAGTACAAGAGGACTGACACTATAACATTCTATGATTTGAACCTGTCCTGTGAGTCCAGTTTTAGATTCCGATGCTTAACTTCAGGTTAACTGTATCCCTTAGACCTTCTTATTGACGATGAAACACAAATCTTGCATCCGAATTTAATACAAAAGGCACAATGCCGACTTAAGTACAAGAGGACTGACGCTCTAATTTTCTATGATTTGAACCTCTCCTGTGAGTCCAGTTCTTGATTCTGATGCTTCACTTCAGGTTTACTGTATCCCTTGGCCCTTCTTAATGACGATGAAACACAGAAATTGCATCCGAATTTAATACAAAAGTCACAGTGCCGACTTAAGTACTGGAGGACTGACACTCTAACTTTCTATGATTTGAACCTCTCCTGTGAGTCCAGTTTTCGATTCCGATTCTTCACTTCAGGTTTACTGTATCCCTTGGCCCTTGTTACTGACTATGAAACACAGAAATTGCATCCGCATTTAATACAAAAGGCACAATGCCGACTTAAGTACAAGAGAACTGACACTCTAATTTTCTATGATTTGAACCTCTCCTGTGAGTCCAGTTTTAGATTCCGATGCTTCACTTCAGGTTTACTGTATACCTTGGACCTTCTTATTGACGATGAAACACAGAAATTGCATCCGAATTTAATACAATAGGCAGAATGCCGACTTAAGTACAAGAGGACTGTCACTCTAACTTTCTATGATTTGAACCACTCCTGTGAGTCCCGTTTTGGATTCCCATGCTTCACTTCAGGTTTACTGTATACCTTGGACCTTCTTATTGACGATGAAACACAGAAATTACATCCGAATTTAATACAAAAGGCACAATTCCGACTTGAGTACAAGATGACCACCCCCTATATTTCTATGATTTGAACCTCTCCTTTGAGTCCAGTTTTAGATTCCGATACTTCACTTCATTGTGTGATACTAATCAAGCCTGGAACGCTCTGAAAGAAAATATCACACGAGCAACTACCTCAGTTTTGGGACATTTTACTACAACTAAGAACCCCTGGTTTGATGCCGAGTGCTCGAACGCTATCGAAGATAGAAAATTAGCAAGGGAAAAATTCCTACAAAAACCAATAACACAAAACAAACTTATTTTTGAAGAGAAGCAGAAACTTGCCAGGAAACTCATTAGGAAAAAGAAAAGGGATTTTATGAATTACAAATTAAAAAGAGCTGAGAATGACCGTACCACAGACTCCAGAGGATTTTTCAAGAGCATAAATATGTTTAAAAGTGGGAATATAAAAAATTATGGACAGTTCATAACAGACCCAGATGGCTCCTTGCTAACAGAAAGAAGTGACATTGCTAACAGATGGAAGGAATATTTTAATGAGTTACTAAATGCTCCAACTATAAGCGTCTCTCAGGAAGATGACAATGAATATCTTACTGCTGACCCATCGGATGAAGAGCCCAGATTAGCAGAAATTAAAGAAAGCATCAAGAAGCTGAAGAGACATAAAGCTCCTGGAAGTGATGGTATAGACACAGATATATGGAAGCTCAGTAAATTTCCTTTTGTAAACTGCTTACACAAAATCATCACCAACATCTGGAAGCAGGAACAGGTCCCACATGATTGGAAAGAAGTAGTTGTGTGCCCTATATACAAGAAGGGGGACCCAACAAATTGTTCAAACTACAGAGGAATTGCGTTACTAAACACAACATATAAAATTCTGACAAATATACTGTTAGCAAGGATACGCCCTTACGTTGAAGACTCCCTAGATGATGCCCAATGTGGATTTAGACCTAACAGATCGACTATTGACAATATATATGTCCTAAGGATGTTGGGTGAAAAGAAATATGAATTCAATCAAAATGTACATATGCTTTTCATTGATTTTAAAAAAGCTTTTGACAGTATCAACAGGGAATATTTATGGAAGTGCATGAGGCAGATTGGCATCCCTAACAAATTGATAAATTTAATAAAATCTTGCACTTTAAACTCAAAATACAAAATAAAAGTAGCTAGCAAACTTTCTGAAGACTTTGAGGTTAAAACTGGAGTCAAACAAGGGGATTCACTCTCACCAGTTCTTTTTAACATAGTAATCAATAGAATAATCCAAAAAGTAAAGCTACTACAAATTGGAGCACAACTGGAAAGCAAAATTAACATTGTAGCATACGCTGATGACATTGCATTATTATCTGACAGTGAGAATGATTTGAAGCTTCTTACAGCACAATTAATTAAAGCCACAAATGGCACAGGCCTCCAGCTGAATACAGACAAAACAATGTACTTTATCTTATCTTGCTATCCATCAAATAATAATGTACTGCAAATTAATAACACAGCTTTCACAAAGACAAATGAATTTAATTACCTTGGTACAATAGTAACCTCTGACAACTCCATAAAAATTGAAATAGAATCACGAATTCAGAAGGCTAACAAATGCTACTATAGTCTCTTGACAGTTTTCAAAAGCAAGTTAATTTCTAGGAACACCAAACTACAAGTATACAAATCATTGATTATACCAGTACTCACCTATGGATCTGAAACCTGGACTCTCACAAAAAAAGAGGAAAACAGATTAAGAGTATTTGAACGAAAAATTTTGAGAAAAATATTTGGACCCATAAGAGATAGGATCAGTGATGAATGGAGATTGCTAAATAACAATGAAATTTACAAATTATATAAAGACTCCGATATAGTGGCCAAAATTAAAGCCAAAAGACTGAAATGGATAGGACATGTCATCAGAGCACCACCAAACAGGACCATCAAGAAAGTGACTGAAGAGATTCCCACCGGAAGACGACCTCTTGGACGCCCACGCATGAGATACTTGGACAATATTCAAGACGATCTCAGAAAACTAGGACATGACAGACAGTGGCAAATTACTTGTAAAGACAGAGCAAAGTGGTTAAACATTGTCCATTCTGCAGCAAAAAGCCTTCATGGATTGTAATGCTTAATAATAATAATAATAATAATACTTCACTTCAGGTTTACTGTTTCCCTTGGACCAGCTTATTGACGATGAAATACAGAAATTGCATCTGAATGAAATACAAAATTCACAATGCCGACTTAAGTACAAGAGGACTGACACTCTAACTTTCTATGATTTGAACCGCTCCTGTGTGTCCAGTTTTAGATTCCGATGCTTCACTTCAGGTTTACTGTATCCCTTGGACCTTCTTATTGACGATTAAACGCAGAAATTGCATCCGAATTTAATACAAAAGGGACAAAGCCGACTGAGTACAACAGGACTGACACTGTAACTTTCTGTGAATTGAACCTCTCCTGTGAGTATAGTTTTAGATTCCGATGCTTCACTTCAGGTTTACTGTATCCCTTGGACCTTCTTATTGACGATGATACACAGAAATTGCATCCTAATTTAATACAAAAGGGACAATGCCGACTGAAGTACAACAGGACTGACACTGTAACTTTCTGTGAATTGAACCTCTCCTGTGAGTCCAGTTTTAGAACCCGATGCTTTACTTCAGGTTTACCGTATCAATTGGACCTTTGTATTGACGATGAAACACAGAAATTCCATCCGAATTTAATGCAAAAGGCAAAATGCCGACTTAAGTACAAGAGGACACACACTCTAACTTTCTATGATTTGAACCTCTCCTGTGAGTCCAGTTTTAGATTCCGATGCTTCACTTCAGGTTAACTGTATCCCTTAGACCTTCTTATTGACGATGAAACACAAAACTTGCATCCGAATTTAATACAAAAGGAACAATGCCGACTTAAGTACAAGAGGACTGACGCTCTAACTTTCTATGATTTGAACCTCCTCTGTGAGTCCAGTTTTAGAGTCTGATGCTTCACTTCAGGTTTACTGTATCCCTTGGACCTTCTTAATGACGATGAAACACAGAAATTGCATCCGAATTTAATACAAAAGTCACAGTGCCGAATTAAGTACTAGAGGACTGACACTCTAACTTTCTATGATGTGAACCTCTCCTGTGAATCCAGTTTTAGATTCCGATGCTTCACTTCAGGTTTTCTGTATACCTTGGCCCTTGTTATTGACTATGAAACACAGAAATTGCATCCGCATTTAATACAAAAGGCACAATGCCGACTTAAGTACAAGAGGACTGACACTCTAATTTTCTATGATTTGAACCTCTCCTGTGAGTCCAGTTTTAGATTCCGATGCTTCACTTCAGGTTTACTGTATACCTTGGACCTTCTTATTGACGATGAAACACAGAAATTGCATCCGAATTTAATACAATAGGCAGAATGCCGACTTAAGCACAAGAGGACTGTCACTCTAACTTTCTATGATTTGAACCACTCCTGTGAGTCCCGTTTTGGATTCCCATGCTTCACTTCAGGTTTACTGTATACCTTGGACCTTCTTATTGACGATGAAACACAGAAATTACATCCGAATTTAATACAAAAGGCACAATTCCGACTTGAGTACAAGAGGACCACCCCCTATATTTCTATGATTTGAACCTCTCCTTTGAGTCCAGATTTAGATTCCGATGCTTCACTTCAGGTTTACTGTATCCCTTGGACCTTCTTATTGACGATGATACACAGAAATTGCATCCGAATTTAATACAAAAGGCACAATGCCGACTTCAGTACAAGAGGACTGACTAACTTTCTATGATTTGAACCTCTCCTGTGAGTCCAGTTTTAGATTCCGATGCTTCACTTCAGGTTTTCTGTTTCCCTTGGACCAGCTTATTGACGATGAAATACAGAAATTGCATCCGAATTAAATACAAAATTCACAATGCCGACTTAAGTACAAGAGGACTGACACTATAACTTTCTATGATTTGAACCTCTCCTGTGAGTCCAGTTTTAGAACCCGATGCTTCACTTCAGGTTTACCGTATCAATTGGACCTTTGTATTGACGATGAAACACAGAAATTCCATCCGAATTTAATGCAAAAGTCAAAGTGCCGACTTAAGTACAAGAGGACACACACTCTAACTTTCTATGATTTGAACTTCTCCTGTGAGTCCAGGTTTGGATTCCGATGCTTCACTTCAAGTTTACTGTATCCCTTAGACCTTCTTATTGACGATGAAACACAGAAATTGCATCCGAATTTAATACAAAAGGCACAATGCCGACTTAAGTACAAGAGGACTGACACTCTAAGTTTCTATGATTTGAACCACTCCTGTGAGTCCAGTTTTAGATTCCGATGCTTCACTTCAGGTTTACTGTATCCCTTGGACCTTCTTATTGACGATCATACACAGAAATTGCATCCGAATTTAATACAAACGGCAGAATGCCGACTTGAGTACAAGAGGACTGACACTATAACATTCTATGATTTGAACCTGTCCTGTGAGTCCAGTTTTAGATTCCGATGCTTAACTTCAGGTTAACTGTATCCCTTAGACCTTCTTAATGACGATGAAACACAAATCTTGCATCCGAATTTAATACAAAAGGCACAATGCCGACTTAAGTACAAGAGGACTGACGCTCTGATTTTCTATGATTTGAACCTCTCCTGTGAGTCCAGTTTTTGATTCTGATGCTTCACTTCAGGTTTACTGTATCCCTTGGCCCTTCTTAATGACGATGAAACACAGAAATTGCATCCGAATTTAATACAAAAGTCACAGTGCCGACTTAAGTACTGGAGGACTGACACTCTAACTTTCTAGGATTTGAACCTCTCCTGTGAGTCCAGTTTTCGATTCCGATTCTTCACTTCAGGTTTACTGTATCCCTTGGCCCTTGTTACTGACTATGAAACACAGAAATTGCATCCGCATTTAATACAAAAGGCACAATGCCGACTTGAGTACAAGATGACCACCCCCTATATTTCTATGATTTGAACCTCTCCTTTGAGTCCAGTTTTAGATTCCGATACTTCACTTCAGGTTTACTGTATCCCTTGGACCTTCTTAATGACGATGAAACACAGAAATTGCATCCGAATTTAATACAAAAGGCACAATGCCGACTTAAGTACAAGAGGACTGACTAACTTTCCATTATTTGAACCTCTCCTGTGAGTCCAGTTTTAGATTCCGATGCTTCACTTCAGGTTTTCTGTTTCCCTTGGACCAGCTTATTGACGATGAAATACAGAAATTGCATCCGAATTAAATACAAAATTCACAATGCCGACTTAAGTACAAGAGGACTGACACTCTAACTTTCTATGATTTGAACCTCTCCTGTGAGTCCAGTTTTAGAACCCGATGCTTCACTTCAGGTTTACCGTATCAATTGGACCTTTGTATTGACGATGAAACACAGAAATTCCATCCGAATTTAATGCAAAAGTCAAAGTGCCGACTTAAGTACAAGAGGACACACACTCTAACTTTCTATGATTTGAACTTCTCCTGTGAGTCCAGGTTTGGATTCCGATGCTTCACTTCAAGTTTACTGTATCCCTTAGACCTTCTTATTGACGATGAAACACAGAAATTGCATCCGAATTTTATACAAAAGGCACAATGCCGACTTAAGTACAAGAGGACTGACACTCTAAGTTTCTATGATTATAACCACTCCTGTGAGTCCAGTTTTAGATTCCGATGCTTCACTTCAGGTTTACTGTATCAATTGGACCTTTTTTTTTGACGATGAGACACAGAAATTCCATTCAAATCTAATACCAAAGGCACAATGCCGACTTAAGTACAAGAGGACTGACACTCTAACTTTCTATGATTTGAACCTCTCCTGTGTGTCCAGTTTTAGATTCCGATGCTTCACTTCAGGTTTACGGTATCAATTGAACCTTTGTATTGACGATGAAACACAGAAATTCAATCCGAATTTAATGCAAAAGCAAAATGCCGACTTAAGTACAAGAGGACACACACTCTAACTTTCTATGATTTGAACCTCTCCTGTGAGTCCAGGTTTGGATTCCGATGCTTCACTTCAAGTTTACTGTATCCCTTAGACCTTCTTATTGATGATGAAACACAGAAATTGCATCCGAATTTAATACAAAGCACAATGTCGACTTAAGTACAAGAGGACTGACACTCTAAGTTTCTATGATTTGAACCACTCCTGTGAGTCCAGTTTTAGATTCCGATGCTTCACTTCAGGTTTACTGTATCAATTAGACCTTCTTTTTGACGATGAAACACAGAAACTCCATCCGAATCTAATACCAAAGGCACAATGCCGACTTAAGTACAAGAGGACTGACACTCTAACTTTCTATGATTTCAACCGCTCCTGTGTGTCCAGTTTTAGATTCCGATGCTTCACTTCAGGTTTACTGTATCCCTTGGACCTTCTTATTGACGATTAAACGCAGAAATTGCATCCGAATTAAATACAAAAGGGACAAAGCCGACTGAGTACAACAGGACTGACACTGTAACTTTCTGTGAATTGAACCTCTCCTGTGAGTATAGTTTTAGATTCCGATGCTTCACTTCAGGTTTACTGTATCCCTTGGACCTTCTTATTGACGATGATACACAGAAATTGCATCCTAATTTAATACAAAAGGGACAATGCCGACCGAAGTACAACAGGACTGACACTGTAACTTTCTGTGAATTGAACCTCTCCTGTGAGTCCAGTTTTAGAACCCGATGCTTTACTTCAGGTTTACCGTATCAATTGGACCTTTGTTTTTGACGATGAAACACAGAAATTCCATCCGAATTTAATGCAAAAGGCAAAATGCCGACTTAAGTACAAGAGGACACACACTCTAACTTTCTATGATTTGAACCTCTCCTGTGAGTCCAGGTTTGGATTCCGATGCTTCACTTGAAGTTTACTGTATCCCTTAGACCTTCTTATTGACGATGAAACACAGAAATTGAATCCGAATTTAATACAAAAGGCACAATGCCGACTTAAGTACAATAGGACTGACACTCTAAGTTTCTATGATTTGAACCACTCCTGTGAGTCCAGTTTTAGATTCCGATGCTTCACTTCAGGCTAACTGTATCCCTTAGACCTTCTTATTGACGATGAAACACAAAACTTGCATCCGAATTTAATACAAAAGGCACAATGCCGACTTAAGTACAAGAGGACTGACGCTCTAACTTTCTATGATTTGAACCTCTCCTGTGAGTCCAGTTTTAGAGTCTGATGCTTCACTTCAGGTTTACTGTATCCCTTGGACCTTCTTAATGACGATGAAACACAGAAATTGCATCCGAATTTAATACAAAAGTCACAGTGCCGAATTAAGTACTAGAGGACTGACACTCTAACTTTCTATGATGTGAACCTCTCCTGTGAATCCAGTCTTAGATTCCGATGCTTGACTTCAGGTTTTCTGTATACCTTGGCCCTTGTTATTGACTATGAAACACAGAAATTGCATCCGCATTTAATACAAAAGGCACAATGCCGACTTAAGTACAAGAGGACTGACACTCTAATTTTCTATGATTTGAACCTCTCCTGTGAGTCTAGTTTTAGATTCCGATGCTTCACATCAGGTTTACTGTATACCTTGGACCTTCTTATTGACGATGAAACACAGAAATTGCATACGAAGTTAATACAATAGGCAGAATGCCGACTTAAGCACAAGAGGACTGTCACTCTAACTTTCTATGATTTGAACCACTCCTGTGAGTCCCGTCTTGGATTCCCATGCTTCACTTCTGGTTTACTGTATACCTTGGACCTTCTTATTGACGATGAAACACAGAAATTACATCCGAATTTAATACAAAAGACACAATTCCGACTTGAGTACATAAGGACCACCCCCTATATTTCTATGATTTGAACCTCTCCTTTGAGTCCAGATTTAGATTCCGATGCTTCACTTCAGGTTTACTGTATCCCTTGGACCTTCTTATTGACGATGATACACAGAAATTGCATCCGAATTTAATACAAAAGGCACAATGCCGACTTAAGTACAAGAGGACTGACTAACTTTCCATTATTTGAACCTCTCCTGTGAGTCCAGTTTTAGATTCCGATGCTTCACTTCAGGTTTTCTGTTTCCCTTGGACCAGCTTATTGACGATGAAATACAGAAATTGCATCCGAATTAAATACAAAATTCACAATGCCGACTTAAGTACAAGAGGACTGACACTCTAACTTTCTATGATTTGAACCTCTCCTGTGAGTCCAGTTTTAGAACCCGATGCTTCACTTCAGGTTTACCGTATCAATTGGAATTTGTATTGACGATGAAACGCAGAAATTCCATCCGAATTTAATGCAAAAGTCAAAGTGCCGACTTAAGTACAAGAGGACACACACTCTAACTTTCTATGATTTGAACTTCTCCTGTGAGTCCAGGTTTGGATTCCGATGCTTCACTTCAAGTTTACTGTATCCCTTAGACCTTCTTATTGACGATGAAACACAGAAATTGCATCCGAATTTAATACAAAAGGCACAATGCCGACTTAAGTACAAGAGGACTGACACTCTAAGTTTCTATGATTATAACCACTCCTGTGAGTCCAGTTTTAGATTCCGATGCTTCACTTCAGGTTTACTGTATCAATTGGACCATTTTTTTGACGATGAGACACAGAAATTCCACCCAAATCTAATACCAAAGGCACAATGCCGACTTAAGTACAAGAGGACTGACACTCTAACTTTCTATGATTTGAACCTCTCCTGTGTGTCCAGTTTTAGATTCCGATGCTTCACTTCAGGTTTACTGTATCCCTTGGACCTTCTTATTGACGTTTAAACGCAGAAATTACATCCGAATTTAATACAAAAGGGACAATGCCGACTGAAGTACAACAGGACTGACACTGTAATTTTCTGTGAATTGAATCTCTCCTGTGAGTCCAGTTTTAGATTCCGATGCTTCACTTCAGGTTTACTGTATCCCTTGGACATTCTTATTGACGATGATACACAGAAATTGCATCCGAATTTAATACAACCGGCACAATGCCGACTTATGTACAAGAGGACTGACACTCTAACATTCTAGGATTTGAACCTCTCCTGTGAGTCCAGTTCTAGAGTCTGATGCTTCACTTCAGGTTTACTGTATCCCTTGGACCTTCTTAATGACGATGAAACACAGAAATTGCATCCGAATTTAATACAAAAGTCACAGTGCCGAATTAAGTACTAGAGGACTGACACTCTAACTTTCTATGATGTGAACCTCTCCTGTGAATCCAGTTTTAGATTCCGATGCTTCACTTCAGGTTTACTGTATACCTTGGCACTTGTTATTGACTATGAAACACAGAAATTGCATCCGCATTTAATACAAAAGGCACAATGCCGACTTAAGTACAAGAGGACTGACACTCTAATTTTCTATGATTTGAACCTCTCCTGTGAGTCCAGTTTTAGATTCCGATGCTTCACTTCAGGTTTACTGTATACCTTGGACCTTCTTATTGACGATGAAACACAGAAATTGCATCCGAATTTAATACAATAGGCAGAATGCCGACTTAAGCACAAGAGGACTATCACTCTAACTTTCTATGATTTGAACCACTCCTGTGAGTCCCGTTTTGGATTCCCATGCTTCACTTCAGGTTTACTGTATACCTTGGACCTTCTTATTGACGATGAAACACAGAAATTACATCCGAATTTAATACAAAAGGCACAATTCCGACTTGAGTACAGGAGGACCACCCCCTATATTACTATGATTTGAACCTCTCCTGTGAGGCCAGTCTTAGATTCCGATGCTTCACTTCAGGTTTACTGTATACCTTGGACCTTCTTATTGACATTGAAACACAGAAATTGCATCCGAATTTAATACAATAGGCAGAATGCCGACTTAAGTACAAGAGGACTGTCACTCTAACTTTCTATGATTTGAACCACTCCTGTGAGTCCCGTTTTGGATTCCCATGCTTCACTTCAGGTTTCCTGTATTCCCTGGACCTTCTTATTGACGATGAAACACAGAAATTACATCCGAATCTCATACAAAAGGCACAATGCCGACTTGAGTACAAGAGGACCAACCCTCTAACTTTCTATGATTTGAATTTCTCCTGTGAGTCCAGTTTTAGAATCCGATGCTTCACTTCAGGTTTGCCGTATCAATTGGACCTTTGTATTGACGATGAAACACAGAAATTCCATCCGAATTCAATGCATAATTCACAATGCCGACTTAAGTACAAGAGGACTGACACTCTAACTTTCTATGATTTGAACCTCTCCTGTGTGTCCAGTTTTAGATTCCGATGCTTCACTTAAGGTTTACTGTATCCCTTGGACCTTCTTATTGACGATTAAACGCAGAAATTGCATCCGAATTTAATACAAAAGGCACAATGCCGACTGAAATACAAGAGGACTGACACTCTAACTTTCTGTGAATTGAACCTCTCCTGTGAGTCCCGTTTTAGATTCCGATGCTTCACTTCAGGTTTAGTGTAATCCTTGGACCTTCTTATTGATGATGAAACACAGAAATTACATCTGAATTTAATACAAACGGCACAATGCCGACTTGAGTACAAGAGGACTAACACTCTAACTTGCTATTATTTGAACCTCTCCTTTGAGTCCAGTTTTAGATTCCGATGCTTCACTTCAGGTTTACTGTATCCCTTGGACCTTCATATTGACGATGATACACAGAAATTGCATCCGAATTTAATACAAAAGGCACAATGCCGACTTAAGTACAAGAGGACTGACTAACTTTCTATGATTTGAACCTCTCCTGTGAGTCCAGTTTTGGATTCCGATGCTTAACTTCATGTTTAACGTATGCCTTGGACCTTCTTATTGACGATAAAACACAGAAATTGCATCCGAATTTAATACAAAAGGCACAATGCCGACTTAAGTACAAGAGGAGTTACACTCTAACTTTCTATGATTGGAACCTCTCCTGTGAGTCCAGTTTTAGATTCCGATGCTTCACTGCAGGTTTACTGTGTCCCTTGGACTAGCTTATTGACGATGAAACAAAGAAATTGCATCCGAATTTAATACAAATGGCACAATGGCGACTCAAGTACAAGAGGACTGACACTCTAACTTTCTATGATTTGAACCTCTCCTGTGAATCCAGTTTTAGATTCCGATGCTTCACTTCAGGTTTACCGTATCAATTGGACCGTTGTATTGACAATGAAACACAGAAATTCCATCCGAATTTAATACAAAATGCACAATGCCGACTTAAGTACAAGAGGACTGACACTCTAACTTTCTATGATTTGAACCTCTCCTGTGCGTCCAGTTTTAGATTCCAAAGCTTCACTTCAGGTTAACTGTATCCCTTAGACCTTCCTATTGACGGTGAAACACAAAAATTGCATCCGAATTTAATACAAAAGGCACAATGCCGACTTAAGTACAAGAGGACTGACGCTCTAAATTTCTATGATTTGAACCTCTCCTGGGAGTCCAGTTTTAGATTCCGATGCTTCCCTTCAGGTTTACTGTATACCATGGACCTACTTATTCACGATGAAACACAGAAATTGCATCCGAATTTAATACAAAAGTCATAATGCCGACTTAAGTACAAGAGGACTGACACTCTAACTTTCTATGATTTGAACCTCTCCTGTGAGACCAGTGTGAGAGTCCGATGCTTCACTTCTGGTTTAATGTATCCCTTGGACCTTCTTATTGACGATTAAACACAGAAATTGCACCCGAATTTAATACAAAAGGCACAATGGCGACTTAAGTACAAGAGGACTGACACTCTAACTTTCTATGATTTAACCTCTCCTGTGAATCCAGTTTTAGATTCCGATCCTTCACTTCAGGTTTACTGTATCCCTTGGACCTTCTTATTGACGATGAAACACAGAAGTTGCCTCCGCTTTTTAATACAAAAGGAACAATGCCGACTTAAGTACAAGAGGACTGACACTCTAACTTTATATGATTTGAACCTCTCCTGTGAGTCTAGTTTTAGATTCCGATGCTTCACTTCAGGTTTACTGTATACGTTGGACCTTCTTATTGACGATGAAATACAGAAATTGCATCCGAATTAAATACAAAATTCACAATGCCGACTTAAGTACAAGAGGACTGACACTCTAACTTTCTATGATTTGACCTCTCCTGTGTGTCCAGTTTTAGATTCCGATGCCTCACTTCAGGTTTACTGTATCGCTTGGACCTTGTTATTGACGATTAAACGCAGAAATTGCATCCGAATTTAATACAAAAGGCACAATGCTGACTGAAGTACAACAGGACTGACACTCTAACATTCTATGATTTGAACCTCTCCTGTGAGTCCAGTTTTAGATTCCGATGCTTCACTTCAGGTTAACTGTATCCCTTAGACCTTCTTATTGACGATGAAACACAAAAATTGCATCCGAATTTAATACAAAAGGCACAATGCCGACTTAAGTAAGAGAGGACTGACGCTCTAACTTTCTATGATTTGAACCTCTCCTGTGAGTCCAGTTTTAGATTCTGATGCTTCACTTCAGGTTTACTGTATCCCTTGGACCTTCTTAATGACGATGAAACACAGAAATTGCATCCGAATTTAATACAAAAGTCACAGTGCCTACTTAAGTACAAGAGGACTGACACTCTAATTTTCTACGATTTGAACCTCTCCTGTGAGTCCAGTTTTAGATTCCGCTGCTTCACTTCAGGTTTACTGTATCCCTTGGACCTTCTTATTGACGATTAAACGCAGAAATTGCATCCGAATTTAATACAAAAGGTACAATGCCGACTTAAGTACAAGAGGACTGACTAACTTTCAATGATTTGAACCTCTCCTGTGAGACCAGTTTTGTATTCTGGTGCTTCACTCCCGGTTTAACGTATGCCTTGGACCTTCTTATTGACGATAAAACACAGAAATTGCATCCGAATTTAATACTAAAGGCACAATGCCGACTTAAGTACAAGAGGACTGACACTCTAACTTTCTATGATTGGAACCTCTCCTGTGAGTCCAGTTTTAGTTTCCGATGCTCCACTTCAGGTTTACTGTATCCCTTAGACCTTCTCATTGACGATGAAACACAGAAATTGCATCCGAATTTAATACAAAAGGCACAATGCCGAGTTAAGTACAAGAGGACTGACACTCTAACTTTCTATGATTTAAACCTCTCCTGTGAGTCCAGTTTTAGATTCCGATGCTTCACTTCAGGTTTTCTGTTTCCCTTGGACCAGCTTATTGACGATGAAATACAGAAATTGCATCCGAATTAAATACAAAATTCACAATGCCGACTTAAGTACAAGAGGACTGACACTCTAACTTTCTATGATTTGAACCTCTCCTGTGAGTCCAGTTTTAGAACCCGATGCTTCACTTCAGGTTTACCGTATCAATTGGACCTTTGTATTGACGATGAAACACAGAAATTCCATCCGAATTTAATGCAAAAGTCAAAGTGCCGACTTAAGTACAAGAGGACACACACTCTAACTTTCTATGATTTGAACTTCTCCTGTGAGTCCAGGTTTGGATTCCGATGCTTCACTTCAAGTTTACTGTATCCCTTAGACCTTCTTATTGACGATGAAACACAGAAATTGCATCCGAATTTAATACAAAAGGCACAATGCCGACTTAAGTACAAGAGGACTGACACTCTAAGTTTCTATGATTTGAACCACTCCTGTGAGTCCAGTTTTAGATTCCGATGCTTCACTTCAGGTTTACTGTATCCCTTGGACCTTCTTATTGACGATCATACACAGAAATTGCATCCGAATTTAATACAAACTTCAGAATGCCGACTTGAGTACAAGAGGACTGACACTATAACATTCTATGATTTGAACCTGTCCTGTGAGTCCAGTTTTAGGTTCCGATGCTTAACTTCAGGTTAACTGTATCCCTTAGACCTTCTTATTGACGATGAAACACAAATCTTGCATCCGAATTTAATACAAAAGGTACAATGCCGACTTAAGTACAAGAGGACTGACGCTCTAATTTTCTATGATTTGAACCTCTCCTGTGAGTCCAGTTTTTGATTCTGATGCTTCACTTCAGGTTTACTGTATCCCTTGGACCTTCTTAATGACGATGAAACACAGAAATTATATCCGAATTTAATACAAAAGTCACAGTGCGGACTTAAGTACTGGAGGACTGACACTCTAACTTTCTATGATTTGAACCTCTCCTGTGAGTCCAGTTTTCGATTCCGATGCTTCACTTCAGGTTTACTGTATCCCTTGGCCCTTGTTACTGACTATGAAACACAGAAATTGCATCCGCATTTAATACAAAAGGCACAATGCCGACTTAAGTACAAGAGAACTGACACTCTAATTTTCTATGATTTGAACCTCTCCTGTGAGTCCAGTTTTAGATTCCGATGCTTCACTTCAGGTTTACTGTATACCTTGGACCTTCTTATTGACGATGAAACACAGAAATTGCATCCGAATTTAATACAATAGGCAGAATGCCGACTTAAGTACAAGAGGACTGTCACTCTAACTTTCTATGATTTGAACCACTCCTGTGAGTCCCGTTTTGGATTCCCATGCTTCACTTCAGGTTTACTGTATACCTTGGACCTTCTTATTGACGATGAAACACAGAAATTACATCCGAATTTAATACAAAAGGCACAATTCCGACTTCAGTACAAGATGACCACCCCCTATATTTCTATGATTTGAACCTCTCCTTTGAGTCCAGTTTTAGATTCCGATACTTCACTTCAGGTTTACTGTTTCCCTTGGACCAGCTTATTGACGATGAAATACAGAAATTGCATCTGAATGAAATACAAAATTCACAATGCCGACTTAAGTACAAGAGGACTGACACTCTAACTTTCTATGATTTGAACCTCTTTTGTGGGTCCAGTTTTAGAACCCGATGCTTCACTTCAGGTTTACGGTATCAATTGAACCTTTGCATTGACGATGAAACAAAGAAATTCAATCCGAATTTAATGCAAAAGCAAAATGCCGACTTAAGTACAAGAGGACACACACTCTAACTTTCTATGATTTGAACCTCTCCTGTGAGTCCAGGTTTGGATTCCGATGCTTCACTTCAAGTTTACTGTATCCCTTAGACCTTCTTATTGATGATGAAACACAGAAATTGCATCCGAATTTAATACAAAGCACAATGCCGACTTAAGTACAAGAGGACTGACACTCTAAGTTTCTATGATTTGAACCACTCCTATGAGTCCAGTTTTAGATTCCGATGCTTCACTTCAGGTTTACTGTATCCCTTGGACCTTCTTAATGACGATGAAACACAGAAATTGCATCCGAATTTAATACAAAAGTCACAGTGCCGACTTAAGTACTAGAGGACTGACACTCTAACTTTCTATGATTTGAACCTCTCCTGTGAATCCAGTTTTAGATTCCGATGCTTCACTTCAGGTTTACTGTATCCCTCGGCCCTTGTTATTGACTATGAAACACAGAAATTGCATCCGCATTTAATACAAAAGGCACAATGCCGACTTAAGTACAAGAGGACTGACACTCTAATTTTCTACGATTTGAACCTCTCCTGTGAGTCCAGTTTTAGATTCCGATGCTTCACTTCAGGTTTACTGTATCCCTTGGACCTTCTTATTGCCGATTAAACGCAGAAATTGCATCCGAATTTAATACAAAAGGCACAATGCCGACTTAAGTACAAGAGGACTGACTAACTTTCAATGATTTGAACCTCTCCTGTGAGACCAGTTTTGTATTCTGGTGCTTCACTCCAGGTTTAACGTTTGCCTTAGACCTTCTTATTGACGATAAAACACAGAAATTGCATCCGAATTTAATACTAAAGGCACAATGCCGACTTAAGTAAAAGAGGACTGACACTCTAACTTTCTATGTTTGGAACCTCTCCTGTGAGTCCAGTTTTAGTTTCCGATGCTCCACTTCAGGTTTACTGTATCCCTTAGACCTTCTCATTGACGATGAAACACAGAAATTGCATCCGAATTTAATACAAAAGGCACAATGCCGAGTTAAGTACAAGAGGACTGACACTCTAACTTTCTATGATTTAAACCTCTCCTGTGAGTCCAGTTTTAGATTCCGATGCTTCACTTCAGGTTTTCTGTTTCCCTTGGACCAGCTTATTGACGATGAAATACAGAAATTGCATCCGAATTAAATACAAAGTTCACAATGCCGACTTAAGTACAAGAGGACTGACGCTCTAATTTTCTATGATTTGAACCTCTCCTGTGAGTCCAGTTTTTGATTCTGATGCTTCACTTCAGGTTTACTGTATCCCTTGGACCTTCTTAATGACGATGAAACACAGAAATTGCATCCGAATTTAATACAAAAGTCACAGTGCCGACTTAAGTACTGGAGGACTGACACTCTAACGTTCTATGGTTTGAACCTCTCCTGTGAGTCCAGTTTTCGATTCCGATGCTTCACTTCAGGTTTACTGTATCCCTTGGCCCTTGTTACTGACTATGAAACACAGAAATTACATCCGCATTTAATACAAAAGGCACAATGCCAACTTAAGTACAAGAGAACTGACACTCTAATTTTCTATGATTTGAACCTCTCCTGTGAGTCCAGTTTTAGATTCCGGTGCTTCACTTCAGGTTTACTGTATACCTTGGACCTTCTTATTGACGATGAAACACAGAAATTGCATCCGAATTTAATACAATAGGCAGAATGCCGACTTAAGTACAAGAGGACTGTCACTCTAACTTTCTATGATTAGAACCACTCCTGTGAGTCCCGTTTTGGATTCCCATGCTTCACTTCAGGTTTACTGTATACCTTGGACCTTCTTATTGACGATGAAACACAGAAATTACATCCGAATTTAATACAAAAGGCACAATTCCGACTTGAGTACAAGATGACCACCCCCTATATTTCTATGATTTGAACCTCTCCTTTGAGTCCAGTTTTAGATTCCGATACTTCACTTCAGGTTTACTGTTTCCCTTGGACCAGCTTATTGACGATGAAATACAGAAATTGCATCTGAATGAAATACAAAATTCACAATGCCGACTTAAGTACAAGAGGACTGACACTCTAACTTTCTATGATTTGAACCTCTTTTGTGAGTCCAGTTTTAGAACCCGATGCTTCACTTCAGGTTTACGGTATCAATTGAACCTTTGTATTGACGATGAAACAAAGAAATTCAATCCGAATTTAATGCAAAAGCAAAATGCCGACTTAAGTACAAGAGGACTGACACTCTAATTTTCTACGATTTGAACCTCTCCTGTGAGTCCAGTTTTAGATTCCGATGCTTCACTTCAGGTTTACTGTATCCCTTGGACCTTCTTATTGACGATCATACACAGAAATTGCATCCGAATTTAATACAAACGGCAGAATGCCGACTTGAGTACAAGAGGACTGACACTATAACATTCTATGATTTGAACCTGTCCTGTGAGTCCAGTTTTAGATTCCGATGCTTAACTTCAGGTTAACTGTATCCCTTAGACCTTCTTATTGACGATGAAACACAAATCTTGCATCCGAATTTAATACAAAAGGCACAATGCCGACTTAAGTACAAGAGGACTGACGCTCTAATTTTCTATGATTTGAACCTCTCCTGTGAGTCCAGTTTTTGATTCTGATGCTTCACTTCAGGTTTACTGTATCCCTTGGACCTTCTTAATGACGATGAAACACAGAAATTGCATCCGAATATAATACAAAAGTCACAGTGCCGACTTAAGTACTGGAGGACTGACACTCTAACTTTCTATGATTTGAACCTCTCCTGTGAGTCCAGTTTTCGATTCCGATGCTTCACTTCAGGTTTACTGTATCCCTTGGCCCTTGTTACTGACTATGAAACACAGAAATTGCATCCGCATTTAATACAAAAGGCACAATGCCGACTTAAGTACAAGAGAACTGACACTCTAATTTTCTATGATTTGAACCTCTCCTGTGAGTCCAGTTTTAGATTCCGATGCTTCACTTCAGGTTTACTGTATACCTTGGACCTTCTTATTGACGATGAAACACAGAAATTGCATCCGAATTTAATACAATAGGCAGAATGCCGACATAAGTACAAGAGGACTGTCACTCTAACTTTCTATGATTTGAACCACTCCTGTGAGTCCCGTTTTGGATTCCCATGCTTCACTTCGGGTTTACTGTATACCTTGGACCTTCTTATTGACGATGAAACACAGAAATTACATCCGAATTTAATACAAAAGGCACAATTCCGACTTGAGTGCAAGATGACCACCCCCTATATTTCTATGATTTGAACCTCTCCTTTGAGTCCAGTTTTAGATTCCGATACTTCACTTCAGGTTTACTGTTTCCCTTGGACCAGCTTATTGACGATGAAATACAGAAATTGCATCTGAATGAAATACAAAATTCACAATGCCGACTTAAGTACAAGAGGACTGACACTCTAACTTTCTATGATTTGAACCTCTTTTGTGAGTCCAGTTTTAGAACCCGATGCTTCACTTCAGGTTTACTGTATCCCTTGGACCTTCTTATTGACGATTAAACGCAGAAATTTCATCCGAATTTAATACAAAAGGGACAAAGCCGACTGAGTACAACAGGACTGACACTGTAACTTTCTGTGAATTGAACCTCTCCTGTGAGTATAGTTTTAGATTCCGATGCTTCACTTCAGGTTTACTGTATCCCTTGGACCTTCTTATTGACGATGATACACAGAAATTGCATCCTAATTTAATACAAAAGGGACAATGCCGACTGAAGTACAACAGGACTGACACTGTAACTTTCTGTGAATTGAACCTCTCCTGTGAGTCCAGTTTTAGAACCCGATGCTTCACTTCAGGTTTACCGTATCAATTGGACCTTTGTATTGACGATGAAACACAGAAATTCCATCCGAATTAAATGCAAAAGGCAAAATGCCGACTTAAGTACAAGAAGACACACACTCTAACTTTCTATGATTTGAACCCCTCCTGTGAGTCCAGGTTTGGATTCCGATGCTTCACTTGAAGTTTACTGTATCCCTTAGACCTTCTTATTGACGATGAAACACAGAAATTGCATCCGAATTTAATACAAAAGGCACAATGCCGACTTAAGTACAAGAGGACTGACACTCTAAGTTTCTATGATTTGAACCACTCCTGTGAGTCCAGTTTTAGATTCCGATGCTTCACTTCAGGTTAACTGTATCCCTTAGACCTTCTTATTGACGATGAAACACAAAACTTGCATCCGAATTTAATACAAAAGGCACAATGCCGACTTAAGTACAAGAGGACTGACGCTCTAACTTTCTATGATTTGAACCTCTCCTGTGAGTCCAGTTTTAGAGTCTGATGCCTCACTTCAGGTTTACTGTATCCCTTGGACCTTCTTAATGACGATGAAACACAGAAATTGCATCCGAATTTAATACAAAAGTCACAGTGCCGAATTAAGTACTAGAGGACTGACACTCTAACTTTCTATGATGTGAACCTCTCCTGTGAATCCAGTTTTAGATTCCGATGCTTCACTTCAGGTTTTCTGTATACCTTGGCCCTTGTTATTGACTATGAAACACAGAAATTGCATCCGCATTTAATACAAAAGGCACAATGCCGACTTAAGTACAAGAGGACTGACACTCTAATTTTCTATGATTTGAACCTCTCCTGTGAGTCCAGTTTTAGATTCCGACGCTTCACATCAGGTTTACTGTATACCTTGGACCTTCTTATTGACGATGAAACACAGAAATTGCATCTGAATTTAATACAATAGGCAGAATGCCGACTTAAGCACAAGAGGACTGTCACTCTAAATTTCTATGACTTGAACCACTCCTGTGAGTCCCGTTTTGGATTCCCATGCTTCACTTCAGGTTTACTGTATACCTTGGACCTTCTTATTGACGATGAAACACAGAAATTACATCCGAATTTAATACAAAAGGCACAATTCCGACTTGAGTACATAAGGACCACCCCCTATATTTCTATGATTTGAACCTCTCCTTTGAGTCCAGATTTAGATTCCGATGCTTCACTTCAGGTTTACTGTATCCCTTGGACCTTCTTATTGACGATGATACACAGAAATTGCATCCGAATTTAATACAAAAGGCACAATGCCGACTTAAGTACAAGAGGACTGACTAACTTTCTATGATTTGAACCTCTCCTGTGAGTCCAGTTTTAGATTCCGATGCTTCACTTCAGAATTTCTGTTTCCCTTGGAGCAGCTTATTGACGATGAAATACAGAAATTGCATCCGAATTAAATACAAAATTCACAATGCCGACTTAAGTACAAGAGGACTGACACTCTAACTTTCTATGATTTGAACCTCTCCTGTGAGTCCAGTTTTAGAACCCGATGCTTCACTTCAGGTTTACCGTATCAATTGGACCTTTGTATTGACGATGAAACACAGAAATTCCATCCGAATTTAATGCAAAAGTCAAAGTGCCGACTTAAGTACAAGAGGACACACACTCTAACTTTCTATGATTTGAACTTCTCCTGTGAGTCCAGGTTTGGATTCCGATGCTTCACTTCAAGTTTACTGTATCCCTTAGACCTTCTTATTGACGATGAAACACAGAAATTGCATCCGAATTTAATACAAAAGGCACAATGCCGACTTAAGTACAAGAGGACTGACACTCTAAGTTTCTATGATTATAACCACTCCTGTGAGTCCAGTTTTAGATTCCGATGCTTCACTTCAGGTTTACTGTATCAATTGGACCTTCTTTTTGACGATGAAACACAGAAACTCCACCCGAATCTAATACCAAAGGCACAATGCCGACTTAAGTGCAAGAGGACTGACACTCTAACTTTCTATGATTTGAACCTCTCCTGTGTGTCCAGTTTTAGATTCCGATGCTTCACTTCAGGTTTACTGTATCCCTTGGACCTTCTTATTGACGTTTAAACGCAGAAATTACATCCGAATTTAATACAAAAGGGACAATGCCGACTGAAGTACAACAGGACTGACACTGTAATTTTCTTTGAATTGAATCTCTCCTGTGAGTCCAGTTTTAGATTCCGATGCTTCACTTCAGGTTTACTGTATCCCTTGGACATTCTTATTGACGATGATACACAGAAATTGCATCCGAATTTAATACAACCGGCACAATGCCGACTTAAGTACAAGAGGACTGACACTCTAACATTCTAGGATTTGAACCTCTCCTGTGAGTCCAGTTTTAGAGTCTGATGCTTCACTTCAGGTTTACTGTATCCCTTGGACCTTCTTAATGACGATGAAACACAGAAATTGCATCCGAATTTAATACAAAAGTCACAGTGCCGAATTAAGTACTAGAGGACTGACACTCTAACTTTCTATGATGTGAACCTCTCCTGTGAATCCAGTTTTAGATTCCGATGCTTCACTTCAGGTTTACTGTATACCTTGGCACTTGTTATTGACTATGAATCACAGAAATTGCATCCGCATTTAATACAAAAGGCACAATGCCGACTTAAGTACAAGAGGACTGACACTCTAATTTTCTATGATTTGAACCTCTCCTGTGAGTCCAGTTTTAGATTCCGATGCTTCACTTCAGGTTAACTGTATACCTTGGACCTTCTTATTGACGATGAAACACAGAAATTGCATCCGAATTTAATACAATAGGCAGAATGCCGACTTAAGCACAAGAGGACTGTCACTCTAATTTTCTATGATTTGAACCACTCCTGTGAGTCCCGTTTTGGATTCCCATGCTTCACTTCAGGTTTACTGTATACCTTGGACCTTCTTATTGACGATGAAACACAGAAATTACATCCGAATTTAATACAAAAGGCACAATTCCGACTTGAGTACAAGAGGACCACCCCCTATATTTCTATGATTTGAACCTCTCCTGTGAGTCCAGTCTTAGATTTCGATGCTTCACTTCAGGTTTACTGTATACCTTGGACCTTCTTATTGACATTGAAACACAGAAATTGCATCCGAATTTAATACAATAGGCAGAATGCCGACTTAAGTACAAGAGGACTGTCACTCTAACTTTCTATGATTTGAACCACTCCTGTGAGTCCCGTTTTGGATTCCCATGCTTCACTTCAGGTTTACTGTATTCCCTGGACCTTCTTATTGACGATGAAACACAGAAATTACATCCGAATTTCATACAAAAGGCACAATGCCGACTTGAGTACAAGAGGACCAACCCTCTAACTTTCTATGATTTGAATTTCTCCTGTGAGTCCAGTTTTAGAATCCGATGCTTCACTTCAGGTTTGCCGTATCAATTGGACCTTTGTATTGACGATGAAACACAGAAATTCCATCCGAATTCAATGCATAATTCACAATGCCGTTTTAAGTACAAGAGGACACACACTCTAACTTTCTATGATTTGAACCTCTCCTGTGAGTCCAGTTTTGGTTTCCGATGCTTCACTTCAAGTTTACTGTATCCCTTAGACTTTCTTATTGACGATGAAACACAGAAATTGCATCCAAATTTAATACAAAAGGCAAAATGCCGACTTAAGTACAAGAGGACTGACACTCTAACTTTCTATGATTTGAACCTCTCCTGTGAGTCCCGTTTTAGATTCCGATGCTTCACTTCAGGTTTACTGTAATCCTTGGACCTTCTTATTGATGATGAAACACAGAAATTACATCTTAATTTAATACAAACGGCACAATGCCGACTTGAGTACAAGAGGACTAACACTCTAACTAGCTATTATTTGAACCTCTCCTTTGAGTCCAGTTTTAGATTCCGATGCTTCACTTCAGGTTTACTGTATCCCTTGGCCCTCATATTGACGATGATACACAGAAATTGCATCCGAATTTAATACAAAAGGCACAATGCCGACTTAAGTACAAGAGGACTGACTAACTTTCTATGATTTGAACCTCTCCTGTGAGTCCAGTTTTGGATTCCGATGCTTAACTTCAGGTTTAACGTATGCCTTGGACCTTCTTATTGACGATAAAACACAGAAATTGCATCCGAATTTAATACAAAAGGCACAATGCCGACTTAAGTACAAGAGGAGTTACACTCTAACTTTCTATGATTGGAACCTCTCCTGTGAGTCCAGTTTTAGATTCCGATGCTTCACTGCAGGTTTACTGTGTCCCTTGGACTAGCTTATTGACGATGAAACACAGTAATTCCATCCGAATTTAATACAAAATGCACAATGCCGACTTAAGTACAAGAGGACTGACACTCTAACTTTCTATGATTTGAACCTCTCCTGTGCGTCCAGTTTTAGATTCCAATGCTTCACTTCAGGTTAACTGTATCCCTTAGACCTTCTTATTGACGGTGAAACACAAAAATTGCATCCGAATTTAATACAAAAGGCACAATGCCGACTTAAGTACAAGAGGACTGACGCTCTAAATTTCTATGATTTGAACCTCTCCTGGGAGTCCAGTTTTAGATTCCGATGCTTCCCTTCAGGTTTACTGTATACCATGGACCTACTTATTCACGATGAAACACAGAAATTGCATCCGAATTTAATACAAAAGTCATAATGCCGACTTAAGTACAAGAGGACTGACACTCTAACTTTCTATGATTTGAACCTCTCCTGTGAGACCAGTGTTAGAGTCCGATGCTTCACTTCTGGTTTAATGTATCCCTTGGACCTTCTTATTGACGATTAAACACAGAAATTGCACCCGAATTTAATACAAAAGGCACAATGGCAACTTAAGTACAAGAGGACTGACACTCTAACTTTCTATGATTTAACCTCTCCTGTGAATCCAGTTTTAGATTCCGATCCTTCACTTCAGGTTTACTGTATCCCTTGGACCTTCTTATTGACGATGAAACACAGAAATTGCCTCCGCTTTTTAATACAAAAGGAACAATGCCGACTTAAGTACAAGAGGACTGACACTCTAACTTACTATGATTTGAACCTCTCCTGTGAGTCTAGTTTTAGATTCCGATGCTTCACTTCAGGTTTACTGTATACGTTGGACCTTCTTATTGACGATGAAATAAAGAAATTGCATCCGAATTAAATACAAAATTCACAATGCCGACTTAAGTACAAGAGGACTGACACTCTAACTTTCTATGATTTGACCTCTCCTGTGTGTCCAGTTTTAGATTCCGATGCCTCACTTCAGGTTTACTGTATCGCTTGGACCTTCTTATTGACGATTAAACGCAGAAATTGCATCCGAATTTAATACAAAACTCACAATGCTGACTGAAGTACAACAGGACTGACACTCTAACATTCTATGATTTGAACCTCTCCTGTGAGTCCAGTTTTAGATTCCGATGCTTCACTTCAGGTTAACTGTATCCCTTAGACCATCTTATTGACGATGAAACACAAAAATTGCATCCGAATTTAATACAAAAGGCACAATGCCGACTTAAGTACAAGAGGACTGACGCTCTAACTTTCTATGATTTGAACCTCTCCTGTGAGTCCAGTTTTAGATTCTGATGCTTCACTTCAGGTTTACTGTATCCCTTGGACCTTCTTAATGACGATGAAACACAGAAATTGCATCCGAATTTAATACAAAAGTCACAGTGCCGACTTAAGTACTAGAGGACTGACACTCTAACTTTCTCTGATTTGAACCTCTCCTGTGAATCCAGTTTTAGATTCCGATGCTTCACCTCAGGTTTACTGTATCCCTCGGCCCTTGTTATTGACTATGAAACACAGAAATTGCATCCGCATTTAATACAAAAGGCACAATGCCGACTTAAGTACAAGAGGACTGACACTCTAACTTTCTATGATTTAAACCTCTCCTGTGAGACCAGTTTTGGATTCCGATGCTTCACTTCTGGTTTACTGTATCCCTTGGACCTTCTTATTGACGATTATACACAGAAATTGCATCCGAATTTAATACAAGAGGCACAATGGCGACTTAAGTACAATAGGAGTGACACTCTAACTTTCTATGATTTAACCTCTCCTGAGAATCCAGTTTTAGATTCCGATGCTTCACTTCAGGTTTACTGTATCCCTTCGACCTTCTTATTGACGATGAAACACAGAAATTGCCTCCGCATTTAATACAAAAGGAACAATGCCGACTTAAGTACAAGAGGACTGACACTCTAACTTACAATGATTTGAACCACTCCTGTGAGTCTAGTTTTAGATTCCGATGCTTCACTTCAGGTTTACTGTATACCTTGGAACTTCTTATTGACGATGAAATTCAGAAATTGCATCCGAATTAAATACAAAATTCACAATGCCGACTTAAGTACAAGAGGACTGACACTCTAACTTTCTATGATTTGAACCTCTCCTGTGGGTCCAGTTTTAGAACCCGATGCTTCACTTCAGGTTTAACGTATCAATTGGACCTTTGTATTGACAATGAAACACAGAAATTCCATCCGAATTTAATGCAAAAGGCAAAATGCCGACTTAAGTACAAGAGGACACACACTCTAACTTTCTATGATTTGAACCTCTCCTGTGAGTCCAGGTTTCGATTCCGATGCATCACTTCAAGTTTACTGCATCACTTAGACCTTCTTATTGACGATGAAACACAGAAATTGCATCCGAATTTAATACAAAAGGCACAATGCCGAGTTAAGTACAAGAGGACTGACACTCTAAGTTTCTATGATTTGAACCACTCCTGTGAGTCCAGTTTTAGATTCCGATGCTTCACATCAGGTTTACTGTATCAATTGGACCTTCTTTTTGACGATGAAACACAGTAATTCCATCCGAATCAAGTACCAAAGGCACAATAACGACTTAAGTACAAGAGGACTGACACTCTAACTTTCTATGATTTGAACCTCTCCTGTGTGTCCAGTTTTAGATTCCGATGCTTCACTTCAGGTTTACTGTATCCCTTGGACCTTCTTATTGACGATTAAACGCAGAAATTGCATCCGAATTTAATACACAAGTCACAATGCCGACTGTAGTACAACAGGACTGATACTGTAACTTTTTGTGAATTGATCCCCTCCTGTGAGTCCAGTTTTAGATTCCGATGCTTCACTTCAGGTTTACTGTATACCTTGGACCTTCTTATTGACGATAATACACAGAAATTACATCCGCATTTAATAAAAACAGCACAATGCCGACTTAAGTACAAGAGGACTGACACTCTAACATTCTATGATTTGCACCTCTCCTGTGAGTCCAATTTTAGATACCGATGCTTCACTTCATTTTAACTGTATCCCTTAGACCTTCTTATTGACGATGAAACACAAAAATTGCATCCGAATTTAATACAAAAGGCACAATGCCGACTTAAGTACAAGAGGACTGACGCTCTAACTTTCTATGATTTGAACCTCTCCTGTGAGTCCAGATTTAGATTCTGATGGTTCACTTCAGGTTTACTGTATCCCTTGGACCTTCTTAATGACGATGAAACACAGAAATTGCATCCGAATTTAATACAAAAGTCACAGTGCCGACTTAAGTACTAGAGGACTGACACTCTAACTTTCTATGATTTGAACCTCTCCTGTGAATCCAGTTTTAGATTCCGATGCTTCACTTCAAGGTTTACTGCATCCCTTGGCCCTTGTTATTGACTATGAAACACAGAAATTGCATCCGCATTTAATACAAAAGGCACAATGCCGACTTAAGTACAAGAGGACTGACACTCTAATTTTCTACGATTTGAACCTTTCCTGTGAGTCCAGTTTTAGATTCCGATGCTTCACTTCAGGTTTACTGTATACCTTGGACCTTCTTATTGACGATGAAACACAGAAATTGCAGCCGAATTTAATACAATAGGCAGAATGCCGACTTAAGTACAAGAGGACTGTCACTCTAACTTTCTATGATTTGAACCACTCCTGTGAGTCCCGTTTTGGATTCCCATGCTTCACTTCAGGTTTACTGTGTACCTTGGACCTTCTTATTGACGATTAAATACAGAAATTACATCCGAATTTAATACAGAAGGCACAATGCCGACTTGAGTACAAGAGGACCAACCCTCTAACTTTCTATGATTTGAACCTCTCCTTTGACTCCAGTTTTCGATTCCGATGCTTCACTTCAGGTTTACTGTTTCCCTTGGACCTTCTTATTGACGATGATACACAGAAATTGCATCCGAATTAAATACAAAAGGCACAATGCTGACTTAAGTACAAGAGGACTGACTAACTTTCTATGATTTGAACCTCTCCTGTGAGTCCAGTTTTGTATTCCGATGCTTCACTTCAGGTTTCACGTATGCCTTGGACCTTCTTGTTGACGATAAAACACAGAAATTGCATCCTAATTTAATACAAAACGCACAATGCAGACTTAAGTACATGAGGACTGACGCTCTAACTTTCTATGATTTGAACCTCTCCTGTGAGTCCAGTTTTAGATTCCGATGCTTCACTTCAGGTTTACTGTATACCTTGGACCTTCTTATTGACGATGAAAAACAGAAATTGCATCCGAATTAAATACAAAGTTCACAATGCCAACTTAAGTACAAGAGGACTGACACTCTAACTTTCTATGATTTGAACCTCTCCTGTGAGTCCAGTTTTAGAATCAGATGCTTCACTTCAGGTTTGCCGTATCAATTGGACCTTTGTATTGACGATGAAACACAGAAATGCCATCCGAATTCAATGCAAAAGGCACAATGCCGACTTAAGTACAAGTGGACACACACTCTAACTTTCTATGATTTGAACCTCTCCTGTGAGTCCAGTTTTGGATTCCGATGCTTCACTTCAAGTTCACTGTATCCCTTAGACTTTCTTATTGACGATGAAACACAAAAAATTGCATCCGAATTTAATACAATAGGCACAATGTCGACTTAAGTACAGGAGGACTGACACTCTAAGTTTCTATGATTTGAACAACTCCTGTGAGTCCAGTTTTAGATTCCGATGCTTCACTTCAGGTTTACTGTATCCCTTGGACCTTCTTATTGACGATTAAACGCAGAAATTGCATCCGAATTTAATACAAAAGGCACAATGCCGACTGAAATACAAGAGGACTGACACTCTAACTCTCTGTGAATTGGACCTCTCCTGTGAGTCCCGTTTTAGATTCCGATGCTTGACTTCAGGTTTACTGTAATCCTTGGACCTTCTTATTGATGATGAAACACAGAAATTGCATCCGAATTTAATACAAAAGGCACAATACCGACTTAAGTACAAGAGGACTGACTAACTTTCTATGATTTGAACCTCTTCTGTGAGTCCAGTTTTGGATTCCGATGCTTCACTTCAGGTTTAACGTATGCCTTGGACCTTCTTATTGACGATAAAACACAGAAATTGCATCCGAATTTAATACAAAAGGCACAATGCCGACTTAAGTACAAGAGGAGTGACACTCTAACTTTCTATGATTGGAACCTCTCCTGTGTGTCCAGTCTTAGATTCCGATGCTTCACTTAAGGTTTACTGTTTCCCTTGGACCAGCTTATTGACGATGAAATACAGAAATTGCATCCGAATTAAATACAAAATTCACAATGCCGACTTAAGTACAAGAGGACTGACACTCTAACTTTCTATGATTTGAACCTCTCCTGTGAGTCCAGTTTTAGAATCCGTCGCTTCACTTCAGGTTTACCGTATCAATTGGACCTTTGTATTGACGATGAAACACAGAAATTCCATCCGAATTTAATTCCAATGGCACAATGCCGACTTAAGTACAAGAGTACTCACACACTAACTTTCTATGATTTGAACCTCTCCTGTGAGTCCAGTTTTAGATTCCGATGCTTCTCTTCTGGTTTACTGTATCCCTTGGACCTTCTTATTGACGATTAAACACAGAAATTGCACACGAATTTATACAAAAGGCACAATGGCGACTTAAGTACAAGGGGACTGACACTCTAACTTTCTATGATTTGATCCTCTCCTGTGAATCCAGTTTTAGATTCCGATGCTACACTTCAGGTTTACTGTATCCCTTGGACCTCCTTATTGACGATGAAACACAGAAATTGCCTCCGCATTTAATACAAAAGGAACAATGCCGACTTAAGTACAAGAGGACTGACACTCTAACTTTCTATGATTTGAACCTCTCCTGTGAGTCTAGTTTTAGATTAAGATGCATCACTTCAGGTTTACTGTATACCTTGGACCTTCTTCTTGACGATGAAACACAGAAACTGCATCCGAATTTAATACAAAAGGCACAATGCCGACATAAATACAAGAGGACTGACACTCTAACTTTCAGTGATTTGAACCACTTCTGTAAGTCCCGTTTTGGATTCCCATTCTTCACTTCAGGTTTACTGTATACCTTTGACCTTCTTATTCACGATGAAACAGAAATTGCATCCGAATTTAATACAAAATGCACAATGCCGACTCATGTCCAAGAGGACTGACACTCTAACGTTCTATGATTTAAACCTCTCCTGTGAGTCCAGTTTAAGGTTCCGATGCTTCACTTCAGGTTTACTGTATCAATTGGACCTACTTATTGACGATGAAACACAGAAATTCCATCCGAATTTAATACAAAAGGCACAATGCCGACTTAAGTACAACAGAGACTGACACTCTAACTTTCTATGACTGGAACCTCTCCTGTGAGTCCAGTTTTAGATTCCGATGCTTCACTTCAGGTTTACTGTATCCCTTGGACCTTCTTATTGACAATGAAACACAGAAACTGCATCCGAATTTCATACAAAAGGCACAATGCCGACTTCAGTACAAGAGGACTGTCACTCTAACTTTCTATGATTTGAACCTCTCCTGTGAATCCAGTTTTAGATTCCGACGCTTCACTTCAGGTTTACTGTATCCCTTGGACCTTCTTATTGACGATGATACACAGAAATTGCATCCGAATTCAATACAAAAGGCACAATGCCGACTTAATTAAAAGAGGACTGACAAACTTTCTATGATTTGAACCTCTCCCGTGAGTCCAGTTTTAGATTCCGATGCTTCACTTCAGGTTCACTGTTTCCCTTCGACCAGCGTATTGACGATGATACACAGAAATTGCATCCGAATTTAATACAAAAGGCACATTGCCGACTTAAGTACAAGAGGACCGACACTCTAACTTCCTATGATTTGAACCTCTCCTGTGAGTCCAGTTTTAGATTCCGATGCTTCACTTCAGGTTTACCGTATCAATTGGACCTTTGTATTGACGATGAAACATAGAAATTCCATCCGAATTTAATGCAAAAGGCACAATGCCGACTTAAATACAAGAGGACTGACACTCTAATTTTCTATGATTTGAACCTCTCCTGTGAGTCCAGTTTTAGATTCCGATGCTTCACTTCGGGTTTACTATATCCCTTAGACCTTCTTATTGAAGATGAAACACAGAAATAGCATCCGAATTTAATACAAAAAACACAATGCCGACTTAAGTACAAGAGGGCTAACTATCTTTCTATGATTTGAACCTCTCCTGTGAGTCCAGTTTTGGATTCCGATGCTTCACTTCATTTTTAACGTATGCCTTGGACCGTCTTTTTGACGATAAAACATAGAAATTGCATCCGAATATAATACAAAAGGCACAATGCCGACTTAAGTACAAGAGGACTGACACTCTAACTTTCTATGATTGGAACCTTTTCTGTGAGTCCAGTTTTAGATTCCGATGCTTCACTTCAGGTTTACTGTTTCCCTTGGACCAGCTTATTGACGATGAAACACAAAAATTGCATCCCAATTAAATACAAAAGGGACAATGCCGACTTAAGTACAAGAGGACTGAAACTCTGACTTTCTATGATTGGAACTTCTCCTGTGAGTCCAGTTTTAGATTCCGATGCTTCACTTCAAGTTTACTGTTTCCTGTGGGCAAGCTTATTGACGATGAAGCACAGAAATTGCATCCGAATTAAATACAAAAGGGACAATGCCGACTTAAGTACAAGAGGACTGAAACTCTAACTTTCTATGATTTGAACCTCTTCTGTGAGTCCAGTTTTAGATTCTGATGCATCACTTCAGGTTTACTGTATCAATTGGATCTTCTTATTGACGATGAAACACAGAAATTCCTTCCGAATTTAATACAAAAGGCACAATGCCGACTTAAGTACAGGAGGACTGACACTCTAATTTTCTATGATTTGATCCTCTCCTGTGAGTCCAGTTTTAGATTCCGATGCTTCACTTCAGGTTTACTGTATCCCTTGGACCTTCTTATTGACGATGAAACACAGAAATTGCATCCGCATTTAATACAAAAGGCACAATGCCAACTTAAGTACAAGAGGACTGACACTCTAACTTTCTATGATTTGAACCTCTCCTGTGAGTCCAGTTTTAGATTCCGATGCTTCACTTCAGGTTTACTGTATCCCTTTGACCTTCTTATTGACGATGATACACAGATATTGCATCTGAATTTAATACAAAAGGCACAATGCCGACTTAAGTCCAAGAGGAGTGACACTCTAACTTTCTATGATTGGAACCTCTCCTGTGAGTCCAGTTTTAGATTCCGATGCTTCACTTCAGGTTTACTGTTTGCCTTGGACCAGCTTATTGACGATGAAACACAGAAATAGCATCCGAATTTAATACAAAAGGCACAATGCCGACTTAAGTACAAGAGGACTGACACTCTAACTTTCTATGATCTGAACCTCTCCTGTGTGTCGAGTTTTAGATTCCGATGCTTCACTTCAGGTTTACTGTATACCGAGGACCTTCTTATTGACGATGAAACACAGAAATTACATCAGAATTTAATACAAGAGGCTCAATGCTGACTTGAATACAAGAGGACTAACCCTCTAACTTTCTATGACTTGAACCTCTCCTGTGAGTCCAGTTTTATATTCCAATGCTTCACTTCAGGTTTACTGTATACTTTGGACCTCCTTATTGACCATGAAGCACAGTGATTGCATCCCAATAAAATACTAACGGCACAATGCCGACTTAAGTACAAGAGGACTGACACTCTATCTTTCTATGATTTGAACCACTCCTGTGCGTCCAGATTTAGATTCCGATGCTTCACTTCAGGTTTACTGTATACCTTGGACCTTCTTATTGACGATATAACACAGAAAATGCATCCGAATTCAATACAAAAGGCACAATGCCAACTTAAGTAAAAGAGGACTGACTAACTTTCTATGATTTGAACCTCTCCTGTGAGTCCAGTTTTGGATTCCGATGCTTCACTTCAGTTTTAACGGATACCTTGGACCTTCTTAATGACGATAAATCACAGAAATTGCATCCGAATTTAATACAAAAGGCACAATGCCGACTTAAGTACAAGAGGACTGACACTCAAACTTTCTATGATCTGAACCTCTCCTGTGTGTCCAGTTTCAGATTCCGATGCTTCACTTCAGGTTTACTGTATATCTAGGACCTTCTTATTGACGATGAAACACAGAAATTACATCCGAATTTAATACAAGAGGCACAATGCTGACTTGAGTACAAGAGGACTAACGCTCTAACTTTCTATGACTTGAACCTCTCCTGTGAGTCCAGTTTTAGATTCCGATGCTTCACTTCAGGTTTACTGTATACCTTGGACCTTCTTATTGACGATGATACACAGAAATAGCATCCGAATTCAATACAAAACTCACAATGCCGACTTAAGTAAAAGAGGACTGACAAACTTTCTATGATTTGAACCTCTCCTGTGAGTCCAGTTTTGGATTCCGATGCTTCACTTCAGTTTTAACGAATACCTTGGACCTTCTTAATGACGATAAAACACAGAAATTGCATCCGAATTTAATACAAAAGGCACAATGCCGACTTAAGAACAAGAGGAATGACACTCTAATTTTCTATGATTTGAACCACTCCTGTGTGTCCCGTTTTGAATTCCCATGCTTCACTTAAGGTTTACTGTATACCTAGGACCTTCCTATTGACGATGATACACAGAAATTACATCAGAATTTAATACAAACGGCACAATGCCGACTTGAGTACAAGAGGACTAACCCTTAAACTTTCTATGATTTGAACCTCTCCTTTGAGTCCAGTTTTAGATTCCGATGCTTCACTTCAGGTTTACTGTATCCCCTGGACCTTCTTATTGACGATGAAACACAGAAATTGCATCCGAATTTAATACAAAATGCACAATGCCGACTTATGTACAAGAGGACTGACACACTAAATTTCTATGATTGGACCCGCTCCTGTGAGTCCAGTTTTAGATTCCGATGCTTCTCTTCAGGTTTACTGTATACCTTGGACCTTGTTACTGACGATAAAACACAGAACTTGCATCCCGAATTTAATACATAAGGCATAATGCCGACTTAAGTACAAGAGGACTGACACTCTAACTCTCTATGATTTGAACCTCTCCTGTGAGTCCCGTTTTGGATTCCTATGCTTCACTTGAGGTTTACTGTATACCTTGTACCTTCTTATTGACGATGAAACACAGAAATTACATCCGAACGTAATACAAAATGCACAATGCCGACTTAAGTCCAAGAGGACTGACACACTAACTTTCTACGAGTTAAACCTCTCCTGTGAGTCCAGTTTAGATTCCGATGCTTCATTTCAGGTTTACTGTATACCTTGGACCTTCTTATTGACGATGAAACACAGAAATTGCATCCGAACGTAATACAAAATGCACAATGCCGACTTAAGTCCAAGAGGACTGACACACTAACATTCTACGAGTTAAACCTCTCCTGTGAGTCCTGTTTAGATTCCGATGCTTCACTTCAGGTTTACTGTATACCTTGGACCTTCATATTGACGATGAAACACAGAAATTGCATCCGCATTTAATACTAACGCACAACGCCGTCTTCAGTTTAAGAGGACTGACACTTTATCTTTCTGTGTTTTGAACCTCTCCTGTGAGTCCAGTTTTAGATTCCGATGATTCATTTCAGGTTTACTGTATACCTTGGACCTTCTTATTGACGATGATACACAGATATAACATCCGAATTCAATACAAAAGGCACAATGCCGACTTAAGTACAAGAGGACTGACTAACTTTCTATGATATGAACCTCCCCTGTGAGCCCAGTTTTGGATTCCGATGCTTTACTTCAGGTTAAGCGTTTGCCTTGGACCTTCTTATTGACGATGAAACACAGAACTTGCATCCGAATTTAATACAAAAGGCACAATGCCGACTTAAGTACAAGAGGACTGACACTCTAACTTTCTGTGATTTGAACGTCTCCTGTGAGTCCCGTTTTAGATTCCGATGCTTCTCTGCTTCTCTTCAGGTTTACTGTAACCCTTGGATCTTCCTATTGATGATGAAACACAGAAATTGCATCTGAATTTAATACAAACGGCACAATGCCGACTTAAGTATAAGAGGACTGAACCTCTAACATTCTATGATTTGAACCTCTCCTATCAGTCCAGTTTTAGATTCCGATGCTTCACTTCAGGTTTACTGTATACCTTGGACATTCTTATTGACGATGAAGCACAGAAATTACATCCGAATTTAATACAAAAGGCACAATGCCGACTTGAGTACAAGAGGACAAACACTTTAACTTGCTATTATTTAAACCTCTCCTTTGAGTCCACTTTCAGATTCCGATGCTTCACTTCAGGTTTACTGTATCTCTCGGACCTTCTTATTGACGATGAAACACAGAAATTGCATCCGAATTTAATACAAAACTCACAATGCCGACTTAAGTTCAAGAGGACTGACACACTTACTTTCTATGATTGGAACCTCTCCTGTGAGTCCAGTTTTAGATTCCGATGCTCCACTTCAGGTTTACTGTATACCTTGGACCTTCTTACTGACGATGAGGCAAAAAAGTTGCATCCTAATTTACTACAAAGGCACAGTTCCGACTTAAGTACAGGAGGACTGACACTCTAACTTTCTATGACTTGAACCTCTCCTGTGAGACCCGTTTTAGATTCCGATGCTTCTCTTCAGGTTTACTGTATACGTTGGACCTTGTTATTGACGATGAAACACAGAAATTGCATCCGAATTTAATACAAAAGGCATAATGCCGACTTAAGTGCAAGAGGACTGACACTCTAACTTTCAATGATTTGAACCTCTCCTGTGAGTCCCGTTTTGGATTCCGATGCTTCACTTCAGGTTTACTGTATACCTTGGACCTTCTTATTGACGATGAAACACAGAAATTGCATCCGAACATTATACAAAATGCACAATGCCGACTTAAGTCCAAGAGGACTGACACTCTAACTTTCTATGATTTAAACCTCTCCTGTGAGTCCAGTTTAGATTCCGATGCTTCACATCAGGTTTACTGAATACCCTGGACCTTCTTACTGACGATGAAGCACAGAAGTTGCATCCGAATTAATTACAAAAGGCACAGTTCCGACTTAAGTACAGGAGGACTGACACTCTAACTTTCTATGACTTAAACCTCTCCTGTGAGTGCAGTTTTAGACTCCGATGCTTCACTTCAGGTTTACTGTACACCTTGGACCTTCATATTGACGATGAAACACAGAAATTGCATCCGAATTTAATACTAACGGCACAATGCCGACTTAAGTACAAGAGGACTGACTAACTTTCTATGATTTGAACCTCTCCTGTGAGTCCAGTTTTTGATTCCGATGTTTCACTTCAGGTTTAACGTATACCTTGGACCTTCTTATTGACGATGAAACACAGAAATTGCATCCGAATTTAATACAAAAGGCACAATGCAAACTTAAGTACAAGAGGACTAACACTCTAATTTTCTATGACTTGAACCTCTCCTGTGAGTCCAGTTTTATATTCCGAAGCTTCACTTCAGGTTTACCGTATCAATTGGACCGTTGTATTGACGATAAAACAAAGAAATTCCATCCGAATTTAATACAAAAGGCACAATGCCAACTTAAGTACAAGAGGACTGACACTCTAACTTTCTATGATTTGAACCTCTCCTGTGAGTCCAGTTTTAGATTCCAATGCTTCACTTCAGGTTTACTGAATCCCTTAGACCTTTTTATTGACGATGAAACACAAAAATTGCATCCGAATTTAATACAAAAGGCACAATGCAGACTTAAGTACAAGAGGGCTGATGCTCTAACTTTCTATGATTTGAACCTCTCCTGTGAGTCCAGTTTTAGATTCTGATGCTTCACTTCAGGTTTACTGTATCCTTTGGACCTTCTTAATGACGATGAAACACAGAAATTGCATCCGAATTTAATACAAAAGGCACAGTGCCGACTTATGTACTAGAGGACTGACACTCTAAATTTCTATGATTTGAACCACTCCTGTGAGTCCAGTTTTGGATTCCGATGCTTCACTTCAAGTTTACTGTATCCCTTAGACCTTCTTATTGACGATTAAAAACAGAAATTGCATCCGAATTTAATAAAAAAGGCACAATGCCGACTTAAGTACAAGAGGACTGACACTCTAAATTTCTGTTATTTGAACCACTCCTGTGAGTCCAGTTTTAGATTCCGATGCTTCACTTCAGGTTTACTGTATCAACTGGAATTTCTTATTGACGATGAAACACAGAAATTCCATCCGAATTTAATACCAAAGGCACAATGCCGACTTAAGTACAAGAGGACTGACACTCTAAATTTCTATGATTTGAACCTCTCCTGTGAGTCTAGTTTTAGATTCCGATGCTTCACTTCAGGTTAACTGTATCCCTTGGACCTTCTTATTGACGATGAAACACAGAAAATTCCTCCGCATTTCATACAAAAGGAGCAATTCCGACTTAAGTACAAGAAGACTGACACTCTAATTTTTTATGATTTGAACCCCTCCTGTGAGTCCAGTTTTAGATTCCGATGCGTCACTTCAGGTTTACTGTATACCTTGGACCTTCTTATTCACGATGGAACACAGAAATTGCGTCCGAATTTAATACAAAAGGCACAATGCCGACCTAGGTACAAGAGGACTGACACTCTAACTTTCTATGATTTGAATCACTCCTGTGAGTCCCGTTTTGGATTCCCACGCTTCACTTCAGGTTTACTGTATACCTTGGACCTTCTTATTGACGATGAAACACAGAAATTGCATCCGAATTTAATACAAAATGCACAATGCCGACTTAAGTCCAAGAGGACTGACACTCTTACGGTCTATGATTTAAACCTCTCCTGTGAGTCCAGTTTTAGATTCCGATGCATCACATCAGGTTTACTGTATCAATTGGACCTTCATATTGACGACGAAACACAGAAATTCCATCCGAATTTCATAGAAAAGGCACAATGCCGACTTAAGTACAAGAGGACTGACACTCTAACTTTCTATGATTTGAACCTCTCCTGTGAGTCCAGTTCTAGATTCCGATGCCTCACTTCAAGTTTACTGTATCCCTTGGAGCTCCTTATTGACGATGAAACACAGAAATTGCATCCGAATTTAATACAAAAGGCACAATGCCGACTTGAGTACAAGTGGACTGACACTCTAACTTTCTATGATTTGAACCTATCCTGTGAATCCAGTTTTAGATTCCGATGCTTCACTTCAGGTTTACTGTATCCCTTGGAACTTCTTATTGACGATGAAACACAGAAATTGCACCCGCATTTAATACAAAAGGCACAATGCCGACTTAAGTACAAGAGGACTGGCACTCTATCTTTCTATGATTTGAACCACTCCTGTGCGTCCAGTTTTAGATTCCGATGCTTCACTTCAGGTTTACTGTATACCTTGGACCTTCTTATTGACGATGATACACAGAAATTGCATCCGAATTCAATACAAAAGGCACAATGCCGACTTAAGTAAAAAAGGACTGACTAAATATCTATGATTTGAACCTGTCCTGTGAGTCCAGTTTTGGATTCCGATGCTTCACTTCAGTTTTAACGTTTACCTTGGACCTTCTTAATGACGATAAAACACAGAAATTGCATCCCAATTTAATACAAAAGGCACAATGCCGACTTAAGTACAAGAGGACTGACACTCTAACTTTCTATGATCTGAACCTCTCCTGTGTGTCCAGTTTCGGATTCCGATGCTTCACGTCAGGTTTACTGTATATCTAGGACCTTCTTATTGACGATGAAACACAGAAATTACATCCGAATTAAATACAAGAGGCACAATGCTGACTTGAGTACAAGAAGACTAACCCTCTAACTTTCTATGACTTGAACCTCTCCTGTGAGTCCAGTTTTAGATTCCGATGCTTCAGTTCAGGTTTACTGTATACCTTGGACCTTCTTATTGACGATGAAACACAGTGATTGCATCCCAATTTAATACTAACAGCACAATGCCGACTTAAGTACAAGAGGACTGACACTCTATCTTTCTATGATCTGAACCACTCCTGTGCGTCCAGTTTTAGATTCCGATGCTTCACTTCAGGTTTACTGTATACCTTGGACCTTCTTATTGACGATGATACACAGAATTAGCATCCGAATTCAATACAAAAGGCACAATGCTGACTTAAGTAAAAGAGGACTGACTAACTTTCTATGATTTGAACCTCTCCTGTGAGTCCAGTTTTGGATTCCGATGCCTCACTTCAGTTTTAACGAATACCTTGGACCTTCTTAATGACGATAAAACACAGAATTAGCATCCGAATTCAATACAAAAGGTACAATGCCGACTTAAGTAAAAGAGGACTGACTAACTTTCTATGATTTGAACCACTCCTGTGAGTCCCGTTTTGAATTCCCATGCTTCACTTAAGGTTTACTGTATACCTAGGACCTTCCTATTGACGATGATACACAGAAATTACATCAGAATTTAATACAAACGGCACAATGCCGACTTGAGTACAAGAGGACTAACCCTCAAACTTTCTATGATTTGAACCTCTCCTTTGAGTCCAGTTTAGATTCCGATGCTTCACTTCAGGTTTACTGTATACCTTGGACCTTCTTATTGACGATGAAACACAGAAATTGCATCCGAACGTAATACAAAATGCACAATGCCGACTTAAGTCCAAGAGGACTGACACACTAACTTTCTACGAGTTAAACCTCTCCTGTGAGTCCTGTTTGGAATCCGATGCTTCACTTCAGGTTTACTGTATACCTTGGACCTTCATATTGGCGATGAAACACAGAAATTGCATCCGAATTGAATACTAACGCACAACGCCGACTTCAGTTTAAGAGGACTGACACTCTATCTTTCTGTGATTTGAACCTCTCCTGTGAGTCCAGTTTTAGATTCCGATGATTCATTTCAGGTTTACTGTATACCTTGGACCTTCTTATTGACGATGATACACAGATATAACATCCGAATTCAATACAAAAGGCACAATGCCGACTTAAGTACAAGAGGACTGACTAACTTTCTATGATATGAACCTCCCCTGTGAGTCCAGTTTTGGATTCCGATTCTTTACTTCAGGTTTAGCGTTTGCCTTGGACCTTCTTATTGACGATGAAACACAGAACTTGCATCCGAATTTAATACAAAAGGCACAATGCCGACTTAAGTACAAGAGGACTGACACTCTAAGTTTCTATGATTTGAACCACTCCTGTGAGTCCCGTTTTGGATTCCCATGCTTCACTTCAGGTTTACTGTATACCTAGGAGCTTCCTATTGATGATGAAACACAGATATTACATCAGAATTTAATACAAAAGGCAGAATGCCGACTTGAGTACAAGAGGACTAACCCTCATACTTTCTATGATTTGAACCTCTCCTTTGAGTCCAGTTTTAGATTCCGATGCTTCACTTCAGGTTTACTGTATCCCTTGGACCTTCTTACTGACGATGAAACACAGAAATTGCATCCGAATTTAATACAGAACTCACAATGCCGACTTAAGTTCAAGAGGACTGACACACTTACTTTCTATGATTGGAACCTCTCCTGTTAGTCCAGTTTTAGATTCCGATGCTCCACTTCAGGTTTACTGTATACCTTGGACCTTCTTACTGACGATGAGGCAAAAACGTTGCATCCTAATTTCCTACAAAAGGCACAGTTCCGACTTAAGTACAGGAGGACTGACACTATAACTTTCTATGAATTGAACCTCTCCTGTGAGACCCGTTTTAGATTCCGATGCTTCTCTTCAGGTTTACTGTATACGTTGGACCTTGTTATTGACGATGAAACACAGAAATTGCATCCGAATTTAATACAAAAGGCATAATGCCGACTTAAGTACAAGAGGACTGACACTCTAACTTTCAATGATTTGAACCTCTCCTGTGAGTCCCGTTTTGGATTCCGATGCTTCACTTCAGGTTTACTGTATACCTTGGACCTTCTTATTGACGATGAAACACAGAAATTGCATCCGAACATTATACAAAATGCACAATGCCGACTTAAGTCCAAGAGGACTGACACTCTAACTTTCTATGATTTAAACCTCTCCTGTGAGTCCAGTTTAGATTCCGATGCTTCACATCAGGTTTACTGAATACCCTGGACCTTCTTACTGACGATGAAGCACAGAAGTTGCATCCGAATTTATTACAAAAGGCACAGTTCCGACTTAAGTACAGGAGGACTGACACTCTAACTTTCTATGACTTAAACCTCTCCTGTGAGTGCAGTTTTAGATTCCGATGCTTCACTTCAGGTTTACTGTATACCTTGGACCTTCATATTGACGATGAAACACAGAAATTGCATCCGAATTTAATACTAACGCCACAAAGCCGACTTAAGTAGAAGAGGACTGACACTCTATCTTTCTATGATTTGAACCTCTCCTGTGAGTCCAGTTTTAGATTCCGGTGCTTTACTTCAGGTTAACTGTATACCTTGGACCTTCTTATTGACGATGATACACAGAAATAACATCCGAATTCAATACAAAGGCACAATGCCGACTTAAGTACAAGAGGACTGACTAACTTTCTATGATTTGAACCTCTCCTGTGAGTCCAGTTTTTGATTCTGATGTTTCACTTCAGGTTTAACGTATACCTTGGACGTTCTTATTGACGATGAAACACAGAAATTGCATCCGAATTTAATACAAAAGGCACAATGCAAACTTAAGTACAAGAGGACTAACACTCTAATTTTCTATGACTTGAACCTCTCCTGTGAGTCCAGTTTTATATTCCGAAGCTTCACTTCAGGTATACCGTATCAATTGGACCGTTGTATTGACGATAAAACAAAGAAATTCCATCCGAATTTAATACAAATGGCACAATGCCAACTTAAGTTCAAGAGGACTGACACTCTAACTTTCTATGTTTTGAACCTCTCCTGTGAGTCCAGTTTTAGATTCCAATGCTTCACTTCAGGTTTACTGAATCCCTTAGACCTTCTTATTGACGATGAAACACAAAAATTGCATCCGAATTTAATACAAAAGGCACAATGCCGACTTAAGTACAAGAGGGCTGACGCTCTAACTTTCTATGATTTGAACCTCTCCTGTGAGTCCAGTTTTAGATTCTGATGCTTCACTTCAGGTTTACTGTATCCTTTGGACCTTCTTAATGACGATGAAACACAGAAATTGCATCCGAATTTAATACAAAAGGCACAGTGCCGACTTATGTACTAGAGTACTGACACTCTAACTTTCTATGATTTGAACCTCTCCTGTGAGTCCAGTTTTAGATTCCGATGCTTCACTTCAGGTTTACTGTATACCTTGAACCTTTGTATTGACGATGAAACACAGAAATTCCATCCGAATTTAATGCAAAAGGCACAATGCCGACTTAAGTACAAAAGGACAGACACTCTAACTATCTATGATTTGAACCACTCCTGTGAGTCCAGTTTTGGTTTCCGATGCTTCACTTCAAGTTTACTGTATCCCTTAGACCTTCTTATTGACGATGAAAAACAGAAATTGCATCCGAATTTAATACAAAAGGCACAATGCCGACTTAAGTACAAGAGGACTGACACTCTAAATTTCTATGATTTGAACCTCTCCTGTGAGTCTAGTTTTAGATTCCGATGCTTCACTTCAGGTTAACTGTATCCCTTGGACCTTCTTATTGACGATGAAACACAGAAATTGCACCCGCATTTAATACAAAAGGCACAATGCCGACTTAAGTACAAGAGGACTGACACTCTAATTTTTTATGATTTGAACCTCTCCTGTGAGTCCCGTTGTAGTTTCCGATGCTTCACTTCAGGTTTACTGTAATCCATGGACCCTCTTATTGGCGATGAAACACAGAAATTGCATCTGTATTTAATACAATCGGCACAATGCCGACTTAAGTACAAGAGGACTGACACTCTAACATTCTATGATTTCAACCTCTCCTGAGTGTCCAGTTTTATATTCCGATGCTTCACTTCAGGTTTACTGTATCCCTTGGAACTTCTTATTGACGATGAAACACAGAAATTGCACCCGCATTTAATACAAAAGGCACAATGCCGACTTAAGTACAAGAGGACTGGCACTCTAAGTTTCTATGATCTGAACCTCTCCTGTGAGTCCCGTTGTAGTTTCCAATGCTTCACTTCAGGTTTACTGTAATCCATGGACCTTCTTATTGGCGATGAAACACAGAAATTGCATCTGTATTTAATACAATCGGCACAATGCCGACTTAAGTACAAGAGGACTGACTCTCTAACATTCTATGATTTCAACCTCTCCTGAGTGTCCAGTTTTATATTCCGATGCTTCACTTCAGCTTTACTGTATCCCTTGGACCTTCTAATTGACGATGATACACAGAAATTGCATCCGAATTTTATAAAAAATGGCACAATGCCGACTTAAGTACAAGAGGACTGAGTAACTTTCTATGATTTGAATCTCTCCAGTGAGTCCTGTTTTGGATTCCAATGCGTCACTTCAGGTTTACTGTATACCTTGGACCTTCTTATTCACTATGGAACACAGAAATTGCGTCCGAATTTAATACAAAAGGCAGAATGCCGACCTAGGTACAAGAGGACTGACACTCTGACTTTCTATGATTTGAATCACTCCTGTGAGTCCCGTTTTGGATTCCCATGCTTCACTTCAGGTTTACTGTATACCTTGGACCTTCTTATTGACGATGAAACACAGAAATTACATCCGAATTTAATACAAAATGCACAATGCCGACTTAACTCCAAGAGGACTGACACTCTTACGGTCTATGATTTAAACCTCTCCTGTGAGTCCAGTTTTAGATTCCGATGCATCACATCAGGTTTACTGTATCAATTGGACCTTCTTATTGACGACGAAACACAGAAATTCCATCCGAATTTCATAGAAAAGGCACAATGCCGACTAAAGTACAAGAGGACTGACACTCTAACTTTCTATGATTTGAACCTCTCCTGTGAGTCCAGTTCTAGATTCCGATGCCTCACTTCAATTTTACTGTATCCCTTGGAGCTCCTTATTGACGATGAAACACAGAAATTGCATCCGAATTTAATACAAAAGGCACAATGCCGACTTAAGTACAAGAGGACTGACACTCTAACTTTCTATGATTTGAACCTCTCCTGTGAATCCAGTTTTAGATTCCGATGCTTCACTTCAGGTTTACTGTATCCCTTGGAACTTCTTATTGACGATGAAACACAGAAATTGCACCCGCATTTAATACAAAAGGCACAATGCCGACTTAAGTACAAGAGGACTGGCACTCTAAGTTTCTATGATTTGAACCTCTCCTGTGAGTCCCGTTGTAGTTTCCGATGCTTCACTTCAGGTTTACTGTAATCCATGGACCTTCTTATTGGCGATGAAACACAGAAATTGCATCTGTATTTAATACAATCGGCACAATGCCGACTTAAGTACAAGAGGACTGACACTCTAACATTCTATGATTTCAACCTCTCCTGAGTGTCCAGTTTTATATTCCGATGCTTCACTTCAGGTTTACTGTATCCCTTGGACCTTCTAATTGACGATGATACACAGAAATTGCATCCGAATTTTATAAAAAATGGCACAATGCTGACTTAAGTACAAGAGGACTGCCTAACTTTCTATGATTTGAATCTCTCCTGTGAGTCCTGTTTTGGATTCCAATGCTTCACTTCAGGTTTAACGTATGCCTTGGACCTTCTTATTGACGATAAAACACAGAAATTGCATCTGAATTTAATACAAAAGGCAGAATGCCGACTTAAGTACAAGAGGACTGACACTCTAACTTTCTTTGATTGGAACCTCTCCTGTGAGTCCAGTATTAGATTTCGATGCTTCACTTCAGGTTTTCAGTTTCCCTTGGACCACCTTATTGACGATGAAACACAGAAATTGCATCCGAATTAAACACAAATAGCACAATGCCGACTTAAGTACAAGAGGACTGACACTCTAACTTCCTAAGATTGGAACCTCTCCTGTGAGTCCAGTTTTAGATTCCGATGCTTCACTTCAGGTTTACCGTATCAAATGGACCTTTGTATTGACGATGAAACACAGAAATTCCATCCGAATTTAATACAAAATGCACAATGATGACTTAAGTACAAGACGACTGTCACTCTAACTTTCTATGATTTCAACCTCTCCTGTGAGTCCAGTTTTAGATTCCGATGCTTCACTTCAGGTTTACTGTATCCCTTAGACCTTCTTATTGAAGATGAAACACAGAAATTGCATCCGAATTTAATACATAAGGCACAATGCCGACTTAAGTACAAGAGGACTGACACTCTAACTTTCTATGAATTGAACCTCTCCTGTGAGTCCAGTTTTAGATTCCGATGCTTCACTTCTGGTTTACTGTATCAATTGGACCTTCTTATAGACGATGAAACACAGAAATTGCATCCGAATCTAATACAAAAGCCACAATGCCGACTTAAGTACAAGAGGACTGACACTCTAACTTTCTGTGATTTGAACCTCTCCTTTGAGTCCAGTTTTAGACTCCGATGCTTCACTTCAGGTTTACTGTATCCCTTGGACCTTCTAATTGACGATGATACACAGAAATTGCATCCGAATTTTATAAAAAATGGCACAATGCCGACTTAAGTACAAGAGGACTGACTAACTTTCTATGATTTGAATCTCTCCTGTGAGTCCTGTTTTGGATTCCAATGCGTCACTTCAGGTTTACTGTATACCTTGGACCTTCTTATTCACTATGGAACACAGAAATTGCGTCCGAATTTAATACAAAAGGCAGAATGCCGACCTAGGTACAAGAGGACTGACACTCTGACTTTCTATGATTTGAATCACACCTGTGAGTCCCGTTTTGGATTCCCATGCTTCACTTCAGGTTTACTGTATACCTTGGACCTTCTTATTGACGATGAAACACAGAAATTACATCCGAATTTAATACAAAATGCACAATGCCGACTTAACTCCAAGAGGACTGACACTCTTACGGTCTATGATTTAAACCTCTCCTGTGAGTCCAGTTTTAGATTCCGATGCATCACATCAGGTTTACTGTATCAATTGGACCTTCTTATTGACGACGAAACACAGAAATTCCATCCGAATTTCATAGAAAAGGCACAATGCCGACTAAAGTACAAGAGGACTGACACTCTAACTTTCTATGATTTGAACCTCTCCTGTGAGTCCAGTTCTAGATTCCGATGCCTCACTTCAATTTTACTGTATCCCTTGGAGCTCCTTATTGACGATGAAACACAGAAATTGCATCCGAATTTAATACAAAAGGCACAATGCCGACTTAAGTACAAGAGGACTGACACTCTAACTTTCTATGATTTGAACCTCACCTGTGAATTCAGTTTTAGATTCCGATGCTTCACTTCAGGTTTACTGTATCCCTTGGAACTTCTTATTGACGATGAAACACAGAAATTGCACCCGCATTTAATACAAAAGGCACAATGCCGACTTAAGTACAAGAGGACTGGCACTCTAAGTTTCTATGATTTGAACCTCTCCTGTGAGTCCCGTTGTAGTTTCCGATGCTTCACTTCAGGTTTACTGTAATCCATGGACCTTCTTATTGGCGATGAAACACAGAAATTGCATCTGTATTTAATACAATCGGCACAATGCCGACTTAAGTACAAGAGGACTGACACTCTAACATTCTATGATTTCAACCTCTCCTGAGTGTCCAGTTTTATATTCCGATGCTTCACTTCAGGTTTACTGTATCCCTTGGACCTTCTAATTGACGATGATACACAGAAATTGCATCCGAATTTTATAAAAAATGGCATAATGCCGACTTAAGTACAAGAGGACTGCCTAACTTTCTATGATTTGAATCTCTCCTGTGAGTCCTGTTTTGGATTCCAATGCTTCACTTCAGGTTTAACGTATGCCTTGGACCTTCTTATTGACGATAAAACACAGAAATTGCATCTGAATTTAATACAAAAGGCAGAATGCCGACTTAAGTACAAGAGGACTGACACTCTAACTTTCTTTGATTGGAACCTCTCCTGTGAGTCCAGTATTAGATTTCGATGCTTCACTTCAGGTTTACAGTTTCCCTTGGACCACCTTATTGACGATGAAACACAGAAATTGCATCCGAATTAAATACAAATAGCACAATGCCGACTTAAGTACAAGAGGACTGACACTCTAACTTCCTAAGATTGGAACCTCTCCTGTGAGTCCAGTTTTAGATTCCGATCCTTCACTTCAGGTTTACCGTATCAAATGGACCTTTGTATTGACGATGAAACACAGAAATTCCATCCGAATGTAATACAAAATGCACAATGATGACTTAAGTACAAGACGACTGTCACTCTAACTTTCTATGATTTCAACCTCTCCTGTGAGTCCAGTTTTAGATTCCGATGCTTCACTTCAGGTTTACTGTATCCCTTAGACCTTCTTATTGATGATGAAACACAGAAATTGCATCCGAATTTAATACATAAGGCACAATGCCGACTTAAGTACAAGAGGACTGACACTCTAACTTTCTATGAATTGAACCTCTCCTGTGAGTCCAGTTTTAGATTCCGATGCTTCACTTCAGGTTTACTGTATCAATTGGACCTTCTTATAGACGATGAAACACAGAAATTGCATCCGAATCTAATACAAAAGCCACAATGCCGACTTAAGTACAAGAGGACTGACACTCTAACTTTCTGTGATTTGAACCTCTCCTTTGAGCCCAGTTTTAGACTCCGATGCTTCACTTCAGGTTTACTGTATCCCTTGGACCTTCTTATTGACGATGATACACAGAAATTGCATCCGAATTTACTACAAAAGGCACAATGCCGACTTAAGTACAAGAGGAGTGACACTCAAACATTCTATGATTTCAACCTCTCCTGTGAGTCCAGTCTTAGATTCCGATGCTTCACTTCAGGTTTACTGTATCCCTTAGACCTTCTTATTGAAGATGAACACAGAAATTGCATCCGAATTTAATACATAAGGCACAATGCCGACTTAAGTACAAGAGGACTGTCACTCTAACTTTCTGTGATTTGAACCTCTCCTGTGAGTCCAGTTTTGGATTCCGATGCTTCACTTCAGGTTTAACGTATGCCATGGACCTTCTTATTGACGATAAAACACAGAAATTGCATCCGAATTTGATACAAAAGGCAGAATGCCGACTTAAGTACAAAAGGACTGACACTCTGACTTTCTATGATTGGAACCTCTCCTGTGAGTCCAGTTTTCGATTCCGATGCTTCACTTCAGGTTTACTGTTTCCCTTAGACCACCGTATTGACGATGAAACACAGATATTGCATCCGAATTTAATACAGTAGGCACAATGCCGACTTAAGTACAAGAGGACTGACACTCTAACTTTCTATGATTTGAACCTCTTCTGTGAGTCCAGTTTTAGATTCCGATGCTTCACTTCAGGTTTACTGTATCAATTGGATCTTCTTATTGACGATGAAACACAGAAATTCCTTCCGAATTTAATACAAAAGGCACAATGACGACTTATGTACAAGAGGACTGACACTGTAACTTTCTATGATTTGAACCTCTCCTGTGAGTCCAGTTTTAGATTCCGATGCTTCACTTCAAGTTTACTGCATCCCTTAGACCTTCTTATTGACGATGAAACACAGAAATTGCATCCGAATTAAATACAAAAGGCGCAATGCCGACTAAAGTACAAGATGAGTGACACTCAAACATTCTATGATTGGAACCTCTCCTGTGAGTCCAGTTTTAGACTCCGATGCTTCACTTCAGGTTTACTGTATCCCTTAGACCTTCTTATTGACGATGATACACAGAAATTGCATCCGAATTTAATACAAAAAGCACAATGCCCACATAAGTACAAGAGGACTGACTAACTTTCTGTGATTTGAACCTCTCCTGTGAGCCCAGTTTTGGATTCCGATGCTCTACTTCAGGTTTAACGTATGCCATGGACCTTCTTATTGACGATAAAACACTGAAATTGCATCCGAAAAAAAAAAAGGCACAATGCCGACTTAAGTACAAGAGGACTGACACTCTAACTTTCTATGAAAGGAACCTCTCCCGTGAGTCCAATATTAGATTCCGATGCTTCACTTCAGGTTTACTGTTTCCCGTGGACCAGCTTATTGACGATGAAACACAAATATTGCATCCGAATTAAATTCAAAAGGCACAATGCCGACTTAAGTACAAGAGGACTGAAACTCTAACTTTCTATGATTTGAACCTCTCCTGTGAGTCCAGTTTTAGAATCCGATGCTTCACTTCAGGTTTACTGTATCAATTGGACCTTCTTATTGACGATGAAACACAGAAATTCCTTCCGAATTTAAAACAAAAAGCACAATGACGACTTAAGTACAAGAGGACTGACACTCTAACTTTCTATGATTGGAACCTCTCCTTTGAGTCCAGTTTTACATTCCGATGCTTCACTTCAGGTATCCTGTATCCCCTGGACGTTCTTATTGACGAAGAAACACAGAAATTGCATCCGAATTTAATACAAAAGGCACAATGCCGACTTAAGTACAAGAGGACTGACACTCTAACTTTCTATGATTGGAACCTCTCCTGTGAGTCCAGTTTTAGTTTCCGATGCTTCACTTCATGTTTACTGTAATCCATGTACCTTCTTATTGAAGATGAAACACAGAAATAGCATCTGTATTTAATACAAACGGCACAATGCCGACTTAAGTACAAGAGGACTGACATTCTGACATTCTATGATTTCAACCTCTCCTGTGAGTCCAGTTTTAGATTCCGATGCTTCACTTCAGGTTTACTGTATACCCAGGACCTTCTTATTGACGAAGAAACACAGAAATTGCATCCGAATTTAATACAAAAGGCACAATGCCGACTTAAGTACAAGAGGACTGACACTCTAACTGTCTATGATTTGAACCTCTCCATTGAGTCCAGTTTTAGATTCCGATGCATCACTTCAGGTTTACTATATACCTTCTTCCAGCTTGTTGACGATGATACGCAGAAATTGCATTAGAATTTAATACAAAAGGTACAATGCCGACTTAAGTACAAGAGGACTGACTAACTTTCTATGATTTGAACCTCTCCTGTGAGTCCAGTTTTGGATTCTGATGCCTCACTTCAGGTTTAACGTATGCCTCGGTCCTTCTTATTGACGATAAAACTCAGAAATTGCATCCGAATTTGATTCAAAAGGCACAATGCCGACTTAAGTACAAGAGGACTGACACTCTGACTTTCTATGATTGGAACCTCTCCTGTGAGTCCAGTTTTCGATTCCGATGCTTCACTTCAGGTTTACTGTTTCCCTTGGACCAGTGTATTGACGATGAAACACAGATACTGCATCCGAATTTAATACAAAAGGCACAATGCCGACTTAAGTACAAGAGGACTGACACTCTAACTTTCTATGATTTGAACCTCTCCTGTGAGTCCAGTTTTAGATTCCGATGCTTCACTTTAGGTTTACTGTATCAATTGGACCATTGTATTGACGATGGAACACAGAAATTCCATCCGATTTTAATACAAAAGGCACAATGAAGACTTAAGTACAAGGCGACTGACACTCTAACTTTCTATGATTTGAACCTCTCCTGTGAGTCCAGTTTTAGATTCCGATGCTTCACTTCAGGTTTACTGTATCCCTTAGACCTTCTTATTGAAGATGAAACACAGAAATTGCATCCACATTTAATACATAAGGCACAATGCCGACTTAAGTACAAGATGACTGACACTCTAACTTTCTATGAATTGAACCACTCCTGTAAGTCCAGTTTTAGATTCCGATGCTTCACTTCATGTTTACTGTATCAATTGGACCTTGTCATTTACGATGATACACAGAAATTGCATCCGAATTTAATACAAAAGGCACAATGCCTACTTAAGTACAAGAGGAGTGACACTCAAACATTCTATGATTGGAACCTCTCCTGTGAGTCCAGTTTTAGATTCCGATGCTTCACTTCAGGTTTACTGTTTGCCTTGGACCAGCTTATTGACGATGAAACACAGAAATTGCATCCGAATTTAATACAAAAGGCACAATGATGACTTAAGTACAAGAGGTGTGACACTCTAACTTTCTATGATTTGAACCTCTCCTGTGAGTCCAGTTTTAGATTCCGATGCTTCACTTCAGGTTTAACGTATGATATGGACCTTCTTATTGACGATAAAACACAGAAATTGCATCCGAATTTAATACAAAAGGCACAATGCCGACCTCAGTACAAGAGGACTGACACTCTAACTTTCTATGAAAGGAACCTCTCCTGTGAGTCCAATTTTAGATTCCGATGCTTCACTTCAGGTTAACTGTTTCCCGTGGTCCAGCTTATTAACGATGAAACACAGATATTGCACCCGAATTAAATACAAAAGGCACAATGCCGACTTAAGTACAAGAGGACTGAAACTCTAACTTTCTATGATTTGAACCTCTCCTGTGAGTCCAGTTTTAGATTCCGATGCTTCACTTCAGGTTTACTGTATCCCTTGGACATTCTTACTGACGATGAAACACAGATATTGCATCCGAATTTAATACAAAAGGCACAATGCCGACTTAAGTACAAGAGGACTGGCACTTTAACTTGTTATTATTTGAACCTCTCCTCTGAGTCCAGTTTTCGATTCCGATGCTTCACCTCAGGTTTACTGTATCTCTTGGACATTCTTATTGACGATGATACGCAGAAATTGCATCTGAAATTAATGCAAAAGGCCCAATGCCGACTTAAGTACAAGAGGACTGACTAACTTTCTATGATTTGAACCGCTCCTGTGAGTCCAGTTTTGTATTCCGATGCTTCACTTCAGGTTTAACGTATGCCTTGGACCTTCTTATTGACGATGAAACACAGAAATTGCATCCGAATTTAATACAAAAGGCACAATGCCGACTTAAGTACAAGAGGACTGACACTCTAACTTTCTATGATTGGAACCTCTCCTGTGAATCCAGTTTTAGATTCCGGTGCCTCACTTCAGGTTTACTGTATCCCTTGGACCTTCTTATTGACGATGAAATACAGAAATTGCATCCGCATTTAATACAAAAGTCACAATGCCTACTTAAGTACAAGAGGACTTACACTCTAACTTTCTATGAACTGAACCTCTCCTGTGAGTCCAGTTTTAGATACCGATGCTTCACTTCAGGTTTACTGTATACCTTGGACCATCTTATTGACGATGAAAAACAGAAATTGCATCCGATTTTAATACAAAAGGCACAATGCCGACATAAGTACAAGAGCACTGCACTCTAAATTTCTATGATTTGAACCACTCCTGTGAGTCCCATTTTGGATTCCCATGCTTCACTTCAGGTTTACTGTATACCTAGCAGCTTCCTATTGACGATGAAACACAGATATTACATCAGAATTTAATACAAAAGGCACAATGCCGACTTGAGTACAAGGGGACTAACGCTCATACTTTCTACGATTTGAACCTCTCCTTTGAGTCCAGTTTTAGATTCCGATGCTCCACTTCAGGTTTACTGTATCCCTTGGACATTCTTACTGACGATGAAACACAGATATTGCATCCGAATTTAATACAAAAGGCACAATGCCGACTTAAGTACAAGAGGACTGGCACTGTAACTTGTTATAATTTGAACCTCTCCTCTGAGTCCAGTTTTCGATTCCGATGCTTCACCTCAGGTTTACTGTATCTCTTGGACCTTCTTATTGACGATGAAACACAGAAATTGCATCCGAATTTAATACAAAAGGCACAATGCCAACTTAAGTACAAGAGGACTGACACTCTAACTTTCTATGATTGGAACCTCTCCTGTGAATCCAGTTTTAGATTCCGGTGCCTCACTTCAGGTTTACTGTCTCCCTTGGACCTTCTTATTGACGATGAAACACAGAAATTGCATCCGCATTTAATACAAAAGTCACAATGCCTACTTAAGTACAAGAGGACTTACACTCTAACTTTCTATGAACTGAACCTCTCCTGTGAGTCCAGTTTTAGATTCCGATGCTTCACTTCAGGTTTACTGTATACCTTGGACCATCTTATTGACGATGAAAAACAGAAATTGCATCCGATTTTAATACAAAAGGCACAATGCCGACATAAGTACAAGAGCACTGCACTCTAAATTTCTATGATTTGAACCACTCCTGTGAGTCCCATTTTGGATTCCCATGCTTCACTTCAGGTTTACTGTATACCTAGCAGCTTCCTATTGACGATGAAACACAGATATTACATCAGAATTTAATACAAAAGGCACAATGCCGACTTGAGTACAAGGGGACTAACGCTCATACTTTCTACGATTTGAACCTCTCCTTTGAGTCCAGTTTTTGATTCCGATGCTTCACCTCAGGTTGCCTGTATCCCTCGGACCTTCTTATTGACGATCAAACACAGAAATTGCATCCAAATTTAATTCATAAGGCACAATGCCGTCTTAAGTACAAGATGACTGACACTCTAACTTTCTATTAATTGAACCACTCCTGTGAGTCCAGTTTTAGATTCCGATGCTTCACTTCAGGTTTACTGTTTGCCTTGGACCAGCTTATTGACGATGAAACACAGAAATTGCATCCGAATTTATTACAAAAGGCACAATGCCGACTTGGGTACAAGAGGACTAACCCTCTAACTTTCTATGATTTGAACCTCTCCTTTGAGTCCAGTTTTAGATTCCGATGCTTCACTTCAGATATAATGTATCCCTTGGACGTTCTTATTGACGATGAAACACAGAAATTGCATCCGAATTTAATAAAAAGGCACAATGCCGACTTAAGTACAAGAGGACTGACACTCTAACTTTCTATGATTGGAACCTCTCCTGTGAGTCCAGTTTTAGTTTCCGATGCTTCACTTCAGGTTTACTGTAATCCATGTACCTTCTTATTGAAGATGAAACACAGAAATTGCATCTGTATTTAATACAAGCGGCACAATGCCGACTTAAGTACAAGAGGACTGACACTCTGACATTCTATGATTTCAACCTCTCCTATGAGTCCAGTTTTAGATTCCGATGCTTCACTTCAGGTTTACTGTATACCTAGGACCTTCTTATTGACGATGAAACACAGAAATTGCATCCGCATTTAATACAAAAGGCACAATGCCGACTTAAGTACAAGAGGACTGACACTCTAACTGTCTATGATTTGAACCTCTCCTCTGAGTCCAGTTTTAGATTCCGATGCATCACTTCAGGTTTACTATATCCCTTGGACCAGCTTGATGACGATGATACGCAGAAATTGCATTAGAATTTAATACAAAAGGTGCAATGCCGACTTAAGTACAAGAGGACTGACTAACTTTCTATGATTTGAACCTCTCCTGTGAGTCCAGTTTTGGATTCTGATGCCTCACTTCAGGTTTAACGTATGCCTCGGACCTTCTTATTGACGATAAAACTCAGAAATTGCATCCGAATTTGATTCAAGAGGCACAATGCCGACTTAAGTACAAGAGGACTGACACTCTGACTTTCTCTGATTGGAACCTCTCCTGTGAGTCCAGTTTTCGATTCCGATGCCTCACTTCAGGTTTACTGTTTCCCTTGGACCAGTGTATTGACGATGAAACACAGATATTGCATCCGAATTTAATACAAAAGGCACAATGCTGACTTAAGTACAAGAGGACTGACACTCTAATTTTCTATGATTTGAACCTCCCTGTGAGTCCAGTTTTAGATTCCGATGCTTCACATCAGGTTTACCGTATCAATTGGACCATTGTATTGACGATGAAACACAGAATTTCCATCCGAATTTAATACAAAAGGCACAATGAAGACTTAAGTACAAGACGACTGACACTCTAACTTTCTATGATTTGAACCTCTCCTGTGAGTCCAGTTTTAGATTCCGATGCTTCACTTCAGGTTTACTGTATCCCTTAGACCTTCTTATTGAAGATGAAACACAGAAATTGTATCCACATTTAATACATAAGGCATAATGCCGACTTAAGTACAAGATGACTGACACTCTAACTTTCTATGAATTGAACCACTCCTGTAAGTCCAGTTTTAGATTCCGATGCTTCACTTCAGGTTTACTGTATCAATTGGACCTTCCTATTGACGATGATACACAGAAATTGCATCCGAATTTAATACAAAAGGCACAATGCCTACTTAAGTACAAGAGGAGTGACACTCAAACATTCAATGATTGGAACCTCTCCTGTGAGTCCAGTTTTAGATTCCGATGCTTCACTTCAGGTTTACTGTTTGCCTTGGACCAGCTTATTGACGATGAAACACAGAAATTGCATCCGAATTTAATACAAAAGGCACAATGATGACTTAAGTACAAGAGGTGTGACACTCTAACTTTCTATGATTTGAACCTCTCCTGTAAGTCCAGTTTCAGATTCCGATGCTTCACTTCAGGTTTACTGTATCCCTAAGACCTTCTTATTGACGATGATACACAGAAACTGCATCCGAATTTAATACAAAAGGCACAATGCCGACATAAGTACAAGAGGACTGACTAACTTTCTATGATTTGAACCTCTCCTGTGAGCCCAGTTTTGGATTCCGATGCTTCACTTCAGGTTTAACGTATGATATGGACCTTCTTATTGACGATAAAACACAGAAATTGCATCCGAATTTAATACAAAAGGCACAATGCCGACTTCAGTACAAGAGGACTGACACTCTAACTTTCTATGAAAGGAACCTCTCCTGTGAGTCCAATTTTAGATTCCGATGCTTCACTTGAGGTTAACTGTTTCCCGTGGACCAGCTTATTGACGATGAAACACAGATATTGCATCCGAATTAAATACAAAAGGCACAATGCCGACTTAAGTACAAGAGGACTGAAACTCTAACTTTCTATGATTTGAACCTCTCCTGTGAGTCCAGTTTTAGATTCCGATGCTTCACTTCAGGTTTACTGTATCAATTGGATCTTCTTATTGACGATGAAACACAGAAATTCCTTCCGATTTTAATACAAAAGGCACAATGCCGACTTAAGTACAAGAGGACTGACACTCTAACTTTCTATGATTTGAACCTCTCCTGTGAGTCCAGTTTTAGATTCCGATGCTTCACTTCAAGTTTACTGTATCCCTTATGCCTTCTTATTGACGATGAAACACAGAAATTGCATCCGAATTTAATACAAAAGGCACAATGCCGACTTAAGTACAAGAGGACTGACACTCTAACTTTCTATGATTTGAACCTCTCCTGTGAGTCCAGTTTTAGTTTCCGATGCTTCACTTCAGGTTTACTGTATCCCTTGGACATTCTTACTGACGATGAAACACAGATATTGCATCCGAATTTAATACAAAAGGCACAATGCCGACTTAAGTACAAGAGGACTGGCACTTTAACTTGCTATTATTTGAATCTCTCCTTTGAGTCCAGTTCTAGATTCCGATGCTTCACCTCAGGTTTACTGTATCTCTTGGACATTCTTATTGACGATGATACGCAGAGATTGCATCCGAAATTAATGCAAAAGGCCCAATCCCGACTTAAGTACAAGAGGACTGACTAACTTTCTATGATTTGAACCTCTCCTGTGAGTCCAGTTTTGGATTCCGATGCATCACTTCAGGTTTAACGTATGCCTTGGACCTTCTTATTGACGACGAAACACAGAAATTGCATCAGAATTTAATACAAAAGGCACAATGCCGACTTAAGTACAAGAGGACTGTCACTCTAACTTTCTATTATTGGAACCTCTCCTGTGAATCGAGTTTTAGATTCCGGTGCTTCACTTCAGGTTTACTGTATCCCTTAGACCTTCTTATTGACGATGAAACACAGAAATTGCATCCGCATTTAATACAAAAGTCAGAATGCCTACTTAAGTACAAGAGGACTTACACTCTAACATACTATTAACTGAACCTCTCCTGTGAGTCCAGGTTTAGATTCCGATGCTTCACTTCAGGTTTACTGTATCCCTTAGACCTTCTTACTGAAGATGAAACACAGAAATTGCATCCACATTTAATACATAAGGCACAATGCCGACTTAAGTACAAGATGACTGACACTCTAACTTTCTATGAATTGAACCACTCCTGTAAGTCCAGTTTTAGATTCCGATGCTTCACTTCAGGTTTACTGTATCAATTGGACCTTCTTATTGACGATCATACACAGAAATTGCATCCGAATTTAATACAAAAGGCACAATGACTACTTAAGTACAAGAGGAGTGACACTCAAACATTCAACGATTGGAACCTCTCCTGTGAGTCCAGTTTTAGATTCCGATGCTTCACTTCAGGTTTACTGTTTCCTGTGGACCAGCTTATTGACGATGAAACACAGATATTGCATCCGAATTAAATACAAAAGGCACAATGCCGACTTAAGTACAAGAGGACTGAAACTCTAACTTTCTATGATTTGAACCTTTCCTGTGAGTCCAGTTTTAGATTCCGATGCTTCACTTCAGGTTTACTGTATCAATTGGATCTTCTTATTGACGATGAAACACAGAAATTCTTCCGATTTTAATACAAAAGGCACAATGCCGACTTAAGTACAAGAGGACTCACACTCTAACTTTCTATGAATTGAATCTCTCCTGTGAGTCCAGTTTTAGATTCCGATGCTTCACTTCAGGTTTACTGTATCCCTTGGACATACTTACTGACGATGAAACACAGATATTGCATCCGAATTTAATACGAAAGGCACAATGCCGACTTAAGTACAAGAGGACTGGCACTTTAACTTGCTATTATTTGAATCTCTCCTCTGAGTCCAGTTTTAGATTCCGATGCCTCACCTCAGGTTTACTGTATCTCTTGGACATTCTTATTGACGATGATACGCAGAGATTGCATCCGAAATTAATGCAAAAGGCCCAATCCCGACTTAAGTACAAGAGGACTGACTAACTTTCTATGATTTGAACCTCTCCTGTGAGTCCAGTTTTGGATTCCGATGCTTCACTTCAGGTTTAACGTATGCCTTGGACCTTCTTATTGACGATGAAACACAGAAATTGCATCAGAATTTAATACAAAAGGCACAATGCCGACTTAAGTACAAGAGGACTGTCACTCTAACATTCTATGAACTGAACCTCTCCTGTGAGTCCAGTTTTAGATTCCGATGCTTCACTTCAGTTTTACTGTATACCTTGGACCTTCTTATTGACGATGAAAAACAGAAATTGCATCCGACTTTAATACAAAAGGCACAATGCCGACATAAGTACAAGAGCACTGCACTCTAAATTTCTATGATTTGAACCACTCCTGTGAGTCCCATTTTGGATTCCCATGCTTCACTTCAGGTTTACTGTGTACCTAGCAGCTTCCTATTGACGATGAAACACAGATATTACATCAGAATTTAATACAAAAGGCACAATGCCGACTTGAGTACAAGGGGACTAACGCTCAAACGTTCTACGATTTGAACCTCTCCTTTGAGTCCAGTTTTAGATTCCGATGCTTCACTTCAGGTTGTATCCCTTGGACCTTCTTATTGACGATGAAACACAGAAATTTCATCCAAATTTAATACATAAGGCACAATGCCGTCTTAAGTACAAGATGACTGACACTCTAACATACTATTAATTGAACCACTCCGGTGAGTCCAGTTTTAGATTCCGATGCTTCTCTTCAGGGTTACTGTTTGCCTTGGACCAGCTTATTGACGATGAAACACAGAAATTGCATCCGAATTTAATACAGAAGGGACAATGACGACTTAAGTACAAGAGGAGTGACACTCTAACTTTCTATGATTCGAACCTATCCTGTGAGTCCAGTTTTAGATACCGATGCTTCACTTCAGGTTCACTGTATCCCTTAGACCGTCTTATTGACGATGATACACAGAAACTGCATCCGAATTTAATACAAAAGGCACAATGCCGACATAAGTACAAGAGGACTGACTAACTTTCTATGATTTGAACCTCTCCTGTGAGTCCAGTTTTGGATTCCGATGCTTCACTTCGGGTTTACTGTATACCTTGGACCTTGTTATTGACGATGAAACACAGAAATTGCATCCGAATTTAATACAAAAGGGATAATGCCGACTTAAGTACAAGAGGACTGACACTCTAACTTTCTATGACTTGAACCTCTCCTGTGAGTCCAGTTTTAGATTCCGGTGCTTCACTTTAGGTTTACGGTATACCTTGGACCTTCTTATTGACGATGATACACAGAAATAACATCCGAATTCAATACAAAAGGCACAATGCCGACTTAAGTACAAGAGGACTGACTAACTTCCTATGATTTCAACCTCTCCTGTGAGTCCAGTTTTGGATTCCGATGCTTCACTTCAGGTTTAACGTATACCTTGGACCTTCTTATTGACGATGAAACACAGAATTTGCATCCGAATTTAATACAAGAGGCACAATGCAAACTTAAGTACAAGAGGACTGATACTCTGACTTTCTGTGATTTGAACCTCTCCTGTGTGTCCCGTTTTGATTCCGATGCTTCTCTTCAGGTTTACTGTAATCCTTGGACCTTCTTATTGATGATGAAAAACAGAAATTGCATCTGAATTTAATACAAACGGCACAATGCCGACTTAAGTACAAGAGGACTGACACTCTAACATTCTATGATTTGAACCTCTCCTGTGAGTCCAGTTTTAGATTCCGATGCTTCACTTCAGGTTTACTTTATACCTTGGACCTTCTTATTGACGATGAAACACAGAAATTACATCCGAATTTAATACAAAAGGCACAATGCAGACTTGAATACAAGAGAACTAACCCTCTAACTTGCTATTAGTTGAATCTCTCCTTTGAGTCCAGTTTTAGATTCCGATGCTTCATGTCAGGTTTACTGTATCCCTTGGACCTTCTTATTGACGATGATACACAGAAATTGCTTCCGAATTTAATACAAAAGGCACATTGCCGACTTAAGTACAAGAGGACTGACTACTTTCGATGATTTGAACCTCTCCTGCGAGTCCAGTTTTGGATTCCGATGCTTCACTTGAGGTTTAACGTATGCCTTGGACCTTCTTATTGACGATAAAACACAGAAATTGCATCAGAATTTAATACTAAACGCACAATGCCGACTTCAGTACAAGAGGACTGACACTCCAACTTTCTATGATTGGAACCTCTCCTGTGAGTCCAGTTTTAGATTCCGATGCCTCACTGCAGGTTTACTATCTCCCTTGGACAAGCTTATTGACGATGAAACACAGAAATTGCATCCGAATTTAACACAAAAGGCACAATGAGGACTGAAGTACAAGAGGACTGACGCTCTAACTTTCTATGATTTGAACCTCTCCTATGAGTCCAGTTTTAGATTCTGATGCTTCACTGCAGGTTTACTGTATCCCTTGTACCTTCCTAATGACGATGAAACACAGAAATTGCATCCGAATTTAATAGAAAAGGCACAGTGCCGACTTAAGTACTAGAGGACTGACACTCTAACTTTCTATGATTTGAACCTCTCCTGTGAGTCCAGTTTTAGATTCCGATGCCTCACTTCAGGTTTACTGTATACCTTGGACCTTCCTATTGACGATGAAACACAGTAATTGCATCCTAATTTAATACAAAAGGCACAATGCCGACTTAACTACAAGAGGACTGACTAACTTTCGATGATTTGAACCTCTCCTGTGAGTCCAGTTTTGGATTCCGATGCATCACTTGAGGTTTAACGTATGCCTTGGACCTTCTTATTGACGATAAAACACAGAAATTGCATCAGAATTTGATACTAAACGCACAATGCCGACTTAAGTACAAGAGGACTGACACTCTAACTTTCTATCATTGGAACCTCTCCTGTGAGTCCAGTTTTAGATTCCGATGCTTCACTGCAGGTTTACTGTCTCCCTTGGACCAGCTTATTGACGATGAAACACAGAAATTGCATCCGAATTTAACACAAAAGGCACAATGACGACTTAAGTACAAGAGGACTGACGCTCTAACTTTCTATGATTTGAACCTCTCCTGTGAGTCCAGTTTTAGATTCTGATGCTTCACTTCAGGTTTACTGTATCCATTGGACCTTCCTAATGACGATGAAACACAGAAATTGCATCCGAATTTAATAGATAAGGCACAGTGCCGACTTAAGTACTAGAGGACTGACACTCTAACTTTCTATGATTTGAACCTCTCCTGTGAGTCCAGTTTTAGATTCCGATGCCTCACTTCAGGTTTACTGTATACCTTGGACCTTCCTATTGACGATGAAACACAGTAATTGCATCCGAATTTAATACAAAAGGCACAATGCCGACTAAAGTACAAGAGGACTGACACTCTAACTTTCTATGATTTGAACCACACCTGTGAGTCCCGTTTTTGATTCCCATGCTTCACTTCAGGTTTACTGTATACCATGGACCTTCTTATTGACGATGAAACACAGATATTACATCCGAATTTAATACAAAAGGCACAATGCCGACTTGAGTGCAAGAGGACTAACCCTCTAACTTTCTATGATTTGAACCTCTCGTTTGAGTCCAGTTTTAGAATCCGATGCTTCACTTCAGGTTTACTGTATCCCTTGGACCTTATAATTGACGATGATACACAGAAATTGCTTCCGAATTTAATACAAAAGGCACAATTCCGACATAAGTACAAGAGGACTGACTAACTTTCTATTGTTTGAACCTCTGCTGTGTGTCCAGTTTTGGATTCCAATGCTCCACTTCAGGTTTAACGTATGCCTTGGACCTTCTTATTGACGATAAAACATAGAAATTGCATCCGAATTTAATACTAAAGGCACAATGCCGACTTAAGTACAAGAGGACTGACACTCTAACTTTCTGTGATTGGAAAATCTCCTGTGAGTCCAGTTTTAGATTCCGATGCTTGACTTCAGGTTTACTGTTTCCCTTGGACCAGCTTATTGACGATGAAACACAGAAATTGCATCCGAATTAAATACAAAATGCACAATGCCGACTTAAGTACAAGAGGACTGACACTCTAACTTTCTATGATTTGAACCACACCTGTGAGTCCCGTTTTTGATTCCCATGCTTCACTTCAGGTTTACTGTATACCATGGACCTTCTTATTGATGATGAAACACAGAAATTGCATCCGATTTTAATACAAAAGGCCCAATGCCGACTTAAGTACAAGAGGACTGACACTCTAACTTTCTAAGATTTGAACCACTCCTGTGAGTCCCATTTTGGATTCCCATGCTTCACTTCAGGTTTACTGTATACCTAGGACCTTCTTATTGACGATGAAACACAGAAATTACATCAGAATTTAATACAAAAGGCACAATGCCGACTTGAGTACAAGAGGACTAACCCTCTAACTTTCTATGATTTGAACCTCTCCATTGAGTCCAGTTTTAGATTCCGATGCTTCACTTCAGGTATACTGTATCCCTTGGACGTTCTCATTGACGATGAAACACATAAAATTGCATCCGTATTTAATACAAAAGGCACAATGCCTACTTAAGTACAATAGGACTAGCACTCTAACTTTCTATGATTTGAACCTCTCCTGTGAGTCCCGTTGTAGTTTCCGATGCTTCACTTCAGGTTTACTGTAATCCATGGACCTTCTTATTGACGATGAAACACAGAAATTACATCCGAATTTAATACAAAAGGCACAATGCCGACTTAAGTACAAGAGGACTGACTAACGTTCTATGATTTGAACCTCTCCTGTGAGTCCAGTTTTGGATTCCAATGCTTCACTTCAGGTTTAACGTATGCCTTGGACCTTCTTATTGACGATAAAACACAGAAATTGCATCCGAATTAAATACAAAAGGCACAATGCCGACTTAAGTACAAGAGGACTGACACTCTAACTTTCTACGATTGGAACCTCTCCTGTGAGTCCAGTATTAGATTCCGATGCTTCACTTCAGGTTTACTGTTTCCCTTGGACCAGCTTATTGACGATGAAACACAGAAATTGCATCCGAATTCAATACAGAGGGCACAATGCCAACTTATGTACAAGAGGACTGACACTCTAACTTTCAATGATTTAAACCACTCCCGTGAGTCCCGTTTTGGATTCCCATGCTTCACTTCAGGTTTACTGTATACCTTGGACCTTCTTATTGACGATGAAACACAGAAATTGCATCCGAATTTAATACAAAATGCACAATGCCGACTTAAGTCCAAGAGGACTGACACTCTAACGCTCTATGATTTGAACCTCTCCTGTGAATCCAGTTTTAGATTCCGATGCTTCACTTCAGGTTTACTGTATCCCTTGGACCTTCTTATTGACGTTGAAACACAGAAATTGCATCCGCATTTAATACTAAGGCACAATGCCGACTTAAGTACAAGAGGACTGACACTCTAACTTTCTATGATCTGAACCTCTCCTGTGTGTCCAGTTTTAGAATCCGATGCTTCACCTCAGGTTTACTGTATACCTTGGACCTTCTTATTGACGATGAAACACAGAAATTGCATCCGATTTTAATGCAAAAGGCCCAATGCCGACTTAAGTACAAGAGGACTGACACTCTAACTTTCTAAGATTTGAACCACTCCTGTGAGTCCCATTTTGGATTCCCATGCTTCACTTCAGGTTTACTGTATACCTAGGACCTTCTTATTGACGATGAAACACAGAAATTACATCAGAATTTAATACAAAAGGCACAATGCCGACTTGAGTACAAGAGGACTAACGCTCTAACTTTCTATGATTTGAACCTCTCCATTGAGTCCAGTTTTAGATTCCGATGCTTCACTTCAGGTATACTGTATCCCTTGGACGTTCTTATTGACGATGATACACAGAAATTGCATCCGTATTTAATACAAATGGCACAATGCCGACTTAAGTACAAGAGGACTAGCACTCTAACTTTCTATGATTTGAACCTCTCCTGTGAGTCCCGTTGTAGTTTCCGATGCTTCACTTCAGGTTTACTGTAGTCCATGGACCTTCTTATTGACGATGAAACACAGAAATTGCATCTGTATTTAATAGAAAACGGCACAATGCCGACTTAAGTACAAGAGGACTGACACTCTAACATTCTATGATTTCAACCTCTCCTGTGAGTCCAGTTTTAGATTTCGATGCTTCACTTCAGGTTTACTGTATACCTAGGACCTTCTTATTGACGATGAAACACAGAAATTACATTCGAATTTAATACAAAAGGCACAATGCCGACTTAAGTACAAGAGGACTGACTAACGTTCTATGATTTGAACCTCTCCTGTGAGTCCAGTTTTGGATTCCCATGCTTCACTTCAGGTTTAACGTATGCCTTGGACCTTCTTATTGACGATAAAACACAGAAATTGCATCCGAATTAAATACAAAAGGCACAATGCCGACTTAAGTACAAGAGGACTGACACTCTAACTTTCTATGATTGGAACCTCTCCTGTGAGTCCAGTATTAGATTCCGATGCTTCACTTCAGGTTTACTGTTTCCCTTGGACCAGCTTATTGACGATGAAACACAGAAATTGCATCCGAATTAAAGACAAAAGGCACAATGCCGACTTAAGTACAAGAGGACTGACACTCTAACTTTCTATGATTTGAACCTCTCCTGTGAGTCCAGTTTTAGAATCCGATGCTTCACTTCAGGTTTACCGTATCAATTGGACCTTTGTATTGACGATGAAACACAGAAATTCCATCCGAATTTAATGCAAAAGGCTCAATGCCGACTTAAGTACAAGAGGACTGACACTCTAAATTTCTATGATTTGAACCACTCTTGTGGGTCCAGTTTTACATTCCGATGCTTCACTTCAGGTTTACTGTATCAATTGGAATTTCATATTGACGATGAAACACAGAAATTCCATCCGAATTTAATACCAAAGGCACAATGCCCACTTGAGTACAAGAGGACCGACACTCTAACTTTCTATGATTTGAACCACTCCTGTGAGTCCAGTTTTAGATTCCGATGCTTCACTTCAGGTTTACTGTATCCCTTGGACCTTCCTATTGACGATGAAACACAGAAATTGCCTCCGCATTTCATACAAAAGGAGCAATGCCGACTTAAGTACAAGCGGACTGACACTATAACTTTCTATGATTTGAACCTCTCCTGTGAGTCCAGTTTTAGATTCCGATGCGTCACTTCAGGTTTACTGTATACCTTGGAACTACTTATTGACGATGGAACACAGAAATTGCATCCGAATTTAATACAAAAGGCACAATGCCGACTTAATTACAAGAGGACTGACACTCTAACTTTCAATGATTTGAACCACTCCTGTGAGTCCCGTTTTGGATTCCCATGCTTCACTTCAGGTTTACTGTATACCTTGGACCTTCTTATTGACGATGAAACACAGTAATTGCATCCGAATTTAATACAAAATGCACAACGCCGACTTAAGTCCAAGAGGACTGACACTCTAACGCTCTATGATTTAAACCTCTCTTGTGAGTCCAGTTTTAGATTACGATGCATCACTTCAGGTTTACTGTATCAATTGGACCTTCTTATTGACGATGAAACACAGAAATTCCATCCGAATTTAATACAAAAGGCACAATGCCGACTTAAGTACAAGAGGACAGACACTCTAACTTTCTATGATTTGAACCTCTCCTGTGAATATAGTTTTACATTCCGATGCTTCACTTCAGGTTTACTGTATCCCTTGGACCTTCTTATTGACGATGAAACACAGAAATTGCATCCGCATTTAATACAACAGGCACAATGCCGACTTAAGTACAAGAGGACTGACACTCTAACTTTCTATGACCTGATCCTCTCCTGTGTGCAGTTTTAGATTCCGATGCTTCACTTCAGGTTTACTGTATACCTTGGACCTTCTTATTGACGATGAAACACAGAAATTGTATCCGATTTTAATACAAAAGGCACAATGCCGACTTGTGTACAAGAGGATTAACCCTCTAACTTTCTTTGATTTGAACCTCTCTTTTGAGTTCAGTTTTAGATTCCGATGCTTCACTTCAGGTTTACTGTAATCCATGGACGTTCTTTTTGACGATGAAACACGGAAATTGCATCCGAATTTAATACAAACGGCACAATGCCGACTTAAGTACAAGAGGACTGACACTCTAACTTTCTATGATTGGAACCTCTCCAGTGAGTCCAGTTTTGGATTCCGACGCTTCACCTCATGTTTACTGTTTGCCTTGGACCAGCTTATTGACGATGAAACACAGATATTGCATCCGAAATTAATACAAAAGGCACAATGCCGACTTCAGTACAAGAGGACTGGCACTCTAACTTTCAATGATTTGAACCTCTCCTGTGAGTCCCGTTGTAGTTTCCGATGCTTCACTTCAGGTTTACTGTAATCCATGGACGTTCTTTTTGACGATGAAACACGGAAATTGCATCAGTATTTAATACAAACGGCACAATGCCGACTTAAGTACAAGCGGACTGACACTATATCATTCTATGATTTGAACCTCTCCTGTGAGTCCAGTTTTGGATTCCGATGCTTCACTTCAGGTTTACTGTAATCCATGGACCTTCTTTTTGACGATGAAACACAGAAATTGCATCTGTATTTCATACAAACGGCACAATGCCGACTTCAGTACAAGCGGACTGGCACTCTAACTTTCAATGATTTGAACCTTTCCTGTGAGTCCAGTTTTAGATTCCGATGCTTCACTTCAGGTTTACTGTATCCCTTGGTCCAGCTTATTGACGATGATACGCAGAAATTGCATTAGAATTTAATACAAAAGGTACAATGCCGACTTAAGTACAAGACGACTGACTAACTATCTATGAGTCCAGTTTTGGATTCTGATGCCTCACTTCAGGTTTAACGTATGCCTCGGACCCTCTTATTGACGATAAAACACAGAAATTGCATCCGAAATTGATACAAGAGGCACATTGCCGACTTAAGTACAAGAGGACTGACACTCTGACTTTCTATGATTGGAACCTCTTCTGTGAGTCCAGTTTTCGATTTCGATGCTTCACTTCAGGTTTACTGTAATCCATGGACCTTCTTATTGTCGATGAAACACAGAAATTGCATCTGTATTTAACAAAAAAAGGCACAATGCCGACATAAGTACAAGAGGACTGACACTCTAACATTCTATGATTTCAACCTCTTCTGTGAGTCCAGTTTTAGATTCCGATGCTTCACTTCAGGTTTACTGTATACCTAGGACCTTCTTATTGACGATGAAACACAGAAATTACATCCGAATTTAATACAAAAGGCACAATGCCGACTTATGTACAAGAGGACTGACTAACGTTCTATGATTTGAACCTCTCCTGTGAGTCCAGTTTTGGATTCCAATGCTTCACTTCAGGTTTAACGTATGCCTTGGACCTTCTTATTGACGATAAAACACAGAAATTGCATCCGAATTTAATACAAAAGGCACAATGCCGACTTAAGTACAAGAGGACTGACACTCTAACTTTCTATGATTGGAACCTCTCCTGTGAGTCCAGTATTAGATTCCGATGCTTCACTTCAGGTTTACTGTTTCCCTTGGACCAGCTTATTGACGATGAAACACAGAAATTGCATCCGAATTAAATATAAAAGGCACAATGCCGACTTAAGTACAAGAGGACTGACACTCTAACTTTCTATGATTTGAACCTCTCCTGTGAGTCCAGTTTTAGAATCCGATGCTTCACTTCAGGTTTACCGTATCAATTGGACCTTTGTATTGACGATGAAACACAGAAATTCCATCCGAATTTAATGCAAAAGGCACAATGCCGACTTAAGTACAAGAGGACAGACACTCTAACTATCTAGGATTTGAACCACTCCTGAGAGTCCAGTTTTGGATTCCGATGCTTCACTTCAAGTTTACTGTATCCCTTAGACCTTCTTATTGACGATGAAACACAGAAATTGCATCCGAATTTAATACAAAAGGCACAATGCCGACTTAAGTACAAGAGGACTGACACTCTAAATTTCTATGATTTGGACCACTCCTGTGAGTCCAGTTTTACATTCCGATGCTTCACTTCAGGTTTACTGTATCAATTGGAATTTCTTATTGACGATGAAACACAGAAATTCCATCCGAATTTAATACCAAAGGCACAATGCCCACTTAAGTACAAGAGGACTGACACTCTAACTTTCTATGATTTGAACCACTCCTGTGAGTCCAGTTTTAGATTCCGATGCTTCACTTCAGGTTTACTGTATCCCTTGTACCTTCCTATTGACGATGAAACACAGAAATTGCCTCCGCATTTCATACAAAAGGAGCAATGCCGACTTAAGTACAAGCGGACTGACACTCTAACTTTCTATGATTTGAACCTCTCCTGTGAGTCCAGTTTTAGATTCCGATGCGTCACTTCAGGTTTACTGTATACCTTGGACCTTCTTATTGACGATGGATCACAGAAATTGCATCCGAATTTAATACAAAAGGCACAATGCCGACTTGTGTACAAGAGGACTAACCCTCTAACTTTCTTTGATTTGAACCTCTCCTTTGAGTCCAGTTTTAGATTCCAATGCTTCACTTCAGGTATACAGTATCCCTTGGACGTTCTTATTGACGATGAAACACAGAAATTGCATTCGAATTTAATACAAAAGGCACAATGCCGACTTAAGTGCAAGAGGACTGACACTCTAACTTTCTATGATTGGAACCTTTCCTGTGAGTCCATTTTTAGATTCCGACGCTTCACCTCATGTTTACTGCTTGCCTTGGACCAGCTTATTGACGCTGAAACACAGATATTGCATCCGAAATTAATACAAAAGGCACAATGCCGACTTAAGTACAAGAGGACTGGCACTCTAACTTTCAATGATTTGAACCTCTCCTGTGAGTCCCGTTGAAGTTTCCGATGCTTCACTTCAGGTTTACTGTAATCCATGGACCTTCTTATTGACGATGAAACACAGAAATTGCATCAGTATTTAATACAAACGGCACAATGCTGACTTAAGTACAAGCGGACTGACACTCTAACATTCTATGATTTCAACCTCTCCTGTGAGTCCAGTTTTAGATTCCGATGCTACACTTCAGGTTTACTGTATACCCAGGGCCTTCTTATTGACGATGAAACACAGAAATTGCATCCGCAATTAATGCAAAAGGCACAATGCCGACTTAAGTACAAGACGACTGACTAACTTTCTATGAGTCCAGTTTTGGATTCTGATGCCTCACTTCAGGTTTAACGTATGCCTTGGACCCTCTTATTGACGATAAAACACAGAAATTGCATCCGAATTTGATACAAGATGCACAATGCCGACTTAAGTACAAGAGGACTGACACTCTAAATTTCCAAGATTTGAACCACTCCTGTGAGTCCAGTTTTCGATTCCGATGCATCACTTCAGGTTTACTGTATCCCCTGGACTTTCTCATTGATGATGAAAAACAGTTATTGCATCCGAATTTAATACAACAGGCACAATGCCGACTTAAGTACTAGAGGACTGACACTCCCACGTTCAATGATTTATACCTCTCCTGTGAGTCCAGTTTTAGTTTCCGATGCTTCACTTCAGGTTTACTGTTTGCTTTGGACCAGCGAATTGACGATGAAACACAGATATTGCATCCGAATTTAATACAAAAGGCACAATGACGACTTTAGTACAAGAGGAGTGACACTCTAACTTTCTATGATTTGAACCTCTCCTGTGAGTCCAGTTTTGGATTCCGATGCTTCTCTTCAGGATTACTGTATACCTTGGACCTTCTTACTGACGATGAAGCACAGAAGTTGCATCCGAATTTATTACAAAAGGCACAGTTCCGACTTAAGTACAAGAGGATTGACACTCTAACTTTCTATGACTTGAACCTCTCCTGTGAGTCCAATTTTAGATTCCGATGCTTCACTTCAGGTTTACTGCATACCTTGGACCTTCTTTTTGACGGCGAAACTCAGAAATTGCATCCGAAATTAATACAAACGGCACAATGCCGACTTAAGTACCATTGGACTGACATTCTATCTTTCTATGATTTGAACCTCACCTGTGAGTCCAGTTTTAGATTCCGATGCTTTACTTCAGGTTTACTGTTTGCTTCTGACCTGATTATTGACGATGAAACTCAGAAATTGCATCTGAATTTAATACAAAAGGCACAATGCCGAATTAAGTACAAGAGGACTAACACCCTAACTTTCTATGATTTGATCCTCTCCTGTGTGTCCAGTTTTAGATTCCGATGCTTCACTTCAGGTTTACTGTATACCTTGGACCTTCTTAATGACGATGAAACACAGAAATTGCATCCGATTTTAATACAAAAGGCACAATGCCGATTTAACTACAAGAGGACTGACACTCTAAGTTTCTATGATTTGAACCACTCCTGCGAGTCCAGTTTTAGATTCCGATGCTTCACTTCAGGTTTACTGTATCCCTTGTACCTTCCTATTGACGATGAAACACAGAAATTGCCTCCGCATTTCATACAAAAGGAGCAATGCCGACTTAAGTACAAGCGGACTGACACTCTAACTTTCTATGATTTGAACCTCTCCTGTGAGTCCAGTTTTGGATTCCGATGCGTCACTTCAGGTTTACTGTATACCTTGGACCTTCTTATTGACGATGGAACACAGAAATTGCATCCGAATTTAATACAAAAGGCACAATGCCGACTTGTGTACAAGAGGACTAACCCTCTAACTTTCTTTGATTTGAACCTCTCCTTTGAGTCCAGTTTTAGATTCCAATGCTTCACTTCAGGTATACAGTATCCCTTGGACGTTCTTATTGACGATGAAACACAGAAATTGCATTCGAATTTAATACAAAAGGCACAATGCCGACTTAAGTGCAAGAGGACTGTCACTCTAACTTTCTATGATTGGAACCTCTCTTGTGAGTCCATTTTTAGATTCCGACGCTTCACCTCATGTTTACTGGTTGCCTTGGACCAGCTTATTGACGATGAAACACAGATATTGCATCCGAAATTAATACAAAAGGCACAATGCCGACTTAAGTACAAGAGGACTGGCACTCTAACTTTCAATGATTTGAACCTCTCCTGTGAGTCCCGTTGTAGTTTCCGATGCTTCACTTCAGGTTTACTGTAATCCATGGACCTTCTTATTGACGATGAAACACAGAAATTGCATCAGTATTTAATACAAACGGCACAATGCCGACTTAAGTACAAGCGGACTGACACTCTAACATTCTATGATTTCAACCTCTCCTGTGAGTCCAGTTTTAGATTCCGATGCTACACTTCAGGTTTACTGTATACCTAGGGCCTTCTTATTGACGATGAAACACAGAAATTGCATCCGCAATTAATGCAAAAGGCACAATGCCGACTTAAGTACAAGAGGACTGGCACTCTAACTTTCAATGATTTGAACCTCTCCTGTGAGTCCTGTTGTAGTTTCCGATGCTTCACTTCAGGTTTACTGTAATCCATGGTCCTTCTTTTTGACGATGAAACACAGAAATTGCATCTGTATTTAATACAAACGGCACAATGCCGACTTAAGTACAAGCGGACTGGCTCTCTAACTTTCAATGATTTGAACCTCTCCTGTGAGTCCAGTTTTAGATTCCGATGCTTCACTTCAGGTTTACTGTATCCCTTGGCCCAGCTTATTGACGATGATACGCAGAAATTGCATTAGAATTTAATACAAATGGTACAATGCCGACTTAAGTACAAGACGACTGACTAACTTTCTATGAGTCCAGTTTTAGATTCTGATGCCTCACTTCAGGTTTAACGTTTGCCTCGGACCCTCTTATTGACGATAAAACACAGAAATTGCATCCGAATTTGATACAAGATGCACAATGCCGACTTAAGTACAAGAGGACTGACACTCTAAATTTCCAAGATTTGAACCACTCCTGTGAGTCCAGTTTTCGATTCCGATGCATCACTTCAGGTTTACTGTATCCCCTGGACTTTCTCATTGATGATGAAAAACAGTTATTGCATCCGAATTTAATACAACAGGCACAATGCCGACTTAAGTACTAGAGGACTGACACTCCCACGTTCAATGATTTATACCTCTCCTGTGAGTCCAGTTTTAGTTTCCGATGCTTCACTTCAGGTTTACTGTTTGCTTTGGACCAGCGTATTGACGATGAAACACAGATATTGCATCCGAATTTAATACAAAAGGCACAATGACGACTTTAGTACAAGAGGAGTGACTCTCTAACTTTCTATGATTTGAACCTCTCCTGTGAGTCCAGTTTTGGATTCCGATGCTTCTCTTCAGGATTACTGTATACCTTGGACCTTCTTACTGACGATGAAGCACAGAAGTTGCATCCGAATTTATTACAAAAGGCACAGTTCCGACTTAAGTACAAGAGGATTGACACTCTAACTTTCTATGACTTGAACCTCTCCTGTGAGTCCAATTTTAGATTCCGATGCTTCACTTCAGGTTTACTGCATACCTTGGACCTTCTTTTTGACGGCGAAACTCAGAAATTGCATCCGAATTTAATACAAACGGCACAATGCCGACTTAAGTACAATTGGACTGACATTCTATCTTTCTATGATTTGAACCTCACCTGTGAGTCCAGTTTTAGATTCCGATGCTTTACTTCAGGTTTACTGTTTGCTTCTGACCTGATTATTGACGATGAAACTCAGAAATTGCATCTGAATTTAATACAAAAGGCACAATGCCGAATTAAGTACAAGAGGACTAACACCCTAACTTTCTATGATTTGAACCTCTCCTGTGTGTCCAGTTTTAGATTCCGATGCTTCACTTCAGGTTTACTGTATACCTTGGACCTTCTTAATGACGATGAAACACAGAAATTGCATCCGATTTTAATACAAAAGGCACAATGCCGATTTAACTACAAGAGGACTGACACTCTAAGTTTCTATGATTTGAACCACTCCTGTGAGTCCAGTTTTAGATTCCGATGCTTCACTTCAGGTTTACTGTATCCCTTGTACCTTCCTATTGACGATGAAACACAGAAATTGCATTCGAATTTAATACAAAAGGCACAATGCCGACTTAAGTGCAAGAGGACTGACACTCTAACTTTCTATGATTGGAACCTCTCCTGTGAGTCCATTTTTAGATTCCGACGCTTCACCTCATGTTTACTGTTTGCCTTGGACCAGCTTATTGACGATGAAACACAGATATTGCATCCGAAATTAATACAAAAGGCACAATGCCGACTTAAGTACAAGAGGACTGGCACTCTAACTTTCAATGATTTGAACCTCTCCTGTGAGTCCCGTTGTAGTTTCCGATGCTTCACTTCAGGTTTACTGTAATCCATGGACCTTCTTATTGACGATGAAACACAGAAATTGCATCAGTATTTAATACAAACGGCACAATGCCGACTTAAGTACAAGCGGACTGACACTCTAACATTCTATGATTTCAACCTCTCCTGTGAGTCCAGTTTTAGATTCCGATGCTACACTTCAGGTTTACTGTATACCTAGGGCCTTCTTATTGACGATGAAACACAGAAATTGCATCCGCAATTAATGCAAAAGGCACAATGCCGACTTAAGTACAAGAGGACTGGCACTCTAACTTTCAATGATTTGAACCTCTCCTGTGAGTCCTGTTGTAGTTTCCGATGCTTCACTTCAGGTTTACTGTAATCCATGGTCCTTCTTTTTGACGATGAAACACAGAAATTGCATCTGTATTTAATACAAACGGCACAATGCCGACTTAAGTACAAGCGGACTGGCTCTCTAACTTTCAATGATTTGAACCTCTCCTGTGAGTCCAGTTTTAGATTCCGATGCTTCACTTCAGGTTTACTGTATCCCTTGGTCCAGCTTATTGACGATGATACGCAGAAATTGCATTAGAATTTAATACAAATGGTACAATGCCGACTTCAGTACAAGACGACTGACTAACTTTCTATGAGTCCAGTTTTGGATTCTGATGCCTCACTTCAGGTTTAACGTATGCCTCGGACCCTCTTATTGACGATAAAACACAGAAATTGCATCCGAATTTGATACAAGATGCACAATGCCGACTTAAGTACAAGAGGACTGACACTCTAAATTTCCAAGATTTGAACCACTCCTGTGAGTCCAGTTTTCGATTCCGATGCATCACTTCAGGTTTACTGTATCCCCTGGACTTTCTCATTGATGATGAAACACAGTTATTGCATCCGAATTTAATACAACAGGCACAATGCCGACTTAAGTACTAGAGGACTGACACTCCCACGTTCAATGATTTATACCTCTCCTGTGAGTCCAGTTTTAGTTTACGATGCTTCACTTCAGGTTTACTGTTTGCTTTGGACCAGCGTATTGACGATGAAACACAGATATTGCATCCGAATTTAATACAAAAGGCACAAAGACGACTTAAGTACAAGAGGAGTGACACTCTAACTTTCTATGATTTGAACCTCTCCTGTGAGTCCAGTTTTGGATTCCGATGCTTCTCTTCAGGATTACTGTATACCTTGGACCTTCTTACTGACGATGAAGCACAGAAGTTGCATCCGAATTTATTACAAAAGGCACAGTTCCGACTTAAGTACAAGAGGATTGACACTCTAACTTTCTATGACTTGAACCTCTCCTGTGAGTCCAATTTTAGATTCCGATGCTTCACTTCAGGTTTACTGCATACCTTGGACCTTCTTTTTGACGGCGAAACTCAGAAATTGCATCCGAATTTAATACAAACGGCACAATGCCGACTTAAGTACAATTGGACTGACATTCTATCTTTCTATGATTTGAACCTCACCTGTGAGTCCAGTTTTAGATTCCGATGCTTTACTTCAGGTTTACTGTTTGCTTCTGACCTGATTATTGACGATGAAACTCAGAAATTGCATCTGAATTTAATACAAAAGGCACAATGCCGAATTAAGTACAAGAGGACTAACACCCTAACTTTCTATGATTTGAACCTCTCCTGTGTGTCCAGTTTTAGATTCCGATGCTTCACTTCAGGTTTACTGTATACCTTGGACCTTCTTAATGACGATGAAACACAGAAATTGCATCCGATTTTAATACAAAAGGCACAATGCCGATTTAACTACAAGAGGACTGACACTCTAACTTTCTATGATTTGAACCTCTCTTGTGTGTCCGGTTTTAGATTCCGATGCTTCACTTCAGGTTTACTGTATACCTTGGACCATTTTATTGACGATGAAACACAAAAATTGCATCCGAATTGAATAGAAACGGCACAATGCCGACTTAAGTACAAGTGGACTGACACTCTATCTATCTATGATTTGAAATTCTCCTGTGAGTCCAGTTTTAGATTCCGATGCTTCACTTCAGGTTCACTGTATACCTTGGACCTTCTTATTGACGATGAAACACAGAAATTGCATCCGAAATTAATCCAAATGCACAATGCCGACTTAAGTACAGGAGGACTGACACTCTAACTTTCTATGATTTGAACCTCTCCTGTGAGTCCCGTTTTAGATTCCGATGCTTCACTTCATTGGACCTACTTATTGACGATGAAACACAGAAATTGCATCCGAATTTAACACAAATGGCACAATGCCGACAAAGTACAAGGGGACGGACACTCTAACATTCTATGATTTGAACCTCTCCTGTGAGTCCAGTCTTAGGGTCCGATGCTTTACTTCAGGTTTACTGTATACCTTGGACCATCTTACTGACGATGAAGCACAGAAATTCAATCCGAATTTCTTACATAAGACACAATGCCGACTTAAGTACAAGTGGACTGACACTCTATCTATCTATGATTTGAAATTCTCCTGTGAGTCCAGTTTTAGATTCCGATGCTTCACTTCAGGTTCACTGTATACTTTGGACCTTCTTATTGACGATGAAACACAGAAATTGCATCCGAATTTAATACAAAAGTCACAATGCCGACTTAAGTACAAAAGGACTGACACTCAAACTTTCCATGATTGGAACCTCTCCTGTGAGTCCAGTTTTAGATTCCGATGCTTCACTTCAGGTTTACTGTATCCCTTGGACCTGCTTATTGACGATGAAATCCAGAAATTGAATCCGAATTTAATACAAAAGGCACAATGCCGACTTAAGTACAAGAGGACTGACACTTTAACTTTCGGTGATTTGAACCTCTCCTGTGTATCCAGTTTTGGATTCCGATGCTTCACTTCGGGTTTACTGTATCCCTAGGACCTTCTTATTGACGATGAAACACAGAAATTGCATCCGAATTTAATGCAAAAGCAACAATGCCGACTTGAGTTTAAGAGGACTGACACACTAACGTTCTTTGATTTGAACCTCTCCTTTGAGTCCAGTTTTAGATTCCGATTCTTCACTTCAGGTTTACTATATCCCTTGGACCTTCTTATTGACGATAAAACTCAGAGATTGCATCCGAATTTAATCCAAATGCACAATGCCGACTCAAGTACAGGAGGAGTGACACTCTAACTATCTATGAATTGAACCTCTCCTGTGAGTTCCGTTTTGGATTCCGATGTTTCACTTCATTGGACCTTCTTATTTACGATGAAACACAGAAATTGCAACCGAATTTAATACAAACGGCACAATGCCGACAAAGTACAAGAGGACTGACACTTTAACATTCGGTGATTTGAACCTCTCCTGTGTATCCAGTTTTAGATTCCGAAGCTTCACTTGAGGTTTACTGTATCCCTTGGACCTTCTTATTGACGATGAAACACAGAAATTGCATCCGAATTTAATGCAAAAGGCACAATGTCGACTTAAGTACAGGAGGACTGACACTCTAACTTTCTATTATTTGAACCTCTCCAGTCAGTGCCGTTATAGATTCCGATGATTCACTTCAGATTTACTGTATAACTTGGACCTTCTTATTGACGATGAAACACAGAAGTTGCATCCGAATTTTATTCAAACGGCACAATGCCGAATTAAGTACAAGAGGACTGACACTCTAACTTTCTATGATTTGAACCTCTCCTGTGAGTCCAGTTTTGGATTCCGATGCTTCACTTCAGGTTTACTGTATACCTTGGACCTTCTTACTGACGATGAAGCACAGAAATTGCATCCGAATTTATTACGAAAGGCACAATTCCGACTTAACTACAAGAGGACAGACACTCTAACTTTCTATTACTTGAACCTCTCTTGTGAGTCCAGTTTTAGATTCCGATGCTTAACTTCAGGTTTACTGTTTACCTTGGACCTTCTTATTGACGATGAAACACAGAGATTGCATCCGAGTTCAATACAAACGGCACAATGCCGACTTAAGTACAAGTGGACTGACACTCTATCTTTCTATGATTTGAACCTCTCCTGTGAGTCCAGTTTTAGATTCCGATGCTTAACTTCAGGTTTACTGTTTACCTTGGACCTTCTTATTGACGATGAAACACAGAGATTGCATCCGAATTTAATCCAAATTTTCAATGCCGACTTAAGTACAGGAGGACTGACACTCTAACTTTCTATGATTTGAACCTCTCCTGTGAGTACCGTTTTGGTTCCCGATGCTTCACTTCATTGGACCTTCTTATTTACGATGAAACACAGAAATTTCATCCGAATTTAATAGAAACGGCAAAATGCCGACTTAAGTACAAGAGGACTGACACTCTAACCTTCTAAGATTTGAACGTCTCCTGTGAGTCCAGTTTTAGATTCCGAAGCTTCACTTCAGGTTTACTGTATCCCTTGGACCGTCTTATTGACGATGAAACACAGAAATTGCATCCGAATTTAATACAAAAGGCACAATGCCGACTTAAGTACCAGACGAATGACACTCTAACTTCCTATGATTTGAACCTCTCCTGTGAGTCCAGTTTTAGATTCCGATGCTTCACTTCAGGTTTACTGTATCAATTGAAAATCGTATTGGCGGTGAAACACAGAAATTCCATCTGAATTTAATACAAAAGGCACAATGCCGACTTAAGTACAAGAGGACTGACACTTTAACTTTCGGTGATTTGAACCTCTCCTGTGTATCCAGTTTTAGATTCCGATGCTTCACTTGAGGTTTACCGTATCCCTTGGACTTTCTTATTGACGATGAGACACAGAAATAGCATCCGAATATAATACAAAAGGCACAATGCCGACTTAAGTACAAGTGGACTGACACTCTAACTTTTTATGATTTAAGCCGCTCCTGTGAGTCCAGTTTTAGATTCCGATGCTTCACTTCAGGTTTACTGTATCCCTTGGACCTTCTTATTGACGATAAAACACAGAAATTGCATCCGAATTTAATATAAAAGGCAAAATGCCGACTTAAGTACAAGAGGACTGACACTCTAACTTTCTAAGATTTGAACGTCTGCTGTGAGTCCAGTTTTAAATTCCGATGCTTCACTTCAGGTTTATTGTATCCCTTGGTCCGTCGTATTGACGATGAAACACAGAAATTGCATCCGAATTTAATACAAAAGGCATAATGCCGACTTAAGTACAAGACGAATGACACTCTAACTTTCTATGATTTGAACCTCTCCTGTGAGTCCAGTTTTTGATTCCGATGCTTCACTTCAGGTTTACCGTATACCATGGACCATCTTATTGACGATGAAATACAGAAATTGCATCCGAATTTAATACAAAAGGCACAATGCCGACTTAAGTACAAGAGGACTGACACTCTAACTTTCTAAGATTTGAACCTCTCCTGTGAGTCCAGTTTAGATTCCGATGCTTAACTTCAGGTTTACTGTACCCCTTGGACCTTCTTATTGACGATGAAACACTGAAAATGCATCCGAATTTAATACAAGAGGCACAATGCCGACTTAAGTACAGGAGGACTGGCACTCTATCTTTCTATGATTTGAACCTCTCCTGTGAGTCCAGTTTTAGATTCCGATGCTTAACTTCAGGTTTACTGTTTACCTTGGACCTTCTTATTGACGATGAAACACAGAGATTGCATCCGAATTTAATCCAAATTCACAATGCCGACTTAAGTACAGGAGGACTGACACTCTAACTTTCTATGATTTGAACCTCTCCTGTGAGTATCGTTTTGGTTTCCGATGCTTCACATCATTGGACCTTCTTATTTACGATGAAAAACAGAAATTGCATCCGAATTTAATACAAACGGCAAAAAGCCGACTTAAGTACAAGATGACTGACACTCTAACTTTCTAAGATTTGAACGTCTCCTGTGAGTCCAGTTTTAGATTCCGATGCTTCACTTCAGGTTTACTGTATCCCTTGGACCGACTTATTGACGATGAAACACAGAAATTGCATCCGAATTTAATACAAAAGGCACAATGCCGACTTAAGTACAAGACGAATGACACTCTAACTTCCTATGATTTGAACCTCTCCTGTGAGTTCAGTTTTAGATTCCGATGCTTCTCTTCAGGTTTACTGTATGCCTTGGACCTTCTTATTGACGATAAAACACAGAAATTGCATCCGAATTTAATATAAAAGGCAAAATGCCGACTTAAGTACAAGAGGACTGACACTCTAACATTCTATGATTTGAACCTCTCCTGTGAGTCCAGTTTTAGATTCCGATGCTTCACTTCTGGTTCACTGTATCCCTTGGACCTTCTTATTGACGATAAAACACAGAGATTGCATCCGAATTTAATCCAAATGCACAATGCCGACTCAAGTACAGGAGGACTGACACTCTAACTTTCTATGACTTGAACCTCTCCTGTGAGTTCCGTTTTGGATTCCGATGCTTCACTTCATTGGACCTTCTTATTTACGATGAAACACAGAAATTGCAACCGAATTTAATACAAACGGCACAATGCCGACAAAGTACAAGAGGACTGACACTCTAACATTCTATGATTTGAACCTCTCCTGTGAATTCAGTTTTTAATTCCGATGCTTCACTTCAGGTTTACTGTATACCTTGGACCATCTTATTGACGATGAAACGCAGATATTACATCCGAATTTAATACAAAAGCCACAATGCTGACTTGAGTACAAGAGGACTGACACTCTAACTTTCAATGATTTGAACCTCTCCTGTGAGTCCAGTATTGGATTCCGATGCTTCACTTCAGGTTTACGGTATACCTTAGACCTTCTTATTGACGATGAAACACAGAAATTGCATCCTAATTTAATACTAAAGGCACAATGCCGACTTAAGTACGAGAGGACTGACACTCTAAGTTTCTATGATTTGAACCACTCCTGTGTGTCCAGTTTTAGATTCCGATGCTTCACTTCAGGTTAACCGTATCAATTAAAAATCGTATTGGCGATGAAACACAGAAATTCCATCCGAATTTAATACAAAAGGCACAATGCCGACTTAAGTACAAGAGGACTGACACTTTAAATTTCGGTGATTTGAACCTCTCCTGTGTATCCAGTTTTAGATTCCGATGCTTCACTTGAGGTTTACTGTATCCCTTGGACCTTCTTATTGACGATAAAACACAGAAATAGCATCCGAATTCAATACAAACGGCACAATGCCGACTTAAGTACTAGTGGACTGACACTCTAACTTTCTATGATTTGAACATCTCCTGTGAGTCCAGTTTTAGATTCCGATGCTACACTTCAGGTTTACTGTATACCTTGGACCTTCTTACTGACGATGAAGCACAGAAATTGCATCCGAATTTATTACGAAAGGCACAATTCCGACTTAACTACAAGAGGACAGACACTCTAACTTTCTATGAATTGAACCTCTCTTGTGAGTCCAGTTTTAGATTCCGATGTTTCACTTCAGGTTTACTGTATACCTTGGACCTTCTTATTGATGATGAAACACAGAAATTGCATCCGAATTCAATACAAACGGCACAATGCCGACTTAAGTACTAGTGGACTGACACTCTATCTTTCTATGATTTGAACCTCTCCTGTGAGTCCAGTTTTAGATTCCGATGTTTCACTTCAGGTTTACTGTATACCTTGGACCCTCTTATTGACGATGAAATACAGAAATTGCTTCCGAATTTAATACAAAAGGCACAATGCCGACTTAAGTACAAAAGGACTGACACTTAATTTTCTATGATTTGAACCTTTTCAGTGAGTCCCGTTTTGGATTCCGATGCTTCACTTCAGGTTTACTGTATACCTTGGACCTTCTTATTGACGATAAAACACAGAAATTGCATCCGAATTTGATACAAAATGCACAATGTCGACTTAAGTCCAAGAGGACTGACACTCTAACTTTCTAAGATTTAAACCCCTCCCGTGAGTCCAGTTTTAGATTCCGATGCTTCACTTCAGGTTTACTGTAAACCTTGGACCTTCTTACTGACGATGAAGCACAGAAATTCCATCCGAATTTATTACAAAAGACACAATTCCGACTTAAGTACAAAAGGACTGACACTTAATTTTCTATGATTTGAACCTTTTCAGTGAGTCCCGTTTTGGATTCCGATGCTTTAATTCAAGTTTACTGTATACCTTAGACCTTCTTATTGACGATGAAACACAGAAATTGCATCCGAATTTAATACAAAAGGCACAATGCCCACTTAAGTACAGGAGGACTGACACTCTAACTTTCTATGAATGGAACCTCTCCTGTGAATCCAGTTTTAGATTCCGATGCTTCACGTCAGGTTTACTGTATCCCTTGGACCAGCTTATTGACGATGAAACACAGAAATTGCATCCTAATTTAATACTAAAGGCACAATGCCGACTTAAGTACAAGAAGACTGACACTCTAACTTTCTATGATTTGAACCTCCCCTGTGAGTCAAGATTTAGATTTCGATGCTTCACTAAAGGATTCCTATATACCTCGGACCTTCTTATTGACGATGAAACACAGAAATTGCATCCGAATTTAATACAAACACCACCAAGCCGACTTAAGTACAAGAGGACTGACACTCTAACTTTCTATGATATGATCCTCTCCTGTGAGTCCAGTTTTAGATTTCGATGCTTCACTTCAGGTTAACTGTATCCCTTGGACCTTCTTATTGACGATGAAACACAGAATTTGCATCCGAATTTAATACAAAAATCACAATGCCGACTTAAGTACAAGAGGACTGACACTCTAACTTTCTATGATTTGAACCACTCATGTAAGTCCAGTTTTAGATTCCGATGCTTCACTTCAGGTTTACTGTATCAATTGAAAATCGTATTGGCGATGAAACACAGAAATTCCATCCGAATTTAATACAAAAGGCACAATGCCGACTTAAGTACAAGAGGAATGACACTCTAACTTCCTGTGAATTGAACCTCTCCTGTGAGTCCAGTTTTAGATTCCGATGCTATTCTTCAGGTCTACTGTATACCATGGACCATCTTATTGACGATGAAATACAGAAATTGCATCCGAATTTAATACAAAAAGCACAATGCCGACTTAAGTACAAAAGGAATGACACTCTAACTTTCTATGATTTGAACCTCTCCTGTGAATCCAGATTTAGATTCCGATGCTTCACTTCAGGTTTACTGTATACCTTGGACCAGCATATTGACGATGAAATACAGAAATTGCATCCGAATTTAATACAAAAGGCACAATGCCGACTTAGGCACAAGAGGACTGACACTCAATTTTGTATGATTTGAACCTCTTCAGTGAGTCCCATTTTGGATTCCGATGCTTCACTTCAGGTTTACTGTATACTTTGGACCCTCTTATTGACGATGGAACACAGAAATTGCATCCGAATTTAAAACAAAATGCACAATGCCGACTTAAGTCCAAGAGGACTGACACTCTAACTTTCTATGATTTAAACCCCTCCCGTGAGTCCAGTTTTAGATTCCGATGCTTCACTTCAGGTTTACTGTATATCTTGGACCTTCTTACTGACGATGAAGCACAGAAATTCCATCCGAATTTATTACAAAAGACACAATTCCGACTTAAGTACAAGAGGACTGACACTCTAACTTTCTATGATTTGAACCTCTCCTGTGAGTTCAGTTTTAGATTCCGAAGCTTCACTTCAGGTTTACTGTATACCTTGGACATTCATATTGACGATGAATCACAGAAATAGCGTCCGAATTTAATACAAAAGGCACAATGCCGACTTAAGTACAAGAGGACTGACACTCTAACATTCTATGATTTGAACCTCTCCTGTGAGTCCAGTTTTAGATTCCGATGCTTCACTTCATGTTTACTGTATACCTTGGACCTGCTTATTGACGATGAAACACAGAAATTGCATCCGAATTTAATGCAAAAGGCACAATGCCGACTTAAGTACAGGAGGACTGACACTCTAACTTTCTATGATTTGAACGTCTCCTGCCAGCCCCGTTTTAGATTCCGATGCTTCACTTCAGGTTTACTGTACCCCTTGGACAAGCTTATCGACGATGAAACGCAGAAATTGCATCCGAATTTAACACAAAAGGCACATTGCCGACTTAGGTACAAGAGGACAGACACTCAAACTTTCTAAGATTTGAACCTCTCTTGTGAGTCCAGTTTTACATTCCGATGTTTCACTAAAGGTATCCTGTATACCTTGGATCTTCTAATTGACGATGAAACACAGTAAATGCATCCGAATTTAATACAAAAGGCACAATGCCGACTTAAGTACAAGAGTACTGACACTCTAACTTTCTATGATTTGAACCTCTCATGTGAGTCCAGTTTTAGATTCCGATGCTTCACTTCAGGTTTACTGTGCACCTTGTACCTTCTTATTGACGATGAAACACAGAAATTGCATCCGAATTCAATACAAACGGCAAAATGCCGACTTAAGTACAAGTGGACTGACACTCTATCTTACTACGATTTGTACCTCTCCTGTGAGTCCAGTATTGGTTTCCGATGCCCACTTCAGGTTTACTGTATACCTTAGACCTTCCTATTGACGATGAAACACAGAAATTGCATCCGAATTTAATACAAAAGGCACAATGCCGACTTAAGTACAGGAGGACTGACACTCTAACTTTCTACGATTGGAACCTCTCCTGTGAGTCCAGTTTTAGATTCCGATGCTTCACTTCAGGTTTTCTGTATCCCTTGGACCAGCTTATTGACGATGAAACACAGAAATTGCTTCCTAATTTAATACTAAAGGCACAATGCCAACTTAAGTACAAGAAGACTGAAACTCTAACTTTCTATGATTTGAACCTCTCTTGTGAGTTCAGTTTTAGATTCCGATGCTTCACTTCAGGTTTACTGTATACCTTGGACCCTCTTATTGACTATGAAATGCAGAAATTGCATCCGAATTGAATAAAAAAGGCACAATGCCGACTTAAGTACAAGAGGACTGACACTTAATTTTCTATGATTTGAACATTTCCTGTGAGTCCCGTTATGGATTCCGATGCTTCACTTCAGGTTTACTGTATACCTTGGACCCTCTTATTGACGATGAAACACAGAAATTGCATCCGAATTTAATACAAAATGCACAATGCCGACTTAAGTCCAAGAGGACTGACACTCTAACTTTCTATGATTTAAAAACCTCCCGTGAGTCCAGTTTTAGATTCCGATGCTTCACTTCAGGTTTACTGTATACCTTTGACCTTCTTACTGACGATGAAGCACAGAAATTCCATCCGAATTTAATACAAAAGGCACAATGCCGACTTAAGTACAAGAGTACCGACATTCTAACTTTCTATGATTTGAACCTCTCCTGTGAGTCCAGTTTTAGATTCCGATGCTTCACTTCAGGTTTACTGTATCCTTCGGACCTTCTTATTGACGATGAAACACAGAAATTGCATCCGAATTTAATACAAAAGGCACAATGCCGACTTAAGTACAGGAGGAATGACACTCTAACTTCCTATTATTTGAACCTCTGCTGTCAGTCCCGTTTTAGATTCCGATGCTTCACTTCAGATTTACTGTATCCCTTGGACCCTCTTATTGACGATGAAACACAGAAATTGAATCCGAATTTAATACAAACGGCACAATGCCGAATTAAGTACAAGAGGACTGACACTCTACCTTTCTATGATTTGAACCTCTCCTGTGAGTCCAGTTTTAGATTCCAATGCTTCACTTCAGGTTTGCTGTATACCTTGGACCTTCTTATTGACGATGAAACACTGAAATCACATCCGAATTTAATACAAAAGCCACAATGCCGACTTGAGTACAAGAGGACTGACACACTAACGTTCTTTGATTTGAACCTCTCCTTTGAGTCCAGTTTTAGATTCCGATGCTTCACTTCATGTTTACTGTATCCCTTGGACCTTCTTATTGACGATGAAACACAAAAATTGCATCCGAATTTAATGCAAAAGGCACAATGCCGACTTAAGTACAAGAGGACTGACACTCTAAGCTTCTATGATTCAAACCTCTCCTGTGAGTCCAGTTTTAGTTTCCGATGCTTCACTTCAGGTTTACTGTATCCCTTGGACCAGCTTATTGACGATGAAACACAGAAATTGCATCCTAATTTAATACTAAAGGCACAAGGCCGACTTGAGTACAAGAGGACTGACACTTTAACTTTCGGTGATTTGAACCTCTCCTGTGTATCCAGTTTTAGATTCCAATGCTTCACTTCAGGTTTACTGTACACCTTGGACCTTCTTATTGGCGATGAAACACAGAAATTACATCCGAATTTAATACAAAAGCCACAATGCCGACTTGAGTACAAGAGGAATGACACATTAACGTTCTTTGATTAGAACCTCTCCTTTGAGTCCAGTTTTAGATTCCGATGCTTCACTTCAGGTTTACTGTATCCCTTGGACCCTCTTATTGACGATGAAACACAGAAATTGCATCCGAATTTAATACAAAAGGCACAATGCCGACCTAAGTACAAGAGGACTGACATTCTAACTTTCTATGATTTAAACCCCTCCTGTGAGTCCAGTTTTAGATTCCGATGCTTCACTTCAGGTTTACTGTATACCTTTGTCCTTCTTACTGACGATGAAGCACAGAAATTGCATCTGAATTTAAACAAATGCATAATGCCGTCTTAAGTACAGTAGGACTGACACTCTAACTTTCTATGATTTGAACCTCTCTTGTGAGTCTCGTTTTAGATTCAGATGCTTCACTTCATTGGACCTTCTTATTGACGATGAAACACTGAAATTGCATCCCAATTTGATACAAAAGCCACAATGCTGACTTGAGTACAAAAGGGACTGACACTCTAACTTTCTATGATTTGAACCTCACCATTGAGTCCAGTTTTAGATTCCGATGCTTCACTTCAGATTTACTGTATCTCTTGGACCTTCTTATTGACGATGAAACACAAAAATTGCACCCGAATTTAATACAAAACGCACAATGCCGACTTAAGTACAAGTGGACTGACACTCTAACATTCTATGAACTGAACCTCTCCTGTGAGTCCAGTTTTGGGTTCCAATGTTTCACTTCAGGGTTACTGTTTACCTTAGACCTTCTTATTGACGATGAAACACAGAAATTGCATCCGAATTTAATACAAAAGGCACAATGCCGACTTAAGTACAAGAGGACTGACACACTAACTTTCCATGATTGGAACCTTTCCTGTAAGTCCGGTTTTAGATTCCGATGCTTCACTTCAGGTTTACTGTATCCCTTGGACCAGCCTATTGACGATGAAACACAGATATTGCATCCGAATTTAATACTAAAGGCACAATGCCGACTTAAGTACAAGAAGTCTGACACTCTAACTTTCTATGATTTGAACCTCTCCTGTGAGTCCAGTTTTAGATTTCGATGCTTCACTAAAGGTTTCCTGTATACCTTGGACCTACTTAGTGACAATGAAACACAGAAATAGCATCCGAATTTAACACAAAAGGCACAAAGACGACTTAAGTACAAGAGGACTGACACTCTAACTTTCTATGATATGATCCTTTCCTGTGAGTCCAGCTTTAGATTCCGATCCTTCACTTCAGGTTTACTGTATCAATTGGAAATCGTATTGAAGATGAAACACAGAAATTCCATCCGAATTTAATGCAAAAGGCACAATGCCGACTTAAGTACAAGAGGACTGACACTCTAACGTTCTATGATTTGAACCTTTCCTGTGAGTCCCGTTTTGGATTCCGATGCTTCACTTCAGATTTACTGTATACCTTAGACCTTCTTACTGACGATGAAGCACAGAAATTCAATTCGAATTTATTAAATAAGACACAATTCCGACTTAAGTACAAGAGGCTGACACTCTAAATTTCTATGATTTGAACCTCTCCTGTGAGTTCAGTTTTGGATTCCGATGCTTCACTTCAGGTTTACTGTATACCTTGGACCTTCTTATTGACGATGAAACACAGAAATTGCATCCGAATTTAATACAAAAGGCACAATGCCGACTTAAGTACATGAGGACTGACACTCTAACTTTCTATGATTGGAACCTCTCCTGTGAGTACAGTTTTAGATTCCGATGCTTCACTTCAGGTTTACTGTATCCCTTGGCCCTCCTTATTGACGTTGAAACCCAGAAATTGCATCCGAATTTAATACAAAAGGCACAATGCCAACTTAAGTACAAAAGGACTGACACTCTAACATTCTATGATTTAAACCTCTCCTGTGAGTCCAGTTTTAGATTCCGATGCTTCACTTCAGGTTTACTGTATACCTTTGACCTTCTTACTGACGATGAAGCACAGAAATTCCATCCGAATTTATTACAAAAGACACAATTCCGACTTAAGTACAAGGGGACTGACACTCTAACTTTCTAAGACTTGAACGTCTCCTGTGAGTACAGTTTTAGATTCCGATGCTTCACTTCAGGTTTACTGTATCCCTTGGACCTTCTTATTGACGATTAAACACAGAAATAGCATCCTAATATAATACAAATGCACAATGCACACTTAAGTACAAGTGGACTGACACTCTAACTTTCTATGATTTAAACGTCTCCTGTGAGTATAGTTTTAGATTCCGATGCTTCACTTCAGGTTTACTGTATCCCTTGGACCTTCTTATTGACGATGAAACACATAAATTGCATCCGAATTTAATACAAAAGACACAATGCCGACTTAAGTACAAGAGGAATGACACTCTAACTTTCTATGATTAGTTCCTCTCCTGTGAGTCCAGATTTAGATTCCGATGCTTCACTTCAGGTTTACTGTATACCTTGGACCTTCTTATTGACGATGAAATACAGAAATTGCATCCGAATTTAATACAAAAGGCACAATGCCGACTTAAGTACAAGAGGACTGACACTCTAACTTTCTATGATTTGAACCTTTCCTGTGAGTCCCGTTTTCGATTCCGATGCTTCACTTCAGGTTTACTGTATACCTTGGACCTTCTTATTGACGATGAAACACAGATATTGCATCCGAATTTAATGCAAAATGCACAATGCCGACTTAAGTCCAAGAGGACCGACACTCTAACTTTCTATGATTTAAACCTCTCCTGTGAGTCCAGTTTTAGATTCCGATGCTTCACTTCAGGTTTACTGTATACCTTGGACCTTCTTACTGACGATGAAGCACAGAAATTCCATCCGAAATTATTACGAAAGACACAATTCCGACTTAAGTACAAGGGGACTGACACTCTAACTTTCTATGATTTGAACCTCTCCTGTGAGTTCAGTTTTAGATTCCGATGCTTCACTTCAGGTTTACTGTATACCTTACACCTTCTTATTGACGATGAAACATAGAAATTGCCTCCGAATTTAATACAAAAGGCACAACGCCGACTTAAGTACAAGAGGACTGACACTCTAACTTTCTATGATTTGAACCTCTCCTATGAGTCCAGTTTTAGCTTCCGATGCTTCACTTCAGGTTTACTGTATACCTTGGACCTTCTTATTGACAATGAAACAGAGAAATTGCATCCGAATTTAATGCAAAAGGCACAATGCCGACTGAAGTACAGGAGGAATGACACTCTAACTTTCTATGATTTGAACCTCTCCTGTCAGTCCAGTTTTAGATTCCTATGCTTCACTTCAGGTATACTGTATACCTTGGACCTTCTTATTGACGATGAAACACAGAAATTACATCCGAATTTAATACAAAAGCCACAATGCCGACTTGAGTACAAGAGGACTGACACACTAACGTTCTTTGATTTGAACCTCTCCTTTGAGTCCAGTTTTAGATTCCGATGCTTCACTTCAGGTTTACTGTATCCCTTGGACCATCCTATGGACGATGAAACACAAAAATTGCATCCGACTTTAATACAAAACGCACAATGCCGACTTATGTGCAAGAAAACTGACACTCTAACTTTCTATGATTTGAACCTCTCCTGTGAGTCAAGTTTTCGATTCTGATGCTTCACTTCAGGTTTACTGTATACCTTGGACCCTCGTATTGACGATGAAACACAGAAATTGCATCCGAATTTAATACAAAAGGCACAATGCCGACTTAAGTGCAAGAGGACTGACACTTTAACTTTCGATGATTTGAACCTCTCCTGTGAATCCAGTTTTAGATTCCGATGCTTCACTTCAGGTTTACTGTATCCCTTGGTCCTTCTTATTGACGATGAAACACAGAAATAGCATCCGAATATAATACAAAAGGCACAATGCCGACTTAAGTACAAGTGGACTGACACTCTAACCTTCTATGATGTGAACCTCTCCTGTGAGTCCAGTTTTAGATTCCGATGCTTCACTTCAGGTTTACTGTATCCCTTGGACCTTCTTATTAACGATAAAACACAGAATTTGCATCCGAATTTAATACCAAAGGCACAATGCCGACTTAAGTACAAGAGGACTGACACTTTAACTTTCTAAGATTTGAACGTCACCTGTGAGTACAGTTTTAGATTCCGATACTTCACTTCAGGTTTACTGTATCCCATGGACCTTCTTATTGACGATGAAACACAGAAATTGCATCCGAATTTAATACAAAAGGCACAATGCCGACTTAAGTACAAGAGGAATGACACTCTAACTTTCTATGATTGGAACCTCTCCTGTGAGTCCAGTTTTAGATTCCGATTCTTCACTTCAGGTTTTCTGTATACCTTGGACCTTCATATTGACGATGAAACACAGAAATTGCATCCGATATTAATACAAAATGCACACTGCCGACATAAGTCCAAGAGGACTGACACTCTAACTTTCTATGATTTAAACCTCTCCTGTGAGTCCAGTCTTAGATTCCGTTGCTTCACTTCAGGTTTACTGTATACCTTGGACCTTCTTACTGACGATGAAGCACAGAAATTCAATCCGAATTTGTTACATAAGACACAATTCCGACTTAAGTACAAAAGGACTGACTCTCTAAATTTCTATGATTTGAACCTCTCCTGTGAGTTCAGTTTTGGATTCCGATGCTTCACTTCAGGTTAACTGTATACCTTGGACCTTCTTATTGACGATGAAACACAGAAATTGCATCCGTATTTAATACAAAAGGCACAATGCCGACTTAAGTACAAGAGGACTGATACTCTAACTTTCTATGATTTGAACCTATCCTGTGAGTCCAGTTTTAGATTCCGATGCTTCACTAAAGGATTTCTGAATACCTTGGACCTTTTTATTGAGGATGAAACACATAAATTGCAGCCGAATTTAATACAAAAGGCACAATGCCGTCTTAAGTACAAGAGGACTGACACTCTAACTTTCAATGATATGAGCCTCTCCTATGAGTCCAGTTTTAGCTTCCGATGCTTCACTTCAGGTTTACTGTATACCTTGGACCTTCTTATTGACGATGAAACAGAGAAATTGCATCAGAATTTAATGCAAAAGGCACAATGCCGACTTAAGTACAGGAGGACTGACACTCTAACTTTCTATGATTTGAACCTCTCCTGTGAGTCCAGTTTTAGATTCCTATGCTTCACTTCAGGTATACTGTATACCTTGGACCTTCTTATTGACGATGAAACACAGAAATTACATCCGAATTTAATACAAAAGCCACAATGCCGACTTGAGTACAAGAGGACTGACACACTACCGTTCTTTGATTTGAAAATCTCCTTTGAGTCCAGTTTTAGATTCCGATGCTTCACTTCAGGTTTACTGTATCCCTTGGACCATCCTATTGACGATGAAACACAAAACTTGCATCCGAATTTAATACAAAACGCACAATGCCGACTTAAGTACAAGAAAACTGACACTCTAACTTTCTATGATTTGAACCTCTCCTGTGAGTCCAGTTTTCGATTCTGATGCTTCACTTCAGGTTTACTGTATACCTTGGACCCTCGTATTGACGATGAAACACAGAAATTGCATCCGAATTTAATACAAAAGGCACAATGCCGACTTAAGTGCAAGAGGACTGACACTTTAACTTTCGATGATTTGAACCTCTCCTGTGAATCCAGTTTTAGATTCCGATGCTTCACTTCAGGTTTACTGTATCCCTTGGACCTTCTTATTGACGATGAAACACAGAAATAGCATCCGAATATAATACAAAAGGCACAATGCCGACTTAAGTACAAGTGGACTGACACTCTAACTTTCTATGATTTGAACCTCTCCTGTGAGTCCAGTTTTAGATTCCGATGCTTCACTTCAGGTTTACTGTATCCCTTGGACCTTCTTATTAACGATAAAACACAGAAATTGCATCCGAATTTAATACCAAGGGCACAATGCCGACTTAAGTACAAGAGGACTGACACTTTAACTTTCTAAGATTTGAACGTCTCCTGTGAGTACAGTTTTAGATTCCGATGCTTCACTTCAGGTTTACTGTATCCCTTGGACCTTCTTATTGACGATGAAACACAGAAATTGCATCCGAATTTAATACAAAAGGCACAATGCCGACTTAAGTAGAAGGGGAATGACACTCTAACTTTCTATGATTGGAACCTCTCCTGTGAGTCCAGTTTTAGATTCCGATGCTTCACTTCAGGTTTTCTGTATACCTTGGACCTTCATATTGACGATGAAACACAGAAATTGCATCCGATATTAATACAAAATGCACACTGCCGACATAAGTCCAAGAGGACTGACACTCTAACTTTCTATGATTTAAACCTCTCCTGTGAGTCCAGTCTTAGATTCCGTTGCTTCACTTCAGGATTACTGTATACCTTGGACCTTCTTACTGACGATGAAGCACAGAAATTCAATCCGAATTTATTACATAAGACACAATTCCGACTTAAGTACAAAAGGACTGACTTTCTAAATTTCTATGATTTGAACCTCTCCTGTGAGTTCAGTTTTGGATTCCGATGCTTCACTTCAGGTTTACTGTATACCTTGGACCTTCTTATTGACGATGAAACACAGAAATTGCATCCGTATTTAATACAAAAGGCACAATGCCGACTTAAGTACAAGAGAACTGACACTCTAACTTTCTACGATTTGAACCTATCCTGTGAGTCCAGTTTTAGATTCCGATGCTTCACTAAAGGTTTTCTGAATACCTTGGACCTTCTTATTGAGGATGAAACACAGAAATTGCATCCGAATCTAATACAAAAGGAACAATGCCGACTTAAGTACAAGAGGACTGACACTCTAACTTTCTATGATTTGAACCTCTCCTATGAGTCCAGTTTTAGCTTCCGATGCTTCACTTCAGGTTTACTGTATACCTTGGACCTTCTTATTGACGATGAAACAGAGAAATTGCATCCGAATTTAATGCAAAAGGCACAATGCCGACTTAAGTACAGGAGGACTGACACTCTAACTTTCTATGATTTGAACCTCTCCTGTGAGTCCAGTTTTAGATTCCTATGCTTCACTTCAGGTATACTGTATACCTTGGACCTTCTTATTGACGATGAAACACAGAAATTACATCCGAATTTAATACAAAAGCCACAATGCCGACTTGAGTACAAGAGGACTGACACACTACCGTTCTTTGATTTGAACCTCTCCTTTGAGTCCAGTTTTAGATTCCGATGCTTCACTTCAGGTTTACAGTATCCCTTGGACCATCCTATTGACGATGAAACACAAAACTTGCATCCGAATTTAATACAAAACGCACAATGCCGACTTAAGTACAAGAAAACTGACACTCTATCTTTCTATGATTTGAACCTCTCCTGTGAGTCCAGTTTTCGATTCTGATGCTTCACTTCAGGTTTACTGTATACCTTGGACCCTCGTATTGCCGATGAAACACAGAAATTGCATCCGAATTTAATACAAAAGGCACAATGCCGACTTAAGTGCAAGAGGACTGACACTTTAACTTTCGATGATTTGAACCTCTCCTGTGAATCCAGTTTTAGACTCCGATGCTTCACTTCAGGTTTACTGTATCCCTTGGACCATCTTATTGACGATGAAACACAGAAATAGGATCCGAATATAATACAAAAGGCACAATGCCGACTTAAGTACAAGTGGACTGACACTCTAACTTTCTATGATTTGAACCTCTCCTGTGAGTCCAGTTTTAGATTCCGATGCTTCACTTCAGGTTTACTGTATCCCTTGGACCTTCTTATTAACGATAAAACACAGAAATTGCATCCGAATTTAATACCAAAGGCACAATGCCGACTTAAGTAGAAGGGGAATGACACTCTAACTTTCTATGATTGGAACCTGTCCTGTGAGTCCAGTTTTAGATTCCGATGCTTCACTTCAGGTTTTCTGTATACCTTGGACCTTCATATTGACGATGAAACACAGAAATTGCATCCGATATTAATACAAAATGCACACTGCCGACATAAGTCCAAGAGGACTGACACTCTAACTTTCTATGATTTAAACCTCTCCTGTGAGTCCAGTCTTAGATTCCGTTGCTTCACTTCAGGTTTACTGTATCCCTTGGACCTTCTTATTAACGATAAAACACAGAAAGTGCATCCGAATTTAATACTAAAGGCACAATGCCGACTTAAGTACAAGAGGACTGACACTTTAACTTTCTAAGATTTGAACGTCTCCTGTGAGTACAGTTTTAGATTCCGATGCTTCACTTGAGGTTTACTGTATCCCTTGGACCTTCTTATTGACGATGAAACACAGAAATTGCATCCGAATTTAATACAAAAGGCACAATGCCGACTTAAGTACAAGAGGAATGACACTCTAACTTTCTATGATTGGAACCTCTCCTGTGAGTCCAGTTTTAGATTCCGATGCTTCACTTCAGGTTTTCTGTATACCTTGGACTTTCATATTGACGATGAAACACAGAAATTGCATCCGATATTAATACAAAATGCACACTGCCGACATAAGTCCAAGAGGACTGACACTCTAACTTTCTATGATTTAAACCTCTCCTGTGAGTCCAGTCTTAGATTCCGTTGCTTCACTTCAGGATTACTGTATACCTTGGACCTTCTTACTGACGATGAAGCACAGAAATTCAATCCGAATTTATTACATAAGACACAATTCCGACTTAAGTACAAAAGGACTGACTTTCTAAATTTCTATGATTTGAACCTCTCCTGTGAGTTCAGTTTTGGATTCCGATGCTTCACTTCAGGTTTACTGTATACCTTGGACCTTCTTATTGACGATGAAACACAGAAATTGCATCCGTATTTAATACAAAAGGCACAATGCCGACTTAAGTACAAGAGAACTGACACTCTAACTTTCTACGATTTGAACCTATCCTGTGAGTCCAGTTTTAGATTCCGATGCTTCACTAAAGGTTTTCTGAATACCTTGGACCTTCTTATTGAGGATGAAACACAGAAATTGCATCCGAATTTAATACAAAAGGAACAATGCCGACTTAAGTACAAGAGGACTGACACTCTAACTTTCTATGATTTGAACCTCTCCTATGAGTCCAGTTTTAGCTTCCGATGCTTCACTTCAGGTTTACTGTATACCTTGGACCTTCTTATTGACGATGAAACAGAGAAATTGCATCCGAATTTAATGCAAAAGGCACAATGCCGACTTAAGTACAGGAGGACTGACACTCTAACTTTCTATGATTTGAACCTCTCCTGTGAGTCCAGTTTTAGATTCCTATGCTTCACTTCAGGTATACTGTATACCTTGGACCTTCTTATTGACGATGAAACACAGAAATTACATCCGAATTTAATACAAAAGCCACAATGCCGACTTGAGTACAAGAGGACTGACACACTACCGTTCTTTGATTTGAACCTCTCCTTTGAGTCCAGTTTTAGATTCCGATGCTTCACTTCAGGTTTACTGTATCCCTTGGACCATCCTATTGACGATGAAACACAAAACTTGCATCCGAATTTAATACAAAACGCACAATGCCGACTTAAGTACAAGAAAACTGACACTCTATCTTTCTATGATTTGAACCTCTCCTGTGAGTCCAGTTTTCGATTCTGATGCTTCACTTCAGGTTTACTGTATACCTTGGACCCTCGTATTGCCGATGAAACACAGAAATTGCATCCGAATTTAATACAAAAGGCACAATGCCGACTTAAGTGCAAGAGGACTGACACTTTAACTTTCGATGATTTGAACCTCTCCTGTGAATCCAGTTTTAGACTCCGATGCTTCACTTCAGGTTTACTGTATCCCTTGGACCATCTTATTGACGATGAAACACAGAAATAGAATCCGAATATAATACAAAAGGCACAATGCCGACTTAAGTACAAGTGGACTGACACTCTAACTTTCTATGATTTGAACCTCTCCTGTGAGTCCAGTTTTAGATTCCGATGCTTCACTTCAGGTTTACTGTATCCCTTGGACCTTCTTATTAACGATAAAACACAGAAATTGCATCCGAATTTAATACCAAAGGCACAATGCCGACTTAAGTACAAGAGGACTGACACTTTAACTTTCTAAGATTTGAACGTCTCCTGTGAGTACAGTTTTAGATTCCGATGCTTCACTTCAGGTTTACTGTATCCCTTGGACCTTCTTATTGACGATGAAACACAGAAATTGCATCCGAATTTAATACAAAAGGCACAATGCCGACTTAAGTAGAAGGGGAATGACACTCTAACTTTCTATGATTGGAACCTCTCCTGTGAGTCCAGTTTTAGATTCCGATGCTTCACTTCAGGTTTTCTGTATACCTTGGACCTTCATATTGACGATGAAACACAGAAATTGCATCCGATATTAATACAAAATGCACACTGCCGACATAAGTCCAAGAGGACTGACACTCTAACTTTCTATGATTTAAACCTCTCCTGTGAGTCCAGTCTTAGATTCCGTTGCTTCACTTCAGGTTTACTGTATACCTTGGACCTTCTTACTGACGATGAAGCACAGAAATTCAATCCGAATTTATTACATAAGACACGATTGCGACTTAAGTACAAAAGGACTGACTCTCTAAATTTCTATGATTTGAACCTCTCCTGTGAGTTCAGTTTTGGATTCCGATGCTTCACTTCAGGTTTACTGTATACCTTGGACCTTCTTATTGACGATGAAACACAGAAATTGCATCCGTATTTAATACAAAAGGCACAATGCCGACTTAAGTACAAGAGGACTGACACTCTAACTTTCTATGATTTGAACCTATCCTGTGAATCCAGTTTTAGATTCCGATGCTTCACTAAAGGTTTTCTGAATACCGTGGACCTTCTTATTGTGGATGAAACACAGAAATTGCATCCAAATTTAATACAAAAGGCACAAAGTCGACTTAAGTACAAGAGGACTGACACTCTAACTTTCTATGATATGATCCTCTCCTGTGAGTCCAGTTTTAGATTCCGATGCTTCACTTCAGGTTTACTGTATCCCTTGGACCTTCTTATTGACGATGAAACAAAGAAATTGCATTCGAATTTAATTCAAAAGCACAATGCCGACTTAAGTTCAAGAGGACTGACACTCTAACTTTCTTTGATTTGAACCTCTCCTGTGAGTCCAGTTTTAGATTCCGATGCTTCACTTCAGGTTTACTGTATCCCTTGGACCTTCTTATTGACGATAAAACACAGAAATTGCATCCGAATTTAATTCAAAAGGCACAATGCCGACTTAAGTACAAGAGGTCTGACACTTTAACTTTCTTTGATTTGAACCTCTCCTGTGAGTCCAGTTTTAGATTCCGATGCTTCACTTCAGGTTTACTGTATCCCTTGGACCTTCTTATTGACGATAAAACACAGAAATTGCATCCGAATTTAATACTAAATTCACAATGCCGACTTAAGTACAAGAAGACTGTCACTCTAACTTTCTATGATTTGAACCTCTCCTGTGAGTCCAGTTTTAGATTTCGATGCTTCACTAAAGGTTTCCTGTATGCCTTGGACCGTCATATTGACGATGAAACACAGAAATTGCATCCGAATTTAACACAAAAGGCACAAAGCCAACCTAAGTACAAGAGGACTGACACTCTAACTCTCTATGATATGATATTCTCCTGTGAGTCCAGTGTTAGATTCTGATGCTTCACTTCAGGTTTACTGTATCCCTAGGACCTTTTAATTGACGATGAAACACAGAAATTGCATTCGAATATAATACAAAAGGCACAATGCCGACTTAGGTACAAGTGGACTGACACTCTAACTTTCTATGATTTGAACCTCTCCTGTGACTCCAGTTTTAGATTCCGATGCTTCACTTCAGGTTTACTGTATCCCTCTGACCTTCTTATTGACGATAAAGCACAGAAATTGCACCCGAATTTAATACAAAAGACACAATGCCAACTTATGTACTAGAGGACTGTCACTCTAACTTTCTAAAATTTGAACGTCTCCTGTGAGTACAGTTTTAGATTCCGATGCTTCACTTCAGGTTTACTGTATCCCTTGGACCTTCTTATTGACGATGAAACACAGAAATTGCATCCGAATTTAATACAAAAGGCACAATGCCGACTTAAGTAGAAGGGGAATGACACTCTAACTTTCTATGATTGGAACCTCTCCTGTGAGTCCAGTTTTAGATTCCGATGCTTCACTTCAGGTTTTCTGTATACCTTGGACCTTCATATTGACGATGAAACACAGAAATTGCATCCGATATTAATACAAAATGCACACTGCCGACATAAGTCCAAGAGGACTGACACTCTAACTTTCTATGATTTAATCCTCTCCTGTGAGTCCAGTCTTAGATTCCGTTGCTTCACTTCAGGTTTACTGTATCCCTTGGACCTTCTTATTAACGATAAAACACAGAAATTGCATCCGAATTTAATACCAAAGGCACAATGCCGACTTAAGTACAAGAGGACTGACACTTTAACTTTCTAAGATTTGAACGTCTCCTGTGAGTACAGTTTTAGATTCCGATGCTTCACTTGAGGTTTACTGTATCCCTTGGACCTTCTTATTGACGATGAAACACAGAAATTGCATCCGAATTTAATACAAAAGGCACAATGCCGACTTAAGTACAAGAGGAATGACACTCTAACTTTCTATGATTGGAACCTCTCCTGTGAGTCCAGTTTTAGATTCCGATGCTTCACTTCAGGTTTTCTGTATACCTTGGACTTTCATATTGACGATGAAACACAGAAATTGCATCCGATATTAATACAAAATGCACACTGCCGACATAAGTCCAAGAGGACTGACACTCTAACTTTCTATGATTTAAACCTCTCCTGTGAGTCCAGTCTTAGATTCCGTTGCTTCACTTCAGGATTACTGTATACCTTGGACCTTCTTACTGACGATGAAGCACAGAAATTCAATCCGAATTTATTACATAAGACACAATTCCGACTTAAGTACAAAAGGACTGACTTTCTAAATTTCTATGATTTGAACCTCTCCTGTGAGTTCAGTTTTGGATTCCGATGCTTCACTTCAGGTTTACTGTATACCTTGGACCTTCTTATTGACGATGAAACACAGAAATTGCATCCGTATTTAATACAAAAGGCACAATGCCGACTTAAGTACAAGAGAACTGACACTCTAACTTTCTACGATTTGAACCTATCCTGTGAGTCCAGTTTTAGATTCCGATGCTTCACTAAAGGTTTTCTGAATACCTTGGACCTTCTTATTGAGGATGAAACACAGAAATTGCATCCGAATTTAATACAAAAGGAACAATGCCGACTTAAGTACAAGAGGACTGACACTCTAACTTTCTATGATTTGAACCTCTCCTATGAGTCCAGTTTTAGCTTCCGATGCTTCACTTCAGGTTTACTGTATACCTTGGACCTTCTTATTGACGATGAAACAGAGAAATTGCATCCGAATTTAATGCAAAAGGCACAATGCCGACTTAAGTACAGGAGGACTGACACTCTAACTTTCTATGATTTGAACCTCTCCTGTGAGTCCAGTTTTAGATTCCTATGCTTCACTTCAGGTATACTGTATACCTTGGACCTTCTTATTGACGATGAAACACAGAAATTACATCCGAATTTAATACAAAAGCCACAATGCCGACTTGAGTACAAGAGGACTGACACACTACCGTTCTTTGATTTGAACCTCTCCTTTGAGTCCAGTTTTAGATTCCGATGCTTCACTTCAGGTTTACTGTATCCCTTGGACCATCCTATTGACGATGAAACACAAAACTTGCATCCGAATTTAATACAAAACGCACAATGCCGACTTAAGTACAAGAAAACTGACACTCTATCTTTCTATGATTTGAACCTCTCCTGTGAGTCCAGTTTTCGATTCTGATGCTTCACTTCAGGTTTACTGTATACCTTGGACCCTCGTATTGCCGATGAAACACAGAAATTGCATCCGAATTTAATACAAAAGGCACAATGCCGACTTAAGTGCAAGAGGACTGACACTTTAACTTTCGATGATTTGAACCTCTCCTGTGAATCCAGTTTTAGACTCCGATGCTTCACTTCAGGTTTACTGTATCCCTTGGACCATCTTATTGACGATGAAACACAGAAATAGAATCCGAATATAATACAAAAGGCACAATGCCGACTTAAGTACAAGTGGACTGACACTCTAACTTTCTATGATTTGAACCTCTCCTGTGAGTCCAGTTTTAGATTCCGATGCTTCACTTCAGGTTTACTGTATCCCTTGGACCTTCTTATTAACGATAAAACACAGAAATTGCATCCGAATTTAATACCAAAGGCACAATGCCGACTTAAGTACAAGAGGACTGACACTTTAACTTTCTAAGATTTGAACGTCTCCTGTGAGTACAGTTTTAGATTCCGATGCTTCACTTCAGGTTTACTGTATCCCTTGGACCTTCTTATTGACGATGAAACACAGAAATTGCGTCCGAATTTAATACAAAAGGCACAATGCCGACTTAAGTAGAAGGGGAATGACACTCTAACTTTCTATGATTGGAACCTCTCCTGTGAGTCCAGTTTTAGATTCCGATGCTTCACTTCAGGTTTTCTGTATACCTTGGACCTTCATATTGACGATGAAACACAGAAATTGCATCCGATATTAATACAAAATGCACACTGCCGACATAAGTCCAAGAGGACTGACACTCTAACTTTCTATGATTTAAACCTCTCCTGTGAGTCCAGTCTTAGATTCCGTTGCTTCACTTCAGGTTTACTGTATCCCTTGGACCTTCTTATTAACGATAAAACACAGAAATTGCATCCGAATTTAATACCAAAGGCACAATGCCGACTTAAGTACAAGAGGACTGACACTTTAACTTTCTAAGATTTGAACGTCTCCTGTGAGTACAGTTTTAGATTCCGATGCTTCACTTGAGGTTTACTGTATCCCTTGGACCTTCTTATTGACGATGAAACACAGAAATTGCATCCGAATTTAATACAAAAGGCACAATGCCGACTTAAGTACAAGAGGAATGACACTCTAACTTTCTATGATTGGAACCTCTCCTGTGAGTCCAGTTTTAGATTCCGATGCTTCACTTCAGGTTTTCTGTATACCTTGGACTTTCATATTGACGATGAAACACAGAAATTGCATCCGATATTAATACAAAATGCACACTGCCGACATAAGTCCAAGAGGACTGACACTCTAACTTTCTATGATTTAAACCTCTCCTGTGAGTCCAGTCTTACATTCCGTTGCTTCACTTCAGGATTACTGTATACCTTGGACCTTCTTACTGACGATGAAGCACAGAAATTCAATCCGAATTTATTACATAAGACACAATTCCGACTTAAGTACAAAAGGACTGACTTTCTAAATTTCTATGATTTGAACCTCTCCTGTGAGTTCAGTTTTGGATTCCGATGCTTCACTTCAGGTTTACTGTATACCTTGGACCTTCTTATTGACGATGAAACACAGAAATTGCATCCGTATTTAATACAAAAGGCACAATGCCGACTTAAGTACAAGAGAACTGACACTCTAACTTTCTACGATTTGAACCTATCCTGTGAGTCCAGTTTTAGATTCCGATGCTTCACTAAAGGTTTTCTGAATACCTTGGACCTTCTTATTGAGGATGAAACACAGAAATTGCATCCGAATTTAATACAAAAGGAACAATGCCGACTTAAGTACAAGAGGACTGACACTCTAACTTTCTATGATTTGAACCTCTCCTATGAGTCCAGTTTTAGCTTCCGATGCTTCACTTCAGGTTTACTGTATACCTTGGACCTTCTTATTGACGATGAAACAGAGAAATTGCATCCGAATTTAATGCAAAAGGCACAATGCCGACTTAAGTACAGGAGGACTGACACTCTAACTTTCTATGATTTGAACCTCTCCTGTGAGTCCAGTTTTAGATTCCTATGCTTCACTTCAGGTATACTGTATACCTTGGACCTTCTTATTGACGATGAAACACAGAAATTACATCCGAATTTAATACAAAAGCCACAATGCCGACTTGAGTACAAGAGGACTGACACACTACCGTTCTTTGATTTGAACCTCTCCTTTGAGTCCAGTTTTACATTCCGATGCTTCACTTCAGGTTTACTGTATCCCTTGGACCATCCTATTGACGATGAAACACAAAACTTGCATCCGAATTTAATACAAAACGCACAATGCCGACTTAAGTACAAGAAAACTGACACTCTATCTTTCTATGATTTGAACCTCTCCTGTGAGTCCAGTTTTCGATTCTGATGCTTCACTTCAGGTTTACTGTATACCTTGGACCCTCGTATTGCCGATGAAACACAGAAATTGCATCCGAATTTAATACAAAAGGCACAATGCCGACTTAAGTGCAAGAGGACTGACACTTTAACTTTCGATGATTTGAACCTCTCCTGTGAATCCAGTTTTAGACTCCGATGCTTCACTTCAGGTTTACTGTATCCCTTGGACCATCTTATTGACGATGAAACACAGAAATAGAATCCGAATATAATACAAAAGGCACAATGCCGACTTAAGTACAAGTGGACTGACACTCTAACTTTCTATGATTTGAACCTCTCCTGTGAGTCCAGTTTTAGATTCCGATGCTTCACTTCAGGTTTACTGTATCCCTTGGACCTTCTTATTGACGATGAAACAAAGAAATTGCATTCGAATTTAATTCAAAAGCACAATGCCGACTTAAGTTCAAGAGGACTGACACTCTAACTTTCTTTGATTTGAACCTCTCCTGTGAGTCCAGTTTTAGATTCCGATGCTTCACTTCAGGTTTACTGTATCCCTTGGACCTTCTTATTGACGATAAAACACAGAAATTGCATCCGAATTTAATTCAAAAGGCACAATGCCGACTTAAGTACAAGAGGTCTGACACTTTAACTTTCTTTGATTTGAACCTCTCCTGTGAGTCCAGTTTTAGATTCCGATGCTTCACTTCAGGTTTACTGTATCCCTTGGACCTTCTTATTGACGATAAAACACAGAAATTGCATCCGAATTTAATACTAAATTCACAATGCCGACTTAAGTACAAGAAGACTGTCACTCTAACTTTCTATGATTTGAACCTCTCCTGTGAGTCCAGTTTTAGATTTCGATGCTTCACTAAAGGTTTCCTGTATGCCTTGGACCGTCATATTGACGATGAAACACAGAAATTGCATCCGAATTTAACACAAAAGGCACAAAGCCAACCTAAGTACAAGAGGACTGACACTCTAACTCTCTATGATATGATATTCTCCTGTGAGTCCAGTGTTAGATTCTGATGCTTCACTTCAGGTTTACTGTATCCCTAGGACCTTTTAATTGACGATGAAACACAGAAATTGCATTCGAATATAATACAAAAGGCACAATGCCGACTTAGGTACAAGTGGACTGACACTCTAACTTTCTATGATTTGAACCTCTCCTGTGACTCCAGTTTTAGAGTCCGATGCTTCACTTCAGGTTTACTGTATCCCTCTGACCTTCTTATTGACGATAAAGCACAGAAATTGCACCCGAATTTAATACAAAAGACACAATGCCAACTTAAGTACTAGAGGACTGTCACTCTAACTTTCTAAAATTTGAACGTCGCCTGTGAGTACAGTTTTAGATTCCGATGCTTCACTTCAGGTTTACTGTATCCCTTGGACCTTCTTATTGACGATGAAACACAGAAATTGCATGCGTATTTAATACAAAAGGCACAATGCCGACTTCAGTACAAGAGGAATGACACTCTAACTTTCTATGATTTGAACCTCTCCTGTGAGTCCAGTTTTAGATTCCGATGCTTCACTTCAGGTTTACTTTATACCTTGGATCATCTTATTGACGATGAAATACAGAAATTGCATCCGAATTTAATACAAAAGGCACAATGCCGACATAAGTACAAGAGGACCGACACTCTAACTTTCTATGGTTTGAACCCTTCCTATGAGTCCCGTTTTGGATTCCGATGCTTCACTTCAGGTTTACTGTATACCTTGGACCTTCTTATTGACGATGAAACACAGAAATTGCATCCGATATTAATACACAATGCACAATGCCGACATAAGTCCAAGAGGACTGACATTCTAACTTTCTATGATTTAAACCTCTCCTGTGAGTCCAGTCTTAGATTCCGATGCTTCACTTCAGGTTTACTGTATACCTTGGACCTTCTTACTGACGATGAAGCACAGAATTTCAAACCGAATTTATTACAGAAGACACAATTCCGACTTAAGTACAAGAGGACTGACACTCTAACTTTTTATGATTTGAACCTCTCCTGTGAGTCCAGTTTTAGATTCCGATGCTTCACTAAAGGTTTACTGTATACCTGGGACCTTGTTATTGCGATGAAACACAGAAATTGCATCCGAATTTAATACAAAAGGCATAAAGTCGACTTAAGTTCAAGAGGACTGACACTCTAACTTTCTATGATATGATCCTCTCCTGTGAGTCCAGTTTTAGATTCCGATGCTTCACTTCAGGTTTACTGTATCCCTTGGACCTTCTTATTGACGATGAAACAAAGAAATTGCATTCGAATTTAATACAAAAGGCACAATGCCGACTTATGTATAAGAGGACTGACACTCTAACATTCTATGATTTGAACCACTCCTGCGATTCCAGTTTTAGATTCCGATGCTTCACTTCAGGTTTTTTGTATCAATTTGACCTTCGTATTGACGATGAAATACAGAAATCCCATCCGAATTTAATACAAATGGCACTATGCCAACTTAAGTACAAGAGGACTGACACATTAACTTTCTATGATTTGAACCTCTCCTGTGTATCCAGTTTTAGATTCTGATGCTTCACTTCAGGTTTACTGTCTCCCTTGGACCTTCTTATTGACGATGAAACACAGAAATAGCATCCGAATTTAATTCAAAAGGCACAATGCCGACTTAAGTTCAAGAGGACTGACACTCTAACTTTCTATGATTTGAACCTCGCCTGTGAGTCCAGTTTTGGATTCCGATGCTTCACTTCAGGTTTACTGTATCCCTTGGACCTTCTTATTGACGATAAAACACAGAAATTGTATCCGAATTTAATACAAAAGGCACAATGTCGGCTTAAGTACAAGAGGACTGACACTCTAACTTTATATGATTTGAACCCCTCCGGTGAGTCCAGATTTAGATTCCGATGCTTCACTTCAGGTTTACTGTATCCCTTGGACCTTCTTATTGACGATGAAACACAGATATTGCATCCGAATTTAATACAAATGGCATAATGCCGACTTAAGTACAAGAGGACTGACACTCTAACTTTCTATGATTGGAACCTTTCCTGTGAGTCCTGTTTTGGATTCCGATGCTTCAATTCAGGTTTACTGTATACCTTGGACCTTCTTATTGACGATGAAACACAGAAATTGCATCCGAATTTAATACAAAATGCACAATGCCGACCTAAGAACAGGAGGATTGACACTCTAACTTTCTATGATTTAAACGTCTCCTGTGAGTCCCGTTTTAGATTCCGATGCTTCACTTCAGGTTTACTGAATCCCTTGGATCGTCTTATGAACGATGAAACACAGAAATTGCATCCGAATTTAATACAAACGGCACAATACCGTTTTAAGTACAAGAGGACCGACACTTTAAGATTCTATGATTTGAAACTCTCCTGTGAGACCAGTTTTAGATTCCGATGCTTCACTTCTGGTTTACTGTATAACTTGGACCTTCATATTGACGATGAAACACAGAAATTACATCCGAATTTAGTACAAAAGGCACAATGCCGACTTGAGTACAAGAGGACTGACACTCTAACTTTCTATGATTAGAATCTCTCCTTTGACTCCAGTTTTAGATTCCGATGATTCACTTCAGGTTTACTGTATCCCTTGGGCCTTCTTATTGACGATGAAACACAGAAATTGCATCCGAATTTAATACAAAATGCTCAATGCCGAGTTAAGTCCAAGAAGGCTGACACTCTAACTTTCTATGATTTAAACCTCTCCTGTGAATCCAGTTTTAGATTCAGATGCTTTACTTCAGGTTTACTGTATACCTTGGACCTTTTTAATGACGATGAAGCACAGAAATTCCATCCGAATTTATTACAAATGACACAATTCCGACTTAAGTACAAGAGGACTGACACTCTAACTTTCTATGATTTAAACCTCTCCTGTGAGTCAAGTTTTAGATTCCGATGCTTCACTTCAGGTTTACTGTATACCTTGGACCTTCTTACTGACGATGAAGCTCAGAAATTGCATCCGACTTTAATAAAAAAGGAACAATGCCGACTTAAGTACAAGAGAACTGACACTCTAACTTTCTATCATATGATATTCTCCTGTGAGTCCTGTTTTAGATTCCGCTGCTTCACTTCAGGTTTACTGTACCCCTTGGACCTTCTTATTGACGATGAAACACATGAATTGCATCCGAATTTATTACAAAGGCACATTGGCGACTTAAGTACAAGAGGACTGACACTCTAACTTTCTATGATTTGAACCTTTCCAGTGAGTCCCGTTTTGGATTCCGATGCTTCACTTCAGGTTTACTGTATACCTTGGACCTTCTTATTGACGATGAAACACAGAAATTGCATCCGAATTTAATGCAAAAGGCACAATGTCGACTTAAGTACAGGAGGATTGACACTCTAATTTTCTATGATTTGAACGTCTCCTGTGAGTCCCGTTTTAGATTCCGATGCTTCACTTCAGGTTTACTGTATGCCTTGGATCGTCTTATGGACGATGAAACACAGAAATTGCATCCGAATTTAATACAAACGGCACAATACCGTTTGAAGTACAAGAGGACTGACACTTTAACATTCTATGATTTGTAACCCTCCTGTGAGTCCAGTTTTAGATTCCGATGCTTCACTTCTGGTTTAGTGTATAACTTGGACCTTCATATTGACGATGAAAGACAGAAATTGCATCCGAATTTAATACAAAAGGCACAATGTCGACTTAAGTGCAAGAGGACTGACACTCTAACTTTCTATGATTTGAACCTCTCCTTTCCGCCCAGTTTTAGATTCCGATGCTTCACTTCAGGTTTACTGCATCCCTTGGACCTTCTTAGTGACGATGAAACACAGAAATTGCATCCGAATTTAATACAAAAGGCACGATGCCGACTTAAGTACAAGAGGACTTACACTCTAACTTTCTATGATTTGAACCTCCCCTCTGAGTCCAGTTTTAGATTCCGATGCTTCTCTAAAGGTTTTCTGTATACCTTGGACCTTCTTATTGACGATGAAACACAGAAATTGCATCCGAATTTATTACAAAAGGCACATGCCGACTTAAGTACAAGAGGACTGACACTTAACTTTCTATGATTTAAACCTCTCCTGTGAGTCTAGTTTTAGATTCCGATGCTTCACTTCAGGTTTACTGTATCCCATGGACCTTCTTATTGACGATAAAACACAGAAATTGTATCCGAATTTAATACAAAAGGCACAATGCCGACTTAAGTACAAGCGGACTGACACTCTAACTTTCTATGATTTAAACCTCTCCTGTGAGTCCAGTTTTAGATGCAGATGCTTCACTTCAGGTTTACTGTATACCGTGGACCTTCTTACTGACGATGAAGCATAGAAATTCCATCCGAATTTATTACAAAAAAAACAATTCCGACTTAAGAACAAGTGGACTGACACTCTAACTTTCTATGATTTGAATCTCTCCTGTGAGTTCAGATTTAGATTCCGATGCTTCACTTCAGGTTTACTGTATACCTTGGAACTTCTTATTGACGATGAAACACAGAAATTGGATCCGAATTTAATACAAAAGGCACAATGCCGACTTAAGTACAAGAGGACTGACACTCTAAATTTCTATGATTTAAACCTCTCCTGTGAGTCCAGTTTTACATTCCGATGCTTCACTAAAGGTTTCCTGTATACCTTGGACCTTCTTATTTACGATGAAAGACAGTAAATGCACCCAAATTTAATACAAAAGGCACAATGCCGACTTAAGTACAGGAGGACTGACACTCTAAATTTCTATGATGTGAACCTCTCCTGTGAGTCCAGTTTTAGATTCCGATGCTTCACTTCAGGTTTACTGTATACCTTGGACCTTCTTACTGTCATTGAAGCTCAGAAATTACTTCCGAATTTAATACAAAAGGAACAATGCCGACTTAAGTACACGAGGACTGACACTCTAACTTCCTATGATATGATCCTCTCCTGTGAGTCCAGTTTTAGATTCCGATGCTTCACTTCAGGTTTACTGTATCCCTTGGACCTTCTTATTGACGACGAAACACAGAAATTGCATGCGACTTTATTACAAATGGTACATTGCCGACTTAAGTACAAGAGGACAGACACTCTAACTTTCTATGATTAGAACCTCTCCTGTGAGTCCACTTTTAGATTACGATGCTTCACTTCAGGTTTACTGTATCCCTTGGACAATCTTATTGACGATGAAACACAGAAATTACATCCGAATTTAATACAAAAGGCACAGTGCCGACTTAAGTAGAAGAGGACTGACACTCTAACTTTCTATGATTTGAACCGCTCCTGTGAGTCCAGTTATAGATTCCGATGCTTCACTTCAGGTTTACTGTATCCCTTGGACCTTCTGATTGATGATGAAACACAGAAATAGCATCCGAATTTAATACGAAAGGCACAATGGCGACATAAGTACAAGAGGACTGACACTATAACGTTCTATGATTTGAATTTCTCCTGTGAGTACAGTTTTAGAATCCGATGCTTCACTTCTGGTTTACTATATCCCTTGGACCTTCTTATTGACGATGAAACACAGAAATTGCATCCGAATTTAATACAAAAGGCACAATGCCGACTTAAGTACAAGAGGACTGACACTATAACTTTCTATGATTTGAACCTCTCCTGTGAGTCCAGTTTTAGATTTCGATGCATCACTTCAGGTTTACTGTATCACTTGGACAAGCTTATTGACGATGAAACACAGAAATTGCATCCGAATTTAATACAAAAGGCACAATGCCGACTTAAATACAAGAGGACTGACAATCTAACATTCTATGATTTGAACCTCTCCTGTGAGTACAGTTTTAGATTCCGATGCTTCACTTCTGGTTTACTATATCCCTTGGACCTTCTTATTGACGATGAAACACAGAAATTGCATTCGAATTTAATACAAGAGGCACAATGCCGACTTGAGTACAAGTGGACTGACACTCTAACTTTCTATGATTTGAACCACTCCTGTGAGTCCAGTTTTAGATTCCGATGCTTCACTTCAGGTTAACTGTATAAATTGGACCTTCGTATTGACGATGAAACACAGAAATTCCATCCGAATTTAATACAAAAGGCACAATGCCGACTTAAGTACAAGAGGACTGAAACTTTCACTTTCTATGATTTAAACCTCTCCTGTGAGTCCAGTTTTAGATGCAGATGCTTCACTTCAGGTTTACTGTATACCTTGGACCTTCTTACTGACGATGAAGCATAGAAATTCCATCCGAATTTATTACAAAAAAAACAATTCCGACTTAAGAACAAGTGGACTGACACTCTAACTTTCTATGATTTGAATCTCTCCTGTGAGTTCAGATTTAGATTCCGATGCTTCACTTCAGGTTTACTGTATACCTTGGAACTTCTTATTGACGATGAAACACAGTAAATGCATCCGAATTTTATACAAAAGGCACAATAATGACTTAAATACAAGAGGACTGACACTCTAACTTTCTATGATTTGAACCTCTCCTTTCAGCCCAGTTTTAGATTCCGATGGTTCACTTCAGGTTTACTGCATCCCTTGGACCTTCTTATTGACGATGAAACACAGAAATTGCATCCGAATTTAATACAAAAGGCACGATGCCGACTTAAGTACAAGAGGACTTACACTCTAACTTTCTATGATTTGAACCTCTCCTGTGAGTCCAGTTTTACATTCCGATGCTTCTCCAAAGGTTTTCTGTATACCTTGGACCTTCTTATTGACGATGAAACACAGAAATTGCTTTCGGATTTAATACAAATGGCACAAAGCCAACTTAAGTACAAGAGGACTGACACTCCAAATTTCTATGATATGTTCCTCTCCTGAGAGTCCAGTTTTAGATTCCGATGCTTCACTTCTGGTTTACTGTATCCCTTGGACCTTCTTATTGACGATGAAACACAGAAATTGCATTCGAATTTAATACAAGAGGCACAATGCCGACTTGAGTACAAGAGGACTGACACTCTATCTTCCTATGATATGATCCTCTCCTGTGAGTCCAGTTTTAGATTCCGATGCTTCACTTCAGGTTTACTGTATCCCTTGGACCTTCTTATTGACGATGAAACACAGAAATTGCATCCGACTTTATCACAAAACGCACAGTGCCGACTTAAGTAGAAGAGGACTGACACTCTAACTTTCTATGATTTGAACCGCTCCTGTGAGTCCAGTTATAGATTCCGATGCTTCACTTCAGGTTTACTGTATCCCTTGGACCTTCTGATTGATGATGAAACACAGAAATAGCATCCGAATTTAATACGAAAGGCACAATGGCGACATAAGTACAAGAGGACTGACACTATAACGTTCTATGATTTGAATCTCTCCTGTGAGTACAGTTTTAGAATCCGATGCTTCACTTCTGGTTTACTATATCCCTTGGACCTTCTTATTGACGATGAAACACAGAAATTGCATCCGAATTTAATACAAAAGGCACAATGCCGACTTAAGTACAAGAGGACTGACACTATAACTTTCTATGATTTGAACCTCTCCTGTGAGTCCAGTTTGGGGTTCCGATGCTTCAATTCAGGTTTACTGTATACCTTGGACCTTTTTATTGACGTTGAAACACAGAAATTGCATGCGAATTTAATACCAAAGGCACAATGCTGGCTTACGTACAAGAGGACTGACAATCTAACTTTCTATGATTTGAACCTCTCCTGTGAGTCCAGTTTTAGATTTCGATGCTTCACTTCAGGATTACTGTATACCTTGGACCTTCTTATTGACGATGAAACACAGAAATATCATCCGACTTTAATACAAAAGGCACAATGCCGACTTAAGTACAGGAGGACTGACACTCTAACTTTCTATGGTTTGAACCTCTCCTGTCAGTCGCGTTTTAGATTCCGATGCATCACTTCAGGTTTTGCTGTATCCCTTTGACAAGCTTATTGACGATGAAACACACAAATTGCATCCGAATTTAATAGAAAAGGCACAATGCCGACTTAAGTACATGAGGACTGACACTCTAACTTTCTATGATTTGAACCTCTCCTGTGAGTCCAGTTTTACATTCCGATGCCTCACTAAAGGTTTCCTGTATACCTTGGACCTTCTTATTGACGATGAAACACAGTAAATGCATCCGAATTTAATACAAAAGGCACAATGCCGACTTAAGTACAAGAGGACTGACACTCTAACTTTCTATGATTTGAACCTCTCCTTTGAGTCCAGTTTTAGATTCCGATGCTGCACTTCAGGTTTACTGTATCCCTTGGACCTTCTTATTGACGATGAAACACAGAAATTGCATCCGAATGTAATACAAAAGGCACAATGCCGACTTAAGTACATGAGGACTGACACTCTAACTTTCTATGATTTGAACCTCTCCTGTGAGTCCGGTTTCAGATTCCGCTGATTTACTTCATTTTTACTGTATCCCTTCGACCTTCTTATTGACGATGAAACACAGAAATAGCATCCGAATTTAATACAAAAGGCACTATGGCTACATAAGTACAAGAGAACTGACACTCTAACTTTCTATGATTTGAAACTCTCCTGTGAGTCCAGTTTTAGATTCCAATAATTCACTTCAGGTTTACTGTATCCCTTGGATCTTCTTATTGACGATGAAACACAGAAATAGCATCCGAATTTAATAAAAAGGCACAATGCCGACTTAAGTACAAGAGGCCTAACGCTATAACGTTCTATGATTTGAACCTCTCCTGTGAGTCCAGTTTTAGATTCCGATGCTTCACTTCTGGTTTACTATATCCCTTGGACCTTCTTATTGACAATGAAACACAGAAATTGCATCCGAATTTAATACAAAAGGCACAATTCCGACTTAAGTACAAGAAGACTGACACTATAACTTTCTATGATTTGAACCTCTCCTGTGAATCCAGTTTTAGATTCCGATGCTGCACTTCAGGTTTACTGTATACCTTGGACCTTCTTACTGACGACGAAACACATAGATCGCTTCCGAATGTAATACAAACGGCACAATGCCGTTTTAAGTACAAGAGGACTTACACTTTAACATTCTATGAGTTGAACCTCTCCTGTGAGTCCGGTTTTAGATTTTGGTGCTTCACATCTGAATTACTGTATAACTTGGACCTTCATATTGCCGATGAAACACAGATATTACATCCGAATTTAATACAAAAGGCACAATGCCAACTTGAGTACAAGAGGACTGACACTCTAACTTTCTATGATTGGAACCTCCCCTGTGAGTCCAGTTTAAGATTCCGATGCATAACTTCAGGTTTGCTGTATCTCTTGGACAAGCTTATTGACGATGAAACACAGAAATTGCATCCGAAATTAATACAAAAGGCACAATGCCGTCTTAAGTACAAGAGGACTGACACTCTAACTATCTATGATTTCAACCTCTCCTGTGAGTCCAGTTTTACATTCCGATGCTTCACTAAAGGTTTCCTGTATACCTTGGACCTTCTTATTGACGATGAAACACAGTAAATGCATACGAATTTAATACAAAAGTCACAATGCCGACTTAAGTACAAGAGGACTAACACTCTAACTTTCTATGATTTGAACCTCTCCTTTGAGTCCAGTTTTAGATTTCGATGCAGCACTTCAGGTTTACTGTATCCCTTGGACCTCCTTATTGACGATGAAACACAGAAATTGCATCCGAATTTAATACAAAAGGCACCATGCCGACTTATGTACAAGAGAACTGACTCTCTAACTTTCTATGATTTGAATCTTCCCTGTGAGTCCAGTTCTGGATTCCAATGCTTCACTTCAGGTTTACTGTATACCTTGGACCTTCTTTTTTTGCGATGAAACACAGAACATGCATCCGAATTTGATACAAAAGGCACAATGCCGACTTAAAAACAAGAGGACTGACACTCTAACTTTCTATTATTTAAACCTCCCTGTGAGTCCACTTTTAGATTCCGATGCCTTACTTCAGGTTTACTGTATACCTTGGACCTTCTTACTGACATTGAAGCTCAGAAATTGCGTCCGAATTTAATACAAAAGGAACAATGCCGACTTAAGTACACGAGGACTGACACTCTAACTTCCTATGACATGATCCACTCCTGTGAGTCCAGTTTTAGATTCCGATGCTTCACTTCAGGTTTACTGTATCCCTTGGACCTTCTTATTGACGAAGAAACACAGAAATTGCTTCCGACTTAATTACAAAAGGCACATTGCCGACTTGAGTACAAGAGGACTGACACTCTAAGTTTCTATGATTCGAACCTCTCCTGTGTGCCCAGTTTTAGATTCCAATGTTTCACTTCAGGTTTACTGTATCCCTTGGACCGTCTTATTGACGATGAAACACAGAAATTGCATCCGAATTTAATACCAACGGCACAATGCCGTTTTAGCTCCAAGAGGACTGACACTTTAACATTCTATGATTTGAACCTCTCCTGTAAGTTCAGTTTTTGATTCCGATGCTTCACATCTGAATTACTGTATAACTTGGACCTTCATGTTGACCATGAAACACAGAAATTACATCCGAATTTAATACAAAAGGCACAATGCCGACTTGAGTACAAGAGGACTGACACTCTAACTTTCTATGATTGGAACCTCTCCTGTGAGTCCAGTTTTAGATTCCGATGCATCACTTCAGGTTTGCTGTATCCCTTGGACAAGCTTATTGACGATGAAACACAGAAATTGCATCCGAATTTAATACAAAAGGCACAATGCCGACATAAGTACAAGAGGACTGACACTCTAACTTTCTATGATTTGAACCTCTCCTGTGAGTCCAGTTTTACATTCCGATGCTTCACTAAAGGTTTCCTGTATACCTTGGACCTTCTTATTGACGATGAAACACAGTAAATGCATCCAAATTTAGTACAAAAGGCACTATGCCGACTTAAGTACAAGAGGATTGACACTCTAACTTTCTATGATTTGAACCTCTCCTTTGAGTCCAGTTTTAGATTTCGATGCTGCACTTCAGGTTTACTGTATCCCTTGGACCTTCTTATTGACGATGAAACACAGAAATTGCATCCGAATTTAATACAAAAGGCACAATGCCGACTTAAGAACATGAGGACTGACACTCTAATTTTCTATGATTTGAACCTCTCCTGTGAGTCCAGTTTCAGATTCCGATGCTTCACTTCAGGTTTACTGTATCCCTTCGACCTTCTTATTGACGATGAAACACGGAAATTTCATCCGAATATAATACAAAACGCACAATGCCGACATAAGTACAAGAGGACTGACACTCTAACTTTCTATGATTTGAACCTCTCCTGTGAGCCCAGTTTTAGATTCCGATGCTTCACTTCCGGTATACTGTATACCCAGGACCTTCTTATTGACGATGAAACACAGAAATTCCATTCGAATTTAATACAAAAGGCACCATGCCGACTTAAGTACAAGAGAACTGACTCACTAACTTTCTATGATTTGAATCTCTCCTGTGAGTCCAGTTTTGGATTCCAATGCTTCACTTCAGGTTTACTGTATACCTTGCACGTTCTTTTTGGCGATGAAAATCTGAACATGCATCCAAATTTAATGCAAAAGGCACAATGCCGACTTAAAAACAAGAGGACTGACACTCTAACTTTCTATTATTTAAACTTCTCCTATGAGTCCACTTTTGGATTCCGATGCGTCACTTCAGGTTAACTGTATACCTTGGACCTTCTTACTGACATTGAAGCTCAGAAATTGCGTCCGAATTTAATACAAAAGGAACAATGCCGACTTAAGTACACGAGGACTGACACTCTAACTTCCTATGGCATGATCCTCTCCTGTGAGTCCAGTTTTAGATTCCGATGCTTCACTTCAGGTTTACTGTATCCCTTGGACCTTCTTATTGACGATGAAACACAGAAATTCCATTCGAATGTAATACAAAAGGCACCATGCCGACTTAAGTACAAGAGAACTGACACTCTAACTTTCTATGATTTGAATCTCTCCTGTGAGTCCAGTTTTGGATTCCGATGCTTCACTTCAGCTTCACTGTATACCTTGGACCTTCTTTTTGGCGATGAAACACAGAACATGCATCCGAATTTAATACAAAAGGCAATATGCCGACTTAAAAACAAGAGGACTGACACTCTTACTTACTATGATTTAAACCTCTCCTGTGAGTCCACTTTTAGATTCCGATGCTTCACTTCAGGTTTACTGTATACCTTGAACCTTCTTACAGACATTGAAGCTCAGAAATTGCGTCCGAATTTAATACAAAAGGAACAATGCCGTCTTAAGTACACGAGGACTGACACTCTAACTTCCTACGACATGATCCTCTCCTGTGAGTCCAGTTTTAGATTCCGATGCTTCACTTCAGGTTTACTGTATCCCTTGGAACTTTTTATGGACGATGAAACACAGAAATTGCATCCGACTTAATTACAAAATGCACATTGCCGACTTAAGTACAAGAGGCCTGACACTCTAAGTTTCTATGATTTGAACCTCTCCTGTGTGTCCAGTTTTAGATTCCAATGTTTCACTTCAGGTTTACTGTATACCTTGGACCTTCTTATTGACGATGAAACACAGAAATTGCATCCGAATTTAATACAAAGGGCACAATGCCGACTTAAGTACAAGAGGCCTGACACTCTAACTTTCTATGATTAGAACCTCTCCTGTGAATCCAGTTTTAGATTCCGATGCTTCACTTCAGATTTACTGTATCCCTTGGACAATCTTATTGACGATGAAACACAGAAATTGCATCCGAATTTAATACAAAAAGCACAATGCCGACTTAAGTACAAGAGGACTGACACTCTAACTTCCTATGATTTTAACCGCTCCTGTGAGTCCAGTTTTAGATTCCGATGCTTCACTTCAGGTTTACTGTATCCCTTGGACCTTCTTATTGACGATGAAACACAGAAGTAGCATCCGAATTTAATACAAAAGGCGCAATGGCTACATAAGTACAAGAGAACTGATACTCTAACTTTCTATGATTTGAACCTCTCCTGTGAGTCCAGTTTTAGATTCCAATAATTGTCTTCAGGTTTACTGTATCCCTTGGACCTTCTTATTGACGTTGAAACACAGAAATAGCATTCGAATTTAATAAAAAGTCACCTTACCTACTTAAGTACAAGAGGCCTGACGCTCTTACTTTCTATGATTTGAACCTCTCTTGTGAGTCCAGTTTTAGATTCCGATGCTTCACTTCTTGTTTACTGTAACCCTTGGACCTTCTTATTGACGATGAATCACAGAAATAGCATCCGAATGTAATAGAAAAGGCACAATGAAGACTTAAGTACAAGAGGACTGACACTCTAACATTCTATGATTTGAACCTCTCCTGTGAGTCGCGTTTTAGATTCCGATGCTTCACTTCAGGTTTACTGTATACCTTGGACCTCCTTATTGTCGATGAAACACAGAAATTGCATCCGAATTTAATACAAAAGGCACAATGCCGACTTAAGTACAAGAGGACAGACACTCTAACTGACTATGATTTAAACCTCTCTGTGAGTCCAGTTTTAGATTCCGATGCTTCACTTAAGGTTTACTGTATACCTAGGACCTTGTAATTCACGATGAAACACAGAAATTGCATCCGAATTTAATACAAAAAACACAATGCCGACTTAAGTACAAGAGGATGTCACTCTAACTTTGTATGATTTGAACCTCTCCTTTGAGTACAGTTTTAGATTACGATGCTTCACTTCAGGTTCACTGTGTCCCTTGGACCTTCTTATTGACGATGAAACACAGAAATTGCATTCGAATTTAGTACAAAAGGCACAATGCCGACTAAAGTACAGGAGGACTGACACTCTAACGTTCTATGATTTGAACCTCTCCTGTGAGTCCAGTTTTAGATTCCGATGCTTCACTTCAAGTTTACCGTATACCTTGGACCTTCTTATTAAAGATGATACACAGAAATTGCATCCGAATTTAACACAAAAGGCACAATGCCGACTTAAGTACAAGAGGACTGACAATCTAACTTTCTATGACTTGAACCTCTCCTGAGAGTCCAGTTTTAGATTCCGATGCTACACTCCAGGTTTACTGTATACCTTGCACCTTCTTATTGACGATGAAAAACAGAAATTGCAACCGAAGTTAGTACAAAAGGCACAATGTCAACTTAAATAGAAGAGGACTGACACTCTAACTTTCTATGATTTGAACCTCTCCTGTGAGTCAACTTTTAGATTTCGATGCATCACTAAAGGATTCCTGTATACCTTGGACCTTCTTATTGACGATGAAACACAGAAATAGCATCCGAATTTAATACAAAAGGCACAATGCCGACATAAGTAGAAGAGGACTGACACTCTAACTTTCTATGTTTTGAACCTCTCCTGTGAGTCCAGTTTTAGATTCCAATGCTTCACTTGAGGTTTACAGTATCCCTTGGATCTTCTTATTGACGATGAATCACAGAAATAGCATCCGAATTTAATAAAAAGGCACAATGCCGACTTAAGTACAAGAGGCCTGACGCTATTACTTTCTATGATTTGAACCACTGCTGTGAGTCCAGATTTAGATTCCGATGCTTCACTTCTTGTTTACTGTATACCTTGGACCTTCTTATTGACGATGAGACACAGATATTGCAGCCGAATTTAATACAAAAGTCACAATGCCGACTTAAGTACAAGAGGACTGACACTCTATCTTCCTGTGATTTGCACCTCTCCTGTAAGTCCAGTTGTAGATTCCGATGCTTCACTTCATGTTTACTATATACCTTGGACCTTCTTATTGACGGTCAAACACAGAAATTGCATCAGAATTTAATACAAAAGGCACAATGTCGACTTAATTACAGGAGGACTGACACTCTAACTTTCTATGATTTGAACGTCTCCTGTGAGTCGCGTTTTAGATTACGATGCTTCACTGCAGGTTTACTGTATCCCTTGGACCGTCTTATTGACGATGAAACACAGAAACAGCATCCGAATTCAATACAAACGGCACAATGCCGTTTTATGTACAAGAGGACTGACACGCTAACTTTCTATGATTCGAACCTCTCCTGTGAGTCTAGGTTTAGATTCCGATGCTTCACTTCAGGTTTACTGTAACCCTTGGATCTTCTTATTGACGATGAAACACAGAAATTGCATCCGAATTTAATACAAAAGGCACAATGCCGACTAAAGTACAAGGGGACTGACACTCTAACTTTCTATGCTTTGAACCTCTCTTGTGAGTCCAGTTTTTGATTCCGATGCTTCACTTAGGGTTTACTGTATACCTTGGACCTTCTTATTGACGATGAAACACTGAAATTGCATCCGAATTTAATACAAAAAGCACAATGCCGACTTAAGTACAAGAGGACTAACACTCTAACTTTCTATGATTTTATCCTCTCCTGTGAGTCCAGTTTTAGATTCCGATGCTTCACTTCAGGTTTACTGTATCCCTTGGACCTTCTTATTGACGATGAAACACAGAAATTGCATCCGGATTTAATACAAAAGGCACAATGCCGACTAAAGTACAAGAGGACTGACACTCTAACGTTCTATGATTTGAACCTCTCCGGTGAGTCCAGTTTTGGATTCCGATGCTTCACTTCAGGTTTACTGTATACCTTGGACCTTCTTATTGACGATGAAACACAGATATTGCAGCCGAATTTTATACAAAAGTCACAATGAAGACTTAATTACAAGAGGACTGACACTCTAAGTTACTGTGATTTCAACCTCTCCTGTGAGTCCAGTTTTAGATTCCGATGCTTCACTTCAGGTTTACTGTATCCCTTGGACCTTTTTATTGACGATGAAACACAGAAATAGCATCCAAAATTAATACAAAAGTCACAATGCCGACTTAAGTACAAGAGTACTGACACTCTAACTCTCTATGATTTGAACCTCTCCTGTGAGTCCAGTTTTAGATTCCGATGCTTCACTTCAAGTTTACCGTATACCTTGGACCTTCTTATTAAAGATGATACACAGAAATTGCATCCGAATTTAACACAAAAGGCTCAATGCCGACTTAAGTACAAGAGGACTGACAATCTAACTTTCTATGATTTGAACCTCTCCTGAGAGTCCAGTTTTAGATTCCAATGCTACACTTCAGGTTTACTGTATACTTTGCACCTTCTTATTGACGATGAAAAACAGAAATTGCAACCGAAGTTAGTACAAAAGGCACAATGTCAACTTAAATAGAAGAGGACTGACACTCTAACTTTCTATGATTTGAACCTCTCCTGTGAGTCAAGTTTTAGATTTCGATGCATCACTAAAGGATTCCTGTATACCTTGGACCTACTTATTGACGATGAAACACAGAAATAGCATCCGAATTTAATACAAAAGGCACAATGCCGACATAAGTACAAGAGGACTGACACTCTAACTTTCTATGTTTTGAACCTCTCCTGTGAGGCCAGTTTTTGATTCCAATGCTTCACTTCAGGTTTACTGTATCCCTTGGACCGTCTTATTGACGATGAAACACAGAAACAGCATCCGAATTCAATACAAACGGCACAATGCCGTTTTAAGTACAAGAGGACTGACACGCTAACTTTCTATGATTCGAACCTCTCCTGTGAGTCTAGGTTTAGATTCCGATGCTTCACTTCAGGTTTACTGTATCCCTTGGATCTTCTTATTGACGATGAAACACAGAAATTGCATCCGAATTTAATACAAAAGGCACAATGCCGACTAAAGTACAAGGGGACTGACACTCTAACTTTCTATGCTTTGAACCTCTCCTGTGAGTCCAGTTTTTGATTCCGATGCTTCATTTCAGATTTACTGTATACCTTGGACCTTCTTATTGACGATGAGACACAGATATTGCAGCCGAATTTAATACAAAAGTCACAATGCCGACTTAAGTGCAAGAGGACTGACACTCTATCTACCTGTGATTTGAACCTCTCCTGTGAGTCCAGTTGTAGATTCCGATGCTTCACTTCAGGTTTACTGTATACCTTGGACCTTCTTATTGTCCATGAAACACAGAAATTGCATCCAAATTTAATACAAAAAGCACAATGCCGACTTAAGTACAAGAGGACAGACACTCTAACTGTCTATGATTTAAACCTCTCCTGTGAGTCCAGTTTTAGATTCCGATGCTTCACTTAAGGTTTACTGTATACCTAGGACCTTGTAATTGACGATGAAACACAGAAATTGCATCCGAATTTAATACAAAAAACACAATGCCGACTTAAGTACAAGAGGACTGTCACTCTAGCTTTGTATGATTTGAACCTCTCCTTTGAGTCCAGTTTTAGATTCCGATGCTTAACATTAGGTTTACTGTGCCCCTTGGACCTTCTTATTGACGATGAAACACAGAAATTGCATCCGAATTTAATACAAAAGGCACAATGCCGACTTAAGTACAAGAGGACTGACACTCTACCTTTCTATGATTTGAACCTCTCCTGTGAGTCAAGTTTTAGATTCCGATGCTTCACTTCAGTTTTCCAGTATCCCATGGACCTTCTTATTGGCGATGGATCACAGAAATTCCACCTGAATTTAATACAAAAGGCACAATGCCGACTTAAGTTCAAGGGGACTGACACTATAACATTCTATGATTTGAACCTCTCTTGTGAGTCCAGTTTTAGATTCCGATGCTTCACTTCAGGTTTACTGCATACCTTGGACCTTCTTATTGTCGATGAAACACAGAAATTGCATCCGAATTTAATACAAAAGGCACAATGCCGACTTAATTACAGCAGGACTGACACTCTAACTTTCTATGATTTGAACGCCTCCTGTGAGCCGCGTTTTAGATTCGGATGCTTCACTTCAGGTTTACTGTTTCCCTTGGACCGTCTTATTGACGATGAAACACAGAAACTGCATCCGAATTTAATACAAACGGCACAATGCCGTATTAAGTACAAGAGGACTGACACTCTAACATTCTATGATTTTAACCTCTCGTGTGAGTCCAGTTTTTGATTCCGATGCTTCACTTAGGGTTTACTGTATATCTTGGACCTTCTTATTGACGATGAAACACTGAAATTGCATTCGAATTTAATACAAAATGCACAGTGCCGACTGAAGTACAAGAGGACTAACACTCTAACTTTCTATGATTTTATCCTCTCCTGTGAGTCCAGTTTTAGATTCCGATGGTTCACTTCAGGTTTACTGTATCCCTTCGACCTTCTTATTGACGATGAAACACAGAATCTGCATCCGGATTTAATACAAAAGGCACAATGCCCACTAAAGTACAAGAGGACTGACACTCTAACTTACTATGATTTGAACCTCTCCGGTGAGTCCAGTTTTAGATTCCGATGTTTCACTTCAGGTTTACTGTATACCTTGGACCTTCTTATTGACGATGAAACACAGATATTGCAGCCGAATTTTATACAAAGGTCACAATGCCGACTTAAGTACAAGATAACTGACACTCTAACTTTCTGTGATTTGAACCTCTCCTGTGAGTCCAGTTCTAGATTCCGATGCTTCACTTCAGGTTTACTGTGTCTCTTGGACCTTCTTATTGACGATGAAACACAGAAATTGCATCCGAATTTAATACAAAAGTCACAATGCCGACTTAAGTACAAGAGGACTGACACTTTAACTCTCTTTGATTTGAACCTCTGCTGTGAGTCCAGTTTTAGATTCCGATGCTTCACTTCAGGTTTACTGTATACCTTGGACCTTCTTATTGACGATGATACACAGAAATTGCATCCGAATTTAATACAAAAGGCACAATGCCGACTTAAGTACAAGGGGACTGACAATCTAACTTTCTATGATTTGAACCTCTCCTGTGAGTCCAGTTTTAGATTCCGATGCTACACTTCCGGTTTACTGTATACCTTGCACCTTCTTATTGACGATGAAACACAGAAATTGCAACCGAAGTTAATACAAAAGGCACAATGTCAACTTAATTAGAAGAGGACTGACACTCTAACATTATATGATTTGAACCTCTCCAGTGAGTCCAGTTTTCGATACCGATGCTTCACTTCAGGTTTACTGTATCCCTTGGATCTTCTTATTGACGATGAAACACAGAAATAGCATCCGAATTTAATACAAAAGTCACAATGCCGACTTAAGTACAAGAGGACTGACACTCTATCTTCCTGTGATTTGAACCTTTCCCGTGAGTCCAGTTGTAGATTCCGATGCTTCACTCCAGGTTTACTGTATACCTTGGACCTTCTTATTGTCGATGAAACACAGAAATTGCATCCGAATTTAATACAAAAGGCACATTGCCGACTTAAGTACAAGAGGACTGTCACTCTAACTTTCTATGATTTGAACCTCTCCTGTGAGTCAAGTTTTAGATTCTGATGCTTCACTTCAGTTTTCCTGTATCCCTTGGACCTTCTTATTGGCGATGGAACACAGAAATTCCATCTGAATTTAATACAAAAGGCACAATGCCGACTTAAGTACAAGAGGACTGACATTATAACTTTCTATGATTTGAACATCGCTTGTGAGTCCAGTTTCCGATGCTTCACTTCAGGTTTACTGTATACCTTGGATCTTCTTATTGACGATGATACACAGAAATTGCATCCGAGTTTAATACAAAAGGCACAATGCCGGCTTAATTACAGGAGGACTGACACTCTAACTTTCTATGATTTAAACGTCTCCTGTGAGTCGCGTTTTAGATTCCGTTGCTTCACTTCAGGTTTACTGTATACCTTGGACCTTCTTATTGACGATGAAACACAGAAATAGCATCCGAATTTAATACAAAAGGCACAATGCCGACTTAAGTACAAGAGGCCTGACACTCTAACGTTCTATGATTTGAACCTTCCTGTGAGCCCAGTTTTGGATTCTGATGCTTCACTTAAGGTTACTGTGCCCCTTGGACCTTCTTATTGACGATGAAACACAGAAATTGCATCCGAATTTAATACAAACGGCACAATGCCGTTTTAAGTACAAGAGGACTGACACTCTAACTTTCTGTGATTTGAACCTCTCCTGTGAGTCCATTTTTGATTCCGATGCTTCACTTCAGGTTTACTGTATCCCTTGGACTTTCTTATTGACGATGAAACACAGAAATAGCATCCGAATTTAATACAAAAGGCACAATGCCGACTTAAGTACAAGAGGCCTGACACTCTAACGTTCTATGATTTGAACCTTCCTGTGAGCCCAGTTTTGGATTCTGATGCTTCACTTAAGGTTACTGTGTCCCTTGGACCTTCTTATTGACGATGAAACACAGAAATTGCATCCGAACTTAATACAAAAGGCACAATGCCGACTTAAGTACAAGATTACAGACACTCTAACTTTCTATGATTTGCACCTCTCCTGTGAGTTCAGTTTTCGATACCGATGCTTCACTTTAGGTTTACTGTATCCCTTGGATCTTCTTATTGACGATGAAACACAGAAATAGCATCCGAATTTAATAGAAAAGGCACAATGCCGACTTAATTACAGGAGGACTGACACTCTAACTTTCTATGATTTGAACGTCACCTGTGATTCGCGTTTTAGATTCGGATGCTTCACTTCACGTTTACTGTATCAATAGTACCGTCTTATTGACGATGAAACACAGAAACTGCATCCGAATTTAATACAAACGGCACAATGCCGTATTAATTACAAGAGGACTGACACTCTAACATTCTATGATATGAACTTCTCCTGTGAGTCCAATTTTTGATTCCGATGCTTCACTTAGGGTTTACTGTATACCTTGGACCTTCTTATTGACGATGAAACACTGAAATTGCATCCGAATTTAATACAAAAGGCACAATGCCGACTAAAGTACAAGGGGACTAACACTCTAACTTTCTATGCTTTGAACCTCTCCTGTGAGTCCAGTTTTTGATTCCGATGCCTCACTTAGGGTTTACTGTATACCTTGGACCTTCTTATTGACGATGAAAACACTGAAATTGCATCCGAATTTAATACAAAAAGCACAATGCCGACTTAAGTACAAGAGGACTAACACTCTAACTTTCTATGATTCTATCCTCTCCTGTGAGTCCAGTTTTAGATTCCGATGCTTCACTTCAGGTATACTGTATCCCTTGGACCTTCTTATTGACGATGAAACACAGAAATTGCATCCGGATTTAATACAAAAGGCACAATGCCGACTAAAGTACAAGAGGACTGACACTCTAACGTTCTATGATTTGAACCTCTCCGGTGAGTCCAGTTTTGGATTCCGATGCTTCACTTCAGCTTTACTGTATACCTTGGACCTTCTTATTGACGATGAAACACGGATATTGCAGCCGAATTTTATACAAAAGTCACAATGAAGACTTAAGTACAAGAGGACTGACACTCTAAGTTTCTGTGATTTCAACCTCTCCTGTGAGTCCAGTTTTAGATTCCGATGCTTCACTTCAGGTTTACTGTATCCCTTGGACCTTTTTATTGACGATGAAACACAGAAATAGCATCCGAATTTAATACAAAAGTCACAATGCCGACTTAAGTACAAGAGGACTGACACTCTAACTCTCTATGATTTGAACCTCTCCTGTGAGTCCAGTTTTAGATTCCGATGCTTCACTTCAAGTTTACCGTATACCTTGGACCTTCTTATTAAAGATGATACACAGAAATTGCATCCGAATTTAACACAAAAGGCACAATGCCGACTTAAGTACAAGAGGACTGACAATCTAACTTTCTATGATTTGAACCTCTCCTGAGAGTCCAGTTTTAGATTCCAATGCTACACTTCAGGTTTACTGTATACTTTGCACCTTCTTATTGACGATGAAAAACAGAAATTGCAACCGAAGTTAGTACAAAAGGCACAATGTCAACTTAAATAGAAGAGGACTGACACTCTAACTTTCTATGATTTGAACCTCTCCTGTGAGTCAAGTTTTAGATTTCGATGCATCACTAAAGGATTCCTGTATACCTTGGACCTTCTTATTGACGATGAAACACAGAAATAGCATCCGAATTTAATACAAAAGGCACAATGCCGACTTAAGTACAAGAGGCCTGACGCTCTTACTTTCCATGATTTGAACCACTGCTGTGAGTCCAGATTTAGATTCCGATGCTTCACTTCTTGTTTACTGTATACCTTGGACCTTCTTATTGACGATGAGACACAGATATTGCAGCCGAATTTAATACAAAAGTCACAGTGCCGACTTAAGTACAAGAGGACTGACACTCTATCTTCCCGTGATTTGCACCTCTCCTGTAAGTCCAGTTGTAGATTCCGATGCTTCACTTCATGTTTACTGTATACCTTGGACCTTCTTATTGACGGTCAAACACAGAAATTGCATCAGAATTTAATACAAAAGGCACAATGTCGACTTAATTACAGGAGGACTGAAACTCTAACTTTCTATGATTTGAACGTCTCCTGTGAGTCGCGTTTTAGATTACGATGCTTCACTTCAGGTTTACTGTATCCCTTGGACCGTCTTATTGACGATGAAACACAGAAACAGCATCCGAATTCAATACAAACGGCACAATGCCGTTTTAAGTACTAGAGGACTGACTCGCTAACTTTCTATGATTCGAACCTCTCCTGTGACTCTAGGTTTAGATTCCGATGCTTCACTTCAGGTTTACTGTATCCCTTGGATCTTCTTATTGACGATGAAACACAGAAATTGCATCCGAATTTAATACAAAAGGCACAATGCCGACTAAAGTACAAGGGGACTGACACTCTAACTTTCTATGCTTTGAACCTCTCCTGTGAGTCCAGTTTTTGATTCCGATGCTTCATTTCAGATTTACTGTATATCTTGGACCTTCTTATTGACGATGAGACACAGATATTGCAGCCGAATTTAATACAAAAGTCACAATGCCGACTTAAGTGCAAGAGGACTGACACTCTATCTTCCTGTGATTTGAACCTCTCCTGTGAGTCCAGTTGTAGATTCCGATGCTTCACTTCAGGTTTACTGTATACCTTGGACCTTCATATTGTCCATGAAACACAGAAATTGCATCCAAATTTAAAACAAAAAGCACAATGCCGACTTAAGTACAAGAGGACTGACACTCTAACTTTCTATGATTTAAACCTCTCCTGTGAGTCCAGTTTTAGATTCCGATGCTTCACTTAAGGTTTACTGTATACCTAGGACCTTGTAATTGACGATGAAACACAGAAATTGCATCCGAATTTAATACAAAAAACACAATGCCGACTTAAGTACAAGAGGACTGTCACTCTAGCTTTGTATGATTTGAACCTCTCCTTTGAGTCCAGTTTAAATTCCGATTCTTAACTTCAGGTTTACTGTGCCCCTTGGACCTTCTTATTGACGATGAAACACAGAAATTGCATCCGAATTTAATAGAAAAGGCACAATGCCGACTTAAGTACAAGAGGACTGACACTCTAACTTTCTATGATTTGAACCTCTCCTGTGAGTCCAGTTGTAGATTCCGATGCTTCACTTCAGGTTTACTGCATACCTTGGACCTTCTTATTGACGATGAAACACAGAAATTGCATCCGAATTTAATACAAAAGGCACAATGCCGACTTAATTACAGCAGGACTGACACTCTAACTTTCTATGATTTGAACGCCTCCTGTGAGCCGCGTTTTAGATTCGGATGCTTCACTTCAGGTTTACTGTTTCCCTTGGACCGTCTTATTGACGATGAAACACAGAAACTGCATCCGAATTTAATACAAACGGCACAATGCCGTTTTAAGTACAAGAGGACTGACACTCTAACATTCTATGATTTTAACCTCTCGTGTGAGTCCAGTTTTTGATTCCGATGCTTCACTTAGGGTTTACTGTATATCTTGGACCTTCTTATTGACGATGAAACACTGAAATTGCATTCGAATTTAATACAAAATGCACAGTGCCGACTGAAGTACAAGAGGACTAACACTCTAACTTTCTATGATTTTATCCTCTCCTGTGAGTCCAGTTTTAGATTCCGATGCTTCACTTCAGGTTTACTGTATCCCTTCGACCTTCTTATTGACGATGAAACACAGATTCTGCATCCGGATTTAATACAAAAGGCACAATGCCCACTAAAGTACAAGAGGACTGACACTCTAACTTACTATGATTTGAACCTCTCCGGTGAGTCCAGTTTTAGATTCCGATGTTTCACTTCAGGTTTACTGTATACCTTGGACCTTCTTATTGACGATGAAACACAGATATTGCAGCCGAATTTTATACAAAGGTCACAATGCCGACTTAAGTACAAGATAACTGACACTCTAACTTTCTGTGATTTGAACCTCTCCTGTGAGTCCAGTTCTAGATTCCGATGCTTCACTTCAGGTTTACTGTGTCTCTTGGACCTTCTTATTGACGATGAAACACAGAAATTGCATCCGAATTTAATACAAAAGTCACAATGCCGACTTAAGTACAAGAGGACTGACACTTTAACTCTCTATGATTTGAACCTCTGCTGTGAGTCCAGTTTTAGATTCCGATGCTTCACTTCAGGTTTACTGTATACCTTGGACCTTCTTATTGACGATGATACACAGAAATTGCATCCGAATTTAATACAAAAGGCACAATGCCGACTTAAGTACAAGGGGACAGACAATCTAACTTTCTATGATTTGAACCTCTCCTGTGAGTCCAGTTTTAGATTCCGATGCTACACTTCCGGTTTACTGTATACCTTGCACCTTCTTATTGACGATGAAACACAGAAATTGCAACCGAAGTTAATACAAAAGGCACAATGTCAACTTAATTAGAAGAGGACTGACACTCTAACATTATATGATTTGAACCTCTCCAGTGAGTCCAGTTTTCGATACCGATGCTTCACTTCAGGTTTACTGTATCCCTTGGATCTTCTTATTGACGATGAAACACAGAAATAGCATCCGAATTTAATACAAAAGTCACAATGCCGACTTAAGTACAAGAGGACTGACACTCTATCTTCCTGTGATTTGAACCTTTCCCGTGAGTCCAGTTGTAGATTCCGATGCTTCACTCCAGGTTTACTGTATACCTTGGACCTTCTTATTGTCGATGAAACACAGAAATTGCATCCGAATTTAATACAAAAGGCACATTGGCGACTTAAGTACAAGAGGACTGTCACTCTAACTTTCTATGATTTGAACCTCTCCTGTGAGTCAAGTTTTAGATTCGGATGCTTCACTTCAGTTTTCCTGTATCCCTTGGACCTTCTTATTGGCGATGGAACACAGAAATTCCATCTGAATTTAATACAAAAGGCACAATGCCGACTTAAGTACAAGAGGACTGACATTATAACTTTCTATGATTTGAACATCGCTTGTGAGTCCAGTTTCCGATGCTTCACTTCAGGTTTACTGTATACCTTGGATCTTCTTATTGACGATGATACACAGAAATTGCATCCGAGTTTAATACAAAAGGCACAATGCCGACTTAATTACAGGAGGACTGACACTCTAACTTTCTATGATTTAAACGTCTCCTGTGAGTCGCGTTTTAGATTCCGTTGCTTCACTTCAGGTTTACTGTATACCTTGGACCTTCTTATTGACGATGAAACACAGAAATAGCATCCGAATTTAATACAAAAGGCACAATGCCGACTTAAGTACAAGAGGCCTGACACTCTAACGTTCTATTATTTGAACCTTCCTGTGAGCCCAGTTTTGGATTCTGATGCTTCACTTAAGGTTACTGTGTCCCTTGGACCTTCTTATTGACGATGAAACACAGAAATTGCATCCGAATTTAATACAAACGTCACAATGCCGTTTTAAGTACAAGAGGACTGACACTCTAACTTTCTGTGATTTGAACCATTCCTGTGAGTCCATTTTTGATTCCGATGCTTCACTTCAGGTTTACTGTATCCGTTGGTCCTTCTTATTGACGATGAGACACAGAAATTGCAACACAATTTAGTACAAAAGGCACAATGCCGACTTAAATACAAGAGGACTGACACTCTAACGTTCTATGCTTTGAACCTTCCTGTGAGCCCAGTTTTGGATTCTGATGCTTCACTTAAGGTTACTGTGTCCCTTGGACCTTCTTATTGACGATGAAACACAGAAATTGCATCCGAATTTAATACAAAAGGCACAATGCCGTCTTAAGTACAAGATTACAGACACTCTAACTTTATATGATTTGCACCTCTCCTGTGAGTTCAGTTTTCGATACCGATGCTTCACTTTAGGTTTACTGTATCCCTTGGATCTTCTTATTGACGATGAAACACAGAAATAGCATCCGAATTTAATAGAAAAGGCACAATGCCGACTTTATTACAGGAGGACTGACACTCTAACTTTCTATGATTTGAACGTCACCTGTGATTCGCGTTTTAGATTCGGATGCTTCACTTCACGTTTACTGTATCAATAGTACCGTCTTATTGACGATGAAACACAGAAACTGCATCCGAATTTAATACAAACGGCACAATGCCGTATTAATTACAAGAGGACTGACACTCTAACATTCTATGATATGAACTTCTCCTGTGAGTCCAATTTTTGATTCCGATGCTTCACTTAGGGTTTACTGTATACCTTGGACCTTCTTATTGACGATGAAACACTGAAATTGCATCCGAAATTAATACAAAGGGCACAATGCCGACTTAAGTACAAGAGGACTAACACTCTAACTTTCTATGATTTTATCCTCTCCTGTGAGTCCAGTTTTAGAGTCCAATGCTTCACTTCAGGTTTACTGTATCCCTTGGACCTTCTTATTGACGATGAAACACAGAAATTGCATCCGGATTTAATACAAAAGACACAATGCCGACTAAAGTACACGTGGACTGACACTCTAACATTCTACGATTTGAACCTCACCTGTGAGTCCAGTTTTAGAATCCGATGCTTCACTTCAGGTTTACTGTATACCTTGGACCTTCTTATTGACGATGAAACACAGATATTGCAGCCGAATTTTATGCAAAAGTCACAATGCCGACTTAAGTACAAGAGGACTGACACTCTAACTTTCTGTGATTTGAACCTCTCCAGTGAGTCCATTTTTGATTCCGATGCTTCACTTCAGGTTTACTGTATCCGTTGGACCTTCTTATTGACGATGAAACACAGAAATTGCATCCGAATTTAATACAAAAGTCACAATGCCGACTTAAGTACAAGAGGACTGACACTCTAACTCTCTATGATTTGAACCTCTCCTGTGAGTCCAGTTTTAGATTCCGATGCTTCACTTCAGGTTTACTGTATACCTTTGACCTTCTTATTGACGATGATACACAGAAATTGCATCCGAATTTAATACAAAAGGCACAATGCCGACTTAAGTAAAAGAGGACAGACAATCTAACTTTCTACGATTTGAACCTCTCCTGTGAGTCTAGTTTTAGATTCCGATGCTACACTTCAGGTTTACTGTATCCCTTGGAACTACTTATTGACGATGAAACACAGAATTTGCATCCGAATATAATACAAAAGGCACAATGCCTACTTAAGTACAAGAGGCCTGACACTCTAACTTTCAACGATTTAAACCTCTCCTGTGAGTCCAGTTTTAGATACCGATGCTTCACTTCAGGTTTACTGTATCCCTTGGACCTTCTTATTGACGATGAAACACAGAAATTGCAACCGAATTTAATACAAATGGCACAATGCCGACTTAAGTACAAGAGGACAGACACTCTAACTTTCTATGATTTGCACCTCTCCTGTGAGTTCAGTTTTCGATACCAATGCTTCACTTTAGGTTTACTGTATCCCTTGGACCTTCTTATTGACGATGAAACCCAGAAATATCATCCGAATGTAATACAAAAGGCACAATGCCGACATAAGTACAAGAGGCCTGACACTCTAACATTCTATGTTTTGAACCTCTGCTGTGAGTCCAGTTTTAGATTCCAATGCTTCACTTTAGGTTTACTGTATCAATTTGGATTTTCTTATTGACGATGAAACGCTGAAATAGCATCCGAATTTAATAAAAAGGCACAATGCCGACTTAAGTACAAGAGGCCTGACGCTCTAACTTTCTACGATTTGAATCTCTCCTGTGGGTCCAGTTTTAGATTCCGATGCTTCACTTCTGGTTTACTGTAACCCTTAACCTTCTTATTGACGATGAAACACAGACATTGCATCCGAATTTAATACAAAAGGCAGAATGCCGACGTAAGTACAAGAGGACTGACACTCTAAATTTCTATGATTTGAACCTATCCTGTGAGTCCAGTTTTAGATTCCGATGCTTCACTTCAGGTTTACTGTATCCCTTGGACCTTCTTATTGACGATGAAACACATAAACTCCATCTGAATTTATTGCAAAAGGCACAATGCCGACTTAAGTACAAGAGAACTGACACTTTAACTTTCTATGATTTGAACCACATCTGTGAGTCCAGTTTTAGTTTCCGATGCTTCACTTCAGGTTTACTGTATCCCTTGGAACTACTTATTGACGATGAAACACAGAATTTGCATCCGAATTTAATACAAAAGGTACAATGCCGATTTAAGTACAAGAGGACTGACACTCTAACTTTATATGATTTGAACCTCTCCTGTGAGTCCAGTTTTTGATTCCGATGCTTCACTTAGGGTTTACTGTATACCTTGGACCTTCTTATTGACGATGAAACACAGAAATTGCATCAGAATTTAATACAAAAGTCACAATGCCGACTTAAGTACAAGACGTCTGACACTCTAGCTTTTGATGATTTGAACCGCTCCTGTGAGTCCAGTTTTAGATTCTGATGCTTCACTGCAGGTTTACTGTATCCCTTGGGCCTTCTTATTGACGATGAAACACAGAAATTGCATCCGATTTTAATAAAAAGGCACAATGCCGACTTAAGTACAAGAGGCCTGACGCTCTAACGTTCTATGATTTGAACCTCTCCTGTGAGTCCAGTTTTAGATTCCGATGCTTCACTTCTGCTTTACTGTAACCCTTGGACCTTCTTATTGACGATGAAACACAGATATTGCAGCCGAATTTAATACAAAAGTCACAATGCCGACTTAAGTACAAGAGGACTGACACTCTAACTTTCTGTGATTTGCTCCTCTCCTGTGAGTCCAATTTAAGATTCCGATGCTTCACTTCAGGTTTACTGAATACCTTGGCCCTTCTTATTGTCCATGAAACACAGAAATGCATCCGAATTTAATAAAAAAGGCACAATTCCGACTTAAGTACAAGAGGACAGACACTCGAACTTTCTATGATTTGAACCTCTCCTGTGAGTCCAGTTTGAATTCCGATGCTTCAATTAAGGTTTACTGTATCCCTTGGACCTTCTTATTGACGATGAAACACAGAAATTGCATCCGAATTTAATACAAAAGGCACAATGCCAACTAAAGTACAAGAGGACTGACACTCTAACTTTCTATGATTTGAACCTCTAATGTGAGTTCAGTTTTCAATACCGATACTTCACTTTAGGTTTACTGTATCCCTTGGACCTTCTTATTGACGATGAAACACAGAAATAGCATCCGAATGTAATACAAAAGGCACAATGCCGACATAAGTACAAGAGGACTGTCACTCTAACATTCTATGTTTTGAACCTTTCCTGTGAGTCCAGTTTTAGATTCCAATGCTTCACTTCCGGTTTACTGTATCCCTTGGATCTTCTTATTGACGATGAAACACAGAAATAGCATCCGAATTTAGTAAAAAGGCACAATGCCGACTTAAGTACAAGAGGCCTGACGCTCTAACTTTCTATGATTTGAGCCTCTCCTGTGAGTCCAGTTTTAGATTCCGATGCATCACTTCTGGTTTACTGTTACATTTGGACCTTCTTATTGACGATGAAACACAGAAATTCCATCTGAATTTAATGCAAAGGTCACAATGCCGACATAAGTACAAGAGAACTGACACTTTAACTTTCTATGATTTGAACCACTTCTGTGAGTCCAGTTTTAGTTTCCGATGCTTCACTTCAGGTTTACTGTATCCCTTGGAACTTCTTATTGACGATGAAACACAGAATTTGCATCCGAATTTAATACAAAAGGCACATTGCCGACTTAAGTACAAGAGGACTGACACTCTAACTTTCTATGATTTGAACCTTTCCTGTGAGTCCAGTTTTAGATTCCGATGCTTCACTTCAGGATTACTGTATACCTTGGACCTTCTTATATACGATGAAACACAGATATTGCAGCCGAATTTAATACAAAAGTCACAATGCCGACTTAAGTACAAGAGGACTGACACTCTATTTTTCTGTGATTTGCACCTCTCCTGTGAGTCCAGTTTTAGATTCCGATGCCTCACTTCTGGTTTACTGTATCCCTTGGACCTTCTTATTGGCGATGAAACACAGAAATTCCATCTGAATTTAATACAAAAGGCACAATGCCGACTTAAGTACAAGAGAACTGACACTTTAACTTTCTATGATTTGAACCTCTTCTGTGAGTCCAGTTTTACTTTCCGATGCTTCACTTCAGGTTTAAGGTATATCCTGGAACTTCTTATTGACAATGAATCACAGAAATTTGCTTCCGAATTTAATACAAAAGGCACAATGCCGACTTAAGTACAAGAGGACTGACACTCTAACTTTCTATGATTTGAACCTCTCCTGTGAGTCCAGTTTTTGATTCCGATGCTTCACTTCAGGTTTACTGTATACCTTGGACCTTCTTATTGACGATGATACACAGAAATTGCATCCGAATTTTATACAAAAGGCACAATGCCGACTTAATTACAGGAGGACAGACACTCTAACTTTCTATGATTTAAACGTCTCCTGTGAGTCGCGTTTTAGATTCGGATGCTTCACTTCAGGTTTACTGTATCCTTTGGTCCGTCTTATTGACGATGAAACACAGAAACTGCATCCGAATTTAATACAAACGACACAATGCCGTATTAAGTACAAGAGGACTGACACTCTAACTCTCTATGATTTGAACCTCTCCTGTGATTCCAGTTTTAGATTCCGATGCTTCACTTCACGATTACTGTATACCTTGGACCTTCTTATTGACGATGATACACAGAAATTGCATCCGAATTGAATACAAAAGGCACAATGCCGACTTAAGTACAAGAGGACTGACAATCTAACTTTCTATGATTTGAACCTCTCCTGTGAGTCCAGTTTTAGATTCCGATGCTACACTTCAGGTTTACTGTGTACCTTGGACCTTCTTATTGACGATGGGACACAGAAATTGAAACAGAATTTAGTACAAAAGGCACAATGCCGACTTAAATACAAAAGGACTGACACTCTAACTTTCTATAATTGAACCCCTCCTGTGAGTCCAGTTTTCGATTCCGATGCTTCACTTCAGACTTACTGTATCCCTGGGACCCTCTTATTGACGATGAAACACAGAAATTGCATCCGAATTTAATACAAAAGTCACAATGCCGACTTAAGTACATGTGGTCTGACACTCTAACTTTCGATGATTTGAACCGCTCATGTGAGTCCAGTTTTAGATTCTGATGCTTCACTTCAGGTTTACTGTATCCCTTGGACCTTCTTATTGACGATGAAACTCAGAAATTGCATCCGAATTTAATACAAAAGGACCAATGCCAACTAAAGTACAAGAGGACTGACACTCTAACTTTCTATGATTTGAACCTCTAATGTGAGTCCAGTATTAGATTCCGATGCTTCACTTCAGGATTACTGTATGCTTTGGAGCTTCTTATTGACGATGAAACACAGAAATTGCATCCGAATTTAATACAAAAGGTACAATGCCGACTTAAGTACAAGAGGACTGACACTCTAACTTTCTATGATTTGAACCTCTCCTGTGAGTCCAGTTTTTGATTCCGTTGCTTCACTTAGCGTTTACTGTATACCTTGGACATTCTTATTGACGATGAAACACAGAAATTGCATCCGAATTTAATACAAAAGGCACAATGCCAACTAAAGTACAAGAGGACTGACACTCTAACTTTCTATGATTTGAACCTCTAATGTGAGTCCAGTTTTAGATTCCGATGCTTCACTTCAGGATTACTGTATACTTTGGACCTTCTTATTGACGATGAAACACAGAAATTGCATCCGAATTTAATACAAAAGTCACAATGCGGACTTAAGTACAAGACGTCTGACACTCTAACTTTTGAAGATTTGAACCGCTCCTGTGAGTCCAGTTTTAGATTCTGATGCTTCACTGCAGGTTTACTGTATCCCTTGGACCATCTTATTGACGATGAAACACAGAAATTGCAACAGAATTTAGTACAAAAGGCACAATGCCGACTTAAATAAAAGAGGACTGACACTCTAACTTTCTACAACTGATCCTCTCCTGTGAGTCCGGTTTTCGATTCCGATGCTTCACTTCAGGTTTACTGTATCCCTGGGACCCTTTTATTGACGATGAAACACAGAAATTGCATCCGAATTTAATACAAGAGTCACAATGCCGACTTAAGCACAACAGGTCTGACACTCTAACTTTCAATGATTTGAACCGCTCCTGTGAATCCAGTTTTAGAATCTGATGCTTCACTTCAGGTTTACTGTATCCCATGGACCTTCTTATTGACTATGAAACACAGAAATTGCAACAGAATTTAGTACAAAAGGCACAATGCCGACTTAAATACAAGAGGACTGACACTCTAACTTTCTATAATTGAACCTCTCCTGTGAGTCCAGTTTTCGATTCCGATGCTTTACTTCAGGATTACTGTATCCCTGGGAACCTCTTATTGACGATGAAACACAGAAATTGCATCCGAATTTAATACAAAAGTCACAATGCCGACTTAAGTACATGAGGTCTGACACTCTAACTTTCTATGATTTGAACCGCTCATGTGAGTCCAGTTTTAGATTCTGATGCTTCACTTCAGGTTTACTGTATCCCTAGGACCTTCTTATTGACGATGAAACACAGAAATTGCATCCGAATTTAATACAAAAGGCAGAATGCCGACTTAAGTACGAGAGGCCTGACACTCTAAATTTCTACGATTTAAACCTCTCCTCTGAGTCCAGTTTTAGATTCCGATGCTTCACTTCAGGTTTACTATATCCCTTGGACCTTCTTATTGACGATGAAACACAGAAATTGCAACCGAATTTAATACAAAAGGCACAATGCCGACTTAAGTACAAGAGGACTCACACTCTAACTTTCAATGATTTAAACCTCTCCTGTGAGTCCAGTTTTAGATTCCGATGCTTCACTTAAGGTTTACTGTATACCTAGGACCTTCTAATTGACGATGAAACACAGAAATTGCATCCGAATTAAATAAAAAAGGCACAATGCCGACATAAGTTCAAGAGGACTGACACTCTAACTTTGTATGATTTGAACCTCTTCTTTGACACAAGTTTTAGATTCCGATGCTTCACTTCAGGTTTACTGTATACCTCAGACCTTCTTATTGACGATGATACACAGAAATTGCATCCGAATTTAATACAAAAGTCCCAATGCCGACTTAATTACAAGAGGACTGACACTCTAACTTTCTATGATTTGAAATTCTCCTGTGAGTCCAGTTTTAGATTCCGATGCTACACTTCAGGTTTACTGTATACCTTGCACCTACTTATTGACGATGAGACACAGAAATTGCAACAGAATTTAGTACGAAAGGCACAATGCCGACTTAAATACAAGAGGACTGCACTCTAACTTTCTATAATTGAACCTCTCCTGTGAGTCCAGATTTCGATTCCGATGCTTCACTTCAGGTTCACTTTATCCCTTGCACCCTCTTATTGACGATGAAACACAGACATTTCACCCGAATTTAATACAAACTCACAATGCCGACTTAAGTACAAGAGGTCTGACACTCTAACTTTCTACGATTTAAACCTCTCCTGTGAGTCCAGTTTTAGATACCGATGTTTCACGTTAGGTTTACTGTATCCCTTGGACCTTCTTATTGACGATGAAACACAGAAATAGCATCCGAATGTAATACAAAAGGTACAATGCCGACATAAGTACAAGAGGACTGACACTCTAACATTCTATGTTACGAACCTCTCCTGTGAGTGCAGTTTTAGATTCCAATGCTTCACTTCAGGTTTACTGTATCCCTTGGATCTTCTTATTGACGATGTAACACAGAAATAGCATCCGAATTTAATAAAAAGGCACAATGCCGACTTAAGTACAAGAGGACAGACGCTCGAACTTTCTATGATTTAAACCTCTCCTGTGAGTCCAGTTTTCGATTCCGATGCTTCACTTAAGGTTTACTGTATCCCTTGGACTTTCTTATTGACGATGAAACACAGACATTCCATCTGAATTTAATGCAAAAGGCACAATGCAGACTTAAGTACAAGAGAACTGACACTTTAACTTTCTATGATTTGAACCACTTCTGTAAGTCCAGTTTTAGTTTCCGATGCTTCACTTCAGTTTTACTGTATCCCTTGGAACTTCTTATTGAAGACGAAACACAGATATTGCAGCCGAATTTAATACAAAAGTCACAATGCCGACTTAAGTACAAGAGGACTCACACTCTAACTTTCTGTGATTTGCACCTCTCCTGTGAGTCCAATTTAAGATTCCGATGCTTCACTTCAGGTTTACTGTATACCTTGGACCTTCTTATTGACGATGAAACACAGAAATTGCATCCGAATTTAATAAAAAAGGCACAATGCCGACTTAAGTACAAGAGGACAGACGCTCGAACTTTCTATGATTTAAACCTCTCCTGTGAGTCCATTTTTCGATTCCGATGCTTCACTTAGGGTTTACTGTATACCTAGGACCTTCTAATTCACGATGAAACACAGAAATTGCATCCGAATATAATACAAAAGGCACAATGTCGACTTAAGTTCAAGAGGACTGACACTCTAACTTTGTATGATTTGAACCTCTCCTTTGAGTCCAGTTTTAGATTCCGATGCTTCACTTCAGGTTTACTGTATCTGTTGGACCTTCTTATTGACGATGAAACACAGAAATTGCATCCGAATTTAATACAAAAGTCCCAATGCCGACTTAAGTACCAGAGGACTGACACTCTAACTCTCTATGACTTGAACCTCCCCTGTGAGTCCAGTTTTAGATTCTGATGCTACACTTCAGGTTTGCTGTATACCTTGCACCTACTTATTGACGATGAGACACAGAAATTGCAACAGAATTTAGTACAAAACGCACAATGCCGACTTAAATACAAGAGGACTGACACTCTAACTTTCTATAATTGAACCTCTCCTGTGAGTCCACTTTTAGATTCCGATGCTTCACTTCAGGATTACTGTATCCCTTGGACCTTCTTATTGACGATGAAACACAGAAATTCCATCTGAATTTAATGCAAAAGGCACAATGCCGACTTAAGTACAAGAGAACTGACACTTTAACTTTCTATGATTTGAACCACTTCTGTAAGTCCAGTTTTAGATTCCAATGCTTCACTTCAGGTTTAATGTATCCCATGGATCTTCTTATTGACGATGTAACACAGAAATAGCATCCGAATTTAATAAAAAGGCACAATGCCGACTTAAGTACAAGTGGCTTGACGCTCTAACTTCCTATGATTTGAACCTCTCCAGTGAGTCCAGTTTTAGATTCCGATGCTTCACTTCTGGTTTACTGTAACCCTTGGACCTTCTTATTGACGATGAAACACAGAAATTGCATCCGAATTTAATACAAAAGGCACAATGCCGACTTAAGTACAAGAGGAATGACACTCTAACTTTCTATGATTTGAACCTCTCCTGTGAGTCCAGTTTTAGATTCCGATGCTTCACTTCAGGTTTACTGTATCCCTTGGACTTCCCTATTGACGATGAAACACAGAAATTCCATCTGAATTTAATGCAAAAAGCACAATGCTGACTTAAGTACAAGAGAACTGACACTTTAGCTTTCTACGATTTGAACCACTTCTGTAAGTCCAGTTTTAATTTCCGATGCTTCACCTCAGGTTTACTGTATCCCTTGGAACTTCTTATTGACGATGAAACACAGAAATTGCATCCGAATTTAATACAAAAGGCACAATGCCGACTTAAGTACAAGAGGACTGACACTCTAACTTTCTATGATTTGAACCTCTCCTGTGAGTCCAGTTTTAGATTCCGATGCTTCACTTCAGGATTACTGTATCCCTTGGACCTTCTTATTGACGATGAAACACAGATATTGCAGCCGAATTTAATACAAAAGTCACAATGCCGACTTAAGTACAAGAGAACTGACACTCTAACTTTATGTGATTTGCACCTCTCCTGTGAGTCCAATTTAAGATTCCGATGCTTGACTTCAGGTTTACTGTATACCTTGGACCTTCTTATTGTCGATGAAACACAGACATTGCATCCGAATTTAATAAAAAAGGCACAATGCCGACTTAAGTACAAGAGGACAGACGCTCGAACTTTCTATGATTTAAACCTCTCCTGTGAGTCCAGTTTTCGATTCCGATGCCTCACTTAAAATTTACTGTATCCCTTGGACCTTCTTATTGACGATGAAACACAGAAATTCCATCTGAATTTAATGCAAAAGGCACAATGCCGACTTAAGTACAAGAGAACTGACACTTTAACTTTCTATGATTTGAACCACTTCTGTAAGTCCAGTTTAAGATTCCGATGCTTCACTTCACGTTTACTGTATCCCTTGGACCTTCTTATTGACGATGAAACACAGAAATTGCATCCGAATTTAATACAAAAGTCACAATGCCGACTTAAGTACAAGAGGACTGACACTCTAACTCTCTATGATTTGAACCTCCCCTGTGAGTCCAGTTTTAGATTCCGATGCTACACTTCAGGTTTACTGTATACCTTGCACCTACTTATTGACGATGAGAAACAGAAATTGCAACAGAATTTAGTACAAAAGGCACAATGCCGACTTAAATACAAGAGGACTGACACTCTAACTTTCTATAATTGAACCTCTCCTGTGAGTCCAGTTTTCGATTCCGATGCTTCACTTCAGGTTTACTGTATCCCTTGCACCCTCTTATTGACGATGAAACACAGAAATTTCACCCGAATTTAATACAAACTCACAATGCCGATTTAAATACAAGAGGTCTGACACTCTAACTTTCTATGATTTGAACCTTCCTGTGAGCCCGTTTTTGGATTCTGATGCTTCACTTAAGGTTTACTGTATCCCGTGGACCTTCTTATTGACGATGAAACACAGAAATTGCATCCGAATATAATACAAAAGGCACAATGCCGACTTAAGTACAAGAGGCCTGACACTCTAACTTTCTACGATTTAAACCTCTCCTGTTAGTCCACTTTTAGATACCGATGCTTCACTTTAGGTTTACTGTATCCCTTGGACCTTCTTATTGACGATCAAACACAGAAATTGCATCCGAATGTAATACAAAAGGCACAATGCCGACATAAGTACAAGAGGACTGACACTCTAACATTCTATGCTATGAACCTTTCCTGTGAGTCCAGTTTTAGATTCCAATGCTTCACTTCAGGTTTACTGTATCCCATGGATCTTCTTATTGACGATGAAACACAGATATTGCATCCGAATTTAATACAAAAGGCACAATGCCGACTTAAGTACAAGAGGACTGACACTCTAACTTTCTATGATTTGAACCTCTCCTGTGAGTCCAGTTTTTGATTCCGATGCTTCACTTAGGGGTTACTGTATACCTTGGAACTTCTTATTGACGATGAAACACAGAAATTGCATCCGAATTTAATACAAAACTCACAATGCCAACTAAAGTACATGAGGACTGACACTCTAACTTTCTATGATTTGAACCTCTCCTGTGAGTCCAGTTTTAGATTCCGATGCTTCACTTCAGGATTATTGTATCCCTTGGACCTTCTTATTGACGATGAAACACAGATATTGCAGCCGAATTTAATATAAAAGTCACAATGCCGACTTAAGTACAAGACAACTGACACTTTAACTTTCTGTGATTTGCACCTCTCCTGTGAGTCCAATTTAAGATTCCGATGCTTGACTTCAGGTTTACTTTAAAACTTGGACCTTCTTATTGTCGATGAAACACAGACAATGCATCCGAATTTAATAAAAAATGCACAATGCCGACTTAAGTACAAGAGGACAGACGCTCGAACTTTCTATGATTTAAACCTCTCCTGTGAGTCCAGTTTTCGATTCCGATGCTTCACTTAAGGTTTACTGTATCCCTTGGACCTTCTTATTGACGATGAAACACAGAAATTCCATCTGAATTTAATGCAAAAGGCACAATGCCGACTTAAGTACAAGAGAACTGACACTTTAACTTTCTATGATTTGAACCACTTCTGTAAGTCCAGTTTTAGTTTCCGATGCTTCACTTCAGGTTTACTGTATCCCTTGGAACTTCTTATTGACGATGAAACACAGAAATTGCATCTGAATTTAATACAAAAGGCGCATTGCCGACTTAAGTACAAGAGGACTGTCACTATAACTTTCTATGATTTGAACCCCTCCTGTTAGTTTAGTTTGAATTCCGATGCTTCACTTCAGGTTTACTGCATCCCTTGGACCTTCTTATTGACGATGAAACACAGAAATTCCATCTGAATTTAATAGAAAAGGCACAATACCGACTTAAGTACAAGAGAACTGACACTTTAACTTTCTATGATTTGAACCTCTCCTGTGAGTCCAGTTTTACTTTCCGATGCTTCACTTCAGGTTTAAGGTATCCCCTGGAACATCTTAGTGACAATGAAACACAGAAATTGCATCCGAATTTAATACAAAAGGCACAATGCCGACTTAAGTACAAGAGGACTGACACACTAACTTTCTATGATTTGAACCTCTCCTTTGAGTCCAGTTTTTGATTCCGATGCTTCACTTAGGGTTTACTGTAAACCTTGGACCTTCTTATTGACGATGAAACACAGAAATTGCATCCGAATTTAATACAAAAGGCACAATGCCGAGTTAAGTACGAGAGGACTAACACTCTAACTTTCAATGATTTTAACTTCTCCTGTGAGTCCAGTTTTAGGTTCCGATGCTTCACTTCAGGTTTACTGTATCCCTTGTACCTTCTTATTGATGATGAAACACAGAAATTGCATCCGAATTAATTACAAAAGGCACAATGCCGACTTAAGTACAAGGGGCCTGACACTCTAACTTTCTACGATTGAAACCTCTCCTGTGAGTCCACTTTTAGATACCGATGCTTCACTTCAGGTTTACTGTATCCCTTGGACCTTCTTATTGACGATGAAACACAGAAATTGCAACCGAAGTTAGTACAAAAGGCACAATGTCAACTTAAATAGAAGAGGACTGACACTCTAACTTTCTATGATTTGCACCTCTCCTGTGAGTTCAGTTTTCGATACCGATGCTTCACTTTATGTTTACTGTATCTCTTGGACCTTCTTATTGACGATGAAACACAGAAATCGCGATCCGAATGTAATACAAGAGGCACAATGCCGACATAAGTACAAGAGGACTGACACTCTAACATTCTATGTTTTGAACCTCTCCTGTGAGTCCAGTTTTAGATTACAATGCTTCACTTCAGGTTTACTGTATCCCTTGGATCTTCTTATTGACGATGAAACACAGAAATAGCATCCGAATTTAATAAAAAGGCACAATGCCGACTTAAGTACAAGAGGCCTGACGCTCTAACTATCTATGATTTGAACCTCTCCTGTGAGTCCAGTTTTAGATTCCGATGCTTCACTTCTGGTTTACTGTAACCCTTGGACCTTCTTATTGACGATGAAACACAGAAATTTCATCCGAATTTAATACAAAAGTCACAATGCCGACTTAAGTTCAAGAGGACTGACACTCTAACTTTCTATGTTTTGAACCTCTCCTGTGAGTCCAGTTTTAGATTCCGATGCTTCACTTCAGGTTTACTGTATCCCTTGGACCTTCTTATTGACGATGAAACACAGAAATTCCATCTGAATTTAATACATAAGGCACAATGCCGACTTAAGTACAAGAGGAGTGACACTATAACTTTCTATGATTTGAACCTCTCCTGTGAGTTTAGTTTGAATTCCGATGCTTCACTTCAGGTTTACTGTATCCCTTGGACCTTCTTATTGACGATGAAACACAGAAATTCCCTCCGAATTTAATACAAAAGGCACAATGCCGACTTAAGTACAAGAGAACTGACACTTTAACTTTCTATGATTTGAACCTCTCCTGTGAGTCCAGTTTTACTTTCCGATGCTTCACTTCAGGTTTAAGGTATCCCCTGGATCTTCTTATTGACAATGAAACACAGAAATTGCATCCGAATTCAATACAAAAGGCACAATGCCGAGTTAAGTACGAGAGGACTAACACTCTAACTTTCTATGATTTGAACCTCTCCTGTGAGTCCAGTTTTAGATTCCGATGCTTCACTTCAGGATTACTGTATTCCTTGGACCTTCTTATTGACGATGAAACACAGATATTGCAGCCGAATTTAATACAAAAGTCACAATGTTGACTTAAGTACTAGAGAACTGACACTCTAACTTTCTGTGATTTGCACCTCTCCTGTGAGTCCAATTTAAGATTCCGATGCTTGACTTCATTTTTACTGTATACCTTGGACCTTCTTATTATCGATGAAACACAGACATTGCATCCGAATTTAATAAAAAAGGCACAATGCCAACTTAAGTACAAGAGGACAGACGCTCGAACTTTCTATGATTTAAACCTCTCCTGTGAGTCCAGTTTTCGATTCCGATGCTTCACTTAAGGTTTACTGTATCCCTTGGACCTTCTTATTGACGATGAAACACAGAAATTCCATCTGAATTTAATGCAAAAGGCACAATGCCGACTTAAGTACATGAGAACTGACACTTTAACTTTCTATGATTTGAACCACTTCTGTAAGTCCAGTTTTAGTTTCCGATGCGTCACTTCAGGTTTACTGTACCCCTTGGAACGTCTTATTGACGATGAAACACAGAAATTGCATCTGAATTTAATACAAAAGGCACAATGCCGACTTAAGTACAAGAGGACTGACACTATACTTTCTATGATTTGAAAATCTCCTGTGAGTTTAGTTTGATTTCCGATGCTTCACTTCAGGTTTACTGTATCCCTTGGACCTTCTTATTGACGATGAAACACAGAAATTCCATCTGAATTTAATACAAAAGGCACAATGCCGACTTAAGTACAAGACAACTGACACTTTAACTTTCTATGATTTGAACCTCTCCTGTGAGTCCAGTTTTACTTTCCGATGCTTCACTTCAAGTTTAAGGTATCCCCTGGAACTTCTTATTGACAATGAAACACAGAAATTGCATCCGAATTTAATACAAAAGGCACAATGCCGACATACGTACAAGAGGACTGACACTCTAACTTTCTATGATTTCAACCTCTCCTTTGAGTCCAGTTTTTGATTCCGATGCTTCACTTAGGGTTTACTGTATACCTTGGACCTTCTTATTGACGATGAAACGCAGAAATTGCATCCGAATTTAATACAAAAATCACAATGCCGAGTTAAGTACGAGAGGACTAACACTCTAACTTTCAGTGATTTTAACCTCTCCTGTGAGTCCAGTTTTAGATTCCGATGCTTCACTTCAGTTTTACTGTATCCCTTGTACCTTCTTATTGATGATGAAACACAGAAATTGCATCCAAATTTAATACTAAAGGCACAATGCCGACTTAAGTACAAGGGGCCTGACACTCTAACTTTCTACGATTGAAACCTCTCCTGTGAGTCCACTTTTAGATACCGATGCTTCACTTCAGGTTTACTGTATCCCTTGGATCTTCTTATTGACGATGAAACACAGAAATTGCAACCGAAGTTAGTACAAAAGGCACAATGTCAACTTAAATAGAAGAGGACTGACACTCTAACTTTCTATGATTTGCACCTCTCCTGTGAGTTAAGTTTTCGATACCGATGCTTTACTTTATGTTTACAGTATCTCTTGGACCTTCTTATTGACGATGAAACACAGAAATAGCATCCGAATGTAATAAAAAAGGCACAATGCCGACATAAGTACAAGAGGACTGACACTCTAACATTCTATGTTTTGAACCTCTCCTGTGAGTCCAGTTTTAGATTCCAATGCTTCACTTCACGTTTACTGTATCCCTTGGATCTTCTTATTGACGATGAAACACAGAAATAGCATCCGAATTTAATAAAAAGGCATAAGGCCGACTTAAGTACAAGGGGATTGACGCTCTAACTTTCTATGATTTGAACCTCTCCTGTGAGTCCAGTTTTAGATTCCGATTCTTCACTTCTGGTTTACTGTAACCCTTGGACCTTCTTATTGACGATGAAACACAGAAATTGCATCCGAATTTAATACAAAAGGCACAATGCTGACTTAAGAACAAGAGGACTGACACTCTAACTTTCTATGATTTGAACCTCTCCTGTGAGTCCAGTTTTAGATTCCGAAGCTTCACTTCAGGTTTACTGTATCCCTTGGACCTTCTTATTGACGATGAAACACAGAAATTGCATCCGAATATAATACAAAAGTCACAATGCCGACTTAAGTACAAGCGGTCTGACACTCTAACTCTCTAAGATTTGAACCTCTCCTTCGAGTCCAGTTTTAGATTTCGATGCTTCACTTCAAGTGTACTGTATACCTTGGACCTTCTTATTGACGATGATACACAGAAATTGCATCCGAAGTTAATACAAAAGGTACAATGCCGAGATAAGTACGAGAGGACTAACACTCTAACTTTCAATGATTTTAACCTCTCCTGTGAGACCAGTTTTAGATTCCCATGCTTCACTTCAGGTTTACTGTATCCGTTGTACCTTCTTATTGATGATGAAACACAGAAATTGCATCCGAATTTAATACAAAAGGCACAATGCCGACTTAAGTACAAAGGGCCTGACACTCTAACTTTTCTACGATTGAAACCTCTCCTGTGAGTCCAGTTTTACATACCGATGCTTCACTTCAGGTTTACTGTATCCCTTGGACCTTCTTATTGACGATGAAACACAGAAATTGCAACCGAAGTTAGTACAAAAGGCAGAATGTCAACCTAAATAGAAGAGGACTGACACTCTAACTTTCTATGATTTGCACGACTCCTGTGAGTTCCGTTTTCGATACCGATGCTTCACTTTATGTTTACTGTATCCCTTGGACCTTCTTATTGACGATGAAACACAGAAATAGCATCCGAATGTAATACAATAGGCACAATGCCGACATAAGTACAAGAGGACTGACACTCTAACATTCTATGTTTTGAACCTCTCCTGTGAGTCCAGTTTTAGATTCCAATGCTTCACTTCAGGTTTACTGTATCCCTTGAATCTTCTTATTGACGATGAAACACAGAAATAGCATCCGAATTTAATAAAAAGGCACAATGCCGACTTAAGTACAAGAGGTCAGACACTCGAAATTTCTATGATTTAAACCTCTCCTGTGAGTCCAGTTTTCGATTCCGATGCTTCACATAAGGTTTACTATATCCCTTGGACCTTCTTATTGACGATCAAACACAGAAATTTCATCCGAATTTAATACAAAAGTCACAATGCCGACTTAAGTACAAGCGGACTGACACTCTAACTCTTTATGATTTGAACCTCTCCTGCGAGTCCAGTTTTAGATTTCGATGCTTCACTTCAGGTGTACTGTATACCTTGGACCTTCTTATTGGCGATGATACACAGAAATTGCATGCGAATTTAATACAAAAGGCACACTGCCGACTTAAGTACAAGCGGACTGACACTCTAACTTTCTATGATTTGAACCCCTCCTGTGAATACAGTTTAGATTCCCATTCCTCACTTCTGGTTTACTGTATCCTTTGGACCTTCTTATTGGCGATGGAACACACAAAATTCCATCTGAATTTAATTCAAAGGGCACAATGCCGACTCAAGTACAAGAGGACTGACACTATAACTTTCTATGATTTGAACCTCTCCTGTGAGTCCAGTTTGAATTCCGATGCTTCACATCAGGTTTACTGTATCCCTTGGACCTTCTTATATACGATGTAACACAGAAGTTATATCAGAATTTAATACAAAAGGCACAATGCCGACTTAAGTACAAGAGGACTGACACTTTAACTTTCTATGACTTGAACCTCTCCAGTGAGTGAAGTTTTACTATCCGATGCTTCACTTCAGGTTTAAGGTATCCCCTGGAACTTTATATTGACAATGAAACACAGAAATTGCATCCGAATTTAATACAAAAGGCACAATGCCGACTTAAGTCCAAGAGGACTGACACTCTAACTTTCTATGATTTGAACCTCTCCCGTGTGTCCAGTTTTTGATTCTGATGTTTCACTTAGGGTTTACTGTATACCTTGGACCTTCTTACTGACGATGAAACACAGAAATTGCATCCGAATTTAATAAAAAGGCACAATGCCGACTTAAGTACAAGAGGACTAACACTCTAACTTTCTATGATTTTAACCTCTCCTGTAAGTCCAGTTTTAGATTCCGATGCTTCACTTCAGGTTTACTATATCCCTTGGACCTTCTTATTGACGATGAAACACAGAAATTGCATCCGAATATAATACAAAAGTCACAATGCCGACTTAAGTACAAGTGGACTGACACTCTAACTTTCTGTGATTTGCACCTCTCCGGGTAGTCCAGTTTAAGATTCCGATGCTTCACTTCAGGTTTACTGTATACCTTGGACCTTCTTATTGTCGATGAAACAGAGAAATTGCATCCGAATTTAATAAAAAAGGCACAATGCCGACTTAAGTACAAGAGGACAACCACTCGAACTTTCTATGATTTAAACCTCTCCTGTGAGTCCAGTTTTCGATTCCGATGCTTCATTTAAGGTTTACTGTATACCTAGGACCTTCTAATTGACGATGAAACACAGAAATTGCATCCGAATTTAATACAAAAGGCACAATGCCGAGTTAAGTACAAGAGGACAAACACTCTAACTTTCAATGACTTTAACCACTCCTGTGAGACCAGTTTTAGATTCCGATGCTTCACTTCAGGTTTACTGTATCCCTTGAACCTTCTTATTGATGATGAAACACAGAAATTGCATCCGAATTTAATACAAAAGGCACAATGCCGACTTAAGTACAAGGGGCCTGACACTCTAACTTTTCTACGATTGAAACCTCTCCTGTGAGTCCAGTTTTAGATACCGATGCTTCACTTCATGTTTACTGTATCCCTTGGACCTTCTTATTGACGATGAAACACAGAAATTGCAACCGAAGTTAGTACAAAAGGCACAATGTCAACTTAAATAGAAGAGGACTGACACTCTAACTTTCTATGATTTGCACGACTCCTGTGAGTTCAGTTTTCGATACCGATGCTTCACTTTATGTTTACTGTATAACTTGGACCTTCTTATTGACGATGAAACACAGAAATAGCATCCGAATGTAATACAAAAAGCAAATGCCGACATAAGTACAAGAGGACTGACACTCTAACTTTCTATGTTTTGAACATCCCCTGTGAGTCCAGTTTTAGATTCCGGTGCTTCACTTCAGGTTTACTGTATCCCTTGGACCTTCTTATTGATGATGAAACACAGAAATTATATCCGAATTTAATACAAAAGGCACAATGCCGACTAAAGTACAAGAGGCCTGACGCTCTAACTTTCTATGATTTGAACCTCTCCTGTGAGTCCAGTTTTAGATTCCGATGCTTCACTTCAGGTTTACTGTATACCTTGGACCTTCTTATTGACGATGAAACACAGAAATTGCATCCGAATTTAATACAAAAGTCACAATGCCGACTTAAGTACAAGCTGACTGACATTCTAACTCTCTATGATTTGAACCTCTCCTGTGAGTCTATTTTTAGATTCCGATGCTTCACTTCAGGTTTACTGTATACCTTGGGCCTTCTTATTGACGATGATACACAGAAATTGCATCCGAATTTAATACAAAAGGCACAATGCCGGCTTAAGTACAAGCGGACTGACACTCTAACTTTCTAAGATTTCAACCTCTCCTCTGAGTCCAGTTTTAGATTCCGATGCCTCATTTCTGGTTTACTGTATCCCTTGGACCTTCTTATTGGCGATGGAACACAGAAATTCCATCTGCATTTAATACAAAAGGCACAATGGCGACTTAAGTACAAGAGGACTGACACTATAACTTTCTATGATTTGAACCTCTCCTGTGAGTCCAGTTAGAATTCCGATGCTTCACTTCAGGTTTACTGTATCCGTTGGACCTTCTTATTGACGATGAAACACAGAAATTCCATCTGAATTTAATACAAAAGGCACAATGCCGACTTAAGTACAAGAGAACTGACACTTTAACTTTCTATGATTTGAACCTCTCCTGTGAGTCCAGTTTTACTTTCCGATGCTTCACTTCAGGTTTAAGGTATCCCCTGGAACTTCTTATTAACAATGAAACACAGAAATTGCATCCGAATTTAATACAAAAGGCACAATGCTGACTTAAGTACAAGAGGACTGACACTCTAACTTTCTATGATTTGAACCTCTCCTGTGAGTCCAGTTTTAGATTCCGATGCTTCACTTCAGGTTTACTGTATCCCTTGGACCTTCTTATTGACGATGAAACACAGAAATTCCATCTGAATTTAATACAAAAGGCACAATGCCGACTTAAGTACAAGAGGACAGACACTTGAACTTTCTATGATTTAAAACTCTCCTGTGAGACCAGTTTTCGATTCCGATGCTTCACTTAAGGTTTACTGTATACCTAGGACCTTGTAATTGACGATGAAACACAGAAATTGCATCCGAATATAATACAAAAGTCACAATGCCGACTTAAGTACAAGCGGACTGACACTCTAACTCTCTATGATTTGAACCTCTCCTGCGAGTCCAGTTTTAGATTTCGATGCTTCACTTCAGGTGTACTGTATACCTTGGACCTTCTTGTTGACGATGATACACAGAAATTGCATCCGAATTTAATACAAAAGGCACAATGCCGAGTTAAGTACAAGAGGACAAACACTCTAACTTTCAATGACTTTAACCTCTCCTGTGAGACCAGTTTTAGATTCCGATGCTTCACTTCAGGTTTACTGTATCCCTTGAACCTTCTTATTGATGATGAAACACATAAATTGCATCCGAATTTAATACAAAAGGCACAATGCCGACTTAAGTACAAGGGGCCTGACACTCTAACTTTTCTACGATTGAAACCTCTCCTTTGAGTCCAGTTTTAGATACCGATGCTTCACTTCATGTTTACTGTATCCCTTGGACCATCTTATTGACGATGAAACACAGAAATTGCAACCGAAGTTAGTACAAAAGGCACAATGTCAACTTAAATAGAAGAGGACTGACACTCTAACTTTCTATGATTTGCACGACTCCTGTGAGTTCAGTTTTCGATACCGATGCTTCACTTTATGTTTACTGTATCCCTTGGACCTTCTTATTGACGATGAAACACAGAAATAGCATCCGAATGTAATACAAAAAGCACAATGCCGACATAAGTACAAGAGGACTGACACTCTAACTCTCTATGATTTGAACCCCTCCTGCGAGTCCAGTTTTAGATTTCGATGCTTCACTTCAGGTGTACTATATACCTTGGACCTTCTTTTTGACGATGATACACAGAAATTGCATACGAATTTAATACAAAAGGCACAATGCCGACTTAAGTACAAGCGGACTGACACTCTAACTTTCTATGATTTGAACCCCTTCTGTGAGTCCAGTTTAGATTCCGATTCCTCACTTCTGGTTTACTGTATCCTTGGGACCTTCTTATTGGCGATGGAACACAGAAATTCCATCTGAATTTAATACAAAGGGCACAATGCCGACTCACGTACAAGAGGACTGACACTATAACTTTCTATGATGTGAACCTCTCCTGTGAGTCCAGTTTGAATTCCGATGCTTCACATCAGGTTTACTGTATCCCTTGGACCTTCTTATATACGATGTAACACAGAAGTTATATCAGAATATAATACAAAAGGCACAATGCCGACTTAAGTACAAGAGAACTGACACTTTAACTTTCTATGATTTGAACCTCTCCAGTGAGTGAAGTTTTACTTTCCGATGCTTCACATCAGGTTTAAGGTATCCCCTGGAACTTTATATTGACGATGAAACACAGAAATTGCATCCGAATTTAATACAAAAGTCACAATGCCGACTTAAGTACAAGTGGACCGACACTCTAACCTTCTGTGATTTGCACCTCTCCGGTGAGTCCAGTTTATGATTCCGATGCTTCACTTCAGGTTTACTGTATACCTTGGACCTTCTTATTGTCGATGAAACAGAGAAATTGCATCCGAATTTAATAAAAAAGGCACAATGACGACTTAAGTACAAGAGGACAGACACTCGAACTTTCTATGATTTAAACCTCTCCTGTGAGTCCAGTTTTCGATTCCGATGCTTCACTTAAGGTTTACTGTATACCTAGGACCTTCTAATTGACGATGAAACACAGAAATTGCATCCGAATATAATTCAAAAGGCACAATGTCGACTTAAGTTCAAGAGGACTGACAATCTAACTTTGTATGATATGAACCTCGCCTTTGAGTCCAGTTTTAGATTCCGATGCTTCACTTCAGGTTTACTGTATCCCTTGGACCTTCTTATTGACGATAAAACACAGAAATTGCATCCGAATTTAATACAAAAGTCACAATGCCGACTTAAGTACAAGCTGACTGTCATTCTAACTCTCTATGATTTGAACCTCTCCTGTGAGTCTATTTTTAGATTCCGATGCTTCACTTCAGGTTTACTGTATACCTTGGACCTTCTTATTGACGATGATACACAGAAATTGCATCCGAATTTTATACAAAAGGCACAATGCCGACTGAAGTACAAGCGGACAGACACTCTAACTTTCTATGAATTCAACCTCTCCTCTGAGTCCAGTTTTAGATTCCGATGCCTCATTTCTGGTTTACTGTATCCCTTGGACCTTCTTATTGGCGATGGAACACAGAAATTCCATCTGCATTTAATACAAAAGGCACAATGCCGACTTAAGTACAAGAGGACTGACACTATAACTTTCTATGATTTGAACCTCTCCTGTGAGTCCAGTTAGAATTCCGATGCTTCACTTCAGGTTTACTGTATCCCTTGGACCTTCTTATTGGCGATGAAACGCAGAAATTCCATCTGAATTTAATACAAAAGGCACAATGCCAACTTAAGTACAAGAGAACTGACACTTTAACTTTCTATGATTTGAACCTCTCCTGTGAGTCCAGTTTTACTTTCCGATGCTTCACTTCAGGTTTAAGGTATCCCCTGGAACTTCTTATTAACAATGAAACACAGAAATTGCATCCAAATTCAATACAAAAGGCACAATGCCGACTTAAGTACAAGAGGACTGACACTCTAACTTTCTATGATTTGAACCTATCCTGTAAGTCCAGTTTTTGATTCCGATGCTTCAATTAGGGTTTACTGCATACCTTGGACCTTCTTATTGACGATGAAACACAGAAATTGCATCCGAATGTATTACAAAAGGCACAAAGCCGACTTAAGTACAAGTGGACTAACACTCTAAATTTCTATGATTTTAACCACTCCTGTGAGTCCAGTTTTAGATTCCGGTGCTTCACTTCAGGTTTATTGTATCCCTTGGACCTTCTTATTGATGATGAAACACAGAAATTACATCCGAATTTAATACAAAAGGCACAATGCCGACTAAAGTACAAGAGGACTGAAACTCTAAATTTCTATGATTTGAACCGCTCCTGTGAGTCCAGTTTTAGTTTCCGATGCTTCACTACAGGTTTACTGTATCCCTTGGACTTTCATATTGACGATGAAACCCAGAAACTGCATCCGAATTTAATACAAAAGGAACAATGTCGACTTAAGTACTAGAGGACAGACCCTCTAACTTTCTATGATTTGAACATCTCCTGTGGGTCTAGTTTTAGATTCCGATGCTTCACTTCAGGTTTACTATATCCCTTGCACCTTCTTATTGACGATGAAACACAGAAATTGCATCCGAATTTAATACAAAAGGCAGAATGCCGACTTAAGTACAAGAGGACTGACACTCCAATTTTCTATGATTTAAACCCGTCCTGTGAGTCAAGTTTTAGATTCGGATGCTTCACTTCAGGTTTACTGTATACCTTGGACCTTCTTATTGACGATGAAACATAGAAATTGCATCCGAATTTGATACAAGAGGCACAATGCCGACTTAAGTACAAGAGGACTGACACTCTAATTTTCTATGATTTGAACCCCTCCAGCGAGTCCAGTTTTACATTCTGATGCTTCACTTCAGGTTTACTGTATACCTTGGACCTTCTTATTGACGATGAAACACAGATATTGCATCCGCATTTAATACAAAAGGCACAATGCCGACTTAAGTACTAGAGGACTGACACTCTAACTTTCTATGATTTGAACCTTTCCTGTGAGTCCAGTTTTAGTTTCTGTTGCTTCACTTCAGGTTTACTGTATCCCTTGGACCTTCTTATTGACGATGAAACACAGAAATTGCATCCGAATTTAATACAAAGGCACAATGCCGACTTAAGTACAACAGGACTGACACTCGAACTTTCTATCATTTGAACCTCTCCTGTGAGTCCAGTTTTCGTTTCCGATGCTTCACTTCAGTTTTGCTGTGTCCTTGGTCCTTCTTATTGACGATGAAACACAGAAATTCCATCTGAATTTAATACAAAAGGCACAATGCCGACTTAAGGACAAGAGGACTGACACTCTAACTTTATATGATTTGAACCTCTCCTGTGAGTCCAATCTTAGAGTCCGATGCTTCACTTCAGGTTTTTCTGTATCCCTTGGACCTTCTTATTGATGATGAAACACAGAAATTACATCCGAATTTAATACAAAAGGCACAATGCCGACTAAAGTACAAGAGGACTGACACTCTAACTTTCTTTGATTTGAACCTCTCCTGTGAGTCCAGTTTTAGATTCCGATGCTTCACTTCAGGATTACTGTATACCTTGGACCTTCTTATTGACGATGAAACACAGAAATTGCATCCGAATTTAATACAAAAGGCACAATGCTGACTTAAGTACAACAGGACAGACACTCTAACTTTCTATGATTGAAACCTCTCCTGTGAGTCCAGTTTCAGTTTCCGATGCTTCACTTCAGGTTTACTGTATCCCTTGGACTTTCATATTGACGATGAAACACAGAAATTGCACCCGAATTTAATACAAAAGTCACAATGCCGACTTAAGTACAAGAGGACAGACACTCTAACTCTCTATGATTTGAACCTCTCCTGTGAGTCCAGTTTTAGATTCCGATGTTCACTTAAGGTTTACTGTATACCTAGGACCTTGTAATTGACGATGAATCACAGTAATTACATCTGAATGTAACACAAAAGGCACAATGCCGACTTAAGTACAAGAGGACTGAAACTCTAAATTTCTATGATTTGAAGCGCTCCTGTCAGTCCAGTTTTAGTTTCCGATGCTTCACTACAGGTTTACTGTATCCCTTGGACTTTCATATTGACGATGAAACCCAGAAACTGCATCCGAATTTAATACAAAAGGAACAATGTCGACTTAAGTACTAGAGGACAGACCCTCTAACTTTCTATGATTTGAACATCCCCTGTGAGTCCAGTTTTAGATTCCGATGCTTCACTTCAGGTTTACTATATCCCTTGCACCTTCTTATTGACGATGAAACACAGAAATTGCATCCGAATTTAATACAAAAGGCAGAATGCCGACTTAAGTACAAGAGGACTGACACTCCAATTTTCTATGATTTAAACCCGTCCTGTGAGTCAAGTTTTAGATTCGGATGCTTCACTTCAGGTTTACTGTATACCTTGGACCTTCTTATTGACGATGAAACATAGAAATTGCATCCGAATTTGATACAAGAGGCACAATGCCGACTTAAGTACAAGAGGACTGACACTATAACTTTCTTTGATTTGAACCTCTCCTGTGAGTCCAGTTTTAGTTTCCGATGCTTCACTTCAGGTTTACTGTATACCTTGGACTTTCTTATTGACGATGAAACACAGATATTGCATCCGCATTTAATACAAAAGGCACAATGCCGACTTAAGTACAAGAGGACTGACACTCTAACTTTCTATGATTTGAACCCCTCCAGTGAGTCCAGTTTTAGATTCCGATGCTACACTTCAGGTTTACTGTATACCTTGGACCTTCTTATTGACGATGAAACACAGATATTGCATCCGCATTTATTACAAAAGGCACAATGCCGACTAAGTACAAGAGGACGGACACAATAACTTTCTATGATTTGAACCTCTCCTGTGAGTCCAGTTTTAGGTTCCGATGCTGCACTTCAGGTTTACTGTATCCTTGGACCTTCTTATTGACGATGAAACACAGAAATTCCATCTGAATTTACTACAAAAGGCACAATGCCGACTTAAATACAAGAGGACTGCCACTCTAACTTTCTATGATTTGAACCTCTACTGTGAGTCCAGTTTTCGATTCCGATGCTTCACTTCAGGTTCACTGTATCCTTGGACCTTCTTATTGACGATGAAACACAGAAATTCCATCTGAATTCAATACAAAAGGCACAATGCCGACTTAAGGACAAGAGGCCTGACACTCTAACTTTCTATGATTTGAACGTCTCCTGTGAGTCCAGTTTTAGATTCCGATGCTTAGCTTCAGATTTATCGTATCCCTTCGACCTTCTATTGACCATGAAAAACAGAAATTGCATCCGAATTTAGTACAAAGGCACAATGCCGACTTAAGTACAAGAGGACTGACACTCTTTTTTTCTGTGATTTGAAACTTTCCTGTGAGTCCAGTTTTAGATTCCGATGCTTCACTTCAGGTTTACTGTATTCCTTGGACCTTCTCATTGTCGATGAAACACAGAAATTATATCCGAATTAAATACAGAAGGCACAATGTCGACTTAAGTGAAAGAGGACTGACACTCTAACTTTCTATGATTTGAACCTCTCCTGTGAGTCCAGTTTTAGTTTCTGATGCTTCACTTCAGGTTTACTGTATCCCTTGGACCTTCTTATTGACGATGAAACACAGAAATTGCATCCGAATTTAATTCAAAGGCACAGTGCCGACTTAAGTACAACAGGACTGACACTCGAACTTTCTATGATTTGAACCTCTCCTGTGAGTCCAGTTTTCGTTTCCGATGCTTCACTTCAGGTTTGCTGTATCCTTGGTCCTTCTTATTGACGATGAAACACAGAAATTCCATCTGAATTTAATACAAAAGGCACAATGCCGACTTAAGAACAAGAGGACTGACACTCTAACTTTATATGATTTGAACCTCTCCTGTGAGTCCAATTTTAGAGTCCGATGCTTCACTTCAGGTTTTTCTGTATCCCTTGGACCTACTCATTGACGATGAAACACAGAAAATATATCCGAATTTAATAGAAAAGGCGCAATGCCGACTTAAGTGCAAGAGGACTGACACTCTAACTTTCTATGATTTGAACCCCTCCAGTGAGTCCAGTTTTCGTTTCCGATGCTTCACTTCAGGTTTGCTGTGTCCTTGGACCTTCTTATTGACGATAAAACACAGAAATTCCATCTGAATTTAATACAAAAGGCACTATGCCGACTTAAGGACAAGAGGCATGTTACTCTAACTTTCTATGATTTGAACGTCACCTGTGAGTCCAGTTTTAGATTCCGATACTTCACTTCAGGTTTACTGTATACCTTGGACCTTCTTATAGACGATGAAACACAGAAATTGCATCCGAATTTAATACAAAAGGCACAATGCCGTCTTAAGTGCAAGAGAACTGACACTCTTTCTTTCTATGATTTGAACCTCTCCTGTGAGTCCAATTTTAGATTCCGATGCTTCACTTCAGGTTTACTGTATCCCTTGGACCTTCTTATTGACGGTGAAACACAGAAATTGCATCCGAATTTAATACAATAGGCACAATGCCGACTTAAATACAAGAGGATTGACACTCTTTCTTTGTATGGTTTGAACCATTCCTGTGAGTCCAGGTTTAGATTCCAACGCTTCACTTCAGGTTTACTGTATCCCTTGGACTATCTTATTGACGATGAAACACAGAAATTGCAACCGAATTTAGTACTAAAGGCACAATGCCGACATAAATACAAGAGGACAGACACTCCAACATTCTATGATTTGAACCTCTCCAGTGAGTCCAGTTTTCGATTCCGATGCTTCACTTCTGGTGTACTGAATACCTTGGACCTTCTTATTGACGATGAAACACAGAAATTCCATCTGAATTTTATACAAAAGACACAATGGCAGCTTAAGGACAAGAGGCCTGACACTCTAACTTTCTATGATTTGAACCGCTCCTGTGAGTCCAGTTTTAGATTCCGAACCTTCACTTCAGGTTTAGTGTATCCCTTGGACCTTCTTAGTGACGATGAAACACAGAAATTGCATCCGAATTTAATACAAAAGGCACAATGCTGACTTAAGTGCAAGAGGACTGACACTCTAACTTTCTATGATTTGAACCCCTCCAGTGAGTCCAGTTTCACATTCTGATGCTTCACTTCAGGTTTACTGTATACCTTGGACCATCTTATTGACGATGAAACACAGAAATTGCAACCGAAGTTAGTACAAAAGGCACAATGTCAACTTAAATAGAAGAGGACTGACACTCTAACTTTCTATGATTTGCACGACTCCTGTGAGTTCAGTTTTCGATACCGATGCTTCACTTTATGTTTACTGTATCCCTTGGACCTTCTTATTGACGATGAAACACAGAAATAGCATCCGAATGTAATACAAAAAGCACAATGCCGACATAAGTACAAGAGGACTGACACTCTAACTCTCTATGATTTGAACCCCTCCTGCGAGTCCAGTTTTAGATTTCGATGCTTCACTTCAGGTGTACTATATACCTTGGACCTTCTTTTTGACGATGATACACAGAAATTGCATACGAATTTAATACAAAAGGCACAATGCCGACTTAAGTACAAGCGGACTGACACTCTAACTTTCTATGATTTGAACCCCTTCTGTGAGTCCAGTTTAGATTCCGATTCCTCACTTCTGGTTTACTGTATCCTTGGGACCTTCTTATTGGCGATGGAACACAGAAATTCCATCTGAATTTAATACAAAGGGCACAATGCCGACTCACGTACAAGAGGACTGACACTATAACTTTCTATGATGTGAACCTCTCCTGTGAGTCCAGTTTGAATTCCGATGCTTCACATCAGGTTTACTGTATCCCTTGGACCTTCTTATATACGATGTAACACAGAAGTTATATCAGAATATAATACAAAAGGCACAATGCCGACTTAAGTACAAGAGAACTGACACTTTAACTTTCTATGATTTGAACCTCTCCAGTGAGTGAAGTTTTACTTTCCGATGCTTCACATCAGGTTTAAGGTATCCCCTGGAACTTTATATTGACGATGAAACACAGAAATTGCATCCGAATTTAATACAAAAGTCACAATGCCGACTTAAGTACAAGTGGACCGACACTCTAACCTTCTGTGATTTGCACCTCTCCGGTGAGTCCAGTTTATGATTCCGATGCTTCACTTCAGGTTTACTGTATACCTTGGACCTTCTTATTGTCGATGAAACAGAGAAATTGCATCCGAATTTAATAAAAAAGGCACAATGACGACTTAAGTACAAGAGGACAGACACTCGAACTTTCTATGATTTAAACCTCTCCTGTGAGTCCAGTTTTCGATTCCGATGCTTCACTTAAGGTTTACTGTATACCTAGGACCTTCTAATTGACGATGAAACACAGAAATTGCATCCGAATATAATTCAAAAGGCACAATGTCGACTTAAGTTCAAGAGGACTGACAATCTAACTTTGTATGATATGAACCTCGCCTTTGAGTCCAGTTTTAGATTCCGATGCTTCACTTCAGGTTTACTGTATCCCTTGGACCTTCTTATTGACGATAAAACACAGAAATTGCATCCGAATTTAATACAAAAGTCACAATGCCGACTTAAGTACAAGCTGACTGTCATTCTAACTCTCTATGATTTGAACCTCTCCTGTGAGTCTATTTTTAGATTCCGATGCTTCACTTCAGGTTTACTGTATACCTTGGACCTTCTTATTGACGATGATACACAGAAATTGCATCCGAATTTTATACAAAAGGCACAATGCCGACTGAAGTACAAGCGGACAGACACTCTAACTTTCTATGAATTCAACCTCTCCTCTGAGTCCAGTTTTAGATTCCGATGCCTCATTTCTGGTTTACTGTATCCCTTGGACCTTCTTATTGGCGATGGAACACAGAAATTCCATCTGCATTTAATACAAAAGGCACAATGCCGACTTAAGTACAAGAGGACTGACACTATAACTTTCTATGATTTGAACCTCTCCTGTGAGTCCAGTTAGAATTCCGATGCTTCACTTCAGGTTTACTGTATCCCTTGGACCTTCTTATTGGCGATGAAACGCAGAAATTCCATCTGAATTTAATACAAAAGGCACAATGCCAACTTAAGTACAAGAGAACTGACACTTTAACTTTCTATGATTTGAACCTCTCCTGTGAGTCCAGTTTTACTTTCCGATGCTTCACTTCAGGTTTAAGGTATCCCCTGGAACTTCTTATTAACAATGAAACACAGAAATTGCATCCAAATTCAATACAAAAGGCACAATGCCGACTTAAGTACAAGAGGACTGACACTCTAACTTTCTATGATTTGAACCTATCCTGTAAGTCCAGTTTTTGATTCCGATGCTTCAATTAGGGTTTACTGCATACCTTGGACCTTCTTATTGACGATGAAACACAGAAATTGCATCCGAATGTATTACAAAAGGCACAAAGCCGACTTAAGTACAAGTGGACTAACACTCTAAATTTCTATGATTTTAACCACTCCTGTGAGTCCAGTTTTAGATTCCGGTGCTTCACTTCAGGTTTATTGTATCCCTTGGACCTTCTTATTGATGATGAAACACAGAAATTACATCCGAATTTAATACAAAAGGCACAATGCCGACTAAAGTACAAGAGGACTGAAACTCTAAATTTCTATGATTTGAACCGCTCCTGTGAGTCCAGTTTTAGTTTCCGATGCTTCACTACAGGTTTACTGTATCCCTTGGACTTTCATATTGACGATGAAACCCAGAAACTGCATCCGAATTTAATACAAAAGGAACAATGTCGACTTAAGTACTAGAGGACAGACCCTCTAACTTTCTATGATTTGAACATCTCCTGTGGGTCTAGTTTTAGATTCCGATGCTTCACTTCAGGTTTACTATATCCCTTGCACCTTCTTATTGACGATGAAACACAGAAATTGCATCCGAATTTAATACAAAAGGCAGAATGCCGACTTAAGTACAAGAGGACTGACACTCCAATTTTCTATGATTTAAACCCGTCCTGTGAGTCAAGTTTTAGATTCGGATGCTTCACTTCAGGTTTACTGTATACCTTGGACCTTCTTATTGACGATGAAACATAGAAATTGCATCCGAATTTGATACAAGAGGCACAATGCCGACTTAAGTACAAGAGGACTGACACTCTAATTTTCTATGATTTGAACCCCTCCAGCGAGTCCAGTTTTACATTCTGATGCTTCACTTCAGGTTTACTGTATACCTTGGACCTTCTTATTGACGATGAAACACAGATATTGCATCCGCATTTAATACAAAAGGCACAATGCCGACTTAAGTACTAGAGGACTGACACTCTAACTTTCTATGATTTGAACCTTTCCTGTGAGTCCAGTTTTAGTTTCTGTTGCTTCACTTCAGGTTTACTGTATCCCTTGGACCTTCTTATTGACGATGAAACACAGAAATTGCATCCGAATTTAATACAAAGGCACAATGCCGACTTAAGTACAACAGGACTGACACTCGAACTTTCTATCATTTGAACCTCTCCTGTGAGTCCAGTTTTCGTTTCCGATGCTTCACTTCAGTTTTGCTGTGTCCTTGGTCCTTCTTATTGACGATGAAACACAGAAATTCCATCTGAATTTAATACAAAAGGCACAATGCCGACTTAAGGACAAGAGGACTGACACTCTAACTTTATATGATTTGAACCTCTCCTGTGAGTCCAATCTTAGAGTCCGATGCTTCACTTCAGGTTTTTCTGTATCCCTTGGACCTTCTTATTGATGATGAAACACAGAAATTACATCCGAATTTAATACAAAAGGCACAATGCCGACTAAAGTACAAGAGGACTGACACTCTAACTTTCTTTGATTTGAACCTCTCCTGTGAGTCCAGTTTTAGATTCCGATGCTTCACTTCAGGATTACTGTATACCTTGGACCTTCTTATTGACGATGAAACACAGAAATTGCATCCGAATTTAATACAAAAGGCACAATGCTGACTTAAGTACAACAGGACAGACACTCTAACTTTCTATGATTGAAACCTCTCCTGTGAGTCCAGTTTCAGTTTCCGATGCTTCACTTCAGGTTTACTGTATCCCTTGGACTTTCATATTGACGATGAAACACAGAAATTGCACCCGAATTTAATACAAAAGTCACAATGCCGACTTAAGTACAAGAGGACAGACACTCTAACTCTCTATGATTTGAACCTCTCCTGTGAGTCCAGTTTTAGATTCCGATGTTCACTTAAGGTTTACTGTATACCTAGGACCTTGTAATTGACGATGAATCACAGTAATTACATCTGAATGTAACACAAAAGGCACAATGCCGACTTAAGTACAAGAGGACTGAAACTCTAAATTTCTATGATTTGAAGCGCTCCTGTCAGTCCAGTTTTAGTTTCCGATGCTTCACTACAGGTTTACTGTATCCCTTGGACTTTCATATTGACGATGAAACCCAGAAACTGCATCCGAATTTAATACAAAAGGAACAATGTCGACTTAAGTACTAGAGGACAGACCCTCTAACTTTCTATGATTTGAACATCCCCTGTGAGTCCAGTTTTAGATTCCGATGCTTCACTTCAGGTTTACTATATCCCTTGCACCTTCTTATTGACGATGAAACACAGAAATTGCATCCGAATTTAATACAAAAGGCAGAATGCCGACTTAAGTACAAGAGGACTGACACTCCAATTTTCTATGATTTAAACCCGTCCTGTGAGTCAAGTTTTAGATTCGGATGCTTCACTTCAGGTTTACTGTATACCTTGGACCTTCTTATTGACGATGAAACATAGAAATTGCATCCGAATTTGATACAAGAGGCACAATGCCGACTTAAGTACAAGAGGACTGACACTATAACTTTCTTTGATTTGAACCTCTCCTGTGAGTCCAGTTTTAGTTTCCGATGCTTCACTTCAGGTTTACTGTATACCTTGGACTTTCTTATTGACGATGAAACACAGATATTGCATCCGCATTTAATACAAAAGGCACAATGCCGACTTAAGTACAAGAGGACTGACACTCTAACTTTCTATGATTTGAACCCCTCCAGTGAGTCCAGTTTTAGATTCCGATGCTACACTTCAGGTTTACTGTATACCTTGGACCTTCTTATTGACGATGAAACACAGATATTGCATCCGCATTTATTACAAAAGGCACAATGCCGACTAAGTACAAGAGGACGGACACAATAACTTTCTATGATTTGAACCTCTCCTGTGAGTCCAGTTTTAGGTTCCGATGCTGCACTTCAGGTTTACTGTATCCTTGGACCTTCTTATTGACGATGAAACACAGAAATTCCATCTGAATTTACTACAAAAGGCACAATGCCGACTTAAATACAAGAGGACTGCCACTCTAACTTTCTATGATTTGAACCTCTACTGTGAGTCCAGTTTTCGATTCCGATGCTTCACTTCAGGTTCACTGTATCCTTGGACCTTCTTATTGACGATGAAACACAGAAATTCCATCTGAATTCAATACAAAAGGCACAATGCCGACTTAAGGACAAGAGGCCTGACACTCTAACTTTCTATGATTTGAACGTCTCCTGTGAGTCCAGTTTTAGATTCCGATGCTTAGCTTCAGATTTATCGTATCCCTTCGACCTTCTATTGACCATGAAAAACAGAAATTGCATCCGAATTTAGTACAAAGGCACAATGCCGACTTAAGTACAAGAGGACTGACACTCTTTTTTTCTGTGATTTGAAACTTTCCTGTGAGTCCAGTTTTAGATTCCGATGCTTCACTTCAGGTTTACTGTATTCCTTGGACCTTCTCATTGTCGATGAAACACAGAAATTATATCCGAATTAAATACAGAAGGCACAATGTCGACTTAAGTGAAAGAGGACTGACACTCTAACTTTCTATGATTTGAACCTCTCCTGTGAGTCCAGTTTTAGTTTCTGATGCTTCACTTCAGGTTTACTGTATCCCTTGGACCTTCTTATTGACGATGAAACACAGAAATTGCATCCGAATTTAATTCAAAGGCACAGTGCCGACTTAAGTACAACAGGACTGACACTCGAACTTTCTATGATTTGAACCTCTCCTGTGAGTCCAGTTTTCGTTTCCGATGCTTCACTTCAGGTTTGCTGTATCCTTGGTCCTTCTTATTGACGATGAAACACAGAAATTCCATCTGAATTTAATACAAAAGGCACAATGCCGACTTAAGAACAAGAGGACTGACACTCTAACTTTATATGATTTGAACCTCTCCTGTGAGTCCAATTTTAGAGTCCGATGCTTCACTTCAGGTTTTTCTGTATCCCTTGGACCTACTCATTGACGATGAAACACAGAAAATATATCCGAATTTAATAGAAAAGGCGCAATGCCGACTTAAGTGCAAGAGGACTGACACTCTAACTTTCTATGATTTGAACCCCTCCAGTGAGTCCAGTTTTCGTTTCCGATGCTTCACTTCAGGTTTGCTGTGTCCTTGGACCTTCTTATTGACGATAAAACACAGAAATTCCATCTGAATTTAATACAAAAGGCACTATGCCGACTTAAGGACAAGAGGCATGTTACTCTAACTTTCTATGATTTGAACGTCACCTGTGAGTCCAGTTTTAGATTCCGATACTTCACTTCAGGTTTACTGTATACCTTGGACCTTCTTATAGACGATGAAACACAGAAATTGCATCCGAATTTAATACAAAAGGCACAATGCCGTCTTAAGTGCAAGAGAACTGACACTCTTTCTTTCTATGATTTGAACCTCTCCTGTGAGTCCAATTTTAGATTCCGATGCTTCACTTCAGGTTTACTGTATCCCTTGGACCTTCTTATTGACGGTGAAACACAGAAATTGCATCCGAATTTAATACAATAGGCACAATGCCGACTTAAATACAAGAGGATTGACACTCTTTCTTTGTATGGTTTGAACCATTCCTGTGAGTCCAGGTTTAGATTCCAACGCTTCACTTCAGGTTTACTGTATCCCTTGGACTATCTTATTGACGATGAAACACAGAAATTGCAACCGAATTTAGTACTAAAGGCACAATGCCGACATAAATACAAGAGGACAGACACTCCAACATTCTATGATTTGAACCTCTCCAGTGAGTCCAGTTTTCGATTCCGATGCTTCACTTCTGGTGTACTGAATACCTTGGACCTTCTTATTGACGATGAAACACAGAAATTCCATCTGAATTTTATACAAAAGACACAATGGCAGCTTAAGGACAAGAGGCCTGACACTCTAACTTTCTATGATTTGAACCGCTCCTGTGAGTCCAGTTTTAGATTCCGAACCTTCACTTCAGGTTTAGTGTATCCCTTGGACCTTCTTAGTGACGATGAAACACAGAAATTGCATCCGAATTTAATACAAAAGGCACAATGCTGACTTAAGTGCAAGAGGACTGACACTCTAACTTTCTATGATTTGAACCCCTCCAGTGAGTCCAGTTTCACATTCTGATGCTTCACTTCAGGTTTACTGTATACCTTGGACCTTCTTATTGACGATGAAACACAGATATTGCATCCGCATTTAATACAAAAGGCACAATGCCGACTTAAGTACAGGAGGACTGACACTCTAACTTTCTATGATTTGAACCTCACCTGTGAGTCCCGTTTTAGGTTCCGATGCTGCACTTCAGGTTTACTGTATCCCTTGGACCTTTTTATTGACGATGAAACGCAGGAATTACAACAGAATTTAGTACAAAAGGCACAATGCCGATTTAAATACAAGAGGATTGACACTCTTTCTTTCTATGATTTGAACCTCTCCAGGGAGTCCAGTTTTAGTTTCCGATGCTTCACTTCAGGTTTACTGTATCCTTGGACCTCCTTATTGACGATGAAACACAGAAATTCCATCTGAATTTAATCCAAAAGGCACAATGCCGACTTAAGGACAAGTGGCGTGTTACTCTAGCTTTCTATGATTTGAACGTCACCTGTGAGTCCAGTTTTAGATTCCGATGCTTCACTTCAGGTTTACTCTATAGCTTGGACCTTCTTATAGACGATGAAACACAGAAATTGCATCCGAATTTAATACAAAAGGCACAATGACGACTTAAGTGCAAGAGGACTGGCACTCTTTCTTTCTATGATTTGAACCTCTCCCGTGAGTCCAATTTTAGATTCCGATGCTTCACTTCAGGTTTACTGTATCCCTTGGACCTTCTTATTGACGATGAAACACAGACATTGCATATAAATTTAATACAAAGGCACAATGCCGACTTAAGTACAAGAGGAGTGACACTCTTTCTTTGTATGATTTGATTCCCTCCTGTAAGTCCAGGTTTAGATTCCAATGCTTCACTTCAGGTTTACTGTATCCCTTGGACTATCTTATTGACGATGAAACACAGAAATTGCAACCGAATTTAGTACTAAAGGCACAATGCCGACATAAATACAAGAGGACAGAACTCTAACATTCTATGATTCGAACCTCTCCTGTGAGTCCAGTTTTAGATTCCGAACCTTCACTTCAGGTTTACTGTATCCCTTGGACCTTCTTAGTGACGATGAAACACAGAAATTGCATCCGAATTTAATACAAAAGGCACAATGCCGACTTAAGTGCAAGAAGACTGACACTCTAACTTTGTATTATTTGAACCCTTCCAGTGAGTCCAGTTTTACATTCTGATGCTTCACTTCAGGTTTACTGTATACCTTGGACCTTCTTATTGACGATGAAACACAGGTATTGCATCCGCATTTAATACAAAAGGCAGAATGCCGACTTAAGTACAAGAGGGCTGACACTCTGACTTTCTATGATTTGAACCTCTCCTGTGAGTCCCGTTTTAGGTTCCATTGCTGCACTTCAGGTTTACTGTATTTCTTGGACTTTCTTATTGACGATGAAACGCAGGAATTACAACCGAATTTAGTACAAAAGGCACAATGCCGACTTAAATACAAGAGGATTGACACTCTTTCTTTCTATGATTTGAACCTCTCCTGTGGGTCCAGTTTTAGTTTCCGATGTTTCACTTCAGGGTTACTGTATCCCTTGGACCTTCTTATTGACGATGAAACACAGAAATTGCATCCGAATTTAATACAAAAGGCACAATGCCGACTTAAGTGCAAGAGGACTGACACAATAACTTTCTATGATTTGAACCCCTCCTGTGAGTCGAGTTTTAGATTCTGATGCTTCACTTCAGGTTTACTGTATACCTTGGACCTTCTTATTGACGATGAACCACAGATATTGCATCCGCATTTAATACAAAAGGCACAATGCCGACTTAAGTACAAGAGGAGTGACACTCTAACTTTCTATAATTGGAACCTCTTCTGTGAGTCCAGTTTTAGGTTCCGATGCTGCTCTTTAGGTTTACTGTATCCCTTGGACCTTCTTATTGACGATGAAACACAGAAATTACAACCAAACTTAGTACAAAAGGCAAAATGCCGACTTAAATACAAGAGGACTGACACTCTAACTTTCTATGATTTGAACCTCTCCAGTGAGTCCAGTTTTCGATTCCGATGCTTCACTTCAGGTTTACTGTATCCTTGGACCTTCTTATTGACGATGAAACACAGAAATTCTATCTGAATTTAATACAAAAGGCACAATGCCGACTTAAGGACAAGAGGCCTGTTACTCTAACTTTCTATGATTTGAACGTCTCCTGTGAGTCCAGTTTTAGATTCCGATGCTTCACTTCAGGTTTACTGTATCCCTTGGACCTTCTTATTGACGATGAAACACAGAAATTGCATCCGAATTTAATACAAAAGGCACAATGCCGTCTGAAGTACAAGAGGACTGACACTCTTTCTTTCTATGATTTGAACCTCTCCTGTGAGTCTAGTTTTAGTTTCCGATGCTTCACTTCAGGTTTACTGTATCCCTTGGACCTTCTTATTGACGATGAAACATAGATATTTCATCCGAATTTAATACAAAAGGCACAATGCCGACTTAAGTACAAGAGGACTGACACTCTTTCTTTATATGATTTGAGCCCCTCCTGTGAGTCCAGGTTTAGATTCCAATGCTTCACTTCAGGTTTACTGTATCCCTTGGACCTTCTTATTGACGATGAAACACAGAAATTGCATCCGAATTTAATGCAAATGGCACAATTCCGTCTTAAGTACAAGAGGACTGACACTCTAACTTTCTATGATTTGAACCTCTCCAGTGAGTCCAGTTTTCGATTCCGATGCTTCACTTCAGGTTTACTGTATCCTTGGACCTTCTTATTGACGATGAAACACAGAAATTCTATCTGAATTTAATACAAAAGGCACAATGCCGACTTAAGGACAAGAGGCCTGTTACTCTAACTTTCTATGATTTGAACGTCTCCTGTGAGTCCAGTTTTAGATTCCGATGCTTCACTTCAGGTTTACTGTATCCATTGGACCTTCTTATTGACGATGAAACACAGAATTTGCATCCGAATTTAATACACAAGGCACAATGACGTCTTTAGTGCAAGAGGACTTACACTCTTTCTTCCTATGATTTGAACCTCTCCCGTGAGTCCAATTTTAGATTCCGATGCTTCACTTCAGGTTTACTGTATCCCTTGGACCTTCTTATTGACGATGAAACACAGATATTGCATCCGAATTTAATACAAAAGGCACAATGCCGACTCAAGTACAAGAGGACTGACACTCTTTCTTTATATGATTTGAGCCCCTCCTGTGAGTCCAGGTTTAGATTCCAATGCTTCACTTCAGGTTTACTGTATCCCTTGGACCTTCTTATTGACGATGAAACACAGAAATTGCAACCGAATTTAGTACTAAAGGCACAATGCCGACATAAATACAAGAGGACAGACACTCTAACATTCTATGATTTAAACCTCTCCTGTGAGTCCAGTTTTAGATTCCGAACCTTCACTTCAGGTTTACTGTATCCCATGGACCTTCTTAGTGACGATGAAACACAGAAATTGCATCCGAATTTAATACAAAAGGCACAATGCCGACTTAAGTGCAAGAAGACTGACACTCTAACTTTGTATTATTTGAACCCCTCCAGTGAGTCCAGTTTTACATTCTGATGCTTCACTTCAGGTTTACTGTATACCTTGGACCTTCTTATTGACGATGAAACACAGGTATTGCATCCGCATTTAATACAAAAGGCACAATGCCGACTTAAGTACAAGAGGACTGACACTCTAACTTTCTATGATTTGAACCTCTCCTGTGAGTCCCGTTTTAGGTTCCATTGCTGCACTTCAGGTTTACTGTATTTCTTGGACTTTCTTATTGACGATGAAACGAAGGAATTACAACCGAATTTAGTACAAAAGGCACAATGCCGACTTAAATACAAGAGGATTGACACTCTTTCTTTCTATGATTTGAACCTCTCCTGTGGGTCCAGTTTTAGTTTCCGATGTTTCACTTCAGGTTTACTGTATCCCTTGGACCTTCTTATTGACGATGAAACACAGAATTTGCATCTGAATATATTACAAAAGGCAGAATGCCGACTTAAGTGCAAGAGGACTGACACAATAACTTTCTATGATTTGAACCCCTCCTGTGAGTCCAGTTTTAGATTGTGATGCTTCACTTCAGGTTTACTGTATACCTTGGACCTTCTTATTGACGATGAAACACAGATATTGCATCCGCATTTAATACAAAAGGCACAATGCCGACTTAAGTACAAGAGGACTGACACTCTAACTTTCTATAATTGGAACCTCTTCTGTGAGTCCAGTTTTTGGTTCCGATGCTGCTCTTTAGGTTTACTGTATCCCTTGGACCTTCTTATTGACGATGAAACACAGAAATTACAACCGAATTTAGTACAAAAGGCAAAATGCCGACTTAAATACAAGAGGACTGACACTCTAACTTTCTATGATTTGAACCTCTCCAGTGAGTCCAGTTTTCGATTCCGATGCTTCACTTCAGGATTACTGTATCCTTGGACCTTCTTATTGACGATGAAACACAGAAATTCCATCTGAATTTAATACAAAAGGCACAATGCCGACTTAAGGACAACAGGCCTGTTACTCTAACTTTCTATGATTTGAACGTCTCCTGTGAGTCCAGTTTTAGATTCCGATGCTTCACTTCAGGTTTACTGTATCCCTTGGACCTTCTTATTGACGATGAAACACAGAAATTGCATCCGAATTTAATACAAAAGGCACAATGCCGTCTGAAGTACAAGAGGACTGACACTCTTTCTTTCTATGATTTGAACCTCTTCTGTGAGACCAGGTTTAGATTCCGTACCTTCACTTCAGGTTTACTGTATCCCTTGGACCTTCTTATTGACGATGAAACACAGATATTGCATCCGAATTTAATACAAAAGGCCCAATGTCGACTTAAGTACAAGAGGACTGACACTCTTTCTTTCTATGATTTGAACCTCTCCTGTGAGTCCAGTTTTAGATTCCGATGCTTCACTTCAGGTTTACTGTATCCCTTGGACCTTCTTATTGACGATGAAACACATATATTGCATCCGAAGTTAATACAAAAGGCACAATACCGACTTAAGTACAAGAGGACTGACACTCTTTCTTTATATGATTTGAGCCCCTCCTGTGAGTCCAGGTTTAGATTCCAATGCTTCACTTCAGGTTTACTGTATCCCTTGGACCTTCTTATTGACGATGAAACACAGAAATTGCATCCGAATTTAATGCAAATGGCACAATGCCGTCTTAAGTACAAGAGGACTGACACTCTAACTTTCTATGATTTGAGCCTCTTCTGTGAGTCCAGTTTTAGGTTCCGATGCTGCACTTCAGGTTAACTGTATCCCTTGGACCTTCTTATTGACGATGAAACACAGAAATTACAACCGAATTTAGTAAAAAAGGCAAAATGCCGACTTCAATACAAGAGGACTGACACTCTAACTTTCTATGATTTGAACCTCTCTCGTGAGTCCAGTTTTCGATTCCCATCCTTCACTTCAGGATTACTGTATCCTTGGACCTTCTTATTGACGATGAAACAACGAAATTCCATCTGAATTTAATCCAAAAGGCACAATGCCGACTTAAGGACAAGTTGCCTGTTACTCTAACTTTCTATGATTTGAACGTCACCTGTGAGTCCGGTTTTAGATTCCGATGCTTCACTTCAGGTTTACTGTATACCTTGGACCTTCTTATAGACGATGAAACACAGAAATTGCATCCGAATTTAATACACAAGGCACAATGACGTCTTAAGTGCAAGAGGACTGACACTCTATCTTTCTATGATTTGAACCTCTCCCGTGAGTCCAATTTTAGGTTCCGATGCTTCACTTCAGGTTTACTGTATCCCTTGGACCTTCTTATTGACGATGAAACACAGACATTGCATCCGAATTTAATACAAAAGGCACAATGCCGACCTAAGTACAAGAGGACTGACACTCTTTCTTTGTATGATTTGAACCCCTCCTGTAAGTCCAGGTTTAGATTCCAATACTTCACTTCAGGTTTACTGTATCCCTTGGACTATCTTATTGACGATGAAACACAGAAATTGCAACCGCATTTAGTACTAAAGGCACAATGCCGACATAAATACAAGAGGACAGACACTCTAACATTCTATGATTTGAACCTCTCCTGTGAGTCCAGTTTTAGATTCCGAACCTTCACTTCAGGTTTACTGTATCCCTTGGACCTTCTTAGTGACGATGAAACACAGAAATTGCATCCGAATTTCATACAAAAGGCACAATGCCGACTTAAGTGCAAGGAGACTGACACTCTAACTTTGTATTATTTGAACCCCTCCAGTGAGTCCAGTTTTACATTCTGATGTTTCACTTCAGGTTTACTGTATACCTTGGACCTTCTTATTGACGATGAAACACAGGTATTGCATCCGCATTTAATACAAAAGGCACAATGCCGACTTATGTACAAGAGGACTGACACTCTAACTTTCTATGATTTGAACCTCTCCTGTGAGTCCCGTTTTAGGTTCCGATGCTGCACTTCAGGTTTACTGTATTTCTTGGACTTTCTTATTGACGATGAAACGCAGGAATTACAACCGAATTTAGTACAAAAGGCACAATGCCGACTTAAATACAAGAGGATTGACACTCTTTCTTTCTATTATTTGAACCTCTCCTGTGGGTCCCGGTTCAGTTTCCGATGTTTCACTTCAGGTTTACTGTATCACTTGGACCTTCTTATTGACGATGAAACACAGAAATTGCATCCGAATTTAATACAAAAGGCACAATGCCGACTTAAGTGCAAAGAGGACTGACACAATAACTTTCTATGATTTGAACCCCTCCTGTGAGTCCAGGTTTAGATTCTGATGCTTCACTTCAGGTTTACTGTATCCCTTGGACTTTCTCATTGATGATGAAACACAGTTATTGCATCCGAATTTAATACAACGGGCACAATGCCGACTTAAGTACTAGAGGACTGACACACCCACGTTCAATGATTTGAACCTCTCCTGTGAGTCCAGTTTTAGTTTCCGATGCTTCACTTCAGGTTAACTGTGTCACTTAGACGTTCTTATTGACGTTGGAAAACAGAAATTGCATCCGAATTTAATACAAAAGGCACAATGCCGACTTATGTACAAGAGGACTGACACTCTCTCTTTCTATGATTTGAACCTCTCCTGTGAGCCCAGTTTCCGATTCCGATGCTTCACTTCAGGTTTACTGTATCCCTTGGCCCTTCTTATTGACGATGAAACACAGAAATTGCATCCGAATTTAATACAAAAGGCACAATGCCGACTAACGTACTAGAGGACTGACACTCTCTCGTTCAATGATTTGAACCTCTCCTGTGAGTCCAGTTTTAGTTTCCGATGCTTCACTTCAGGTTTATTGTGTACCTTGGCCTTCTTATTGACGATGAAACACAGAAACTGCATCCGAATTTATAACAAAAATCACAATGCCGACATAAGTACAAGAGGAATGACACTCTAACTTTCTATGATTTGAATCTCTCCTGTGAGTCCAGTTTTACATTCCCATGCTTCACGTCAGGTTTACTGTATACCTTGGACCTTCTTATTGACGATGAAACACAGAAATTGCATCCGAATTTAATACAAAAGGCACAATGTCGACTTAAGTACAAGAGGACTCACACTCTAACTTTCTATGATTTGAATCTCTCCTGTGAGTCCAGTTTTAGTTTCCGATGCTTCACTTCAGGTTTACTGTATCCCTTGGACCTTCTTATTGACGATAATACACTGATATTGCATCCGAATTTAATACAAAAGCCATAATGCCGACTTATGAACTCGTGGACTGACACTCTAACTTTCTATGATTTGAACCTCTCCTGTGAGTCCAGTTTTAGTTTCCGGTGCTTCACTTCTGGTTTACTGTTACCCTTGGACCTACTTATTGACGATGAAACACAGAAATTGCATCCGAATTTAATACAAAAGGCACAATGCCGACTTAAGTACTAGAGAACTGACACTCTCACGTTCAATGATTTGAACCTCTCCTGTGAGTCCAGTTTAGTTTCCGATGCTTCACTTCAGGTTTACTGTGTACCTTGGCCTTCTTATTGACGATGAAACACAGAAATTGCATCCGAATTTGATACAAAAGGCACAATGCCGACTTAAGTACAAGAGGACAGACACTCTAACTTTCTATGATTTGAACCTCTCCTGTGAGTCCAGTTTTAGTTTCCGATGCTTCACTTCAGGTTTACTGCATCCCTTGGACGTACTTATTGACGATGAAACACAGAAATTGCATCCGAATTTAATACAAAAGGCACAATGCCGACTTAAGTACAAGAGGACTGACACTCCACCTTTCTATGATTTAAACCCCTCCTGTGGGTCCAGTTTTAGACTACGATGCTTCACTTCAGGTTTACTGTCTCCCTTGGACCTTCTTATTGACGATGAAACACAGAAATTGCAACCGAATTTAGTACAAAAGGCACAACGCCGACTTAAATACAAGAGGACTGACACTCTAACTTTCTATGAATTGAACCTCTCCTGTGAGTCTAGTTTTCGATTCCGATGCTTCACTTCAGGTTCACTGTATACCTTGGACCTTCTTTTTGCCGATGAAACACAGATATTGCATCCGAATTTAATACAAAAGGCACAATGCCGACATAAGTACAAGAGGACTGACTCTCTTTCATTCTATGATTTGAACCTCTCCTGTGAGTCCACTTTTAGATTCCGGTGCCTCACTTCAGGTTTACTGTATCCCTTGGACTATCTTATTGACGATGAAACACAGAAATTGCATCCGAATTTAATACAAAAGGCACAATGCCGACTTACGTACTAGAGGACTGACACTCTCTCGTTCAATGATTTGAACCTCTCCTGTGAGTCCAGTTTTAGTTTCCGATGCTTCACTTCAGGTTTATTGTGTACCTTGGCCTTCTTATTGACGATGAAACACAGAAACTGCATCCGAATTTATAACAAAAGGCACAATGCCGACATAAGTACAAGAGGAATGACACTCTAACTTTCTATGATTTGAATCTCTCCTGTGAGTCCAGTTTTACTTTCCCATGCTTCACGTCAGGTTTACTGTATACCTTGGACCTTCTTATTGACGATGAAACACAGAAATTGCATCCGAATTTAATACAAAAGGCACAATGTCGACTTAAGTACAAGAGGACTCACACTCTAACTTTCTATGATTTGAATCTCTCCTGTGAGTCCAGTTTTAGTTTCCGATGCTTCACTTCAGGTTTACTGTATCCCTTGGACCTTCTTATTGACGATAATACACAGATATTGCATCCGAATTTAATACAAAAGCCATAATGCCGACTTATGAACTCGTGGACTGACACTCTAACTTTCTATGATTTGAACCTCTCCTGTGAGTCCAGTTTTAGTTTCCGGTGCTTCACTTCTGGTTTACTGTATCCCTTGGACCTACTTATTGACGATGAAACACAGAAATTGCATCCGAATTTAATACAAAAGGCACAATGCCGTCTTAAGTACAAGAGGACTGACACTTTAACTTTCTATGATTTTAACCTCTCCTGTGAGTTCAGTCTCCGATTCCGATGCTTCACTTCAGGTTTGCTGTATCCCTTGGCCCTTCTTATTGACGATGAAACACAGAAATTGCATCCGAATTTAATACAAAAGGCACAATGCCGACTTAAGTACTAGAGGACTGACACTCTCACGTTCAATGATTTGAACCTCTCCTGTGAGTCCAGTTTAGTTTCCGATGCTTCACTTCAGGTTTACTGTGTACCTTGGCCTTCTTATTGACGATGAAACACAGAAATTGCATCCGAATTTAATACAAAAGGCACAATGCCGACTTAAGTACTAGAGGACTGACACTCTCACGTTCAATGATTTGAACCTCTCCTGTGAGTCCAGTTTAGTTTCCGATGCTTCACTTCAGGTTTACTGTGTACCTTGGCCTTCTTATTGACGATGAAACACAGAAATTGCATCCGAATTTGATACAAAAGGCACAATGCCGACTTAAGTACAAGAGGACAGACACTCTAACTTTCTATGATTTGAACCTCTCCTGTGAGTCCAGTTTTAGTTTCCGATGCTTCACTTCAGGTTTACTGCATCCCTTGGACGTACTTATTGACGATGAAACACAGAAATTGCATCCGAATTTAATACAAAAGGCACAATGCCGACTTAAGTACAAGAGGACTGACACTCTAACTTTCTATGATTTAAACCCCTCCTGTGCGTCCAGTTTTAGACTACGATGCTTCACTTCAGGTTTACTGTCTCCCTTGGACCTTCTTATTGACGATGAAACACAGAAATTGCAACCGAATTTAGTACAAAAGGCACAACGCCGACTTAAATACAAGAGGACTGACACTCTAACTTTCTATGAATTGAACCTCTCCTGTGAGTCTAGTTTTCGATTCCGATGCTTCACTTCAGGTTCACTGTATACCTTGGACCTTCTTTTTGCCGATGAAACACAGAAATTGCATCCGAATTTAATACAAAAGGCACAATGCCGACATAAGTACAAGAGGACTGACTCTCTTTCATTCTATGATTTGAACCTCTCCTGTGAGTCCACTTTTAGATTCCGGTGCCTCACTTCAGGTTTACTGTATCCCTTGGACTATCTTATTGACGATGAAACACAGAAATTGCATCCGAATTTAATACAAAAGCCACAATGCCGACTTACGTACTAGAGGACTGACACTCTCTCGTTCAATGATTTGAACCTCTCCTGTGAGTCCAGTTTTAGTTTCCGATGCTTCACTTCAGGTTTATTGTGTACCTTGGCCTTCTTATTGACGATGAAACACAGAAACTGCATCCGAATTTATAACAAAAGGCACAATGCCGACATAAGTACAAGAGGAATGTCACTCTAACTTTCTATGATTTGAATCTCTCCTGTGAGTCCAGTTTTACTTTCCCATGCTTCACGTCAGGTTTACAGTATACCTTGGACCTTCTTATTGACGATGGAACACAGAAATTGCATCCGAATTTAATACAAAAGGCACAATGTCGACTTAAGTACAAAAGGACTCACACTCTAACTTTCTATGATTTGAATCTCTCCTGTGAGTCCAGTTCTAGTTTCCGATGCTTCACTTCAGGTTTACTGCATCCCTTGGACCTTCTTATTGACGATAATACACAGATATTGCATCCGAATTTAATACAAAAGCCATAATGCCGACGTATGAACTCGTGGACTGACACTCTAACTTTCTATGATTTGAACCTCTCCTGTGAGTCCAGTTTTAGTTTCCGGTGCTTCACTTCTGGTTTACTGTTACCCTTGGACCTACTTATTGACGATGAAACACAGAAATTGCATCCGAATTTAATACAAAAGGCACAATGCCGACTTAAGTACAAGTGGACTGACACTCTAACTTTCTATGATTTGAACCTCTCCTGTGTGTCCAGCTTTAGATTCCGATGCTTCACTTCAGGTTTGCTGTATCCCTTGGTCCATCTTATTGACGATGAAACACAGATATAGCATCCGAATGTAATACAAAAGGCACAATGCCGACTTAAGTACAAGGGGACTGACACTCTTTTTTTCTATGATTTGAACCTCTCCTGTGAGTCCAGTTTTAGATTCCGATGCTTCACTTCAGGTTTACTGTATCCCTTGGACCTTCTTATTGACGATGAAACACTGAAATTGCATCCGAAATTAAGACAAAAGGCACAATGCCGACATAAGTACTAGAGGACAGACACTCTCACGTTCAATGATTTGAACCTCTCCTGTGAGTCCAGTTTTAGTTTCCAATGCTTCACTTCAGGTTTACTGTGTACCTTGGCCTTCTTATTGACAATGAAACACAGAAATTGCATCCGAAATTATAACAAAAGGCACAACGCCGACATAAGTACAAGAGGAATGACACTCTAACTTTCTATGATTTGAATCTCTCCTGTGAGTCCACTTTTAGTTTCCCATGCTTCACTTCAGGTTTACTGTATACCTTGGACCTTCTTATTGACGATGAAACACAGAAATTGCATCCGAATTTAATACAAAAGGCACAATGCCGACTTAAGTACATGAGGACTGACACTCTAACTTTCTTATATTAGAACCTCTCCTGTGAGTCCAGTTTTAGTGTCCGATGCTTCACTTCAGGTTTACTGTATCCCTTGGACCTTCTAATTGACGGTGAAACACAGAAATTGCATCAGAATTTAATACAAACGGCACAATGCCGACATAAATACAAGAGGACTGACACTCTAAATTTCCAAGATTTGAACCACTCCTGTGACTCCAGTTTTCGATTCCGATGCATCACTTCAGGTTTACTGTATCCCCTGGACTTTCTCATTGATGATGAAACACAGTTATTGCATCCGAATTTAATACAACAGGCACAATGCCGAGTTAAGTACTAGAGGACTGACACTCCCACGTTCAATGATTTGAACCTCTCCTGTGAGTCCAGTTTTAGTTTCCGATGCTTCACTTCATGTTTACTCTGTATCTTGGACCTTCTTATTGACGATGAAACACAGAAATTGCATCCGAATGTATAACAAAAGGCACAATGCCGACATAAGTACAAGAGGACTGACACTCTAACTTTCTATGATCTCAACTTCTCCTGTGAGTCCAGTTTTAGTTTCCCATGCTTCACTTCAGGTTTACTGTATACCTTGGACCTTCTTATTGACGATGAAACACAGAAATTGCATCCGAATCTAATACAAAAGGCACAATGCCGGTTTAAGTACAAGAGGACTGACACTCTAACTTTCTATGATTTGAACGTCTCCTGTGAGTCCAGTTTTAGTTTCCGATGCTTCACTTCAGGTTTACTGTATCCCTTGGACCTTCTTATTGACGATGAAACACAGAAATTGCATCCTAATTTAACACAAAAGGCACAATACCGACTTAAATACAAGAGGACTGACACTCTAACTTTCTAGGATTTGAACCTCTCCTGTGAGTCCAGTTTTAGTTTCCGATGCTTCACTTCAGGTTTACTGTATCCCTTGGACCTACCTATTGACGATGAAACACAGAAATTGCATACGAATTTAATACAAAAGGCACAATGCCGACTTAAGTACAAGAGGACTGACACTCTAACTTTCTATGATTTCAACCCCTCCTGTGAGTCCAGTTTTAGACTCCGATGCTTCACTTCAGGTTTACTGTAGACCTCGGACCTTCTTATTGACGATGAAGCACAGAAATTGCATCCGAATTTAATACAAAAGGCACAATTCCGACTTAAGTACAAGAGGACTAACACTCTAACTTTCTATGATTTGAACCCCTCTTTGAGTCCAGTGTTAGGTTCCGACGCTTCACTTCAGGTTTACTGTATCCCTTGGACCTTCTTATTGACGATGAAACACAGAAATTGCAACCGAATTTAGTACAAAATGCACAATACCGACTTAAATACAAGAGGACTGACACACTAACTTCCTATGATTTGAACCTCTCCTGTGAGTCCAGTTTTCGATTCCGATGCTTCACTTCAGGGTGGCTGTATCCCTTGGACCTTCTTATTGACGATGAAACACCGAAATTCCATCTGAATTTAATACAAATGGCACAATGCCGACTTAAGTACAATAGGACTGACACTCTAACTTTCTTTGATTTGAACCCTTCCTGTTAGTCCAGCCTTAGATTCCGATGCTTGACATCAGGTTTACTGTATACCTTGGACCTTATTATTGACGATGAAACACAGAAATAGCATCCGAATTTAATACAAAAGGCACAATGCCGACTTATGTACAAGAGGACTGACACTCTAACTTTCTATATTTGAACCCCTCTTTGAGTCCAGTTTTAGGTTCCGATGCTTCACTTCAGGTTTACTGTATCCCTTGGACCTTCTTATTGACGATGAAACACAGAAATTGCAACCGAATTTAGTACAAAATGCACAATGCCGACTTAAATACAAGAGGACTGACATTCTGACTTTCTACGATTAGAACTTCTCCTGTGAGTCCAGTTTACGATTGCAATGCTTCACTTCAGGTTCACTGTATACCTTGGCCTTCTTATTGCCGATGAAACACAGAAATTGCATCCGAATTTAATTCAAAAGGCACAATGCCGACTTAAGTACAAGAGGACTGACACTCTTTCATTCAATGATTTGAACCTCTCCTGTGAATCCAGTTTTACATTCCGATGCTTGAATCCAGGTTTACTGTATCCCTTGGACCTTCTTATTGACGATGAAACACAGAAATTGCATCCGAATTTAATAGAAAAGGCACAATGCCGACTTAAGTACAAGAGGACTGACACACTAACTTTCTATGATTTGAACCTCTACTGTGTGTCCAGTTTTAGATTCCGATGCTTCACTTCGGGTTTACTGTATCCCTTGGACCTTCTAATTGACGATGAAACACAGATATTGCATCCGAATGTAATACAAAAGGCACAATGCCGACATAAGTACAAGAGGACTGACACTCTAACTTTCTATGATTTGAACCTCTCCTGTGAGTCCAGTTTTTGATTCCGATGCTTCACTTCAGGGTTGCTGTATCCCTTGGACCTTCTTATTGACGATGAAACACCGAAATTCCATCTGAATTTAATACAAATGGCACAATGCCGTCTTAAGTACAAGAGGACTGACACTCAAACTTTCTTTGATTTGAACCCTTCCTGTGAGTCCAGCCTTAGATTCCGATGCTTGACATCAGGTTTACTGTATACCTTGGACGATCTTATTGACGATGAAACACAGAAATTGAATCCGAATTTAATACAAAAGGCACAATGCCGACTTAAGTACAAGAGGACTGACACTCTAACTTTCTATATTTGAACCCTTCTTTGAGTCCAGTTTTAGGTTCCGATGCTTCACTTCAGGTTTACTGTATCCCTTGGACCTTCTTATTGACGATGAAACACAGAAATTGCAACCGAATTTAGTACAAAATGCACAATGCCGACTTAAATACAAGAGGACTGACACTCTGACTTTCTATGATTAGAACCTCTCCTGTGAGTCCAGTTTACGATTCCGATGCTTCACTTCAAGTTCACTGTATACCTTGGACCTTCTTATTGCCGATGAAACACAGAAATTGCATCCGAATTTAATACAAAAGGCACAATGCCGATTTAAGTACAAGAGGACTGACACTCTTTCATTCAATGATTTGTACCTCTCCTGTGAATCCAGTTTTAGATTCCGATGCTTCAATTCAGGTTTACTGTATCCCTTGGACCTTCTTATTGACGATGAAACACAGAAATTGCATCCGAATTTAATAGAAAAGGAACAATGCCGATATAAGTACAAGAGGGCTGACACACTAATTTTCTATGATTTGAACCTCTACTGTGTGTCCAGTTTTAGATTCCGATGCTTCACCTCAGGTTTACTGTATCCCTTGGACCTTCTAATTGACGATGAAACACAGATATTGCATCTGAATGTAATACAAAAGGCACAATGCCGACTCAAGTACAAGAGGACTGACACTCTAACTTTCTATGATTTGAACCTGTCCTGTGAGTCCAGTTTTCGATTCCGATGCTTCACTTCAGGGTTGCTGTATCCCTTGGACCTTCTTATTGACGATGAAGCACAGAAATTCCATCTGAATTTAATACAAATGGCACACTGCCGACTTAAGTACAAGAGGACTGACACTCTAACTATCTTTGATTTGAACCCTTCCTGTGAGTCCGGCATTAGATTCCGATGCTTGACATCAGGTTTACTGTATACCTTGGACCTTGTTATTGATGATGAAACACAGAAATTGCATCCGAATTTAATACAAAAGGCACAATGCCGACTTAAGTACAAGAGGACTGACACTCTAACTTTCTATGATGTGAACCTCTCCTGTGAGTCCAGTTTCAGTTTCCAATGCTGCACTTCAGATTTACTGTATCCCTTGGAGCTTGTTATTGACGATGAAACACAGAAATTGCAACTGAATTTAATACAAAAGGCACAATGCCGACTTAAGTACTAGAGGACTGACACTCTAACGTTCTATGATTTGAACCTCTCCTGTGAGTACGGTTTTAAACTCCGATGCTTCACTTCTGGTTTACTGTATCCCTTTTACCTTCTTATTGACGATGAAACACAGAAATTGAACCCGAAATTAATACAAAAGGCACAATGCCGACTTAAGTACAAGAGGACTGACACTCTAACTTTCTATGATTTGACCCTCTCCTGTGAGTCCAGTTTTAGATTCCAATGCTTCACTTTAGGTTCACTCTATCCCTTGGACCTTCTTATTGACGATGAAACACAGATATTGCAACCGAATGAAATAAAAAAGCCACAATGCCAACTTAAGTACAAGAGGACTGACACTCTAATTTTCTATGATTTGGATCTCTTCTGTGAGTCCAGTTTTAGATTCCGATGCTTCACTTCAGGTTTACTGTATCCCTTGGACCTTCTTATTGACGATAATACACAGAAATTGCATTCGAATTTAATACAAAAGGCACAATGCCGACTTAAGTACAAGAGGACTGACATTCTAACTTTCTATGATGTGAACCTCTCCCGTGAGTCCAGTTTTAGTCTCCGATGCTTCACTTCAGGTTTACTGTATCCCTTGGACCTTCTTATTGACGATGAAACACAGAAATTCTGTCTGAATTCAATACAAAAGGCACAAAGCCGACAGAAGGACAAGAGGCCTGACACTCTAACTTTCTATGATTTGAACCTCTCCTGTGAGTCCAGTTTTAGATTCCGATGCTTCACTTCAGGTATACTGTATCCCTTGGACCTTCATATTGACGATGGAACACAGAAATTGCATCCGAGTTTAATACTAAAGGCACAATGCCGACTTAAATACAAGAGGACTGACACTCTAACTTTCTAGGATTTGAACCTCACCTGTGAGTCCAGTTTTCGATTCCGATGCTTCCCTTCAGGTTTACTGTATACCTTGGACCCACTAATTGACGATGAAACACAGAAATTGCATCCGAATTTAATACAAAAGGCACAATGCCGACTTACGTACTAGAGGACTGACATTCTCTCGTTCAATGATTTGAACCTCTCCTGTGAGTCCAGTTTTAGTTTCCGATGCTTCACTTCAGGTTTATTGTGTACCTTGGCTTTCTTATTGACGATGAAACACAGAAATTGCATCCGAATTTATAACAAAAGGCACAATGCCGACTTAAGTACAAGAGGACTGACACTCTAACTTTCTAAGATTTCAACCCTTCCTGTGAGTCCAGTTTTAGACTCTGATGCTTCACTTCAGGTTTACTGTATACCTCGGACCTCCTTATTGTCGATGATACACAGAAATTGCATCCGAATTTAATACAAAAGGCACAATTCCGACTTAAGTACAAGAAGACAGACACTCTAACTTTCTATGATTTGAACCCCTCTTTGAGTCCAGTTTTAGGTTCCGATGCTTCACTTCGGGATTACTGTATCCCTTGGACCTTCTTATTGACGATGAAACACAGAAATTGCAAGCGAATTTAGTACAAAATGCACAATGCCGACTTAAATACAAGAGGACCGACACTCTAACTTCCTATGATTTGAACCTCTCCTGTGAGTCCAGTTTTCGATTCCGATGCTTCACTTCAGGTTCACTGTATACCTTGGACCTTCTTATTGCCGATGAAACACAGAAATTGCTTCCGAATTTAATACAAAAGGCACAATGCCGACTTAAGTAAATGAGGACTGACACTCTTTCATTCAATAATTTGAACCACTCCTGTGAATCCGGTTTTAGATTCCGATGCTTCACTTCAGGTTTACTGTATCCCTTGGACCTTGTTATTGACGATGAAACACAAAAATTGCATCCGAATTTAATAGAAAAGGCACAATGCCGACTTAAGTACAAGAGGACTGACACACTAACTTTCAATGATTTGAACCTCTACTGTGTGTCCAGTTTTAGATTCCGATGCTTCACTTCAGGTTTACTGTATCCCTTGGACCTTCTAATTGACGATGTAACACAGATATTGCATCCGAATGTAATACAAAAGGCACAATGCCGACTTAAGTACAAGAGGACTGGCACTCTAACTTTCTATGATTTCAACCTCTCCTGTGAGTCCAGTTTTCGATTCCGATGCTTCACTTCAGGGTTGCTGTATACCTTGGACCTTCTTATTGACGATGAAACACAGAAATTCCAGCTGAATTTAATACAAGTGGCACAATGCCGACTTAAGTACAAGAGGACTGACACTCAAACTTTCTTTGATTTGAACCCATCCTGTGAGTCCAGCCTTAGATTCCGGTGCTTGACATCAAGTTTACTGTATACCTTTGACCTTCTTATTGACGATGAAACACAGAAATTGCATCCGAATTTAATACAAAAGGCACAATGCCGACTTAAGTACAAACGGACTGACACTCTAACTTTCTATGATGTGAACCTCTCCTGTGAGTCCAGTTTTAGTTTCCGATGCTTCACTTCAGGTTTACTGTATCCCTTGGACCTTGTTATTGACGATGAAACACAGAAATTGCAACTGAATTTAATACAAAGGCACAATGCCGACTTAAGTACTAGAGGACTGACACTCTAACGTTCTATGATTTGAACCTCTCCAGTGAGTCCAGTTTTCGATTCCGATGCTTCACTTAAGGTTTACTGTATCCCTTGGACCATCTTATTGACGATGAAACACAGAAATGGCATCCGAATATAATACAAAATGCACAATGCCGACTTAAGTACAAGAGGACTGACACTCTAACTTTCTATGATTTGAACCTCTCCTGTGAGTCCGGTTTTAAACTCCGATGCTTCACTTCTGGTTTACTGTATCCCTTTTACCTTCCTATTGCCGATGAAACACAGAAATTGCATCCGAAATTAATACAAAAGGCACAATGCCGACTTAAGTACAAGAGGACTGACACTCTAACTATCTATGATTTGAACCTCTCCTGTGAGTCCAGTTTTAGATTCCGATGCTTCACTTTAGGTTTACTCTATACCTTGGACCTTCTTAATGACGATGAAACACAGATATTGCAACCGAATGTAATACAAAAGGCCCAATGCCGACTTATGTACTAGAGGACTGACACTCAAACGTTCTATGATTTGAACCCCTCCTGTGAGTCCAGTTTTAGGTTCCGATGCTTCACTTCATGTTTACTGTATACCTTGGACATTCTTATTGACGATGAAACACAGAAATTGCATCCGAATTTAATACAAAAGGCACAATGCCGCCTTAAGTACAAGAGGACTGACACTCTAACTTTCTATGATGTGAACCTCTCCTGTGAGTCCAGTTTTAGTTTCCGATGCTTCACTTCAGGTTTACTGTATCCCTTGGACATTCTTATTGACGAAGAAACACAGAAGTTACTTCCGAATTTAATACAAAAGGCACAATGGCGACTTAAGAACTAGAGGACTGACACTCTAAGGTTCTATGATTTGAACCTCTCCTGTAAGTCCAGCTTTAGGTTCCGATGCTTCACTTCAGGTTTACTGTATCCCTTGGACCTTCTTATTGACGATGATACGCAGAAATTGCATCCGAATTTAATACAAAAGGCACAATGCCGACTTAAGTACAAGAGGACTGACACTCTAAATTCCTATGTTTTGAACCTCTCCTGTGAATCTACTTTTCGATTCCGATGCTTCGCTTCAGGATTACTGTATCCCTTGGACCTTCTTATTGACGATAAAACACAGAAATTGAATCCGAATTTAATACAAAAGGCACAATGCCGACTCATGTACTAGAAGACTGACACTCTAACGTTCTATGACTTGAACCTCTCCTGTGAGTCCAGTTTAGTTTCCGATGCTTCACTTTGGGTTTACTGTATCCCTTGGACCCTCTTATTGACGATGAAACACAGAAATTGCATCCGAATTTAATACAAAAGGCACATTGCCGACATAAGTAGTAGAGGACTTGCTCTCTAACTCTCAATGATTTGAACCATTCCTGTGGGTCCTGCTTTAGAATCCGATGCTTTCCTTCAGGTTTTCTGTATACCTTGGACCTTCTTATTGACGATGAAACACAGAAATTTCATCCGAATTTAATACAAAAGGCACAATGCCGACTTAAGTACGGGAGGACTGCCACTCTAACTTTCTATGATTTGAACCTCTCCTGTGAGCCCAGTTCTCGGTTCCGATGTTTCACTTCAGGTTTACTGTATCCCTTGGACCTTCTTATTGACGGTGAAACACAGAAATTCGATCTGAATTTAATACAAAAGGCACATTGCCGACTTAAGGACAAAAAGCCTGACACTCTAACTTTCTATGATTTGAACCGCTCCTGTGAGTCCAGTTATAGATTCCGATGTTCACTTCAGGTTTACTGTGTCCCTTGGACATTCTTATTGACGATGAAACACAGAAATTGCATCCGAATTTAATACAAAAGGCACAATGCCGACATATGTACAAGAGGACTGACACTCTCTCTTACTATGATTTGAACCGCTCCTGTGAGCCCAGTTTAGATTCCAGTGCTTCACTTCAGGTTTACTGTGTCCCTTGGACCTTCTTATTGACGATGGAACACAGAAATTGCATCCGTATATAATGCAAAAGGCACAATGCCGACTTATGTACAAGACGACTGACACACTAACTATCTATGATTTGAACCTCTCCTGTGAGTCCAGTTTTCGATTCCGATGCTTCATTTCATGTTCACTGTATACCTTGGAACGTCTTATTGCCGATGAAACACAGAAATTGCTTCCGAATTTAATACAAAAGGCACAATGCCGACTTAAGTACAAGAGGACTGACTTTCTTTCATTCAATAATTTGAACCTCTCCTGTGAATCCAGTTTTAGATTCCGATGCTTCACTTCAGGTTTACTGTATCCCTTGGACCTTCTTATTGACGATGAAACACAAAAATTGCATCCGAATTTAATAGAAAAGGCACAATGCCGACTTAAGTACAAGAGGACTGACACTCAAACTTTCTTTGATTTGAACCCATCCTGTGAGTCCAGCCTTAGATTCCGATGCTTGACATCAAGTTTACTGTATACCTTTGACCTTCTTATTGACGATGAAACACAGAAATTGCATCCGAATTTAATTCAAAAGGCGCAATGCCGACTTATGTACAAGAGGACTGACACTATAACTTTCTATGATATGAACCTCTCCTGTGAGTCCAGTTTTAGTTTCCGATGCTTCACTTCAGGTTTACTGTATCCCTTGGACCTTGTTATTGACGATGAAACACAGAAATTGCAACTGAATTTAATACAAAGGCACAATGCCGACTTAAGTACTAGAGGACTGACACTCTAACGATCTATGATTTGAACCTCTCCTGTGAGTCCAGTTTTAGGTTCCGATGCTCCCCTTCAGGTTTACTGTATCCCTTGCACCTTCTTATTGTCGATGAAAAACAGATATTGCAACCGAATTTAGTACAAAAGGCACAATGCCGACTTAAATACAAGAGGACTGACACTCTAACTTTCTATGATTTGAACCTCTCCTGTGAGTCCAGTTTTCGATTCCGATGCTTCACTTAAGGTTTACTGTATCCCTTGGACCATCTTATTGACGATGAAACACAGAAATGGCATCCGAATATAATACAAAATGCACAATGCCGACTTAAGTACAAGAGGACTGACACTCTAACTTTCTATGATTTGAACCTCTCCTGTGAGTCCGGTTTTAAACTCCGATACTTCACTTCTGGTTTACTGTATCCCTTTTACCTTCTTATTGCCGATTAAACACAGGAATTGCATCCGAAATTAATACAAAAGGCACAATGCCGACTTAAGTACAAGAGGACTGACACTCTAACTATCTATGATTTGAACCTCTCCTGTGAGTCCAGTTTTAGATTCCGATGCTTCACTTTAGGTTTACTCTATCCCTTTTACCTTCTTAATGACGATGAAACACAGAAATTGCATCCGAATGTAATACAAAAGGCACAATGCCGACTTAAGTACAAGAGGACTGACTTTCTTTCATTCAATAATTTGAACCTCTCCTGTGAATCCAGTTTTAGATTCCGATGCTTCACTTCAGGTTTACTGTATCCCTCGGAACTTCTTATTGACGATGAAACACAGAAATTGCAACCGAATTTAGTACAAAAGGCACAATGCCGAGTTAAAACAAGAGGACTGACACTATAATTTACTATGATTTGAACCTCTCGTGTGAGTCCAGTTTTCGATTCCGATGCTTCACTTCAGGTTAACTGTATCCCTTGGACCTTCTTATTGACGATGAAACACAGACATTCCATCTGAATTTAATACAAAAGGCACAATGCCGACTTAAGGACAAAAGGCCTAACACTCTAACTTTCTATGATTTGAACCTCTACTGTGAGTCCAGTTTTAGATTCCGATTCTTCACTTCAGGTTTACTGTATCCATTGGACCTTCTAATTGGCGACGAAACACAGAAAATCCATCTGAATTTAATACAAAAGGCACAATGCCGACTTAAGTACAAGGGGACAGACACTCTAACTTCCTATGATTTGAACCGTTCCTGTGGGTCCAGTTTTAGATTTCGATGCTTCACTTCAGGTTTACTGTATACCTTGGACCTTCTTATTGACGATGAAACACAGAAATTGCATCCGAATTTAATACAAAAGGCACAATGCCGCCTTAAGTACAAGAGGACTGACACTCTAACTTTCTATGATGTGAACCTCTCCTGTGAAACCAGTTTCAGTTTCCGATGCTTCACTTCAGGTTTACTGTATCCCTTGGACCTTCTTATTGACGAAGAAACACAGAAATTGCATCCGAATTTAATACAAAAGGCACAATGCCGACTCATATACTAGAAGACTGACACTCTAACGTTCTATGATTTGAACCTCTCCTGTGAGTCCAGTTTAGTTTCCGATGCTTCACTTTGGCTTTACTGTATCCCTTGGACCCTCTTATTGACGATGAAACACAGAAATTGCATCCGAATTTAATACAAAAGGCACATTGCCGACATAAGTAGTAGAGGACTTGCACTCTAACTCTCAATTATTTGAACCTTTCCTGTGGGTCCTGCTTTAGAATCCGATGCTTCCCTTCAGGTTTTCTGTATACCTTGGACCTTCTTATTGACGAAGAAACACAGAAATTGCATCCGAATTTAATACAAAAGGCACAATGCCGACTCATATACTAGAAGACTGACACTCTAACGTTCTATGATTTGAACCTCTCCTGTGAGTCCAGTTTAGTTTCCGATGCTTCACTTTGGGTTTACTGTATCCCTTGGACCCTCTTATTGACGATGAAACACAGAAATTGCATCCGAATTTAATACAAAAGGCACATTGCCGACATAAGTAGTAGAGGACTTGCACTCTAACTCTCAATTATTTGAACCTTTCCTGTGGGTCCTGCTTTAGAATCCGATGCTTCCCTTCAGGTTTTCTGTATCCCTTGGACCTTCTTATTGACGATGAAACACAGAAATTGCATCCGAATTTAGTACATAAGGCTCAATGAAAACTTAAGTACTAGAGGACTGACACACTTACGTTCTATGACTTGAACCTCTCCTGTGAGACCGGTTTTAGGTTCCGATGCTTCACTTCAGGTTAACTGTATCCCTTGGACATTCTTATTGACGATCAAACACAGATATTACATCCGAATTTAATACAAAAGGCACAATGCCGGATTATGTACAAGAGGACTGACACTCTCTCTTACTTTGATTTGAACCTCTCCTGTGAGCCCAGTTTAGATTCCAATGCTTCACTTCAGGTTTACTGTGTCCCATGGACCTTCTTATTGACGATGGAACACAGAAATTGCATCCGTATATAATACAAAAGGCACAATGCCGACTTATGTACAAGGCCACTGACACTCTAACTATCTATGATTTGAACCCGTCCTGTGAGACCAGTTTTCGATTCCGATGCTTCACTTCAGGTTTACTGTATCCCTTGGACCTACGTATTGATGCTGAAACACAGAAATTCCATCTGAATTTAATACAAAAGGCACAATGCCGACTTAAGTACAAGAGGAGCGACACTCTAACTTTCTATGATTTGAACCCTTCCTGTGAGTTTAGCTTTAGATTCCGATGCTGCACTTCAGGTTTACTGTATACCTTGGACCTTCTTATTGACGATGAAACACAGAAATTGCATCCGAATTTAATACAAAAGGCACAATGCCGACTTAAGTACAAGAGGACTGACACTCTAACTTTCTATGATGTGAGCCTCTCCTGTGAGTCCAGTTTTAGTTCCGATGCTTCACTTCGGGTCTAATGTATCCCTTGGACCTCCTTATTGACGATGAAACACAGATATTCCATCTGAATTTAATACAAAAGGCATAATGCCGACTTAAGGACAAAAGGCCTGACACTCTCTCTTTCTATGATTTGAACGTCTCCTGTGGGTCCAGTTTTAGATTCCGATGCTTAACTTCAAGTTTACTGTATCCCTTGGACCTTCCTATTTGACGATGAAACACAGAAATTGCATCCGAATTTAATACAAATGGCTCAATGCTGACTTAAGTACAAGAGGACTGACACTCTCTCTTTCTATGATTTGATCCTCTCCTGTGAGTCCAGTGTTAGATTCCGAAGCTTCACTTCAGGTTAAGTGTATCGCTAGGACCTTCTTATTGACGATGAAACACAGAAATTGCATCCGAATTTAAGAAAAAGGCTCAATGCTAACTTAAGTACAAGAGGACTGACACTCGCTCTTACTATGATTTGAACGTCTCCTGTGGGTCCAGTTTTAGATTCCGATGCTTCACTTCAAGTTTACTGTATCCCTTGGACCTTCCTATTTGACGATGAAACACAGAAATTGCATCCGAATTTAATACAAATGGCACAATGCCGACTTACGTACAAAAGGACTGACACTCTAACTTTCTATGATTTGAACCTCTCCTGTGAGTCCAGTTTTCGATTCCGATGCTTCACTTCAGGGTTACTGAATACCTTGCACCATCTTATTGACGATGAAACACAGATATGGCATCCGAATGTAATACAAAATGCTGAATGCCGACTAAAGTACAAGAGGACTGACACTCTAGCTTTCTATGATTTGACCCTCTCCTGTGAGTCCGGTTTTAGATTCCGATGCTTCACTTCAGGTTTACTGTATCCCTTTTACCTTCTTATTGACGATGAAACACAGAAATTGCATCCGAATTTAATACAAGAGGCACAATGCCGACTTACGTACAAGAGGACTGACACTCTAACGTTCTATGGTTTGAACCTCTCCTGTGTGTCTAGTTTTAGTTTCCGATGCTTCACTTCCGGATTACTGTATCCCATGGACCTTCTTATTGGCGATGAAACACAGAAATTGCATCCGAATTGAATACAAAAGGCACAATGCCGACATAAGTAGAAGAGGACTGACACTCTAACTCTCAATGTTTTGAACCTCTCCTGTGAGACCAGTTTTAGTTTTCGATGCTTCCCTTCAGGTTTACTGTATACCTTGGACTTTCTTATTGACGGTGAAACACAGATATTGCGTCCGAATTTAATACAAAAGGCACAATGCCGACTTAAATACAAGAGGACTGACACTCTAACTTTCTATGATTTGAACCCCTCCTGTAAGTCCAGTTTTAGTTTCCGATGCTTTACTTCAGGTTCACTGTATCCCTTGGACCTTCTTATTGACGATGAAACACAGAAATTGCATCCGAATTTTGTACAAAAAGCACAATGCCAACTTAAGTACAAGAGGACTGACACTCTAAGTTTCTATGATTTGAACCTCTTCTGTGAGTCAAGTTTTCGATTCCAATGCTTCACTTTAGGGTTACTGTATCCCTTGGACCATCCTATTGACGATGGAACAGAGAAATTGCATCCGAATTTAATACAAAAGGCACAATGCCGACTTAAGTACAAGAGGACTGCCTCTCTAACTTTCTATGATTTGAACCTCTCCTGTGAGTCCAGTTTTCGATTCAGATGCTTCACTTCAGGTTTACTGTATCCCTTGGACCTTCTTATTGACGATGAAACACAGGAATTCCATCTGAATTTAATACAAAAGGCACAATGCCTACATAAGTACAACAGGACTGACACTCTAACTTTCTATGATTTGAACCTCTCCTATCAGTCCAGTTTTAGTTTCCGATGCTTCGCTTCAGGTTTACTGTATCCCTTGAACCATCTCATTGACGATGAAACACAGAAATTGCATCCGAATGTAATACAAACGTCACAATGCCGACTAAAGTACAAGAGGACTGACACCCTAAATTTCTATGATTTTAACCACTCCTGTGAGTCCGATTTTAGATTCCGATGCTTCACTTCCGGTTCACTGTATCCCTTTTACGTTCTTATTGACGATGAAACACAGAAATTGCATCTGAATTTAATACAAAAGGCACAATGCCGACTTAGGTACTAGAGGGCAGACACTCTAACGTTCTATGATTTGAACCTCTCCTGTGAGTCCAGTTTTAGTTTGAGATGCTTCACCTCAGGTTTACTGTAACCCTTGGACCTTCTTATTGACGATGAAACACAGAAATTGCATCCGAATTTAATGCAAAAGGCACAATGCCGACCTAAGTACCAGAGGACTGACACACTAACTTTCTATGATTTGAACCTCTACTGCAAGTCCAGTTTTAGTTTCCGATGCTTCACTTCAGGTTTATTGTATACCTTGGACCTTCTTATTGACGATGAAACACAGAAATTGCATCCGAATTTAATACAAAAGGCACAATGCCAACTTAATACAAGAGGACTGACACTCTAACTTTCTATGATTTGAACCTCCCCTGAGAGTTCAGTTTTAGGTTCCTATGCTTCACTTCAGGTTTACTGTATCCCTTGGATCTTCTTATTGACGATGAAACACAGAAATTGCAACCGAATTTAGTACAAAAGGCACAATGCAATCTTAAATACAAGAGGACTGACACTCTAACTTTCTATGATTTGAACCTCTCCTGTGAGTCCAGTTTTAGATTCCGGTGCTTCACTTCAGGTTTACTGTATCCTTGGACCTTCGTATTGACGATAAAACAATGAAATTCCATCTGAATGTAATACAAAAGGCACAATGCCGGCTTAAGTACAAGACGCCTGACACTCTAACTTTCTATGATTTGAACCTTTCCTGAGAGTCCAGTTGTAGATTCCGATGCTTCACTTCAGGTTTACTGTATACCTTGGACCTTCTTATTGACGATGAAACACAGAAATTGCATACGAATTTAATACAAAAGGCACAATGCCGACTTAAGTACAAGAGGACTGACACTCTCTCTTTCTATGATTTGAACTTTTCCTGTGAGTCCAGTTTTAGATTACAATGCTTCACTTCAGGTTTACTGTGTCCCTTGGACCTTCTTATTGACGATGAAACACAGAAATTGCATCCGAATTTAATACAAAAGGCACAATGCCGACGTAAGTACAAGAGAACTGACACTCTAACTTTCAATGATTTGAACCACTCCTGTGAGTCCAGTTTTAGTTTCCGATGCTTCCCTTCAGGTTTACTGTATACCTTGGACCATCTTATTGACGATGAAACACAGAAATTGCATCCGAATTTAATACAAAAGTCACAATAACGACTTAAGTACAAGAGGACTGACACTGTAACTTTCTATGATTTGTACCTCTCCTGTAAGTCCAGTTATAGTTTCCGATGCATCACTTCAGGTTCACTATATCCCTTGGACCTGCTTATTGACGATAAAACACAGAAGTTTGCATCCGAATTTAATGCAAAAGGCACAATGCCGACCTAAGTACTAGAGGACTGACACTCTAACTTTCTATGATTTGAACCTCTACTGTACGTCCAGTTTTAGTTTCCGATGTTTCACTTCAGGTTTATTGTGTACCTTGGACCTTCTTATTGACGATGAAACACAGACATTGCATCCGAATTTAATACAAAAGGCACAATGCCTACTTAAGTACAAGAGGACTGACACTCTAACTTTCTATGATTTGAACCCCTCCTGTCAGACCAGTTTTAGATTCCGATGCTTCACTTCAGGTTTACTGTATCCTTGGACCTTCTTATTGACGATAAAACACAGAAATTCCATCTGAATTTAATACAAAAGGCACAATGCCGACTTAAGTACAAGACGCCTGACACTCTCACTTTCTATGATTTGAACCTTTCCTGCGGGTCCAGTTTTAGATTCCGATGCTTCACTTCAGGTTTACTGTATCCCTTCGACCTTCTTATTGACGATGAATCACAGAAATTGCATCCGAATTTAATACAAAAGGCACAATGCCGACTTAAGTACAAGACGCCAGACACTCTAACTTTCTATGATTTGAACCTTTCCTGAGACTCCAGTTTTAGATTCCGATGCTTCACTTCAGGTTTACTGTATTCCTCGGACCTTCTTATTGACGATGAAACACAGAAATTGCATACGAATTTAATACAAAAGGCACAATGCCGAATTAAGTACAAGAGGACTGACACTCTCTCTTTCTATGATTTGAACCTTTCCTGTGAGTCCAGTTTTAGATTACAATGCTTCAGTTCAGGTTTACTGTGTCCCTTGGACGTCTTATTGACGATGAAACACAGAAATTCAATCCGAATTTAATACAAAAGGCACAATGCCGACTTATGTACTAGAGGACTGACACTCTGACGTCCTATGGTTTGAACCTCTCCTGTGAGTCCAGTTTAAGTTTCCGATGCTTCACTTCAGGTTTACTGTATCCCTTGGACCTTCTTATTGACGATAAAACACAGAAATTGCATCCGAATTTAATACAAAAGGCACAATGCCGACATAAGTAGAAGAGGACTGACACTCTAACTCTCAATGTTTGAACCTCTCCTGTGAGACCAGTTTTAGTTTCCGATGCTTCCCTTCGGGTTTACTGTACACCTTGGATTTTCTTATTGACGATGAAACACAGAAATTGCATACGAATTTAATACAAAAGGCACAATGCCGACTTAAGTACAAGAGGACTGACACTCTCTCTTTCTATGATTTGAACCTTTCCTGTGAGTCCAGTTTTAGATTACAATGCTTCAGTTCAGGTTCACTGTGTCCCTTGGATCTTCTTATTGACGATGAAACACAGAAATTGCAACCGAATTTAGTACAAAAGGCACAATGCAATCTTAAATACAAGAGGACTGACACTCTAACTTTCTATGATTTGAACCTCTCCTGTGAGTCCAGTTTTAGATTCCGGTGCTTCACTTCAGGTTTACTGTATCCTTGGACCTTCGTATTGACGATAAAACAATGAAATTCCATCTGAATGTAATACAAAAGGCACAATGCTTGCTTAAGTACAAGACGCCTGACACTCTAACTTTCTATGATTTGAACCTTTCCTGTGAGTCCAGTTTTAGATTACAATGCTTCAGTTCAGGTTCACTGTGTCCCTTGGATCTTCTTATTGACGATGAAACACAGAAATTGCAACCGAATTTAGTACAAAAGGCACAATGCAATCTTAAATACAAGAGGACTGACACTCTCTCTTTCTATGATTTGAACCTTTCCTGTGAGTCCAGTTTTAGATTACAATGCTTCAGTTCAGGTTCACTGTGTCCCTTGGATCTTCTTATTGACGATGAAACACAGAAATTGCATACGAAATAATACAAAAGGCACAATGCCGACTTAAATACGAGAGGACTGACACTCTAACTTTCTATGATTTGAACCTCTTCTGTGAGTCCAGTTTACGATTCCGATGCTTCACTTCAGGTTTACTGTATCCCTTGGACCTTCTTATTGACGATGAAACACAGGAATTCCATCTGAATTTAATACAAAAGGCACAATGCCTACATAAGTACAACAGGACTGACACTCTAACTTTCTATGATTTGAACCTCTCCTGTCAGTCCAGTTTTAGTTTCCGATGCTTCACTACAGGTTTACTGTATCCCTTGGACCTACATATTGTCGATGAAACACTGAAATTGCATCCGAATTTAATACAAAAGGCACAATGCCAACTTAAGTCCAAGAGGACTGACACTCTAACGTTCTGTGATTTGAACCTCTCCTGTGAGTCAAGTTTTAGGTTCCGATGCTTCACTTCAGGTTTACTATATCTCTTGGACCTTCTTATTGACGGTGAAACACAGAGATTCCATCTGAATTTAATACAAAAGGCACAATGCCGACTTAAGTACAAGAGGCCTGACACTCTAGCTTTATATGATTTGAACCTCTCCTGTGAGTCCAGTTTTCGATTCCGATGCTTCACTTCAGGTTTACTGTATCCCTTGCACCATCTTATTGACGATGAAACACAGAAATTGCATCCGAATTTAATACAAACGGCACAATGCCGACTTAAGTACTAGAGGGCAGACACTCTAACGTTCTATGATTTGAACCTCTCCTGTGAGTCCAGTTTTAGTTTGAGGTGCTTCACTTTAGGTTTACTGTATCCCTTGGACCTTCTTATTGACGATGAAACACAGAAATTGCATTCGAATTTAATACAAAAGTCACAATGCCGACATAAGTACAAGAGAACTGACACTCTCACTTTCTATGATTTGAACCTTTCCTGCGGGTCCAGTTTTAGATTCCGATGCTTCACTTCAGGTTTACTGTAACCCTTCGACCTTCTTATTGACGATGAATCACAGAAATTGCATACGAATTTAATACAAAGGGCACAATGCCGACTTAAGTACAAGACGCCAGACACTCTAACTTTCTATGATTTGAACCTTTCCTGAGAGTCCAGTTTTAGATTCCGATGCTTCACTTCAGGTTTACTGTATTCCTTGGACCTTCTTATTGACGATGAAACACAGAAATTGCATACGAATTTAATACAAAAGGCACATTGCCGACTTAAGTACAAGAGGACTGACACTCTCTCTTTCTATGATTTGAACCTTTCCTGTGAGTCCAGTTTTAGATTACAATGCTTCACTTCAGGTTTACTGTGTCCCTTGGACCTTCTTATTGACGATGAAACACAGAAATTCAATCCGAATTTAATACAAAAGGCACAATGCCGACTTATGTACTAGAGGACTGACACTCTGACGTCCTATGGTTTGAACCTCTCCTGTGAGTCCAGTTTTAGTTTCCGATGCTTCACTTCAGGTTTACTGTATCCCTTGGACCTTCTTATTGACGATAAAACACAGAACTTGCATCCGAATTTAATACAAAAGGCAGAATGCCGACATAAGTAGAAGAGGACTGACACTCTAACTCTCAATGTTTGAACCTCTCCTGTGAGACCAGTTTTAGTTTCCGATGCTTCCCTTTGGGTTTACTGTATACCTTGGACCTTCTTATTGACGATGAAACACAGATATTGCGTCCGAATTTAATACAAAAGGCACAATGCCGACTTAAATACAAGAGGACTGACACTCTAACTTTCTATGATTTGAACCTCTCCTGTCAGTCCAGTTTTAGTTTCCGATGCTTCACTTCAGGTTTACTGTATCCCTTGGACCTACCTATTGACGATGAAACACTGAAATTGCATCCGAATTTAATACAAAAGGCACAATGGCAACTTAAGTACAAGAGGACTGCCACTCTAACTTTCTATGATTTGAACCTCTCCTGTGAGTCCAGTTTTCGATTCCGGTGCTTCACTTCAGGTTTACTGTATCCCTTGGACCTTCTTATTGACGATGAAACACAGGAATTCCATCTCAATGTAATACAAAAGGCACAATGCCTACATAAGTACAACAGGACTGACACTCTAACTTTCTATGATTTGAACCTCTCCTGTCAGTCCAGTTTTAGTTTCCGATGCTTCACTTCAGGTTTACTGTATCCCTTGGACCTACCTATTGACGATGAAACACTGAAATTGCATCCGAATTTAATACAAAAGGCACAATGCCGACTTAAGTACTAGAGGGCAGACACTCTAACGTTCTATGATTTGAACCTCTCCTGTGAGTCCAGTTTTAGTTTGAGATGCTTCACTTTAGGTTTACTGTATCCCTTGGACCTTCTTATTGACGATGAAACACAGAAATTGCATCCGAATTTAATACAAAAGGCACAATGCCGACATAAGTATAAGAGAACTGACACTCTAACTTTCAATGATTTGAACCTCTCCTGTGAGTCCAGTTTTAGTTTCCGATGCTTCCCTTCAGGTTTACTGTATACCTTAGACCATCTTATTGACGATGAAACACAGAAATTGCATCCGAATTTAATGCAAAAGGCACAAAGCCGACCTAAGTACCAGAGGACTGACACTCTAACTTTCTCTGATTTGAACCTCTACTGTAAATCCAGTTTTAGTTTCCCATGCTTCACTTCAGGTTTATTGTATACCTTGGACCTTCTTAATGACGATGAAACACAGAAATTGCATCCGAATTTAATACAAAAGGCACAATGCCAACTTAAGTACAAGAGGACTGACACTTTAACTTTCAATGATTTGAACCTCCCCTGAGAGATCAGTTTTAGGTTCCGATGCTTCACTTCAGGTTTACTGTATATCTTTGACCTTCTTTTTGAAGATGAAACACAGAAATTGCATCCGAATTTAATACAAAAGGCACAATGCCGACTTATGTCCAAGCGGACTGACACTCTAACTTTCTATTATTTGAACCTCCCCTGAGAGTTCAGTTTTAGGTTCCGATGCTTCACTTCAGGTTTACTGTATCCCTTGGATCTTCTTATTGATGATGAAACACAGAAATTGCAACCGAATTTATTACAAAAGGCACAATGCCATCTTAAATACAAGAGGTCTGACACTCTAACTTTCTATGATTTGAACCTCTCCTGTGAGTCCAGTTTCAGATTCCGATGCTTCACTTCAGGTTTACTGTATACCTTGGACCTTCTTATTGACAATGAAACACAGAAATTGCATCCGAATTTAATACAAAAGGCACAATGCCGACATAAGTACAAGAGAACTGACACTCTAACTTTCAATGATTTGAACCTCTCCTGTGAGTCCAGTTTTAGTTTCCGATGCTTCCCTTCATGTTTACTGTATACCTTGGACCATCTTATTGACGATGAAACACAGAAATTGCATCCGAATTTAATACAAAAGTCACAATAACGACTTAAGTACAAGAGGACTGACACTGTAACTTTCTATGATTTGAACCTCTCCTGTAAGTCCAGTTATAGTTTCCGATGCATCACTTCAGGTTCACTATATCCCTTAGACCTGCTTATTGACGATAAAACACAGAAAATGCATCCGAATTTAATGCAAAAGGCACAATGCCGACCTAAGTACTAGAGGACTGACACTCTAACTTTCTATGATTTGAACCTCTACTGTACGTCCAGTTTTAGTTTCCGATGTTTCACTTCAGGTTTATTGTATACCTTGGACCTTCTTATTGACAATGAAACACAGACATTGCATCCGAATTTAATACAAAAGGCACAATGCCGACTTAAGTACAAGACGCCAGACACTCTAACTTTCTATGATTTGAACCTTTCCTGAGAGTCCAGTTTTAGATTCCGATGCTTCACTTCAGGTTTACTGTATTCCTTGGACCTTCTTATTGACGATGAAACACAGAAATTGCATACGAATTTAATACAAAAGGCACAATGCCCACTTAAGTACAAGAGGTCTGCCACTCTAACTTTCTATGATTTGAACCTCTCCTGTGAGTCCAGTTTTCGATTCCGATGCTTCACTTCAGGTTTACTGTATCCCTTGGACCATCTTATTCACGATGAAACACAGAAATTGCATCCGAATTTAATACAAAAGGCACAATGCCCACTTAAGTACAAGAGGTCTGCCACTCTAACTTTCTATGATTTGAACCTCTCCTGTGAGTCCAGTTTTCGATTCCGATGCTTCACTTCAGGTTTACTGTATCCCTTGGACCTTCTTATTGACGATGAAACACAGGAATTCCATCTGAATTTAATACAAAGGGCACAATGCCTACATAAGTACAACAGGACTGACACTCTAACTTTCTATGAGTTGAACCTCTCCTGTCAGTCCAGTTTTAGTTTCCGATGCTTCACTTCAGGTTAATGTATCCCTTGGACCTACCTATTGACGATGAAACACTGAAATTGCATCCGAATTTAATACAAAAGGCACAATGCCAACTTAAGTCCTAGAGGACTGACACTCTAACGTTCTGTGATTTGAACCTCTCCTGTGAGTCAAGTTTTAGGTTCTGATGCTTCAGTTCAGGTTTACTATATCTCTTGGAATTTCTTATTGACGGTGAAACACAGAGATTCCATATGAATTTAATACAAAAGGCACAATGCCGACTTAAGTACAAGAGGCCTGACACTCTAGCTTTATATGATTTGAACCTCTCCTGTGAGTCCAGTTTTCGATTCTGATGCTTCACTTCAGGTTTACTGTATCCCTTGCACCACCTTATTGACGATGAAACACAGAAATTGCATCCGAATTTAATACGAACGGCACAATGCCGACTAAAGTACAAGAGGACTGACACTCTAAATTTCTATGATTTTAACCACTCCTGTGAGTCCGATTTTAGATTCCGATGCTTCACTTTCGGTTCACTGTATCCCTTTTACGTTCTTAGTGACGATGAAACACAGAAATTGCATCCGAATTTAATACAAAAGGCACAATGCCGACTTAAGTACTAGAGGGCAGACACTCTAACGTTCTATGATTTGAACCTCTCCTGTGAGTCCAGTTTTAGTTTGAGATGCTTCACTTTAGGTTTACTGTATCCCTTGGACCTTCTTATTGACGATGAAACACAGAAATTGCATCCGAATTTAATACAAAAGGCACAATGCCGACATAAGTACAAGAGAACTGACACTCTAACTTTCAATGATTTGAACCTCTCCTGTGAGTCCAGTTTTAGTTTCCGATGCTTCCCTTCAGGTTTACTGTATACCTTAGACCATCTTATTGACGATGAAACACAGACATTGCATCCGAATTTAATGCAAAAGGCACAAAGCCGACCTAAGTACAAGCGGACTGACACTCTAACTCTCTATGATTTGAACCTCTACTGTAAATTAAGTTTTAGTTTCCGATGCTTCACTTCAGGTTTATTGTATACCTTGGACCTTCTTAATGACGATGAAACACAGAAATTGCATCCGAATTTAATACAAAAGGCACAATGCCAACTTAAGTACAAGAGGACTGACACTTTAACTTTCTACGATTTGAACCCCTCCTGTAAGACCAGTTTTAGATTCCGATGCTTCCCTTCAGGTTTACTGTATATCTTGGACCTTCTTTTTTAAGATGAAACACAGAAATTGCATCCGAATTTAATACAAAAGGCACAATGCCGACTTATGTACAAGCGGACTGACACTCTAACTTTCTATTATTTGAACCTCCCCTGAGAGTTCAGTTTTAGGTTCCGATGCTTCACTTCAGGTTTACTGTATCCCTTGGTGCTTCTTATTGACGATGAAACACAGAAATTGCAACCGAATTTAGTACAAAAGGCACAATGCCATCTTAAATACAAGAGGACTGACACTCTAACTTTCTATGATTTAAGCCTCTCCTGTGAGTCCAGTTTTAGATTCCGATGCTTCACATCAGGTTTACTGTATCCTTGGACCTTCTTATTGACGATAAAACACAGAAATTCCATCTGAATGTAATACAAAAGGCACAATGCCGACTTAAGTACAAGACGCCTGACACTCTAACTTTCTATGATTTGAATCTTTCCTGAGAGTCCAGTTTTAGATTCCGATGCTTCACTTCAGGTTTACTGTATACCTTGGACCTTCTTATTGACGATGAAGCACAGAAATTGCATACGAATTTAATACAAAAGGCACAATGCCGACTTAAGTACAAGAGGACTGACACTCTCTCTTTCTATGATTTGAACCTTTCCTGTGAGTCCAGTTTTAGTTTACAATGCTTCACTTAAGGTTTACTATGTCCCTTGGACCTTCTTATTGACGATGAAACACAGAAATTGCATCCGAATTTAATACAAAAGGCACAATGCCGACATAAGTACAAGAGAACTGACACTCTAACTTTCAATGATTTGAACCACTCCTGTGAGTCCAGTTTTAGTTTCCGATGCTTCCCTTCAGGTTTACTGTATACCTTGGACCATCTTATTGACGATGAAACACAGAAATTGCATCCGAATTTAATACAAAATTCACAATGCCGACTTAAGTACAAGAGGGCTGACACTGTAACTTTCTGTGATTTGAACCCCTCCTGTAAGACCAGTTTTAGATTCCGATGCTTGACTTCAGGTTTACTGTATCCTTGGACCTTCTTATTGACGATAAAACACAGAAATTCCATCTGAATTTAATACAAAAGGCACAATGCTGACTTAAGTACAAGACGCCTGACACTCTAAGTTTCTATGATTTGAACCTTTCCTGCGAGTCCAGTTTTAGATTCCGATGCTTCAATTCAGTTTTACTGTATTCCTTGGACCTTCTTATTGACGATGAAACACAGAAATTGCATACGAATTTAATACAAAAGGCACAATGCCGACTTAAGTACAAGAGGACTGACACTCTCTCTTTCTATGATTTGAACCTTTCCTGTGAGTCCAGTTTTAGATTACAATGCTTCACTTCAGGTTTACTGTGTCCCTTGGACCTTCTTATTGACGATGAAACACAGAAATTCAATCCGAATTTAATACAAAAGGCACAATGCCGACTTATGTACTAGAGGACTGACACTCTGACGTCCTATGGTTTGAACCTCTCCTGTGAGTCCAGTTTTAGTTTCCGATGCTTCACTTCAGGTTTACTGTATCCCTTGGACCTTCTTATTGACGATAAAACACAGAAATTGCATCCGAATTTAATACAAAAGGCACAATGCCGACATAAGTAGAAGAGGACTGACATTCTAACTCTCAATGTATGAACCTCTCCTGTGAGACCAGTTTTAGTTTCCGATGCTTCCCTTCGGGTTTACTGTATACCTTGGACCTTCTTATTGACGATGAAACACAGATATTGCGTCCGAATTTAATACAAAAGGCACAATGCCGACTTAAATACAAGAGGACTGACACTCTAACTTTCTATGATTTGAACCCCTCCTGTAAGTCCAGTTTTAGTTTCCGATGCTTCACTTCAGGTTCACTGTATCCCTTGGACCATCTTATTGACGATGAAACACAGAAATTGCATCCGAATTTAATACAAAAGGCACAATGCCGACTTAAGTACAAGAGGACTGCCACTTTAACTTTCTATGATTTGAACCTCTCCTGTGAGTCCAGTTTCCGATTCCGATGCTTCACTTCAGGTTTACTGTATCCCTTGGACCTTCTTATTGACGATGAAACACAGGAATTCCATCTGAATTTAATACAAAAGGCACAATGCCTACATAAGTACAACAGGACTGACACTCTAACTTTCTATGAGTTGAACCTCTCCTGTCAGTCCAGTTTTAGTTTCCGATGCTTCACTTCAGGTTTCCTGTATCCCTTGGACCTACCTATTGACGATGAAACACTGAAATTGCATCCGAATTTAATACAAAAGGCACAATGCCAACTTAAGTCCTAGAGGACTGACACTCTAACGTTCTGTGATTTGAACCTCTCCTGTGAGTCAAGTTTTAGGTTCTGATGCTTCAGTTCAGGTTTACTATATCTCTTGGACCTTCTTATTGACGGTGAAACACAGAGATTCCATCTGAATTGAATACAAAAGGCACAATGTCGACTTAAGTACAAGAGGCCTGACACTCTAGCTTTATATGATTTGAACCTCTCCTGTGAGTCCAGTTTTCGATTCCGATGCTTCACTTCAGGTTTACTGTATCCCTTGCACCATCTTATTGACGATGAAACGCAGAAATTGCATCCGAATTTAATACAAACGGCACAATGCCGACTAAAGTACAAGAGGACTGACACTCTAAATTTCTATGATTTTAACCACTCCTGTCAGTCCGATTTTAGATTCCGATGCTTCACTTCCGGTTCACTGTATCCCTTTTACGTTCTTAGTGACGATGAAACACAGAAATTGCATCCGAATTTAATACAAAAGGCACAAGGCCGACTTAAGTACTAGAGGGCAGACACTCTAACGTTCTATGATTAGAACCTCTCCTGTGAGTCCAGTTTTAGTTTGAGATGCTTCACTTTAGGTTTACTGTATCCCTTGCACCTTCTTATTGACGATGAAACACAGAAATTGCATCCGAATTTAATACAAAAGGCACAAAGCCGACCTAAGTACCAGAGGACTGACACTCTAATTATCTATGATTTGAACCTCTACTGTAAATCCAGTTTTAGTTTCCGATGCTTCACTTCAGGTTTATTGTATACCTTGGACCTTCTTAATGACGATGAAACACAGAAATTGCATCCGAATTTAATACAAAAGGCACAATGCCAACTTAAGTACAAGAGGACTGACACTTTAACTTTCTACGATTTTAACCCCTCCTGTAAGACCAGTTTTAGATTCCGATGCTTCCCTTCAGGTTAACTGTATGTCTTGGACCTTCTTTTTGAAGATGAAACACAGAAATTGCATCCGAATTTAATACAAAAGGCACAATGCCGACTTATGTACAAGCGGACTGACACTCTAACTTTCTATTATTTGAACCTACCCTGAGAGTTCAGTTTTAGGTTCCGATGCTTCACTTCAGGTTTACTGTATCCCTTGGATCTTCTTATTGACGATGAAACACAGAAATTGCAACCGAATTTAGTACAAAAGGCACAATGCCATCTTAAATACAAGAGGACTGACACTCTAACTTTCTATGATTTGAACCTCTCCTGTGAGTCCAGTTTTAGATTCCGATGCTTCACATCAGGTTTACTGTATCCTTGGACCTTCTTATTGACGATAAAACACAGAAATTCCATCTGAATGTAATACAAAAGGCACAATGCCAACTTAAGTACAAGACGCCTGACACTCTAACTTTCTATGATTTGAATCTTTCCTGAGAGTCCAGTTTTAGATTCCGATGCTTCACTTCAGGTTTACTGTATACCTTGGACCTTCTTATTGACGATGAAACACAGTAATTGCATACGAATTTAATACAAAAGGCACAATGCCGACTTAAGTACAAGAGGACTGACACTCTCTCTTTCTATGATTTGAACCTTTCCTGTGAGTCCAGTTTTAGATTACAATGCTTCACTTCAGGTTTACTGTGTCCCTTGGTTATTCTTATTGACGATGAAACACAGAAATTGCATCCGAATTTAATACAAAAGGCACAATGCCGACATAAGTACAAGAGAACTGACACTCTAACTTTCAATGATTTGAACCTCTCCTGTGAGTCCAGTTTTAGTTTCCGATGCTTCCCTTCAGGTTTACTGTATACCTTGGACCATCTTATTGACGATGAAACACAGAAATTGCATCCGAATTTAATACAAAAGTCACAATGCCGACTTAAGTACAAGAGGGCTGACACTGTAACTTTCTGTGATTTGAACCCCTCCTGTAAGACCAGTTATAGATTCCGATGCTTCACTTCAGGTTTACTGTATCCTTGGACCTTCTTATTGACGATAAAACACAGAAATTCCATCTGAATTTAATACAAAAGGCACAATGCTGACTTAAGTACAAGACGCCTGACACTCTAAATTTCTATGATTTGAACCTTTCCTGCGAGTCCAGTTTTAGATTCCGATGCTTCAATTCAGGTTTACTGTATTCCTTGGACCTTCTTATTGACGATGAAACACAGAAATTGCATACGAATTTAATACAAAAGGCACAATGCCGACTTAAGTACAAGAGGACTGACACTCTCTCTTTCTATGATTTGAACCTTTCCTGTTAGTCCAGTTTTAGATTACAATGCTTCACTTCAGGTTTACTGTGTCCCTTGGACCTTCTTATTAACGATGAAACACAGAAATTCAATCCGAATTTAATACAAAAGGCACAATGCCGACTTATGTACTAGAGGACTGACACTCTGACGTCCTATGGTTTGAACCTCTCCTGTGAGTCCAGTTTTAGTTTCCGATGCTTCACCTCAGGTTTACTGTATCCCTTGGACCTTCTTATTGACGATAAAACACAGAAATTGCATCCGAATTTAATACAAAAGGCACAATGCCGAGATAAGTAGAAGAGGACTGACATTCTAACTCTCAATGTATGAACCTCTCCTGTGAGACCAGTTTTAGTTTCCGATGCTTCCCTTCGGGTTTACTGTATACCTTGGACCTTCTTATTGACGATGAAACACAGATATTGCGTCCGAATTTAATACAAAAAGCACAATGCCGACTTAAATACAAGAGGACTGACACTCTAACTTTCTATGATTTGAACCCCTCCTGTAAGTCCAGTTTTAGTTTCCGATGCTTCACTTCAGGTTCACTGTATCCCTTGGACCTTCTTATTGACGATGAAACACAGAAATTGCATCCGAATTTTGTTGAAAAGGCACAATGCCAACTTAAGTACAAGAGGACTGACACTCTAACTTTCTATGATTTGAACCTCTTCTGTGAGTCCAGTTTTCGATTCCAATGCTTCACTTCAGGTTTACTGTACCCCTTGGACCATATTATTGACGATGAAACACAGAAATTGCATCTGAATTTAATACAAAAGGCACAATGCCGACTTAAGTACAAGAGGACTGCCACTCTAACTTTCTATGATTTGAACCTCTCCTGTGAGTCCAGTTTTCGATTCCGATGCTTCACTTCAGGTTTACTGTATCCCTTGGACCTTCTTATTGACGATGAAACACAGGAATTCCATCTGAATTTAATACAAAAGGCACAATGCCTACATAAGTACAACAGGACTGACACTCTAACTTTCTATGATTTGAACCTCTCCTGTCAGTCCAGTTTTAGTTTCCGATGCTTCACTTCAGGTTTACTGTATCCCTTGGACCTACCTATTGACGATGAAACACTGAAATTGCATCCGAATTTAATACAAAAGGCACAATGCCAACTTAAGTCCTAGAGGACTGACACTCTAACGTTCTGTGATTTGAACCTCTCCTGTGAGTCAAGTTTTAGGTTCCGATGCTTCACTTCAGGTTTACTATATCTCTTGGACCTTCTTATTGACGGTGAAACACAGAGATTCCATCTGAATTTAATACAAAAGGCACAATGCCGACTTAAGTACAAGAGGCCTGACACTCTAGCTTTATATGATTTGAACCTCTCCTGTGAGTCCAGTTTTCGATTCCGATGCTTCACTTCAGGTTTACTGTATCCCTTGCACCATCTTATTGACGATGAAACACAGAAATTGCATCCGAATTTAATACAAACGGCACAATGCCGACTAAAGTACAAGAGGACTGACACTCTAAATTTCTATGATTTTAACCACTCCTGTGAGTCCGATTTTAGATTCCGATGCTTCACTTCCGGTTCACTGTATCCCTTTTACGTTCTTAGTGACGATGAAACACAGAAATTGCATCCGAATTTAATACAAAAGGCACAATGCCGACTTAAGTACTAGAGGGCAGACACTCTAACGTTCTATGATTTGAACCGCTCCTGTGAGTCCAGTTTTAGTTTGAGATGCTTCACTTTAGGTTTACTGTATCCCTTGGACCTTCTTATTGACGATGAAACACAGAAATTGCATCCGAATTTAATACAAAAGGCACAATGCCGACATAAGTACAAGAGAACTGACACTCTAACTTTCAATGATTTGAACCTCTCCTGTGAGTCCAGTTTTAGTTTCCGATGCTTCCCTTCAGGTTTACTGTATACCTTAGGCCATCTTATTGACGATGAAACACAGAAATTGCATCCGAATTTAATGCAAAAGGCACAAAGCCGACCTAAGTACCAGAGGACTGACACTCTAACTTTCTATGATTTGAACCTCCACTGTAAATCCAGTTTTAGTTTCCGATGCTTCACTTCAGGTTTATTGTATACCTTGGACCTTCTTAATGACGATGAAACACAGAAATTGCATCCGAATTTAATACAAAAGGCACAATGCCAACTTAAGTACAAGAGGACTGACACTTTAACTTTCTACGATTTGAACCCCTCCTGTAAGACCAGTTTTAGATTCCGATGCTTCCCTTCAGGTTTACTGTATATCTTGGACCTTCTTTTTGAAGATGAAACACAGAAATTGCATCCGAATTTAATACAAAAGGCGCAATGCCGACTTATGTACAAGCGGACTGACACCCCAACTTTCTATTATTTGAACCTCCCCTGAGAGTTCAGTTTTAGGTTCCGATGCTTCACTTCAGGTTTACTGTATCCCTTGGATCTTCTTATTGACGATGAAACACAGAAATTGCAACCGAATTTAGTACAAAAGGCACAATGCCATCTAAAATACAAGAGGACTGACACTCTAACTTTCTATGATTTGAACCTCTCCTGTGAGTCCAGTTTTAGATTCCGATGCTTCACTTCAGGTTTACTGTATCCTTGGACCTTCTTATTGACGATAAAACACAGAAATTCCATATGAATGTAATACAAAAGGCACAATGCCGACTTAAGTACAAGACGCCTGACACTCTAACTTTCTATGATTTGAACCTTTCATGAGAGTCCAGTTTTAGATTCCGATGCTTCACTTCAGGTTTACTGTATACCTTGGACCTTCTTATTGACGATGAAACACAGAAATTGCATACGAATTTAATACAAAAGGCACAATGCCGACTTAAGTACAAGAGGACTGACACTCTCTCTTTCTATGATTTGAACCTTTCCTGTGAGTCCAGTTTTAGATTACAATGCTTCACTTCAGGTTTACTGTGTCCCTTGGACCTTCTTATTGACGATGAAACACAGAAATTGCATCCGAATTTAATACAAAAGGCACAATGCCGACATAAGTACAAGAGAACTGACACTCTAACTTTCAATGATTTGAACCTCTCCTGTGAGACCAGTTTTAGTTTCCGATGCTTCCCTTCAGGTTTACTGTTTACCTTGGACTATCTTATTGACGATGAAACACAGAAATGGCATCCGAAATTAATACAGAAGTCACAATGCCGACTTAAGTACAAGAGGGCTGACACTGTAACTTTCTGTGATTTGAACCCCTCCGGTAAGACCAGTTTTAGATTCCGATGCTTCACTTCAGGTTTACTGTATCCTTGGACCTTCTTATTGACGATAAAACACAGAAATTGCATCCGAATTTAATACAAAAGGCACAATGCCGACTAATGTACAGGAGGACTGACACTCTAGCTTTCTATGATTGAACCTCTCCTGTGAGTCCAGTTTTCGATTCCGATGCTTCACTTCAGGTTTACTGTATCCCTTGGACAATCTTCTTGACGATGAAACACAGAAATGGCATCCGAATGTAGTACAAAATGCAGAATGCCGTTTTAAGTACAAGAGGACTGACACTCTAACTTTCTATGATTTGAACCTCTCCTGTGAGTCCAGTTTTCGATTCCAATGCTTCACTTCAGGATTACTGTATCCCTTGGACCTTCTTATTGACAAAGAAACACAGAAATTCAATCCGAATTTAATGCAAAATTCACAATGCTCACTTATGTACTAGAGGACTGACAATCCAACGTTCTATGGTTTGAACCTCTCCTGTGAGTCCAGTTTTAGTTTCCGATACTTCACTTCAGGTTTACTGTATCCCTTGGACCTTCTTATTGACGATGATACACAGGAATTGCATCCGAATTTAATACAAAAGGCAGAATGGCGACATAAGTAAAAGAGGACTGACACTCTAACTCTCAATGATTTGAACCTCTCCAGTGAGTCCAGTTTTAGTTTCCGATGCTTCCCTTCAGGTTTACTGTATACCTTGGACATTCTTATTGACGATGAAACACAGATATTGCGTCCGAATTTAATACAAAAGGCACAATCCCAACTTAGGTACAAGAGGACTGACACTCTAACTTTCTATGATTTGAACCTCTTCTGTGAGTCCAGTTTTTGATTCCGATGCTTCACTTCAGGTTTACTGTATCCCTTGGGCCTTCTTATTGACGATGAAACACAGAAATTGCATCCGAATTTAATACAAAAGGCACAATGCCGACTTAAGTACTAGAGGGAAGGCACTCTAAAGTTCTATGATTTGAACCTCTCCAGGGAGTCCAGTTTTGGTTTGAGATGCTTCACTTCAGGTTTACTGTATTCCTTGGACCTTCTTATTGACGATGAAACACAGAAATTGCATCCGAATTTAATACAAAAGGCACAATGCCGACATAAGTACAAGAGGACTGACACTCTAACTTTCAATGATTTGAACCCATCCTGTGAGTCCAGTTTTAGTTTCCGATGCTTCCCTTCAGGTTTACTGTATACCTTGGACCATCTTATTGACGATGAAACACAGAAATTGCATCCGAATTTTATACAAAAGGCAGAAAGCCGACATAAGTACAAGAGGACTGACACTGTAACTTTCTATGTTTTGAACCTCTCCTGTGAGTCCAGTTTTAGATTCCGATGCTTCACTTCAGGTTTACTGTATCCCTTGGACCTTCTTATTGACGATGAAACACAGACATTGCATCCGAATTTAATACAAAAGGCACAATGCCGACTTAAGTACAAGAGGACTCACACTCTAACTTTCTATGATTTGAACCTCTCCTGTGAGTCCAGTTTTAGATTCCGATGCTTCACTTCAGGTTTTCTGGTTACCTTGCACTTTCTTATTGACGATGAAACACAGATATTGCATCCGACTTTAATACAAAATGCACAATGCCGACTTAACGTCATGAGGACTGACATTCCTACTTTCTATGATTTGAACCTCTCCTGTGAGTTCAGTGTTAGGTTCCGATGCTTCACTTCAGATTTACTGTATCCGTTGGATCTTCTTATTGACGATGAAACACAGAATTTGCAACCGAATTTAGTACAAAAGGCAAAATGCCATCTTAAATGCAAGAGGACTGACACCCTAACTTTCTATGATTTGAACCTCTCCTGTGAGTCCAGTTTTAGATTCCGATGCTTCACTTCTGGTTTACTGAATTCCTTGGACCTTCTTATTGACGATGAAACACAGAAATTGAATCCAAATTTAATACAAAAGGCACAATGACGACTTATGTACAAGAGGACTGACACTCAATCTTGCTATGATTTGAACCTCTCCTGTGAGCCCAGTTTTCGATTCTGATGCTTCACATCAGGTTTACTATATCCCTAGGACCTTCTTTTTGACGATGAAACACAGAAATTGCATCCGAATTTAATACTAATGGCACAATGCCGACTTAAGTACAAGAGGACTGACACTTTACCTTT